>NC_137605.1:12938070-13630003 GCF_963280865.1 Gymnoscopelus braueri
GTGGAGCGCAGTTTACAACAGGACTGGTGCAAGACAGTGCAAACCACATCATATGAGTGACACCTTGGGCCGAGGGGGGGTCCGGGGGGGCGGTCCCGGTGGGTGGGGGGGGGGACGCAGGTGGGGGGGGGGGGGGGGGAAAGCTGTGCCAGAAGACTGCATATATGGTAGATTGATCGGAAATTGACTTGGTGCCATGAGAAAATAAGGAAATAAATCTTAATAAATTACAAAAAAAACATGACTGATACCAAATTAAAATATAACCTTTAAAGATCATATAAACATTAAAATGATAAGAATTGAAGTAAAATTGACAAAGATCTGGCTTAATGAAATCTCAACTTCAATGTGCAAAAAAAAAAAAAAAACTCCGCAACAGTCCACGGTCGTTGGGTCGGTAGGAGGTTGCTTAAAGGTCGGTGGTCGGTACTGCGTCGGTACTGCGTCGGTACTGTCGGTACTGCGTCGGTACTGCGTTGGTGGGTCGGGACTCCGTCGACCCGGTCGCGACGCTTCTTTGGCAACGTCGGTGAAAGCGTCGGTGCGTCGGTTAAAGGTCGGTTCTGTCGGTAGTCCGTCGACCCGGTCGCGACCGGTACCGACCCGGTCGCGACCGGTACCGACCCGTCCGCCGGGTCGGTACCGGTCGCGACGCTGTCGCGGCAGCGTCGCGTCGGTTTGGGATCTCGCTGTCTCTCCATTTCTTAGTGCCATCACTTCCAATTTCACTTGTTTAATCTATATCCTGATTGAGTTCTCTATCCTGATTGGATAAAATTGGAAATGAAACTGAAACTGAAACAAAAATGAATGTTCTGTTTTATAAAGAGCTGGAGAGACAAGGAGACTCCTTTTACTGAAGAAACACTCTATAGCAATGAGTACTATCAGAATATAGAGCTATTTAACACGTATTTTAACCAAAGAAAATCACTTACCCTACCTTTAAAGTTAGTGTCCCAAGACAGACGTGCTTGTGTGTTGGTTCCCATGATTTTCAAATGCTTATGCCTGCCTAACTCTCTGTACTTAGTATACTGTATAGTATAAACTATGAAAAAGAGTACAAATTAAAGCATATGTCACTTCATGTCCACACTGTAGCGAAATAGTATAGGCATTATTAGAAATTACCTGTGCCACTAGAACTTTTAGCCCTAAAATCAGCATCGTTGCACAAGTCACCTTCACAGCACTCTTCTGCCTTTTCTCCATCATTATCATAACAAATGTTCTTCGAGGCACAGCAATCAAGGGTCACCACGTTTCCTTCGCTCTCCGTGTCTGTGACAAAACAAAACAAAATAATATACGTCTTAATACTCCACTATTAAAGAAGGTTTGAGAGCCAGTGACATAGAAAACTGACACACACTCACATACACACACACACACACACACACACACACACACACACACACACACACACACACACACACACACACACACACACACACACACACACACACACACACACACACGTATGATGTGCGGGTCATTACACTACTGTCTCTACTTAATGTAATGCTCCATGTCTATAAAAATTGAACATTCTTCTGAACTGAGGAATGTGAAATATAAGGGTGAACAGGATAGGCATTATATTAATTCATAAGATTATTACATTTTGTTGAGTAGCAGTGATCCTGATCTCCAGTACATGATAGAATGTGGGAGCAGTCGTCATCTTCACAAGTGTAGCACTTCAAACCGTTGGGAGTAAAGACGACAGGAGCTGTAAGGGTTAAATGTATAAAATGTCATATAGATGATGTGTTCACCTCATGTACAATAAAACAATATTCAATTATTTACATGTAAGAACTGTGTAGTTAGTTCTAGTACAGTGTTATAGTGTTTATTGTAGTTGTCCTCTGGCACAGCTAAAAGTTATTACATTCATGTAAGAACACCTGGGAGGTAGGTCTTCATAAATGTCTCATCCTCATTCATATGTACAGTGTTTATCATTCATGTGTACAGTGTTATAGTGTTTATCATTCATATGTACAGTGTTATAGTGTTTATCATTCATATATACAGTGTTATAGTGTTTATCATTCATATATACAGTGTTATAGTGTTTATCATTCATGTGTACAGTGTTATAGTGTTTATCATTCATATGTACAGTGTTATAGTGTTTATCATTCATATATACAGTGTTATAGTGTTTATCATTCATGTGTACAGTGTTATAGTGTTTATCATTCATATGTACAGTGGTATAGTGTTTATCATTCATACTGTACAGTGGTTATAGAGTTTAGCAAACATAGATTAAAACACACAACAGATGGTTATAATGTAGTTACTTACGTATGATCGTGTTGCAGAGGTCAGTGCTACAACACAGGGTAAAATAATTTCCCTCTTTAAAATGCATTGAGCCAGTAGAACACTCATCATCTGCCTTGCAACTCTTTTCAGTAACATCCTTGTAGTTAACTGGATCTAAAAAACAAACAAGATATATCTCTGGCAAATATTATCTTAATCATACTAGAAAGATACTGTAATCTATCGACAGAGTTTGGACCTCACAAAAATAAAATACAGAGGTTATACTTATGTTACATACCCAGATAGACTCTGGCTGTTATTGCAAAACATTTATCAGAACTATTAGTACAGTTCTGTCTTTCTTCAGTACATTCTCCTGTATCTCCCGGGTCACACACGTAACATTCCAAAGCAGATCCTGAGACAACAGATAGAAGACAGTCAGGTTACAATAGAAAACTAATATAAACATTAAACACATTCCATCATGTGTATTAGGAGCAGTGTGTTAGTTTAACTTTTCATCATTTTGCCACCGTTAGATTTATCCTCCTGAGGATAGTGTTGAATAGTGTTTGTGTGGAAATGGAAGTAAAACGTCCTTCAATCACTTCTGAGGAGTAATATGTTTATCATTTGTTTCTTTACCCACAGTAAATTATTATTGTTGTTATTTGAAGTTCATGACTCCCTAATCTGATAAAGTAGGTCATTGTTTTAGGAGCATTTGGTTATTAACAGGTCAGCACATTATGTGGTCCAGCTGCCTTTGATGAATTCCTCTTACAGTTGGAAGGCTTGAAGTTTGAACGTGTCTCTTCAGGACTAGAAGTATCTGTCAGGTTCATAAATGTAGTTAAAGTTGTGTATTTTCTTCTAATTGTGGCTGAGCAAAATTCCCTTTAAATGGCAATATCCAAATAAAGTAGACATGTGGTGTAGTGCAGTGGTTCTCAAACATTTTCATGTTGCTAATTTAAAGTTAGTGTCCCAAGACAGACGTGCTTGTGTGTTGGTTCCCATGATTTTCAAATGATTATTTCTGCCTAACTCTCTGTACTTAGTATACTGTATAGTATAAACTATGAAAAAGAGTAGAAATTAAAGCATGTCACTTCATTTACACACTGTAGTGAAATAGTTGGCTTTAGGCATTATACAAAATTACCTGTGTTTCTAGAACTTTTAGCCCTAAAATCAGCATCGTTGCACAAGTCACCTTCACAGCACTCTTCATTCTTTTCTCCATCATCATCATAACAAAAGCTCTTTGAGCCACAGCCCACATTGGTCACCACATTTCCTTCACTCTCCGTGTCTGTGACAAAACAAGAAAAATACTCCACTATCAAAGGTTTGAGAACCAGTGACACAGAAAACCGACACTCACACTCACACTCATTCACACACACACACACACACACACACACACACACACACACACACACACACACACACACACACACACACACACACACACACACACACACACACACACACACACACACACACACACACACACACACACACACACACACACACGTGATGTACGGGTTATTATTTTACTGTCTCTACTTAATGTAATGCTTCATGTCTAGAAAGATCATTGAACATTCTTCTGAACTAAGGAATGTGAAATATATGGGTAAACAGGGGAAGTATCATATAAATTCATAAACGTATTACCAATATCTGAGATGCAGTGATCCTGATCTCCAGTACATGATAGAATGTAGGAGCAGTCGTTTTCTTCACACGTGTAGCACTTCAAACCGTTGGGAGTATCGTTGACAGGAGCTGTAAGGGTTAAATGTATAAAATGTCATATAGATGATGTGTTCAACCTTTAACCTCATGTACAATAAAACAATATTCACATAATTTACATGTAAGAACTGTGTAGTTTTAGTTAAAACACAAGTTTATTGTAGTTGTCCTCTGGCACGGCTGAAAGTTATTAAATTAATGTAAAAACACCTTGGAGGTACAGTAGGTTTTCATAAATGTCTCATCCTCATTCATATGTACAGTGTTATAGTGTTTATCATTCATATGCACAGTGATTATAGTGTTTATCATTCATACTGTACAGTAGTTATAGTGTTTATCATTCATACTGTACAGTGTTATAGTGTTTATCATTCATATGTACAGTGTTTATCATTCATACTGTACAGTGGTTATAGAGTTTAGCAAACATAGATTCAAACACACAACAGATGGTTATAATGTAGTTACTTACGTATGATCGTGTTGCAGAGGTCAGTGCTACAACACTGGGTGATTCCAATGACATTTTTAAAATACACTGAGCCAGTAACACACTTATGCTCTGCCTTGCAATTCTTCACAGTAACATCCTTGTAGTTAACTGGATCTAAAAAACAAACAAGATATTATATCTCAGGCAAATAATATCTTAATATTATAATAATAATATCTTAATACTAGAAAGATACGGTAATCTACGACTTTTAGACCTCACAAAAATGAAATGCAGAGGTTATACTTCTGTTACATACCCTGATAGACTCTGTATGTTCCTGCAAAACATTTATCAGAACTACTAGGACAGTCCTGTCTTTCTTCAGTACATTCTCCTGTAGCTACCGAGTCCGTGGTGCACACGTAACATTCCAAAGCAGATCCTGAGACAACAGGTATAGAAGACAGTCAGGTTACAATATAAAACGAATGTAAACATTAAACACATTCCATCATTCATGTGTATTAGAGGCAGTGTGTTAGTTTAACTATTCTGCATTTTGCCACTGTTTGATTTATCCTCACTGAGGATAGTGTTGAAAAGTGTTTGTGTGGAAATGGAAGCAAAACGTCCTTCAATCACTTCTGAGGGATAATATGTTTATCATTTGTTTCTTTACCCACTGTAAATTATTATTGTTATTATTTGAAGTTTATGACTCCCTGATCTCTAGTATTTCATTGTTTTGGGAGCATTTGGTTATGAACAGGTCAGTACATTATGTGGTCCAGCTGCCTTTGATGAATTCCTCTTACAGTTGGAAGGCTTGAAGTTTGAAAGTGTCTCTTCAGGACTAGAAGTATCTGTCAGGTTCATAAATGTAGTGAAAGTTGTGTATTTTCTTCTAAATGTGGCTGAGCAAAAATTCCCTTTAAATCTCAATATCCAAATAAAGTAGACATGTGGAGTAGTGCAGTGGTGCCCAAATATTTTCATGTCAAGGACCCCCAAATTATGTATTTGGCCACGGACCCCCATCTGAAAATATTTTGTGCTGGCACCCCCAATTCCCAATGCAAGATTTGTACTGTTAAATTGTTTCACAAATATTGTAAATTGAATTTCAAGATTTGTATTTTCAATAGATCTACAAGCTCACAACGCGTCGCATTGTGACGCGTTGTGAGCTTAGATCTGGTTAAACTGATTTTGATGCAGCAATCATTTTGCTGCACCCCCCCTCCCCCCTCAATATGAAGGAGCAGCCTCTGATTTGTGATACAGCTCCTACACCAGACTAACTGTCCACTAATCTTCATGTCCGCTACACCAGTGGTTCTCAAAGTGGGGTCTGGGGACCCCCAGGAGTCTTGGGGTTCAGCAGAGGATTGAATATACTGTACAGTAAATAAATACTACCTTTAACTCTTCACTGAGTAAACATTTTACCAGCAACGCTGGGCTTTCTTTAGGTCTCTTGATCTATTGGTACTGTAGGTGCTACCAGTGTTAATTTCATCGACTAAAATTATGACGACAAATGTTCGTCAACTACCTTTTTTTTTTACTTATGAAAACTAAATAAAAACTAGGCTATATGATGACTAAAACTATGACTAAATATATTGATAATTTCGTCAATAAATAACAACAAGACTAAAGTGTCAGGAAAGGACTAGTGGAGAAGAGATCAAGTAGAAATAATAATAATAATAATAATAAGACAAATCATTTTATGCTCGGTTGCGTGCGGCTGTTGCGCTCCGAAAAGAGCAGATCTACGAGCTCAAAACGTCTCGCGCTGCGACGTGTTGTGAGATTGTAGATTGGCTATTTTCGAAGCACAGCTAAGTATAAATTAATCAACTAAAAGTAGAATAACACTAAAACATTTCAGATGGCTAAAATATGACTAAAACTAAGAGGAATTCTATTCAAATAACCATTACCCGTGATTTTCTACCCATTACCCGTTAAATAAGGATAAGGGATCTGGCTGTAACTGTATTGTCTAAACATATCAAACAGGAGAATTACTGATTTCAATGTACTGATAATCAATTCTAACACATAGTTGTAATAATAATAGTAGTCATAGATGTAGTTGAGTGGAGGGTAAAACTATTCATTTATTATGGCAATGGTGTTTTCTACACCACACATTTACTCATGTACAATTTTCTGGTATTTTCACTTGACTTTTTTTAATACTTTATACTTCTACTCCACTACATCTCAGAGGCACATATTGTACTTTTTACTCCACAATTATTAATTATTACTATACAATTATCTTAAGCTTCAGTTACTAGTTAGTTACTTTTCATATTTAGATTATTAATACAGAATTGATACATTAAGCAATTAAGCCCTATTTTATACTTCAGTTATTTGAAAACATCAGATCTACAAGCCAGCAAGACCTGATGTGAGCTTGTAGATCTCTATTTTTGAACAAAGTGTGACAAATTTAGGAGCATTTGAGTACTTTTGGTATTCGTATTCGATGCCAGTACTTTTATACTTTTACGCAAGTACATTGAATACAGGCCTTTTACTTGTAACAGAGTATGTTTTTGTATAATGTGGTATTGCTACTTTTACTTAAGTAAAAAATCTGAGTACTTCTTCCACCACTGAGTGTATGTATGTTCAGAAAGTATGTAAGTATATAAGTATGTTATAAACTCTAAATGACACTCACACTCCTCTTGCACATGTGACCTTACAGATATTATTCCCACAGCTCTCTCTATGCCAAATTGCCAATTCATCCTCCCCACACATGTCTGTGTTTCCATTGCTGTTGTAGCCCCTGTTGATGCTAAAACAATGGCTTCTATTTATAATAATAAATAGAAGCCATAATAATAACAATAATTATGGTAATACACAATTTCATATTTATTCAAAAAGGTTTGTATCGTCTCTCACCTGCTGTCTGTCTCTTCAGCTGGTTTACTTCACTTTCTAACTGGATTATCTTCAGGGTCAGGTTGTTGATGTGGGTGTCGGCTGAATTATCTGCAAACAGAGGACCAAAAGCTGAAGATAAACACAGTTGTTACTGTTATAAGAGCCTGAATTAGACCTTTGTCCTCCTGATACTCACAGTCCATGACCTTGTCCACGGTTCTCACTGCCATTAGGAGAAACAGCAGCGTTAGGCACACTGCACACGCTCTGACGATGGCTCTCTGGATAACTGCAGGATATTAGTATAATGCACTTTACAACTTTATCAGCTTCCATGTTTAAATTCAAACAACACAGAGTGAATAATATAATAAAGTACATTTCTGCAGAAAGGTTTGTATGTCTGACCTGATGTACAATAACATAGTTGAATGAACATGTCTTCAATTTACAACATGCAATTGTGGCTTTCTCAAAAATGTCATGTAATCCAGTGGTTCTCAAAGTGGGTTCCGGGGACCGCCGGGGGTCCATGATGGGGTTCCAGGGGGTGCCCAGCAGAATAAGTGAATATAGCATCAAAATAAGTTTAACCACATTAACCTGGCTTATATACATCGGATATTTTCAAAAATAATCTTGAAAACAAACATTTTGGAATGTTAAAGCATTCATAAACATAAATCTTGTATAGGCGCGGGTCTCAGACCTAAAATATTTTCAGATGGGGATCCACAACCAAATGCATATTAATTTGGGGTCTTTGACATGAAAAGCTTTGAGAACCACTGATGTAATCAGTACATATCTCCCTGTATATTGATGAAGGATCCTACTGTATATTCTTTAATGTGTATCATATAATCAGTAATATTGTGAGCAGAGAGAGTAAGTATTTTACTGTGTACCTAGATCGCGTGGAGCCTCCTGTGAGCCGGAGCGTCTGAGGCGGCGTGGTCTTTTGTTAATGTAGTCATGAGTCTCATTCTCATCTCCATTCTGCTCCCTGACCCGTCCATCGTTCCGCACTCTCTTTTTTCTGGCTGGATTGACAGAAATATCCGCTGACATCTTAAGGAACAACACAAAAAAAAGTAACTCAAGTTAGTTACTTCAAGTTCATGTTAATACTTGTATTATTTAATAATATTTTTCAAAATAATAATACAATTATGTTACTCACTTTTGTCCAATAGCTGTGTCAAACTACACTGGTGTTCTCTGAGCTGCTGTCTGTTCTAGGCTGTAGTTTTGGCCACACTTATACTGTACGTACATGCATACATATTCATGAGGCACAAAAACATACACACTGCAGAACAACCAATAGGCTCTTTACCACAAAATGTAGAATTGAGGAAGTGACAAACTTCTCAAGAAGTAGCACACATGTGGTCAGCTGACCTCACAGACAACCGTTAAAAGTTTTAAACCGTAACCAATGGCAACAGACATTTAGCAAATTATGTAGAGCACTAGGGATGGGACCAAAAGTCGAAAGACTTGATTATCGACTCATGCTCGTCACGACTCAAAGAATTGAAATCGAAAAAAAAAAAAAAAAATTATATAAAAATGTATATTTCGTAATGACTTGTTCAAAAACATTAATATAAACGTTACCGTTTCAAAACAGCCAGTTCAAAAAGTAAAACTTTTTAAAAAAAATCCAAATGAGAGAGGAACGGTGTGTGTGTCTGTCTGTGTTTGTCCGGTCTGCATGGTCATGCGCGCATTGGCTAGTCCTGCTTGTGCAAGCTTGAGGCCCATAGAGTTGAGCCCGCTTGGAAATGGCAGCATAAGAGTTAGGTGTGGGATAAAACAGTGCCATGCAAATTGTGCAACACAAAGTGTAAGTATCACTCGTCGTTAACATCAGTGATGTCAAATCACATTAAAGCGAGACACCGGTGCCAAGCCCCTTCACCCAAGCAAAACAGAATGGCAGACTTCACCGTGAAACCTCGCCATTGTTGATGACCGGCGGGCAGAAAAATCACTGATTTGACAGCCAAGATGATAGCCTAAGATTTTATGCCTAATATTAGCGTTGTCGAGGGGAAAGGCTTCCGTGAGCCGATGACATTTTCAGAATACACGTGCCCTGTCGCCAAACAATGACAGCGCTGTTTAGGCATAGTTCTAGTGAGGTTAAGGTTAGAAATAAGGTTAGGTTTAGGCATAGTTTTACTGAGGTTAAGGTTAGGAATAAGGTTAGGTTTAGGCATAGTTTTACTGAGGTTAAGGTTAGGAATAAGGTTAGGTTCAGGCATAGTTATACTGAGGTTAAAGGGATATTTCACTTAAAAAAAAACTTTGGGTCATTTTATTGTCTACTCAGGCTTTTGTGAACACCCCAGACCCCCTTTTAAGTTGCTTGATTCAGTATTTAGATATTTGATATTCATTTTATCAGACACGCCCCCTTCCTATGCAAACCCATTATAACATCTTAGATTCATCAAAAACACCCGTCCTTGGTTCTGGTGACTCACCCTGCCCTCTTAATATGCGATATCCAATTACTTTTTTCATTTGTATTGTATTTTTTTTTTTTCATTTTCCATCGAAAAAACACGGCCCCCTCGTGTAGTCACCAGAACCAAGGACGGGTGTTTTTGATGAATCTAGCATGTTAAAAATGGAGTTTGAAGTGATAATGGGTTTGTATAGGAAGGGGGCGTGTCTGATAAAATGAATTTCAAATATCTAAATACTGAATCAAGCAACTTAAAAACGGTCTGGGGTGTTCACAAAAGCCTGAGTAGACGATAAAATGACCCAAAGTTTTTTTTTAAGTGAAATATCCCTTTAAGTTTATGAATAAGGATCGGTTTAGGCATAGTTTTACTGAGGTTAAGTGGTTAAGTTTTGGAATAAGGTTAGGTTCAGACAAAGTTTTACTGAGGTTAAGTTTAGGAATAAGGTTAGGTTCAGACATAGTTTTACTGAGGTTAAGCTTAGCAATACCTGGTGGCGACCATTCAGAGGTTACCGGATTTGACCGGGTTGTTGTTGTTCAGACCGTTCTCTTATATTCGTGTGGCTCATAGAATCAACAATCAAGGTTTTTTAGTCACTACTGATACAGTACAAGAATCAAAATGCAGGTTTGTGAGACCTGTCCTCAAAGTACTGTTTTAATTTACACAACACAACACAACACAACACAACACAACACAACACAACACAATACACAACATAGGCCTACACAAACAATGACAATAACATTAATTTAAAAAAAAAAGGGGGGAAAAAACAATTTGAAGAAACCTTCAGCAGTATCCCCATCTGCATAACATAAGGGCAGAGAGAATACAAGTATTTAAACGTGCAATTAGTCATTAAGGCATACAAATGTAATGCATAGCCGTATAGCTACCACAAAATACCTGCCTATACAATAGCAGAAAACACTTATACTGTATCGTTGCTGTCAGGCAGAAACCTCTTATCTCATTATTTTGTTGTGCTTTTTCATAAATTAATGCATATCACTCCAGTTCTTAGATCCCTACACTGGCTCCCTGTATGTCAAAAAAAAATCCCAAATACTACTGTTGGTCTATAAGCTTTGAATGGTTTAGGGCCAAAATACATTTCTGATCTTGCTTCATGAAATCAGATGCCCCCCCCCCCCAAAAAAACAACAATGCAATTTCCAAATAGGGTTTCATTTATAAGATTAGACGCTTGCTTCGGCCTACACCCATGCGTGCAAACGTGTGTGTGTGTGTGTGTGTGTGTGTGTGTGTGTGTGTGTGTGTGTGTGTGTGTGTGTGTGTGTGTGTGTGTGTGTGTGTGCCGTGCACACGTTCAGAAGGCTCTGAACAGTTGGTTGGCCAATAGGCTCTTTACCGCAGATTGTATACGTGAGAATTGAGGAAGTAACAAACATACTTGTCTTCACAAGAACTAGCACACATGTGGTCAGCTGACCTCCTATGTCCCACAGAAAGTTAAAACCGTAACCAACGGCAACAGACATTTATCAAATTATGTAGAGCATTGGTTTTCAAAGTGGGGCCACCGCTCCAGGTACTACAAGCTCACATGTCACATTTTTACAACAGAAATCTGCTGCCAAATACATCTGGAGGTCCTTAACATGACAATAATTGAGAACTCAACTCAACTCAAAGTTGTTTTATAAAGCACATCGTCACCTTGCTAAACTAATGGCCTACGTCATTGTTTGATGAAAATGATACGTATAGTTTTGTTTTGGATCAGTTTTTTATTTGTCCTGAAAAACGTTAAATAAATTACATAGGCCATTAGTTTAGCAAGGCGACGACATTTAGAAGCCAACCAAAGTGCTACTGTATACTAACAAACAAAAGGCCAACAAACAAAACACAATACAATAAAGTGCAACAAGGTAGAAAACCAAATGGAATGCAATTAAAAGATAAAAAAAACTAACAAAAACAGCACACAACGCAATGAGCAAGGTCTAAGGTCCTAGGGTGCTAGTCTCAGCTGTGCTCAAAGGCAAAAGAAAAGAAGTACCTCAATAATGATTTAAATATATAATTATAGACTGAGCAGCTCTAATATGAAAAGGCAGTGTAGAAAAGGCTTTCACATCTTACAGGTTTGTTGGATAGGTAGCCAAGTTACACGGTACTAGGTCCGACCACGTCACTGAATGCTTGGTACTCCATATATGGAGTTAACTGGCCCATCCAAGTCTGAAATCAAAGCATCCATCTTTGGGCATATTGGGACTCCATATACGGATATGACTGTCTCGTATTGACATCACCAGGATGACACATGCACCGTAGCCAACGATATAAAGGCAAGGGAATCTCAGAGTTGGTTCAGATCCCAGGATAACCCCCAACTGATTCTCCTTCTCCCTCTATGGGGGCATATTTGGTTTAATTCCTGCTTGGATACCATCACAGCGGCTCTTGGATCTGGTTAAACAACCAGTCGAGTGTTTGGTCTTTAAGAAATGTTGTAGATTCTCATAGTCCAGTGTGTTGGGACCTATTGGCTACTTACAGGATTGTCACAGAACGTTTTAACAGCGGGCGAGTCTCCGGACGATCGCCGGGCGACATCGTCCAAAACATAAATAAAATCCATCTTTTGAGATCAACATCGTCCCCCCGCCCACTTCGCCTCATCACCAGTAGTTGCCGGCTCTCATAGACATATTAATACACTTCCGGAAAATACTATACTGAATCGCCCGCTGTTAAAACGCACCGTCAGACCTGCCTCGGTGTAGAGAGACGCTTGGGTTATCCCGACGTATTGGGACCTAGTGGCTCCTTACAGTAGTCTCAGACCGGTCTTAGTGTGGCAGCGAGACCCTTGATGGAAGAACATCTGGGAGGAGGACACTGACCTGTGACCAACAGCAGAAGTAGATTGTGGTGTACTGGATGAGAGATAGAGAGAGAGAGAGAGAGAGAGAGAGAGAGAGAGAGAGAGAGAGAGAGAGAGAGAGAGAGAGAGAGAGAGAGAGAGAGAGAGAGAGAGAGACCTTTAACCAAGCCTTTATGAACCTTCCTTTACACAGAAACAGACATCAGAACAGTCCAACCCATTCAAGAGAGATCACACTAAAATACATGCTTTATGCCCCCTTCACACTAATAAAAGCAAAACAATTTAATCAGCTTTTATTTTCAATGTAATCTCTATGCAAATCAGCATTTGAATTTTGATATTAGCTTTTAAAAGCTCAAATATAAAAGCAAGCTTTTTTTCTCCCTAGACCTCATTGTTGAAGCAGCTTTTCTAAGCGGTTTCTAGCCTGTGGCTTTTTAAAGCTTTTTTAAAGCTGAGCACAGCATGATCTGAGTAGGCGGGGATTAGCTCATTCTGCAAAAAAAAATCAAACCATGTCTCGCAGCAGACACAGAGATGGAGGAGTTCCGAATATATATATATATATATATATATATATATATATATATATATATATATATATATATTTAAATAACGGCTGTATATGTAATATTAATGGTGATTTGGCAAGAACATGGCACATTTATGGACTGAAATGAAAGGATGTGTAACCAACAAGTCGTGAAAGCAGTGAAAAGCGGTTGTATTCCGTGACAGGCTCCTGTCTCCACCCCAACTCTCCCGGGGGAGAGTAGACAGAGCTGGGGGAGTGGCCTGCCACACGGCCCCCCATCCCCGGTTCTCACCGGGCGGAGCGGGGTATAGCAGCATATGTGACCACTGAATGCCGGAGGCCGAACGTGGACTAAACACACACCTACAAAAACGAATATTAAAGGTACATACTACATACTTTCATTAAATTAATGATGAATTCATTATAATCTTTATCACCGACACACAAAGTGTGTGTGATGATGATCACTCTGGCCTGCTCTGCTCTCGGTGAGCAAGAGGAGCTCTGAACAGGCATGTGTGTATATCGATCTCTCTCCCTGTGTGCGCGTGTGTCAGTGGTGGAAAAAGTACTCAAATGTTTTACTTAAGTAAAAGTATCAATACTGCAATGCAAGTAAAAGTCCGGAATAAAAAGTATATTCTAGTGAAAGCACACTGTGTGTGTGTGTGTGTGTGTGCATAGGCGCCGGAGGCGGGGTCACACGGTCCTCTGTGTCCCCCACTTTTCAGCTATCGACTTCTTTTTTTTATATATAAAAAAAACTTTTGGAAAAAAAAAACAAAAAAACTGTCTTTTTTTTTCTCTACCGCGCAGTAGCTCCGCAGCCTCCGCCCACCCCACCGTTCGCATTGTCAAGCGGCCCCAGCCAGACATGCTAATTGCCTCTAATAAACAAGTCTTGATCACTGTGGCTGTGCTAAACATGTTCTGCAGGTTTTGGGGAGGGTGTCATTATTGAAATGAAGGGTCGCTATGCTGTGTCCCTCAACTCCCTCGTCCTGTGTGCACTAACAGTCACTCACTGCATGCACTGAATACCAGTGGTGGAAAAAGTACTCAAATGTTTTACTTAAACAAAAGTATCAATTCTGCGAAGTAAAAATACTCTGTTACAAGTAAAAGTAAGGTATTCAAAATGTACTTGAGTAAAAGTAGAAAAGTATTGGTATCAAAATGTATTTAAAGTACCAAAAGTAAAAGTAGGCTACTCATTATGCAGAAGGTCCCATTTCACAAGTTTTCAAATGTGAAAAAAAAGTTTTCTAACCCTTGATACTTTTACTTAAGTAAAACATTTGAGGATGGAACACACTGAGGGATGGGTAGAGTGTTGTTAATGTTGTTTTATGGTCATTTAATGAATTAATTAAGCAAAAAAATCGCGTGCGCTTCGCGCGCGTACATGCCCGCAACGCAGTGGGTGGGGGGCGGGGGGAAGGGGGGAGTCATGACGTCGTCGCTGTCCCCCCACTATTTAACCCCTTCCGGCGTGCCTGTGTGTGTGTGTGTGTGTGTGTGTGTGTGTGCGCACACAGTGCATGCGTTCAGAAGGCTCTGAACAGTTGGTTGGCCAATAGGCTCTTAACCGCAGCTTGTACAGTATACGTGAGAATTGAGGAAGTAACATACTTGTCTTCACAAGAACTAGCACACATGTGGTCAGTTGACCTCCTATGTCCCACAGACAGTTAAAACCGTAACCAATGGCAACAGACATTTAGCAAATTATGTAGAGCATTGGTTTTCAAAGTGGGGCCTGGGGACCTCCAGGGGTCCTTGAGAGGTTCCAGGGGGTCCCCAGCAAAAATGAGGAACAGTTGAACCACTTAAACACTAACAATTTTACACTTCAGATATTCTGATTCAGATATACAATAGCTGATCTACAAGCTCACATGTGAGTAGGGTTGGGACCCGGAACCGGTTATTTTTCCGATCCAGTTCCGAGATTGAAGAACCGGCGCCGGTTCCATCTATTTGCATCCCGCAAACGGTTCCTGGAATTTCTCATCTGTCTTCATTTGGCTCAGCTGTGTGCATGCAAGCGACTGTGGTGACGTTACGCCACCTACACTTGTGAGTGGGTTGGATAGCCCACTGATCTAGGATCAGAATAGTAGTGTCCTTTGAGTGTGACGGACTGCATATTGTCAGGACAGCAGCATATCGAACACACAAAAATCCTCACAACACAAGTGTGGTTGGACTTTACAAGAGAGGAAAATGAGCATGCAAAGTGCATGAAATACAGTGCAATCCTTTCGTGCAAAGGTGGTAGCACGTCGACTTTAAGTAAATCTCTCCACCAGAGACACAAAGGTTAATCTTATCTAGTCATTGTACCGTGTCGAGTCTCCGAAAAACTGTACGAGCCAACTCTCCGTCTCCGCCGGTTCACTCGCCCCTAAACACGGTCGCCCCGGATCGCAACGAACGGTCTGGGTGAGCGAGCTGCTCCTAACTTTCTCGCCCCTAAACACGGTCGCCCCGGATCGCCCCCTGAATCAGCATATCTTGCAGAAATCGCTTTTGAACTGAACAGACTCGAGAGTTCCCTGCAAGGCCACAATGTACTTACCATTTATATTTCTGTATGACAAAATGGAAGGCTTCCTAAAAAAAGAAGAAAGTAATACAAAATGTAAAAAGAAAGTGGAGGGACGAGGCCTAGTTTAACCCATTAAGACCTGGAACGCATCTGTGTCACTTTAGATTTCTTAAGCTATTCAATGCATTAGGGGGTCCCTACTTCATCTCTCTCATGTGTCGGCAAATATATATATATATATATATATATATATATATATATATATATATATATATATATATATATATACATACACACACACACACACACACACACACACACACACACACACACACACACACACACACACACACACACACACACACACACACACACACAGCTCTAATGATTAGTTAAGTGAGACAGACAGATGGACTGGTGAAAACACTGAGATGTTAATGATAATATAACATTAATACGGCTTGGCGGAGACAAAAATGAAATGCATTGTTTACTTTAAAACATTGACATTTTTTTTCTCATAATTATAATTAATTATAGATCTGCTATTTTTTAAGAATCGTGAACATTTTTGCAAATCTTTTTTTTTTACATTTTTAACGCAAATCTTTGCTTCTGGGGGTCCCTGACCCCTGTAACAACATATTTTGAGATGGGGGTTGACGGCCAAATACATGTCATTTTGGGTGTCCTTGACATGAAAAAAGTTTGAGAACCACAGATATTACATAAGTTAAAAAAAAAAAACTGGTAGGATTTAGAAGACATTTGTAGAATCCCCCAGAAGCAAAGATTTGAGTTACAAATGTTTGCTTTAAAAGTATATATTCAAAGATTTTTCACACATTTTAAAGATTTTTTTATCAATAGCAGATCTACAAACTCATAGTGCGGCACTCGGTGCCGCGCTATGAGCTTGTAGATCTGCTATTTTTAAATAGCCAAAGAAATCTAAAATGACGGAGATGCGTTCCCAGTCTTGGATAATGGATTAAATCAATATATTTGGTTGGGAACTTTACAGGTCTTTCCTCAATGCAAACTGCGGTCAGATATAAGGAACAGCTAGAGCAAAGCTATTGAGTCACAGAATAAAATAATACCGGTAAGTAGTGATCGAAAATACATTTGATCAGCTACATATTCAACCAAATTGGTTCCATTGATCCGAGCCGGAACAGGATCAGGTGATTGATCATTGTGGCTAAGAAGCTAAGGCGAGCACACAATGAAAATAAACATGCTCTGGAAATGCACGAGGCCCAGCCATCTGATCACTTAACACGGCAGCCGAATAAGAGGTGGGTGGTATAATCATAGACATATATAGGTAGACGCCTCCTTCGGCTCTGAGGCATGTGTATCTTGGGCGCCATTTTAGCGTAGGAGAGCTTCCCTGAAGCTTCCGCGTGTGTCACAGAAGGGGGCGTTCGGTAGGCCAATCAGAGGCAGGTGGGGGCGGGACAACTAGATTCTGACAGGTCTTAGAAAAGACGCACTGTGATTGGCCTGTAGTCAACGCGCTGTGAGCGCTGTGATTGGCCAGTAGTCACTTTGAGTGTCCGTTTGCCTACGTGAAAATGGCGGCCGCGATACAAGTTGCTCCAACGAACTGCAGAGGCCAATGAGGTATCTAGGTTTCTATATCTATGGGTATAATGCTATCAAGATTTTCAAGTGGGCCGGCCCTGATCCAGAAAAGGTTGGAATTCACTTGTAGTCTCAAAATGCTGTTTCCCCTGGTGCCATGGTTCATGATAACTCCCCTTGTAGACCCTGGTGCCATGGTTCATGATGAACCCCCTTATAGACCCTGGTACCATGGTTCATGATGAACCCCCTTATAGACCCTGGTGCCATGGTTCATGATGAACCCCCCTTATAGACCCTGGTACTATGGTTCATGATGAAACCCCCCTTATAGGCGGCACCTATTTCTGACTAGATGTTATGCCATTTACATTAGTATGTTTATGAACTATTAAGAGGTATAAATATAAATACAAAACAACCGTCGCTGTCGGGCAGAAATGAGTTTTCTCGTGAATGAATGCCCTATTGATCTTACTAGTGTCACACAAAAGTAGCTAAAGTAGCAGATTTACAAGCTTAAAATGTGTCCCATCACAATCCGTTTTGTAGATCTGCAATGTAATTAGAATCCTGAAAAGTAACCGTTTTGGAAATGTGAGTTTTTCACCCGACAGCAACGATATACAAAAAGAAACCAAACAGGCCATCAGGGATCAATCAAACTAAGCAAATAAAATCAACATCTCAGAACTTTTTAATGCTTTTAAGCAACAAAGTATTGATTTAGACGGACATGACAAGTCACATACATGTGCAGTATAACAGAAGGAGCAGCTACTGAGCAAGTGGACAGTCTTCATAATTAGATGGTGATGAAATTTAACTGACGCTCGTCAAATTGGAGTTGATTGTAATGACAGTAGAGTGAGTTTCAGAGATCATACAGAGATGAGGAGCAAACTGAAGCAGTGAGACTCCTTTCAGTTGAACACAACAACAGAGACCACTGGTGCTACCAGGAACAAGAGGCTAACGGTAGCACGTGTAGCACTAACAGCAGTGTTTGGAGCGCTGCTTGAGTCACCGTTGCACAAGTCGTCCCAACAGCAGTTTGCTTTGGTGTCCATGACTCCGGGTATGATGGCACTTGACACGCACATGCCCTTTGAGGCACAGCCCGCTACGTTCATCTCTTTGCCTCCCATTACCACTGTGAACACACACAAAAAAAAACATATCTCTCTCAATTTAATTCTCCAAGTCTAGCAAAAAATGCTTTCTTCTGAAAAAACATTCTTCTGAGATTTCAAGTAGAATATTTGGGTAAAAAGTAAAAGCAGTTGTATAAATTCAAAAGCTTATCACCTTTTGCTGAGATGCAGTGATCCTCATCACCAGTATATGGTAGAATGTGGGAGCAGTCGTCACCTTTGCAAGTGTAGCACTTCTTACCGTTGGGAGAAAGGATGACAGGAGCTGTAAGGGTTGCATTATTTTAGAAAATGTCTTCAACCCTGAACCTCATGTACAACAACACAACATTCATTCATTCATGTGAGAACTGTGTAGTTAGTTCAACCACAACCTTATTGTAGTTATCTCCACCAGGCCGAAAGGCCGAAAAGCGGAGATTATGTTTCCGCCCCTGTCTGCCCATCCCTCTGTCCGTCTGTCAACAGCTAATCTCCGAAACCACTGGACCAATCAGTGTGAAACTTTGCTTGCCCACTCCCAGTGGTCTTGTTGTTAGAGTGTCCAATCAATCCCCATCCGGGTCATACCAAAGACTATAACAATGGGTCCCAATGCCTCCCTGCTTGGCACTCAGCATTAAGGGTTGGATTGGAGGCTAAGTCCCTGTGACAACATACAGTACTAGCGTCCTATCCAGGGGGTGTACTTGTACATCAAGCTGCCTCACACTACAGAAACAGGAGATAGGCACCTGCCCCATGGGCCACAACATGGCTCGGCAAGGCTTACTTACTTATAAATACTTACAGTATGTGTGAGATATTGAACATTACGGAGGTCATGTATAGTAGATACTTACGTGTGGGATGTTGGACGTTGCAGAGGTCAGTGGTGCAGCACTCGCTTAACATGGTGAATCCAACGTTCACTGAGCCAGTAACACACAGGTCAGTGCAGTGCTTCGTTTTAACGTCCATTTTCACGTCACCTGAAAACAAACAAGATATTAGTCTTTGTTAAATAATGTCTTAATCATACTAGAAGCTGGTTGTATTCTATGAGAGACAAAAATAAAACACAGAGGTTATAACTGTATCACATTCCCAAGTATGACCTGATTGTTACTGCTCCACATTTATCAGATCCAGGACATTGTGTCTGTCTCTCAGTGCAGGTTCCGGTAGGTCCAGGGATGCACTCATAACATCTCAACCCATAGCCTAAAACGACAAGCAGAAGACAATCAGATTACAAGGTAAACATATTATACATTCCAACATGCATTCAATAATGAACACAGGTTACATTGTGTGGTGGTCCAGGTAAGCTGCCTTTCATACATTCAGCTTGCAGTTGGCAGGCTTGAAGTTTGAAAGTGAAAGTCATTTCCACACTGTAGTGATAGGAGTTGTTGAGGGCAACAAAGGCTATAGCTTGAATATCCACCTCCAAGCTACACTACAAAACCTGTCAACTGAACAGTAGCAAGGTCACACTTTTGGGGGCGTGACAGGCACAAAGTCCTAGATTCTAAACCAGTTATTCACCTGTGTGACAGAATGGAAGGCTTTCTCAAATAAATAAATAACAAGCTGTAGGGACCGAGGCCTAGTTTAATATGCACATTTTATACAATGGTAGGGGGTCCCTGCTTCATCTGTCTGTCAGCTTGGAAAATTTGGAAAATGGAAAGTTGGAAAATGTTGAAGACCCCTGGTCTAGCATAATGAAGACCCCTGGTCTAGCATGATGAAGACCCCTGGTCTAGCATAATGAAGACCGTTGGTCTAGCTTAATGAAGACCGTTGGTCTAGCATAATGAAGACTCCTATAATAACATTGTCATATAACCTTTATTAATCACTCTAAATATACTGACATGCTGATATGCTTTACATGTTCTGTTGTTTTATGTGTCTGTCTGTCTGTCTGTCTGTCTGTCTGTCTGTCTGTCTGTCTGTCTGTCTGTCTGTCTGTCTGTCTGTCTGTCTGTCTGTCTGTCTGTCTGTCTGTCTGTCTGTCTGTCTGTCTGTCTGTTTGTTCTGATGTATATCCTGTCATCTGTCTTGTTGTTTACTTGTTTTGTCATATCTGATATTGTTTGTTGAATTGGTTGTTGTAATTGCTTTTTGTTGTTTAATGTTTTGTTTCCCCCTCTGTTTTGTTTTTGTTTTGTTTAGTTTTTTTGGAAAATGTCTATACAGTGTATCATGTACCTAGTATCTAGGGTCCCCTCTAAAACGAGATACATCTCAATGCTACATCTCAATAATAAAGAATTTCAATATATATATATAATCCTGGTCTAGCATAATGAGGACCGTTGGTCTAGCATAATGAAAACTACAGTACTTGCACTTGAACTACAGAATCTAGCAAGGAGTCAAAGACCTTTCACTGAAGGGGAGAAAATAGTTTAATGGACAGTAATGATTTACATTTTGTTGATTTTTCCTTTAATAAAAATGATTTCGAAACTGAATGTAAATACCGGGTACAGCTGATTTATATATAGATAAATATTTTAATTCATTCATTAATAAAAAAGGTAAAGAAAAACTAAACATAACAACACCCAAAAGATAGAAACCTTAATAAAACAGACGTACCTGTTGGTAACAGCATAAGCCCAAGGATGAGTGTGATCAGATGCATTGTGTTGAACAGAGAGGTTCAAATGAAACACTGAACACAGTTACAGCTATAAAGACTGTGGAGGGGCCTGGTCTCTGGATGAAAGACTGAACATGACACTTCTCCTGAACCATGTGATTCATGGCAAGGAATCTATTGAAAGGAAGGGACGCGCTGGACGCCCGTGACACGCCACGACACTCATGGGTGGCAAACCTCGCACCGGAAGTTCAATAAATACATTGCAGTGAATGAAGCCGGCTGGACCAACTTGGGAACAAACACTATTTCTGAACGATTGCGACGTTTGTGCACATACATCATTTTATTGAGGCATCTAAACAGCGGCAGGTATCGTTTCTGTCTCGGAGGTATCGCGAGATTTGGTTGCCAGACAGGAAATGGTGGACAGTCTTGCGATACTTTGGTACTTTGTGCTCTTTAGATACCTCTATAAAGTTATACAGTGCGCACATCGAAAAGCAACACAGCAGAAAACAACGTGTGATATGTCTTCTTTTATTTTCCTGAGCCGAGTATTTTATAAAAGTCTTAATCGTTCAGAAATAGCGTTTGTTCATAAGCTGTCCAGCCGGCTCATATAGACTCCAATGTTATTTCACCGAACTTCCAGTGTGTCTGTGTGACAAATCTGCCGGCTGGAATTGCAGGATAGAGATAATGACGTCGATGTCCCTTCCTTATAAAATAAATTCCTTGATTCATGGAGGGAGGTGGACAGACTGCCACCATTCCACAAGCCTGTCGTGTGGATTGCTGGTGCAAGTAAGTCTTCATTCTCTTCTCTGGTTCCTCACCTTTCAGACTCTCAGCTGGAGAGACATCATATCCATCCATCACCAACAAAGTGGATACAGTCACAGTTATCTGGGATGCTACTAAGGAGCTGCTTCAGGTACTTGCAGTTCATGGACGGTGATGCTACCAAGATATTGGTGATGCTGGATGAATGCCATGGCAACTATTACCATTACAACAGGCTTGTTGATTGGTGTCAGTCTCTCCACTTCCCTCCATGAGCTGCCAATGGATGTCTTGATTGCAGCCAGGTAGTCAGCCTTCTTCCCCTACGCATGTGTAGCAGGATGGGCGTTGTCTCCCACTCTACCCACGGCCCATCCTCCTCCCACTAATCAGTGGGCTGATTACCAGCAGTATTTAAGCAGCACACTCTCTGCCCTCATCAGTGTCTATTTTTGTTGTGTGCGGGTCCTCAGACCGGTTTCCTCTGCTGGCCCGTCGGGCTTCAGTTGCCACGCTTGTCCACGGCGTGTGTGTGTCCTCACTGTGTTGCCTCGGACAAAGCTGGCCCGTTGGGCTTCAGTTTGTTTGCTCACTATGCATATACACAGTCCCTGTGTGCAACTGTGTCTCTCCATGATAGCACTTCCCCCTCGGGTTGTCTACCCCTGGCTGTGGGTGTAACTGGACCACACAAAGTGTGTCCGCGTGCACTAACTGTGCGTTTTGTCCTTGAATGCGCGGTAGGTTTAAATCTGTCTGTCTCTGTTCTGTCTCATTGATCTTAAGCACTATTGAATAGTGGGCTGATACTGCCGCTTGTGTTTCTAAAATATAATCACTCATTCCTTTAAACTTTGAACTGTTGTCTTTGACTTATTGTGTCTATCTTATTTGACTGAGTCCCCATCCAGATTTCCCGGACACTAACTGTTGAATGACAAAAATGTTTGCTGAATATAACTCTGGGCAAAGCTCATTACTATTGATGGAAAAAATACAAAGAACGGGTGTATTTTTAAAAATAAAACATTTGGAAAGGTTTTGTTAACTTGGTGTTGTCCGAACATTACATGTTACTTGTGTATCTGGGAAGCATTTATTGACAGTCTACACAACCCACTGAGGACTCTTAAGAGAAAGAATCATGTACAAAAATGGCCACAAATATTGTTTTGCGATGTTTCCGGCAGAGCAGACCTCTCATTCAGTGAACCTTAATGACCAAATTAAAAGAAAACAAAAGTATAGCATGCCATGTCATGTTTCTTAAGCTTTTGGGCCTTTGGATCCCGACTATACGGCCGGCCATCGATTCTCCTCCCAGTGTGGAGGAAGAAGGCATCAGTGTGTACTGTGATCCCTCCCTCTTGAAATGTATACTCATTGGTTTCTGTTGTGTGTGTAAGCCAGTCGCTGTCATTATAGGCACCAGAGCCAGGGCTCGCTTGCCAAGCTGATAACAAATAATTGGCTTGTAGGGCAAAACAGGGGCAAACTCTACAGGACAGGTCTCACAAGACACAGTGGCCCTCATTTATCAACGGAGCGTATAAACCGGCTTATATTTTTCCATATATTCGGCCGTACACCAACGTCGAAGTCACATTTATCAACGAATCCTATACAGGCAATCCTAGCGTACATTGGGTCGCAGCCTTGATAAATGTCACGGCTGAAAACGAGCGTCATTTAAATAACACGCCCTTAAATATTCTCAAAGCGGCCCGATTTTACGACATGAAGAACCAGATTACGACCAAACACATCATGAAAAGCCAATAAGAAAGAGTTTCCCCCGCTCGCCTCGCCACACACGCACACGCTTCTCTCTCTCTCTCTCTCACACACACACACACACACACACACACACAAAACACACACAAAACACACGCACACACGCCCGCCCAACTCCGTAGCGTAGCGGTACAATCTTTGTCACGTAGGCAGGCTTGTAGCCTACATGAATGACATATTATGATACCAATCACATCGCCATGAATGCGTTTGTATATTCATTTATTTAACCCATACCGAGCAGTGCGCGTTCGAGTTACCCTAAAATAAAGGCTATTCCCATTTCCCAGTGAGACTCGGACCGTCGGACGGGCGAGTCCCGTCCCGCGCCGCATTAATGAGAGATAGCCTGGAGAGAACATTAATGGATGAAGGCTGGTGTGTGTTTGACTGTGGGTTAAATGTCTTATCTCCCGGTGGCCATGAAAATATAACAGCAGCGCCGTTGCACTGGACTAAACTCCCAAAAATGCGCTCGCAGAAGCGCTCGTATATTTTGAAAATAGCAGATCTACAAGCTCACAATGCGTCGCGATGCGACGCTTGTGAGCTTGTAGATCTGCTATTTTTCTGCTATTTTCACTGCAATCTTATCTGAATGACTGTTAAAGCAGTTTGTTTAAATTACTTTATAACATTTTATATTTTCACAGGGATTATTTATTAGATATACATTTTGGAGTGGATTATGTGTCCAGATGCCTGTCAGACAGTCAGACAATGCTGCTCCGCAGGTCTAGAATGGAATAAACGGGCGCAGCCAAAGTCAACAACTGCTCTCGACCAGACGTGAGATCTCAGCGTACGGTAGGATGAAGCCAACGTCAGGATATATTGATAAATGCCGAAAGTTGCGGTGATCTCGCCGTACGCCCATTATTTGGTCTGCGCCACGTTGATAAATGAGGGCCAGTGAGAGCACAAACAGGGCAGAGGCTGTGATCGTGACACATATGTGCTATTACTATTTGCAGCTTTCACCCAAATGTAGGCCCAAGTCAAGTGAGTAGAAATGTTCAGATGATTCGAGCTGGTGGGAATGCTGATCATTAGTGCCCTTACATTATTATTTTGACAGTAGGCTATGGCTGCAAGTTGGTCTTGATGTTCATTAGGAAATTTCCATTCTGACCAGCTGTGTTTTTAACAGTTTCACTTGTCCAAAGATGTGGTTTTCTGTGTGGGTTTGTAGCATGCGTGGTCAGCTGAAAATATATTTATACTTCCCATAATTAGTTTCATTTTGATACTCATAATAAAAAAGCCCTCTTTCATTTCCTCTTCTTGTGTCCAGGATCATTGTTGTGAAACCTGACAAAACATGTCTTACTCATTTCTACTTGGAACGTGTGCCTGGTAGAAACCCAAATGATCCTTACACTGAACTACACCATCATGCATACAGTATAACTATAGCTATATGATCCTTACACTAACCTGAACCAAACCCATGCCTACAGTATAACTATATGATCCTTACACTAACCCAGGGCAGGAATTACACGGCGGCCACGGAGGCCATGACCCTCGTTGCCCCTCTCTTTGACCATCGAAATATACATGCCCTAAAGGCCACAGTGGCCGAGGTGCCCCCCGACTGCACTGCCCACGCTGATTTCACCGTTTCCCCTCTGCGCTATATCTTCCTGTCAATACGGTAGACACCAGTTGTCTGGTTGAGATTCTAAATACTTTCTGGACAACATCAAGTGAAACGCTGTACATAACCAGTTGTAGGTTTGATTTCTAGCCTGTATTCCAGTTTAAAATGCTGCAGATCAAGCAATGTTTTTGACAGAGAGAGAGAGAGGAGGAGAGAGAGAGAATTCAGTAGTACGGACCGATATGCCCCGATGTATTTTGTGTGATGTGATTGGCCAGTGGTCAACACGCTGTGATTGGCCAGTGGTCAACGCGGTGTGATTGGCCAGTAGTCACTTTGAATTGCATCGTGCCTCCTCTAAAATGGCGGCCGCGATACAGGTCGCTCCAACGAACTGCAGAGGCCAACGAGGTATCTAGGTTTCTATATCTATGGTACACACACCATTTCTGTTTCTCGCTGGGTCTGTCACCACTCCCCAGCCATAGCGCACGGCCAGTGAGAGACAGCTGACACTCTATCCGCTCTTTTCTCTGCCACAAGCATTTGGAAGTTGGCTTGTGTCTCTTCCAAAGTACCGGTGTTTCCTTAGCTTCACTGGCGACAAAAATAACTTGAAGCTGGGCTGGATGAATAAGGAAATACAGCGGAACGCCGAAATGAGTTCGGGATGTCACTCACAACATCTCGGTGGCATCGTACAGCCGACTTTAGGACAGTACCCCCGAACCTCAGAATGACGTCATGAATATTGTAGTCTGGACAGAGCTGAACCGACTAAAAGGTCTAGTATGCAGTGGCCTTTAGTGTATTAGTTTATTCTGCACCTGGCTTTTGATGTGAACAGTGTCATACACTCGTACTTTGACTGAGTGAGTGAGTGAGTGAGTGAGTGAGTGAGTGAGTGAGCGAGCGAGCGAGCGAGCGAGATAATAAATACAGGGTGCTTTGTGTATGTACACCAGAGAGGATATAATTTATAAGATAATTAAAATAACATTGGTTTTATAATGTATTGTATGCATAATAAAAGTATAGTAATAATAATAAGTAATGCAGGCAGGCTATACTTACAGGCAGGCAGGCAGGCAGGCAGGCAGGCAGGCAGACAGACAGACAGACAGACAGACAGACAGACGCACACACACACACGCACACAAACACAAGGACGCACGCACATGGTGCACGTTCAGTTGACTGTCAGCTAGACAGGTTCGTTTATTTATTCGTTTGTTTATTTGGATCCCCATTAGCTACTACCTTAGCAGCAGCTACTCTTCCTGGTGTCCACGAGGTGTTGTGAAATGGTTTGTGGTTTGTTACAAAACGTTTTTCCTACTTCCCTTCCTTCACCACCACAGTTGTTGCTGACGAGACATATTTAACATTATTGCTGACAGCACTTCATGAGTCTTGTGAAATAATTTGAGGTTTGTCGGAAAGTGTCTTTCAACGTTTTCTTTCTTCACCATCGCTGTTCAGATTTAGTTGATGACACAAGTTATATTTCTCATTCGACATAACAAAACAATTATTAATTGCATGTCCTTTCTCTCATGGCGTCTGTTCCCAAGTTCATTCTACTGATTTGTTTCATTAGTAGCGGTTTAAAAGCTGTGGTTTTAATAGCAGTAAAATATTGTAGCGACCCCACAAAAGACCCGGCCGTAACTTGCTCCTCCAAGCTCATTATGAACCTGCTATTTTTTTTTCAATCCTGAACATTTGTGCAAACCTTTGAATATAGGCCTATATATTTTTAAAGCCGCCGATCGGCCGCCGATCGGATTAAAATGCTTTTTATTGAACAATACGGGAGATACGGGTATTATCGCGGGTCGGCTCAACTTGTAACATCCGTGGCTCGGGGGTAAGCACTTAATATTTGAAATCTTTCTGAACGTTTATGTACATGTGAGAGTTGTAAATGTCCAAAAATCGAAAACCAGGAACAATCGGTTCCATATGACTGTCATGTTTCAGGGCCGACTAGCTCCAGACTACGACCCCCCCAACGACTCGCTGTGAGCTTTTACATCTGCTCATTTTTAAATAGCCATGGTAACAAATGAGACCCCCCGGAACCCCTCCAAGGACCCCTGGGGGCCCCTGGACCCCACTTTGAGAACCAGTGCATTAAACAACCACACTTTTCATGACCCTCATTCTGTCTTTTAGGCTACGTTCACACTGTCAGCACTAATCAGATGCCTTTGTTTAGTCTGAACAGCAACAACGAAACCACAGACTACAGTGTCATGTTGCTGCTTGAGATTTCAGGTCAATAACTTTCATTTTATGTTTGGTAAAAAAAAGTGTAAGCATTTTTATTTTTCTATTAAACAAAACATGATTTATTCCCCCAAATACAAAACACCATTTACAAAACATAAACACAATGTTTATGTTTTTTCCTCAAAAACAAACAGGACTCAATTAAACTAAACAAATAATAAAGCAACACATCCGAACTTTTAATGCTTCTAAACAAGAACTTATATCAGAGGGAACGACTACTGAGCAAATGGACAGTTTTCATGTGATGATATAAGTTTAAAGGAAAAGCATTTTTCAACATTTTTCACAAAACAAAAAATCGAAGAAATTCCATTTAAAAACATTTAAGAAATAGTGAAAATAGCCATGTCACGATCTGCCCCAGTTCTGTCTGTCCTGCCCTTTACTCCAGGGGCCAACCAACATTGATATTTTCACAAATTGGTACCACCCAAGGTGACCGTACAATTTTCGTATTTTTGTCTTCCTATATGTCTCTAGTTTATATTTTGGTATGATACATCTGCCAATCTAGTAGCTTAATGAAGTAGTTATCACTCTCTAAACAAACCTACCCCCATATAAAACTGTGATGTGTGTGAATGATGTAAATGACTTCTAGACAATACTTTTTGTAAACCAATGGTCTTATAAACAGTTGACCCTAGGGTTGTATCAGTAGAATCCATGTCTGCAGAGGAAATGTTGGTATTGTGCATATTTAATGAGATCATTTGCTTATTTGAATATGTTTTGTGGAAATAATTGCTTGATATGTAAATACAATTACAGTTAGATATTTCAAAAAGTGTAAAACACATGAGTCATAAAAAAAATACATTGTAGGAAGGAAGCCCTGGTCCATATCAAATCTGACCTCTGCTATGATTGGCTCCCGGGGCAGACTTTGGTCATGTCTGGTTTAAGATGACAAGACAACTACATTGGTTTTATTATATTTTTACACTGCTGGGTCATTTTAATTGCAGAGGTTAAATCCCTCTTCTCTATATACAATGGTTTTATGATTGAACTTCATGAATTCATTCTTTGTGTGGTTGTTTTGATGATTTTACTGCAACCTGTGCAGAGATAGAACGGAGCCCTAGAGACTCCTTAAACTAGATGGCATATCGTCTAGGTTTTAATCAAACGTAGCTGCAGCATATGATTAACAACAGTACTTGTAGGACAACAGTACTTGTAGGATTAACAGCAGTGCTTTTAGAACTTTTAGCCCTAAAATCAGCATTGTTGCACAAGTCACCTTCACAGCAGTCAACCTTTTCTCGATCTTCTTGAAGATCACAAACGCTCTTTGAGGCACAGCCCGCCATGGTCACATTTCCTTTGTCTGTGTCTGTGACAAAACAAAACAAAATAATCTACATATTAATACTCCACTATTAAAGGTTTGAGAACCAGTGACATAGAAAACCGATTGACACACACACACACACACACACACACACACACACACACACACACACACACACACACACACACACACACACACACACACACACACAAATATTTATATTTATATGATGTACGGGGTCATTACATTACTGTCTCTACTTAATGTAATGCTCCATGTCTAGAAAAATCATTGAACATTCTTCTGAACTGAGGAATGTAAGTTACAGAAGGATGTTCAATGACCGGTTACAGTATAACCACATGTATACATACATAATTGTACGGTTTTACTGTACATTCATTAAAAGCAGGTCTGTCTTATCAAGTTTGTTTCTAGTGTTGACAGCCAACACTAGTGGGGGAGTGGTTAAGGGTGGGGGAGTGAGGTGAGTGATTAGGGATGGAGTTAAGTACCTATTGTCCCTCCCATTGACACACCCATTTCTGGGCGGTGTTAAAAACATTGGAATATTTGCAGGGCATTTTCTCTGCTTTGGCGTCTGATTCAACACGTTTCAAATGGTCATATCTTCTTCAAATATTTTCCAATTTCACCAAGAACCCCTTCTGTCTCAAACCACTGTAACCGGTCAGGAGAAGCATCATATAAATTAATACGCTTATTACCTATTTCTGCACTGATGCACTGATCCCGATCTCCAGTACATGATAGAATGTGGGAGCAGTCGTCACCTTCACAAGTGTAGCACTTCAAACCGTTGGGAGTATTGTTGATAGGAGCTGTAAGGGTTAAATGTATAAAATGTCATATAGATGATGTGTTCAACCTTTAACCTCATGTACAAAAGAAACAATATTCACATATTTACATGTAGGAACTGTGTAGTTAGTTAAAACACAAGTTTATTGTAGTCCTCTGGCACAGCTGAAAGTTATTAAATGAATGTAAAAACACCTTAGAGGTACAGCATGTCTTCATAAATGTCTCACCCTCATTCATATCATATGTACAGTGATTATAGTGTTTATCATTCATGTGTACAGTAATTATAGTGCTTATCATTCATATGTATAGTGGTTATTGAGTTTATTGTTCATATGTAACGTGTTATAGTGTTTATCGTTCATATGTACAGTAGTTATTGAGTTTATCATTCATATAGTGGTTATTGAGTTTATCATACAGTAGTTATAGTGTTTATCATTCATATGTACAGTGGTTATTGAGTTTATCATTCATATGTATAGTGGTTATTGAGTTTATCATTCATATGTATAGTGGTTATTGAGTTTATCATTCATATGTATAGTGGTTATTGAGTTTATCATTCATATAATAGTGGTTATTGAGTTTATCATTCATATGTATAGTGGTTATTGAGTTTATCATTCATATCATATGTATAGTGGTTATTGAGTTTATCAAACATATGTATAGTGGTTATTGAGTTTATCAAACATAGATTAAAACACACAACATATGGTTATAATGTAGTTACTTACGTATGATCGTGTTGCAGAGGTCAGTGCTACAACACTGGGTGATGAAAGTTCCCTGTTTAAAATGCACTGACCCATTAGCACACTCATCATCTGCCTTGCAACTCTTCTCAGTAACATCCTCGTAGTTAACTGGATCTAAAAAACAAACAAGATATTATATCTCTGCCAAATAATATCTTAATCATACTAGAAAGATACAGTAATATATTGACAGAGTTTTACCTCACACAAATTAATTGCAGAGGTTATACTTCTGTTACATACCCACATAGTTTCTGGTTGTTGATGCACCACATTTATCAGAACTATTAGAACAGTTCTGGCTTTCTTCAGTACATTCTCCTGGAGCTCCCGGGTCACACACGTAACATCTCAAAGCATATCCTGAGACAACAGATAGAAGACAGTCAGGTTACAATATAAACTAATGTAAACATTAAACACATTTAATCATTCATGTGTATTAGGAGCAGTGTGTTAGTTAAACTATTCTGCATTTTGCCACTGTTTGATTTATCCTCACTGAGGATAGTGTTGAAAAGTGTAAATGTATTTGGCCGCGGACCCCCATCTGAAAATATGTTGTGCCAGGGACCCCCAATTCCCCATACAAGATTTTTAATGTTAAATTGTTTCAAAGATATTCTAAATGATTCACATTTGAATTTCAAGATTTGTATTATCAATAGATCTACAAGCTCACAACGTGTCACATTGACATTGTGACGCGTTGTGAGCTTAGATCTGGTTAAACTGATTTTGATGCAGTAATAATTTCACCTCTTTTTATCCATAGAATGCCTACAGTATACTAGAAGGAGTTGTTGATACTTCCAACTACAAGAGAGCAACAACAACCAGCCTGAGTGTCCACCTGCAATCTACACCTGATATTATGTCAATAGAATCAAACACCACTATAAATACGTACATTAAGGAGCTGCTACGCTGTATTAATAAGAAGTTATTTTTGATTTTTGTTTCTTCAACATATTAAAGAAAATGTTCATGGTACTTGGTCCAGAGTTGTCAAAAAGCCTGTCAACTGAACAGCAGCAAGTTTATGCTTTTGGGCATGATGTCCTACTGTAGATTCTAAACCAGACTTCACACCCACAAATGTCTCAGAAATGTGTGCATTTCCTTATGCCGATGTGCGATAAAAGTTACATACTTATTCATGACTACTAATGACTTAATTTGCTCTTTTGCTTTTGGGTGGACACTGAAGGCTTTTGAGTTGAACAGCAGTGATTGTTTCTTTCTGAAAGCAGAGCAACTGGGGTTCTGCAAGAGAGATATTTTGATTAGGGAAATGAATTTAGCCATAAAAATGATTCTTTCTCCGTTTATCGTTTGAGGAGATAGCAGACAAAATTTCGGTGGAATAAAATTCATAACAAATAAATACAGAAAATAAAAGATAAAAACCCATTGAACCAAGACAGAATCAAACAGACATACCTGTTGGTAACAGCATGAGCCCAAGGATGAGTGTGATCAGATGCATTGTGTTGAACAGAGAGGTTCAAATGAAACATTGAACACAGTTACAGCTTCTAATAAGACTGTGAAGGGGGCGTGGTCTCTGGATGAATGACTAACACCCTTTCTTGAGAATTGGGACAAATCATGTCCTACCAAAACATTTAAATTTATTATTTATTAAAACAATAATTTAGAAAAAAGTTTAGTGAAAATATATTCTTAAAGGATTTATATATATGAATTACATACGATTTATAAAATAAATTGGTCTGGTTTCCTTATTTTTTTTTACATCTAAACTTGCACTCTGCCAGAAAACACCCTTGTCTAAAGGCGGTTTCAGACTGGATCCGTTTGAATCGAAGCGTTCCCGAGTACGCTTGGCTTTTCCCAGCTGGTCAGCATTCACACTGGCCAAAATCCTTTCGTACTCGACCATTTAATTTAGCAGTAATGGTAAATATGTGCCTCATGGGGGCGCTGTTGACTATGGGGCTTTGGAAGAGAGAATGTCATTCTCAGAAGAAAAGTCACTCTAGAGTGAATAATAAAGTTTGACTGTGTTCCTGACGATGTCTTGAGTTATAATAACAACAGATCAACAATACACAACCAAAGCAGTGTGTGCACTGGTCTTTGAAACCTCGAAATGTAACGTCGTCTGTTAATATGATATTGGCGTCACGGACGCATCCTTGGTATGACATCACGGACTAACCCTTGGTGTATTTATCCTTATAAATACGTTCGCCACACATGTGTTTTTTGTTTATTATTTTTCACGGCTCGTGCTACTCAAACACTAGCGGGATTATTATTTCTTGTCAACATTCAAGTAGAACAATGAGAAGGTATAACCCAGCTAAAATAATGCGTCATTATAACAAATATAAAAATGATATATGATTAGCAGTCCAGTCTGTCCACTTCCTTCTCTTGGTACGGATGGATTCACACTGCCGCGTTCCGTTCCCGACTCCGCAGCAATCGGACCCGAGACTACCTCCCCAGGTGGTTTCGAGTACGGTACGGTGATGCGTTACGGGGAACGGTTCGCTACGTTCACACTACCACAACATCTGCCATGTGGTCTGGAGTGCGCACCCGGGACCCGAGTGTGAAACGGATCTAAGACAAGGACTTCAAACATGTTTTTGTTATTTTTTTGTTAAAAGCATTAAAAAAGCTTACCATGTGTATTGATAACATAGGTGTAAAGGTCCTTACACACCGGCGAATATGCGAATATACGCAAAATTCGGACTCATTCCGAATAATTAAAAGACGATTTTTCGCTTCGCGAAACTGATGTGGACGCTTGCATTGACTTTATAAGGTTTTAAAAAAAACATATTTATTCGCATGAAGAATTCGCCCCGGTGTGTAAGGACCTTTAGAATGTACTTTTGCCATTAGTAGGGGGTACTAACCACCAAAAATGGCCAAATCGTTACGTGGCGGATAAAAGCATGATATTTGATACAGATGTCCCTTGGGTCATCCTAAAACATCCTAGAAGGGGTGCCCAAAAAAATCTTAAACAGGAAGTGAGTTATGGACAAAATTCAAAATGGCCACCTAAACTGTTGACCGTTGACTCAAAAGACACCAAAAGAATCTCCAAAAAGCAAAAAATCTGGCACATATGTCCCTTGGGTCATCCTAAGACATCCTAGAAGGGGTGCCCAAAGGAATCTGAAACAGGAAGTGAGTTATTGACTAAATTGAAAATGGCCGCCTAGCGTTGTCGATTGACTCAAAAGACAACTAAAGAATCTCATAAAAGCATACAATTTGGCACACATGTCCTTTTGGTCATCCTAAGACATCCTAGAAGGGGTACCCAAAAAAATCTTAAGCAGGAACTGAGTTATTGACTAAATTGATAATGGCCGCCTACAGTGTTATCTATTGACTCAAAAGACAACTAAAGAATCTCATAAAAGCATACAATTTGGCATACATGTCCCTTGGGTCATCCCAAGACATCCCAGAAGGGGTGTCCAAAAAAATCTTAAACAGGAAGTGAGTCATTGACAAAATTGAAAATGACCGCCTACAGTGTTGTCGATTGACTCAAAAGACAACTAAAGAATCTCATAAAAGCATACAATTTGGCATACATGTCCCTTGGGTCATCCTAAGACATCCTAGAAGGGGTGCCTGAAATTATCTGAAACAGGAAGTGAGTTATTGACTAAATTGAAAATGGCCGTGTACAGTGTTGACAGATGATGCAAAAGACACTCATAAAAAACAATCTCATAAAAGCATGAAATTTGGTACAAATGTCCCTTGGGTGATCTGAATGCATCCTAAGGGGTGCCAAAAAAGTTTTAATAGTCTCTCAATGGAAAACACTCCTCCCACACGGGCTGCACTGCTACAATATTCAAATCGAGCAGCCAATCTGGCATTTGGTCCAGAAGCCTGAAAGCTATGCAATCTCTACCATCTCCTGACAAATATGGATGGATTAAAGTCGCTGATTCGTGGACACCTTTATGGACACTCTTGCCAGAAGCTGCTTAAGTTTGTAGAGAACTCAAGTGTGGCTGCAGAGCTGAGCCCTTCTGTTCGAGAAAGTGTAGATGCCGGGATGCTGGGTTACCTTGCAGAGCATTATGCCAATGTGCTGGTAATTGCGAAATGGCACACATGAATACATGTAGTTACTAAACACTAATCACAAAAGAACAGTAATGATCAAGAAGAAAATACATGAGAAGATAGAGTGTAAATCAAGCAAGAAGATGTAGAGTGCAGAGAGTAAAATAAGAATATGCAGAGTAAGATAAGATGCAGAGTAAAATAAATAAGAATATGCAGAGAGTTAGATAAATAAAGAAGATTCAAAGAGTACAATAAAAAAAATATGCAGAAAGTAAAAAAATAATTGATGTAGAAATGAAAACAGAAGGTAGACTACAAAATACGTCAGGTTATGCACTGCATAACCTGTCGTATTGAGTCTGCATAATATGCAGACTGCCATGGTCAACTGTTTAAACAGCCATTTAGAATTTCTTCAACATGGTCCCTTTCTAAAAAGTTTAATAAACAAGCAAACAAACAAATAAATAACCCCTTCTAGGATATATTAAGAAGCACTCAATGTACGTACCAAATTATATACTTTTATGACGTCCCTTTATGTTTTCTTTTTTGTCAACTGCTTTAGGCGGTCACTTCCTGTTTAAAACCTTTTTGGGCACCCCTTGTAGGATGCGTTCAGATCACCCAAGGGACATTTGTACCACATTTCATGCTTTTATGAGATTCTTTAGGTATCTTGCATCATCTTTCAACACTGTAGGCGGCCATTTTCAATTTAGTCAATAACTCACTTCCTGTTTCAGATTATTTTGGGCACCCCTTCTAGGATGTGTTAGGATGACCCAAGGGACATATGTGCCAAATTGTATGCTTTTTGGAGATTCTATAGGCTTTTTGAGTCAATCGCCAACACTGTAGGCGGCCATTTTCAATTTAGTCAATAACTCACTTCCTGTTGAAGACTTTTTGGGGCACCCCTTCTAGGATGTCTTAGGATGACCCAAGGGACATGTGTGACACATTTTATACTTTTTGGAGATTCTTTAGTTGTCTTTTGAGTCAATCGACAACACTAGGCGGCCATTTTCAATTTGGTCAATAACTCACTTCCTGTTTCAGATTTTTTTGGGCACCCCTTCTAGGATGTCTTAGGATGACACAAGGGACATGTGTGCCACATTTTATGCTTTTTGGAGATTATTTTGGTGTCTTTTGAGTCAACGGTCAACAGTTAGGTGGCCATTTTGGATTTTGTCAATAACTCACTTCCTGTTTAAGATTTTTTTGGGCACCCCTTCTAGGATGTTTTAGGATGACCCAAGGGACATCTGTATCAAATGTCATGCTTTTATCCGCCGCGTAACAATTTTTCACTTAGTGCCCCCTACTACATCAACTTTTTTTCAAAATGTGTTTTGTTTTATAAAGGTTTTTGCCCTTTAAAGTTGTGTCCAAGATCGTTGTCAACTCTGTCAGATTTCTTCAAAAACATAATAATTGAATCAGGCAGGTTTTAGCTATATTCTAAGGTCCCCTGTCTCACTTCCGGGTTTAAAAAAAGGCGGGAAAGCTGTGAAAGCTCTGGTAAGCTTTTATTTTTTTTGATAAATGCACTAAATAATATTACTATCTGGTGTGTCCCAACCATAAAATGTCAACTCCGTCAGTCCTTCAAAATAAACAAAATAAAAATAAAAAGAAAGACAAAATTACAATTCTATTAGCATTAATAGAACCTAGGCAACTTTGAAATACACACAACAGATGGTTATAATGTAGTTACTTACGTGCCATCACGTTGCAGAAGTCAGTTTGAGCAGATTTCATTCTAATTTGCTACTATGCCTGCCTATGAATTTCATGGGCCTGGGTAGGGCCACCTGCCCTGTTGCGCAGCAGCACAGCAGGTGAAGACAATTAACTTAAACGAGGAGCTGCGCTGTGCACCCAAAACGCACTCAAACAATGTAAAACTATCACATTCTAACTGCTGAAATAAACGTTCCATTTGTATCATTGTTGACAAGAGAACAGAACATGGATGTTGTTTGCAAAAGGATTATTTATTTATTGTCCATCAGAGCGCCGGTGAGGTCATAGCTTATCTCTACTTTTATAGGATATTGATAGCCTGTATGTTGTCAAATGTATTAATCTATATTTTGTTGTTGATCAAATGTTGGGTTTTGTAGTGTGATTTTGATGTGCACATGCATGCGCTGCCAATGACAATCAATGAGACAGACAGCTGTTGTGCAGTTCACTTCTACTGGGTAGTTCTAGTAAAATGGTAGTTTGAACGTTCTAAAATGCAAGTGTAGATAGGGTTCATTAAGGATGATTAAAAAATCGGACCACATTGGTCTAATACTCTCTCTCTCTCTCGCTCTCTCTCTCTCTCTCTCTCTCTCTCGCACACGCTCTCTCTTGCTCTCTCTCTCTCCCTCTACAGCTCTCCAGTCTCTCCTCTCTCTCTATCAAAAGCATTGCTTGGCTTGCACGCATTTTAAGCTGGAATATAGGCTCGAAATCAAACCTACCCACTGTTTATGCAGCGTTTCACTTGATGTTGAATCTCAACTAATCAACTGGTGTCTACCGTATTGACAGCAGAGGAAACGGTGAAATCATCGTGCGCAGGGCAGGCAGGGGGCATCACGGCCACTTGTGTTTTATTTTGTTCAATACTGTTACATTCAGTGCGTCCCATATTGGTTCACAACGGGACGATGGGACCCTGCCCTGGTCGGCAACGCGGCAAGTAACTTGGCTATAATTATAATAGTAATTCCTCCGCGCTGTAGATAGGCCTTTCTACTAATTAGTAGTCATCCCGTTTTCTAAAAAATAACCAACGGGATCCCGGGAACCGATTTCAATTTGGGATGGCAAATAAATGCCGGTTCCTGGGATTCCCGTCTCCCGGGAATCCCGGTGTTAAACCCTAGTGGTTACAATGTCATATTTTGTATGTATTGAGCCAGGAACACACTGATGATCTGCGCTGCAACTCTTCACAGTATCATCCTTGTAGTTGACTGGATCTAAAAAACAAAAAAGATATTATATCTCTGCCAAATAATATCTTAATGGGGCGGCAGTGGCTCAGGAGGTAGAGCGGCCGCAGTTCGATCCCGGGCTCCCCCAGAGTTAGTGTTGAAATGTCCTAGAGCAAGGCACTGAACCGCTAATTGCCCCCGATGAGCAGGTTGGTGCCTTGCATGGTTTCCTCTGCCGTGCAATAAAAACACACGACACAACACGACAGGACAGGACAGGACAGGACACGACACGACACGACACGACACGACACGACACGACACGACACGACACGACACGACACGACACACATGTTCCACATGGTAGATAATGTACTCTATAGTAAAGTGTAGGAGCTTTTGAACCAGTTGGCAGTGTCACCTAGCCTGGTAAACCCTCCCTCCGGAAATCTCATTTCCATTTGATTTCAGGAGTGAGTCTGGCATGAACCGCCTTTCTGCAATATTGGCTGTGTACGCCAAACGGCCGAGCCTATCAGCGTCGTCGCTCATTGTTCTGTGATTGACAGCTTACGTTGGCCAATCAGGTGGCGAGTTCGAGTGAGCCCAAAATACGAACGGCAGCCATCTTTTTCTTGTTCGCTATATTCTCCGCTATTTTTTTACTTCAAAAAGCTCTCTAACTTCTATTTTGAGGCACGGAATTTACTTATAAGATATCGTTTGGATAGAATTTAGTTGTTTAACTTCATATATGTGGTCAATTAATCATGACAAAGCCTATTTAAAAATAAAAATTTAGAGAACCGGTAGGGGCGGGCAGTGACACCCATGTATCCGAATAAGGCAACCCATTTTGGGCACGGCCGTCTCAAAAGTCCCGTTGCGTCACATTACACTGGTGAACTGCTGATTGGCTGAAGGGGGAAAATTATCATTGGCTGAAGGGGTTGTCAGTCAACGGTATTACTCCCGCCCAACTCCAGCCCACAGCCAATATTGCAGAAAGGCGGATCAGGCCAGACTCACTACTGGAATCAAATAGAAATGAGATTTCCGGAGGGAGGGTTTACCAGGCTAAGTGTCACCTCCTGGCCTGTGAAAAAGGAAGAAGACGCACAGCTTTTTAAAAGTGCACAAAATATACTTATTTACAAAATAAACTCAAACTCATGATGATGCCTCATTGTTGTCAGTTACAGGGAATTCGGAGGTCAAGAAATTCCTCAGAAAATCTCAAGAAGCGTAGTGTACCTGTTTGCCTGATTGAGTCATTATTATTAGGAAAAGTGCCCATATAATCACATGTCTGCTCACTCATACATAAGATATAAAACATGAGTTTAGTGGAAGGTTGGATAAAGTAAGAGAATGGAATAAGGGTAGCCGTGGGGTAGGAATTCATCAGTGGTTCTCAACCTTTTTTTTTTAGCTCACATATTTCAGTTAAATAATGCCTGGGCTTGATATGATTTGTTGCACATAGTATCGTGCAAGAAATTAAATCAAGCCCTTAACAGTTATTTAATTGCAAGTGAATCCTGGTGAATCATGACCATAAAACATTTTATTCTGTGCCCATTTTTTTTTAATATATACTATATTTAATAAATATCATTTTTTTGCGGTTTAATAGATCACACAGGCCCTGACAGGTCAAGCCAAAGGGGCTGTGAGTGACTGACAGCAGAGACAAGTGCAGGCTCTATTGCAGGTCTATACTGTAGATGTAATGACATCTCTCTCTATAGGTCTATAGGTGTATAGGTCTATAGATCTTTATAGGTCTATAGATGTAATGACATCTCTCTCTCCAAACTGCAAATTGTAGAGAAGCATGAACCCACCAAGTCCTTAAAAAACAGTCTCCACCCAAACACCAAGATGAAGGTTAGAACACCATGTCTATCAAGGTGTGAAGATCAGCAGATAAATCCTTCACTTCTGGGGAAACTTTTAACTGAATTCAGGAACTGAAAAAAAAGAAAACCCATGTGCAGAGAGACGACTGGCAAAACATCCTGTGCTTTACAAGTTGTCATGTAAACACTGTTAAAACAACTTTTACACCAACACTAATACAAATATCACTGTTAACAAGATGAAATGTAAAATAAGACAGACTTATGTTTGTTAAGTGGTAGCAGGTGTAAGTGATAAGAATAGCATAGAATAATAGCATTTAAAGGTATAATTCACTTCAGTGGCGGAACAACTGAAAGCCGGACCGGTAGGCACGGCACACTGATCAGCCCCCCCCCCCCCGCACACACACACGTGTGGGCAGATTGCGTTCGTTTTAGTGTTACTTTATTTCGGTTTTAGGGTTAGGGTGAGCTTCCAACAGTGTATTGGGGTGCCTCGAATATATTTGCAGTTCCATGTAAGCTGGTGAATCTCTGGGAAAGTTGCTGAGAGGCGGCCGCGGAGAGGCGGAGAAGCGGAGCACGCAAAGTGCGTCTAATTCTAATAAAATAAAGGTCCATGTGATCTGACGGCCCGGGCCCCCGGAGTCCCGGGCCCGTAGGCGGCCGCCTACCTGGCCTACCCGGACGCTCCGCCACTGATTCACTTGTGAACTCTGTTCCTCTCTCCTCTTCTGTATGAACACCTGGGTTCAGATCTTCTGCAGCATCACGTGTATTCTACACTGTTGAGGAAGCTTGAAGTACACGAATGTCACTATTTATAGAATATATCTTCTACTGCCTGCATTGTATGTCTTTGTGTCAATAAACACATTGAAACTTGAAAGGGTGCTGTAGCTTTATGGAAAAGCACAAACTGCTTTATTTGATCAATCGATTACTGACAATAATTAGCAGATGAAAAACACAAACAGAACATAACAGGAACACTGTTTGATCACTGAAATCAAGTCCAAAGGCACATGATTAATATCCCACACAAATTGATTGGCCATTATAACAGCCCATTTTTTACACTACACCAGTGATTCTCAAAACACTGGTGGGCCGTGAGAGTATTGCAAGTGGGTCCACAAATAATTGGCAATTTCAATGATAATATAACAATTATATCAAAACAAATAATGTTTTTATAAAATGACAGGTATTGTTTTCTTTAAAACCTTAAAATGTGTTTTCATAATGATACTGATAAATAAGAACTTAATTATACTACGTTGCAGGGCTGTGCAGACACCACTGGAGTCGAGAGGCAGGTGCTCAAAGGTCACAAAGGTCACATCGAACTATATTTTAGAACACCGGCTTACACAAGCATAATCTACAACATAACCTGGTGAATTACAGTGTGTGTCTGTCTGTCTGTCTGTCTGTCTGTCTGTCTGTCTGTCTGTCTGTCTAGACTAGAGTCTGAATTTTAAATGTATATACAGTATTTGAGAACATTACAGGCAACAGTAAAGACGGGTAAGCAAAGCAAAACCAATTTAGATTTTAAAAACACAGGACATTATGTTAAAGATGCAACTTGTATATGACTCTTAAAATGAATGCCCTACTTTATCATACTACATAGTGTCACGCAAAAGTAGCAGATCTGCAAGCTTAAAACGTGTCCCATCGCAACTGTGTTTTGAGTCTTTTTTTCATTTGAATCCTGAAAAGTTACAGTTTCGGACATGTGAGTTTTCCACCCGACAGCAAGCCAACAGACCAACAGGGAGCAATCAAACTAAGCAAATAAAACCAACATCTCAGAATGTTGTAATGTTCTTACGCAACAAAGTATTCATTTAGATGGAGAACATGTGCACTATAACAGATGGAACAGCTACTGAGCAAGTGGACAGTTTTCATACTTTGATGGTGATGAAGTTTAACCGACGCCCGTCAAATTGGAGTTGATTGTAATGGCAGTAGAGTGAGTTTCAGAGATCATACAGAGATGAGGAGCAAACTGAAGCAGTGAGACTCGTTTCAGTTGAACACAACAACAGAGACCACTGGTGCTACCAGGAATAAGAGGCTAACAGCACTGCTTGTAGCCCTGCCTGTAGCACTAACAATAGTGCTTGTAGCGCTTGTAGCATCTGTAGCAGTAACAGCAGTGGTTGTAGCATTTGTAGCTGTAACAGCAGTGGTTGCAGCACTTGTGGCAACAGCACTGCTTACGATGCCGTTGCACAAGTCACCATCACAGCAGGTTGCTTCAATGTTCATGAGTCGGGGTATGATGACACTTGACACGCATTCGCCCTTTGAGGCACAGCCCTTTGCCTTGATATCTTTGCCTCTCACTACCCCTGTGAACAAACACACACAAAAAAAAACATTACTCTCTCAATTTAATGAGAAGTCTAGAAAAATCATTGATCATTGTTCTGAGCTGCGGAATGTGAAATATATGGGTAAACAGGAGAGGCAGTCGCATAAATTCATAAGCGTGTTACCTTTTCCTGAGATGCAGCGTTCTTCATCACCAGTACATGGCAGAATGTGGGAGCAGTCGTCACCTTTGCAAGTGTAGCACTTCTTACCATTGAGAGCAGGTTTGACAGGAGCTGTAGGGTTACATTCATAAAATGTTTATTGATGATGTCTTAAAAACTGAACCTCATGTACAACAAAACAACACGTTTATAGTAGTTATCTCTTTCAGGCCGAAAGGTTAATTATATGCCAGGTCTACAAATGAACATGACATCTGTCTACATAATATGCTATCTAAATTACATTTTAACCTTTGCATAAGCCTGCAAGGTCGTCAAGGTTATGGCAAGTGCTACGGAAAGTGCTACGGGCTAAGGTGGAGTCTGAAGAGGTAAGTCTTCAGATTGTGGCCAATTTCAGTGGTTCTCAAAGTGGGTGGCGTGGCACCCTAGGGTGTCGTGACTCAAGTCCAGGGGTGCCGCAGAATACTTTGATAATATATTTGGAATTTATCAATATCACTTCCGTTTAACCACTTAGACCCTCTATACTGAAATGGACCTGACTTGCACTGTACTTGGTTAATTTTTTTTACACCAAATCTCTTCGCAAACAAATAGCAGCTGTGAGCTTATAGATCCCCCAGAATCGGGATGCTGGGGTTCAAGTGGTTAAACGTATACGGTTAAAAGTATAAAGTTATTTTCAACCTTTCTTAATGGAAACAGATTTTCTTTGTGACATACTGTATTTTAGGGGGAAAGGTTTACATATTTACGTAGCATAATCTGACATACGGTTCTATAAATACTATGTCAGTCTGGGGTACCGTGGATGAAAAAGTTATTTAAAGGGGTGTCAAAAGAGTTTGACAATCAACTGGCCTATGTCATATCAAACTGGAACATAAAGGGCCCTGGCCTATAGATACTTGCGTGTGGGATTCTGGACATTGCAGAAGTCAGTGGTGCAGCACTCGCGTAAAATGCTGTATCCAGCTATGGTCACTGAGCCAGTAACACACCGATCAAAGCAGGACTTTACTTTACTGCTCATCTGGAAGCCAGCTGAAAATAAACAAGATATAAAGAGAGATAGTCTTGCATAATGTTCATGGCTTGCATGTCATGTTCTTTGTGCTTCATTAATTTGACAGTGTTCTATTATATCCACAAGGGGGCGCTTAGAAACATGTTTGGGTACAATATTAAATTGGCATTTTTATTTCTTGATGCTTGAACATTTGACATTTACAATTGTTACAAATTGCTACAAAACCTGTTGTTAGCCAGTCATTGTGGGCATAAACAAGAATTTGAAGGTTATTTGGGTCTGATAATGATAAATTTTGGGGGAAAATGTCAATTTAACATTGAGGTGCCCACCGTGTTTAGGTGCCCACTCTTCCGGTTACCCACAGAGGAGGTAGGCTAGACGACACCACAGAGTAAGAGAGCCCCGGATGTAGCTACGTTATCAGTGACACATGCTAGCGAGTGGATAAAGTTAAATTAACTGTCGCTGGAGTTATAAAGCTCTGCTGTACTGCTGAGGGATTTATTAAAGCATTTGCTAAATATCGTATTTTTTTTCTACATTTTTATCCCACGATTTTGTAACCCAATTTTTTTCACCCAGTGCCAATTGTCTAAGTAATCCTGGGCACTACACTCCCTCTGCCAACCTAGGGAGAGCTTAGAGCCGAGCTCATGCCTCCTGCTGGCCAGAGGGAGGCAGTATAGTGACCAGGATTGCATGTAACTTGCTAAATGTCTTAATCACTAGAAAGTGGTTGTATTCTTTGACAGACTAGAATAGACACACAGAGGTTATAACTGTATCACATACCCACATCGAACTTGACTGTTACTGCTCCACATTTGTCAGAACCATGACATTCTCTCTGTGTCTCAGTGCAGGGTTTCAGGGTTTCAGGGATGCACTCATAACATTTTAATCCATGGCCTGAGACAACAATTAGGAGACACTCAGGTTACATGAATTGAACACCATGCATGTGTCTGATCTATCAAACCAAACCACTCCAAGTTTATACATAGAGTTCTCATCATTTGACTTGTTAAAAGAAAACTTAAAAAACAGACAAGCAGAAATGAACACTTTTAGGCTGTGTGTGTATATATATATATATATATGTGTGTGTGTTGCTGCTGTACACTGACAAGAGGAGAGCTTTGAAAACACGTCTCTTCTCTACTCTCTGATTACAGGTCTGTAACTCCTCAGAGTTTAATTAGCACCGAGGATTTTACAGTGTAGATTGGAGTCCCAAAGATGAAAAAAAAAAAAAAAAGGTTCCATTTGTATACTGTCAGAGTTACAGACCCGTAAGGGTCCATTTGGACCCCTGGTGTGCCCCGGACCAGATCTGGCCCAACTAGAAAGATGTGTTCCAGATAATGCTGTACAGAGTGCTGCATTCTGCTGCCCCCTAGCTGCAGAGAAACACATCTACAACTCTGATGGTTATAATAACAGTAGGTCAGGTCACAATGGTCACAGGATATATTGCATAAACCAAAACTGAGAACATTTGTTATGATAAAAAGCTGTTCTGCTAGTGAAAAGTATGTTTGTGCTCCATTATCCAACAGACAAAGATCTGTATTTGACCAACTCCGTTCTGGGATCTTGCCCCTGCACCTTGAGACTGGTAGGTATAGAGGAGTAATGGAAGAAGAGCGGATTTGTACTTATTGTGACATAAATTATATTGAGAATGAGTTCCATTTTATGTTCTACTGCCCCTTCTATCATGAGCTAGGTCAAAAATGATTTAATAGGTGTAAAAACCTAGATTTGATATGGTTAAGTGACGCAGAGAGACTTGTATGGACTTTTGAACATAAGATATTTGCACTTGCTAAAATGCCTTGCAAAAATCCCTCAAAAAATGCAGATCGCTGGGCTCATTTAAAACGGCCTTAAAAACTCACCTTTCTGGAGGCGGAAAGAGGAGGTAGTACCATTTTCCCGTTAGACAGACCCCCCCCCCCCCCATTTTTTGTTCATAATATATATATATATATATATATTTTTTTTTTAATGCATCTTTTTTTTGTTGTTGTACATATAGTGTTATTTTCTCTGTATTTTGTGTTGATATTTGAACTGTTTGGCTGCTACTATATATGTCTATGAACTGAATACTAAGGACCTCAATGGAAACAAGACCGCAAGGACTTTTTTGGACGGACCTTTTAGACAAAGTAAAGTATTATAAATGTAATTGCTATGTTTAAATGTTTTGCCTAATAAAATATTCAATCAATCAATCAATCAACGCAGAATATTTAGAAAAAGCATGGGACAAACGGACAAAGAAAACATGTGATGTATATTTTTTTTATTTTTTTTGGGTATTAAGCAAATATTTTCTCTTTTTACTTGTGCGGTTTCTGTTTCCAGGAAGTGAATGTGATATTGTTTATTTATTTTTTTGGTGTCTTATAATCCTGTAAGGGATAGGTCTTATGACAAAAAATAAATAAAAATAAAATCCAGTCAGCCAGCTCTTCATGGAGGTAATAGAATAATGAAGATAATTCTTTGTATATTGACCTGGGCATCTGTGTATGGTGTATGTGTGTTGTTTTTAAATGACTGCACAAACAAATACAAGTTCAGAGAGGAACATAAAATAAAGTAATTTGAAGTTGAAGAGCATTCTTGTTATTTGACATGTTCTGTGTTCTGTTCCTTTTTCCTCTATTCCCTCTTCTAACTTTTCCTGTAACTGCAATGTTCAGAGCTGCACACATATACAGTACAATGCAGTGGTTCTCAAAGTGGGGTACGGGGACCCCAAGGGGTCCTTGGGGGGGTTACAGGGGGTCCCCAGCAAAGATAGTTAATATAGTCACAATCATTTTAACCACTTAAACCATATTTCATACTTTAACTATTCAAAAAAATGCAGATCTACAAGCTCACAGCTTGTAGATATGAATCTTTTAAAAGAATATTGAAAATGTGTGCAAATCTTTGATATATACACTTTTTTAAGTGAAAAACTCAAATTAACTCAAATCTTTGCTTCTGGAGGTCCCTGGCACAACATATTTTAGAGATGGGGGTCCTTAGCCAAATACATATCATTTTGGGGGTCCATGAAAAGGTTTGAGAGCCACTGTCAGTCAAGAGAGTCAAGTCAAGGCAGTTGAAGTCAACTCAGTTTATACACTAAAAAAACACACTTTTTTGTGTGAATAAAGTCTTTACATATTTAGTCTTTCATTTCATATCCATAGGGCTTATACTATAGAATAGTTTCTTATGTGGCTTCTGAGCTATCTATGTCAAGTTGAGTAGAACTGCTTTAGCATCTACTAGTGCAGTGCTTCTCAGAATGAGATCCAGGGGTCCTTGAGGGGGTTCCAGGGGGTCCCCAGCCTAATTAATTAACATAGGATCAAAACAAGTTCAACAACTTTAATCCAGGGTTAGGGCTCCAATAATAAAACATAAAACAAAACTTAAAGAACTGTGAACAACACATGTATTTGGGTCCCAAATAAACATACATTTGAAGGTCCTTGACAAACAAACCACTAGTGCAGTTGTTGTTGGGGCTGTGACAGCCTTTCAGAACAGGAGCAAATTAAATTAAATTAAATAAAATTAAATTAAATTAAATTAAATTAAATTAAATTAAATTAAATTAAATTAAATTAAATTAAATTAAATTAAATTAAATTAAATTAAATTAAATTAAATTAAATTAAATTAAATTAAACCCCAAAAGATATAATTCTTAATAAAACAGACATACCTGTTGGTAACAGCATAAGCCCAAGGATGAGTGTGATCAGATGCATTGTGTTGAACAGAGAGGTTCAAATGAAACATTGAACACAGTTACAGCTTCTAATAAGACTGTGAAGGGGGCGTGGTCTCTGGATGGGGGTCAGTGTGAAGGGGGTGTAGTCTCTGGGTGGGGTCAGTGTGAAGGGGGCGTGGTCTCTGGATGGGGGTCAGTGTGAAGGGGGCATGCATGTCTGGATGAGGGCCAGTGTGGTAATGTTATAAACACCACTATATACAGTAAATAGGTTTTAGATCAAATCACAGTACTATTTCAGTCGTCACTTTAGTCAAAAACGCCATTTTAACTGCACTAGATAACAAACAAACCAGATATATATTTGTTGATCTTTCTAAAGCATTTGACAATGTCAACCACGGCCTGCTCCTGGATAAACTGCACAATATTGGCATTGACAATATGGCACATCATTGGTTCCGTGATTATTTAACAGGGAGGCGTCAGTGTGTCGGGGGGGGGGGGGAGGGGGGGTTGTTAAATCAGAATTTTTGAAGGTAACCAACGGTGTACCGCAAGGTTCCGTTTAGGCCCAGTTCTCTTCACAATTTATATAAATGACATAGTTTCCAAATTAAAGGACTACCAATAACACTTACAGATGACTCTATCCAATTAGCAATAAAATTAGCCAATTAGCACTTAAACTGGTCCTGAACTCTAATAAAACAAAATTCATGCTATTTTCAAAAGCCAAAGACATAAACTACAACGGTTTACATACTGAATATAAGTACCTTGGTACTAGATGAAAAGTTTACATTTAAATATCACATTAATGATCTCACCACCAAACTACGACAAAAAAAATGATTTTTATACAGAAACAAAGCCAACTTCCTGATGATCTGTAGAAAAAGGATTGTCGAAGCAGTTTTTATGTCAGTTTTGGACTATGGGGATGTAATATAAGTGCTGCCCCTACTACTCTTTTACCCCTGGACAAAGTCTTTCACTCAGCACTTAGATTTATCACTGGAGAAAGCTACAGCACTCACCATTGTACCTTCTACGCAGTACCGCGGGAAGTAGGGGTGCTGGGGGGGCTGCAGCACCCCCTGAAAATAATGTATGGAAAAGAAAAAAAAAATACAATTATAAAAAAATGAAAAATGTGTTCTTGGTCGTTATTTGGGGGGGGATTTAGTGCAATATGTGTTCTGGAACCGAAGCAACCGAATTAAAGTAACAAAACCCCCCCAAAAAGGTTTAAAAAAACAAATTTTCATGCACGCTAGTCACGCAAATGCACGAGCGATGCATGTGCGCGCATACAGCACCCGTACCCTAAAACATCTTCCCGCGGAGGCTATGCCTCTACAACAGAGTAGGTTGGTCTTCCCTCTCCGAGAGGAGAACTAGACACTGGTACCAGTTTATTTTTAAGGCTATTGATGGGAAGTTACCGCCATACATTACATTGTTGCTAGAGTGGATAAAAAGCACTCGCCAGACCCGCTCAAGCGACTGGCTCACACTCGAGGTTCCATCTGTGCAGTCTGAACTTGGGGAAACTGCTTTCTGCTTTGATGCTCCTATTTCATGGAATACCTTACAACTCGAGCTAAAAATTAACACCCCAATTTCATATGGACAATTTAATAACTTACTCTTAAATCTTCCTACCTCAATATGTGATTGTTTTTAATTTATACATTTTATGTTAGGTATCTTATCTTGTTGTTTCTGTGTTTGTATATGTTGTATTGTTGATTTCTCATGTGTGTGTAATCTTGTTCTGTAATCTCGACAGCATTGCAGATGAGGGTGAACCTCAATGCTCTTTTCGAGAATAAATAAAGGTTTCAATCAAATAAACATAATAAAAAATATTAATAATAATAATAATAATAATAATAATAATAATAATAGTAATTTGCCAGGTGGTTTATTTGAAAAAATAACCATAATAACATAGCAACAGGTAAATGATAATATCAGTATAGATGTTACAGGACGATTGAATAACCAGGACGATTGAAGAAGGAGCGCTTGTTTTCAGGCAATTCTGTAAAACCAACGCTAGAGGGCAATGCAAGCCAGACTAGAGGGAGGGTGTGTGTGTGTGTGTGTGTGTGTGTGTGTGTGTGTGTGTGTGTGTGTGTGTGTGTGTGTGTGTGTGTGTGTGTGTGTGTGTGTGTGTGTGTGTGTGTGTGTGTGTGCGTGTGCATGCACGCGCCCACGCACACACGCATTGTTTTAGTTTCTCCCTGAGACACACACACACACACACACACACACACACACACACAGTGATCCATGAAAAGAACTGTTCTGTCCCTATCGGTTTACAACTCGAACGGCGCTGTGTCGACTATCAGAGCATCGGCCGGTCAGCGCGGGCACTCACGCCTTGAGGCGCGAGGGCGCGCCTCCTCGGCCTCAAGCTCTGCTGAGTCGGCGCGAGGCGTCATGGACTATTATCACGTGCGTGTGAACGCGTGTTCAGCGTTCCCCTAGCGTAGCTTCCTGGTTGCTACGTGGGGGGGAATCTATGGGAACAACAACAGACAGGTCCGCGTCGCATCAAAGCCCCGCCTCGCCCCGAAGCCCCGTGCCTAAAAACGAGCGCTCTGTCTTCAATCGTCCTGGTTATTCAATCGTCCTGTGACATAGATATGACTCCTCCATTGTTTATTGTTCATCACTTTAAATATGTATAATAATAATAATAATAACAATAAATAATAATAATAATAATAATAATAATAATAATAATAATAATAATAATAACAATAAATAATAATAATAATAATAATAATAATAATAATAATAATAATAATAATAGTAATAATAATAATACATTTTATTTATAATGCACTTTACATTTGAAACAAATCTCAACGTGCTACAGCACAATCAATGTAAAATGTGTGTATAAAACATGACAAAGCTACAAAAATAATTTTAAAAAGTTAGTATTAAATCACATGAGGGCATAAAGCCTGGCATAAAAACAAGTGCGGCTGAAAAAAAGAAAACACTTTATTAACAAGGTATAGGTCTTTAGTCCTGTTTTAAAAGCATTAACTGACTTTATTAACAATGTAGGTCTTTAGTCCTGTTTTCAAAGCATCAACAGGTGCTCTCAGGGGGTCAGGGAGGTCATTCCAGAGTGGAGGAGCGGCCGAGCAGAAGGCCTGGTCGCCCATGGTACAAAGCTTGGTACAATCACAAACTGATGCAACACTCAACATGATGTGACACCAAACAATCACCCGACAAGGACTGACTGGGGAACAAGACTAATACACACATGAGGGCTGATTACACATGAGAGACATGAACATAGAAACAAAGTCTGTGACTGTGACACCTTAACCCTAACCTCACATAAACTATGCCTAAAACTAACCTTAAAACCACGCCCACCTGGGCGAAACAGCGGGAAAAGAGAGAGTCCCGCAGGGTGAGGGCACTCCATTTGGCCTTGTATCTATGCTGCACCACAGCCGTACCCATAACCACCATAGCACTTACTGTCATATCTTATGGCTCTTTTCAACTACCCTGTTCAGACTGGCAGCCCAAATCCAGCCTAAATCAGATCTGTGGCCTATCCAGATTGGATAGTTGCAATGTTTTTATGCAGTCTGAACAGCAAAAAAAAAACACATGGAAACAGATTTTTGCTAATCAGATTTGAATCCTAAAACACACTGGACAACGCTCCACACAGACTCTTCTCCCTTTTGGCTCCCAAACTGTGGAACAAACTCTTCATTGCAGTCAGAACTGCAGATTCAGCACTTGCCCTAGCCTTGACGACCATGCATGCAGTCTTATGCAAAGGCTAAGATGTTACTGTATGTAGATAGCATGTTACGTCTCTGTTTCAGATAACGTTCTCAGAAGCTAATCATTCGGGTTCTGCTCAGGAGGTGGTATTAACCTATGTTTTAGAGAATATTGTGGTTTATCGACGGACCAATCAGTGAACATAAGCACAAGCTTCCTGTATTCTATCTTTACATCAACCACAGACACCATGTGCAACAGGCACTGACAGCTTTACACCAGAGCATCCATTTCACCTTTAAAGGAACACTTCACCACTTTTCAACCATTTCACTATTAATTAGTATTAAATGCTCATTATACAATGGAGCCATTTCTGTCTATTCACTCTGTGTCTCAGAGGAGGGCTGTGGACAGTTCAGAAACCTGCCTTTCAACCTGCGGTCATTTCCGGTGATAAGCTTAAACTTTTTACAGGGGCCAGTGCAGCCACCCATAGGTGCTCTTTTAGAGCGGTTTTGAAGGAGGGTAAAGAGTCACACTTTTGCATGCCTGTTGGCAGGGCATTACACATTTTGGCGGCAGAGCAGTAGAACAAATATGACCCCATTTGTATGACAAAACTGGTGACATAATCAGTGAGCAGGTTTGGTCATTTCAAACAAGATTTCAAACTTTTTTATTATTATTTTTATCTTATTATATCTTATTATATATTAAGGAAACCTCTGTCCGTCAGTCACACTCTCTGTTCCGCATGGTTCTCGTCAGTGGGTTGAGCAATTGCTCTGTTCTCTGAGGACAACTCATGAATGGATAAAGACAACTTATGAACGATATTATATTTTTATTTGATATAAAATGAGCAATATATTTATCAGACGCTCATAACTTTCACACAGGCATTGACCATTACCATTATGCACACAACCATTATTTCACTTTCCCAAAATGTATGTTTATTAGCATTCATGTGTAAATAACGGAGATTCCGAGTTCAGCCTATAGGGGCGCATAACCCCAAAGTCTGCAAATGCTTTGAGTGCACACATCCCCGGGTATGGACTAGTTATTATTAATGCAAGAACAATGGCTTCTACTGTATTTCAGCGGGCTAAACTTACCAGTGAGAGGAAAGGATGTAATTTCTATTAGCTCACCATCACCATCGATGATGTCATTGGTAGGTGGGATTCTGAAGAGTAACACACACACACACACACACACACACACACACACACACACACACACACACACACACACACACACACACACACACACACACACACACAGTAGACAGAAATGACCAGGGCCGGATCCTGAAACCCCCCCCCCCCCCCCCCCTTCCACCACCCCCACTACACACACGCACACAGAAATGCATGCCGGTGCCACTGCCACAACCAGTGAATGTACACTTCACACAAAGGCCTGTTTATTCACATTCATATGAAACCAAACACAAGTAACATTCTTTATTTTGTATATAATTAATGGTTGTTTATATAGCACATCTTACAGCAGGAGTTTTCAACATATATATCTGTCTTATTTTATCATTGTTTGAATGTATGAATGTATGAATGAATGAATGAATGAATGATTTTTTTCATTTTTAACAAAAATTGTAAACAAATAAAATACAAAACAGAAAAAAACAGCATAGTAACACAACAACGTTCGAAAACAGCTTAAACCCTGTTGTTGAGCGAAGTCTATCAGAGCTCTATCCTATAGTGACTTTTCTGTTTTCGCGGTACATTAACTATTCTTTGAGACACACATACAGGTATTTCGGGGCGTGGCGGAATCCTTCCTTCACCGTGTGAAACAACACAGCTTTCACTGTTGGAATTGCATTACGGAACGTACACATTGTTACATTTTGTGGGTTTATTTTGTCATAGCGCAACATAGGGTGACGCATTGTAGTGCAGGTCATTGTTAAGTAACAACATAGGGTGACGCATTGTAGTGCAGGTCATTGTTAAGTAACAACATATGGTGACGTATTTAGTGCAGGTCATTGCAACAACCACCGATCTTGTGTTTTTGCTGGGTCAAACAAGGGAATCACGTGACGTTGATCCCCTTCCCTTATTCGCTCATAATAGGACATGACGTACGTGTAGGCAGAAGAATATCTTCGCTGAAAAAAGATGATCGGCAAGCCCTATTTTCTGCAGAATAGGGATGCTGGGGTTTAAGTGGCTAATATCCGTATGAATGAGAAGTAGTAGTTTCTAGTAATGATGATGACTCAAATGTAGGCCAGTCCCCGGTGCACTTCCCCTTCTTGAGATTCAAGCTCCCTTTTCTGTGGAATTCCTTGTCTTCTCACTTCCACTGACACTGACCTGATCTGAGGTCATTTAGTGCAGGGGGGTTTCAACTCCTAGTCCGTGGACCACTGCTGTACAGCTCTGCCTTTAATAGTCTACAGCAGACATGTTGGAAAGAAATTGGACCTCCTTACTTCCTTCGCCGGTATTACCAATTCAGTCCCATATATAGCACAGTGGTTGTCAAACTTTTTAATTCCAAGGACCCCCATAAATGAGTTACACACCCGTAAGGGGCCATTTGGAACTCCCTCACGGAAGTACTACATTTTATTACTTAAGTAAAAGTATCAATACTGCAATGTAGAAATACTCCGTTACAAGTAAAGGGCTGGAATTTAAAATGTACTTGAGTAAAAGTACAAAAGTATTGGTATCAAAATGTACTTAAAGTACTGATTGATTGATTGAATACTTTATTTTGAAAGACATTGAAACAGTACATGGAAGTACAATTCACAATACAAGGTCCTCTAAACTGGATCGCTCATGAAAGCACAATGGCTTATTGTCTCCGCCAGGCCGAAGGCATGGTGGAGAGTATGTTTTACCCTCCGTGTGTGTGTCCGTCTCAGCCAAGCTAACATTGGTCAAGCTTCACGTGACACGTGACAATATGTAATATTGGACCGTGATTGGCTGACTCTATTCAGACCCTTTGCTTTGATTGGCTAGCGAGACGCATGATGAAATAATAACCTATAAATAGCACCATGCACTTCAAAAAATCATTTTAATTTTTTTAAGTGAGCTTCCATCACTGTGATGACCACTGTTGTCTAAATAACACCGCTCACTTCACACTGGGTGTGATTTTTGTTGTCTCCAGTCAGGAACAGTACTCGCCTGGTGGAGACCTGTGCTCCGAGGAGCACATTTTCTAGTTTAAAATGAGATCCCTGTGCACTCAAATCATGATGACATTTAAGAAGACATACAAATATACACTACTATGCAGAACGTCATACAATCAGCTTACAGGTTACTGGTATGAAAAACAAGAAATATGTACAATTGACAGTTTTAGGAGGAGGGGAGGGAGGGGGGTGGGGGGTAGGTTAAGACTTTGACAGGGGCCAGTTTGGAATTGCAGCCTCCTGAAGGTGATTCTTTAGGGCAGTTTTGAAAGTGAGTAGGGTTTTACACTCCTTTACTCCTTTGGGTAGGGCATTCCACATTTTTGTTGTATAGCATGAGAAAGAGTTCATTCCCTTGTTTGTGCCAAATCTGGGTTGAACAGGATCAGTGGAGCTGCCTCTGGTGTTATGATCGTGGACTTCATTTACGTTTTTTGACATATACAGGGGATCCCAATGTTGTGTCGAATCTTGTAGACCAGGCCCATAGCAAGTTGCTGTACTCTGTCCTCAACCCTGAGCCATCCAACCCTAGCAAAATGAGCAGGGGTTAGATGGGTTGTATGATTGAGGCCAAGAAGTAGCCTTACCAGTTTGTTTGGGATGTCTGGAGCCTTGTTTTTAAGGCCTTAGTGCTGTTGTGATACCATGAGAAGCATGCATAGTCGAAATGACCTTGGATGAGGGCCATAGTAGATCTACAAGTTTACAATGCGTCCCATCGCTACGCATTGTGAGCTTGTAGATCGGCTATTTTCAAATGGCCAAAATGTATGTAAGGCTGAAGTGGTTAATGTATGTTTTGTAAGTCGCTTTGGATAAAAGCGTCTGCTAAATGACTGTAATGTAATGTAATGTAATGTTTTGTAATAATAATCAAAATCTACAAAGTAACTAGTAACTAAAGTTGTCGAATATTTGTAGTGGAGTAAAAGTACAAAATGTGCCTTTGAGATTATTGGAGTAGAAGTAAAAGAATTGGAAATTGGAAATACTCCAGTAAAGTAAAAGTACCTCAAAATTGTACTTAAGTACAGTATTTGAGTAAATGCACTTAGTTACTTTACACCACTGTTCCAGACTAATATCTATGCAGTGATATTAGTCTGGCCATGCCTTACAGATGTACGTATACATTGAAAAGATACAGTTATATGCATACTTCACCAGGGATTCTATTGTACTATGGATAGGGCGGCCATGAGCTGGGTGAAGTTGAAACAGAATTTCCCCAAAAGTCTCCCTCATCCTTTATAGTGGGAATTCCCTCTTTGACTAGTGGTTAAGATGTTTGGCTTTATAGTGTCTCTTCCCACAAGGGAGACGCAGGTTCGATTCTCGGGTGTTACTTCTACACATTACCCTGCTGACGGTTAGAGGGTTTGTCTTAATCTATGCCTAACCCTTTTTAACCTTGGTTTTAGCTTGTTTTTACAGGTGGAATAAGCCTGAAGTGCCTTAAAATAATAAAACCTTTGAACGTGTAGTTAACATTTCATTAACACACATTTTTATATTTACCTATTTGTTGTCTCCGCCAGGCCGAAAGGCATGGCAAGAGAGTATGTTTTACCCCCTGTCCGTCTGTCCGTGTGTCCGTCCGTCCATCCGTGTGTCCGTCCGTCCTGTCCGTCCGTCCTGTCCGTCCGTTAGCAGCTAATCTCTGGCACCGTTGGCCCGGCCGCTGCGAAACTGTGCACGCACACTCCCTGGATGCCAATTCAGAACCTCTGATCCAAATCTTTCAGTTTGGCCTGTTATAGCGCCACCAGGAGGCCGATATGTGCAAAACACATTTATTGATAATACTCCTACAGATTTTGTTCAAACATCACACAAATCGGTACACAGTATCTCTACTGGCATGTGATCAACACAGATTTATCCAATTTACCATATTCCATCCTGATTGCCTAAGATTGGCTTCCAAAGTTTGCAGGATTGGTCCGTTTTGAACAAAATGCCTCAAATCATGAACGCAGCTTGCGATTTCCGTGAAATTTCACACGCACATTTCTATTAGGCCGATGAAGAAATGCCACCCTTTTCACATTGGCCTGTTATAGCGCCACCAGCAGGTCTAATTTTGCAAAACACATTTTTGGAACAAAATGCCTCAAATCATGAATGCAGTGTCCGATTGCAGTGAAAAGCCCTTGAACAAATGGCACCCTTTTCACATTGGCCTATTATAGCGCCACCAGGAGGCCACAATAACGTACCTGACCTGGCGGAGACCTGTGCTCCGAGGAGCACTTTTTCTAGTTTACTTTCTTTCCTCTTGAACAGGAAACAGGGCAGGAAGCCAGGCCTTTATGGCCTATATGCACATCTTTCCACAGTGCTCGACTTAAAGGGATACTTCACTCTCGGGCCGGGGACACATTTAAAAAAAATATTAAAAAGAAATGAAAAAAGTTATGGAAAATTCATGGCCCCCTCACACATTAGTAGGACACTCTAATGCGTGAGGGGGCCATGAATTTTCCATAACTTTTTTCATTTATTTTTAATATTTTTTTTAAATGTGTCCCCGGCCCTAAAGTGAAGTATCCCTTTAAGTTTCGATATGAGTCTTAAGGTGCATTCAGACCGGACGAGATAAAAATAATCATGCTGCTTGAATCACGCAAAATGTTCCTTATCTTGGTTTGTCATTGAAATGAAAGCTTATCTGGTTGGTTTGGAGGGAATTTGGTGTTTAGACCCATCAGTACATGAACATGGCCCCTTCTTGTTTTCACTCTACTCTAAATATGTTCTTCAACTAAAATAGCTGATCTGCAAGTTCACAATGTGTCACGTGGTGACGCATCAAGAGCATTGCTGATCTACGCATTGTAGATCAGCTACTTTTGCCTAATGTTTTGCCCCAGAATAGGGATGCTTTTCTTATAAATATAAAACATTTTAATCCAACGTTCCATGAACAATCCATGTTTTTTCTAAATAACTATAGAAAGTTTCAAAACTTTGAAAAAAAAATCCATTCATTAAAAGAAATAGTGAAAATAGTAGACCTACAAGATCTGTGTTGAGAGCTTGTAGATCTGCTATTTTCACTATTTTATTAACATAGGGCATAGTTATTAATTAGTAATGTAATTTTGTCAGTTTGTGAAGCCCTGGTCTCCACGTATCCTGCTCGCACCTGAACCAAGACAGTGGCAGAGGTTGGTGCGATGACACCCCACAGGGTGCTATAATGTTGGTTATTGTATTTAACAGCTGGTTGGATTTATTGTAGGTACAATATTATTGAGATATGTCAGGGGTGTCCAAACATGTTTCAAAGGGGGCCATATATGAAAATATGAAGATATATGACCTCTGTCATACTGTACATTTGGACCATAACGAAGTCATATTATACAAATGCATCACATTATAAAACATGTACATGTAATTACAGTGCTATAGTCTATCAATAGTATTTTATTGGCAGTGTAGCCAAATGTACTGTAAGCCACTCATCTGTGCTGAGAACAAAATAAAAACAATTCAGCCTTTTTCACATGCATGCACTATATTGCTATTATATTTACAGCTCAATAAACTGTCTTTTGTTCAAATGGCAGTGAATAGCCTAATGTCAGCAGGTTCCTACTTTTGTTCACATAGGGTGCGAAATTACACACCGGAGCACACTCGCCTATTAGTTTGTATTGGCCAGTGCGCTCAGTGCTGTATTTTCGAACGCGCCCTTAATGAATGAAACAACACAAGGAACAAGCAGTTAGAAATCCTTTATTGATAAACCTGTATGCTCAGTCTAATAACACTAACACTTAGAAACTTAAATGTATGAATGCCACATGACTTTACTGGTGAGCCATAAAAAAAAAAATTTAGAAAGGAAGCTCTGGTCCATATAAAATCTGCCCTCTGCCATGATTGGCTCCCGGGGCAGACTTTGGTCATGTTTGGTTTATGTAGACAAGACAACTATATTGGTTGTATTGTATTTTTACACTGCTTGGTCATTTTAATTGCATAGATGAAATCCCTCTTTTCTACTTGTTGACTTAATTCTTGGTATGGTTGTTTGGGAGATGTTACTGCTCTTCCCTGGATATCGCCAATCGAAAACGGCTCGCTTCCACCACGTTAAAAAGAAATGGAGATATTAAGCTTTTAGTCAAGGAGATAACATTGGAAAGGCCGACCGGAAGGATTTTTGACATGGATCCACATCCGGCCTCTCCTTCTCAAAAACTCCTTGGATGATCCCAAAGTTTCGTTAGAGCGCCCCACGTATAAAAATAAAATTGGGTCAAAAACGGTCCGGACCGTTTTCGGCACTCCTCGTTTGGATTCTCAAAAACGGTCCGGACCGTTTTTGGCACCTGATGTGTTAAAATGAAAATGTTTGGGAACCACTGCACTACTCAATTGTGTTGTTCTTATCCGTATTTGGTAAGTTTTTATTTTTTTAACACATAGGCTGTATACTACATAATGCAAATTATTTAATTTTGCTATAACGTTTTTGTGACGCAATTATACAATGGAAAATGTGTAGGCTATAACCGCATAATTGACCTGATGTTTGGATTGGTGAAATCCAAACCACAGCCAACAATCAGTGGTGGAAAAAGTACTACATTTGTTTACTTAAAGGGATACTTCACTTTCACATAAAATAAACATTAAAAAAAAATATTTAAAAAAAATACTCGCCTATTAGTTTGTATTTGCCAGTGCGCTCAGTGCTGTATTTTCGAACGCGCCCATAATGAATGAAACAACACAAGGAACAAGCAGTTAGAAATCCTTTATTGATAAACCTGTATGCTCAGTCTAATAACACTAACACTTAGAAACTTAAATGTATGAATGCCACATGACTTTACTGGTGAGCCATAAAAATAAAATTTTAGAAAGGAAGCTCTGGTCCATATAAAATCTGCCCTCTGCCATGATTGGCTCCCGGGGCAGACTTTGGTCATGTTTGGTTTATGTAGACAAGACAACTATATTGGTTGTATTGTATTTTTACACTGCTTGGTCATTTTAATTGCATAGATGAAATCCCTCTTTTCTACTTGTTGACTTAATTCTTGGTATGGTTGTTTGGGAGATGTTACTGCTCTTCCCTGGATGTAAAGTACCTGTGCAGAGATAGAACATTTCAAGCCTAGAGACTCCTAAAACTAGATGGTATATCGTCTACGTTTTAATCAACATGTTGTTTCAGTTGCCTGCAGTACTTGTAGGATTAACAGCAGTACTTGTAGGATTAAAAACAGCAGCACTTGTAGGATTAACATCAGTACTTGTAGGATTAACATCAGCGATTATAGGAGTAACAATAGCGCTTCTAGAATTTATAGCCCTAAAATCAGCATCGCTGCACAAGTCACCTTCACAGCACTCTTTGAGGCGCAGCCCACAATGGTCTTCACATTTCCTTTGCTGTCTGTGTCTGTGAAAAAAAAACTAAATAAAAACAAAATCTACATCTTAATACTCTATTAAAGAAGGTTTGAGAACCAGTGACATAGAAAACTGAGTTAACTGAGACACACACACACACACACACACACACACACACACACACACACACACACACACACACACACACACACACACACACACACACACACACACACACACACACACACACACACACACACACGATGTACGGGTCATTACATTACTTTCTCTACTTATTGTAATGCTCCAAGTCTAGAATATCCTTAAACATCCTTCTGAACAGAGGCAGTGATCCTCATCACCAGTACATGGTAGAATGTGGGAGCAGTCGTCACGTCAAGTGTAGCACTTCTTACTGTTGGTAGAAGGGGCTGTAAGGTTTAAATGTATATAAAAGGTCATATTGAAGATGTGTTCAACCCTGAATCTCATGTACAACAAAGTGTACAACAAAGTTAACTTTAATTAATTTAAAGTGATACTTAAAACATAATGCAGGGTTTCCGGCAGTCCATTTCAGTCTCGGCGCCCCGCAGAGGCTGAAATTTGAAAAATGTCTCATGAAAATGAATGTTGCAATGCACGCGCACGGCTCAGGAATGTTTTTAATAAATAAAAATAGCTGCCCTATTCAGTGGCGGAGCGTCCGGGGAGGCCAGGGAGGCGGCCGCCTCCCGGCCCGCGACCCTCGCGGGCCCGTGCCGTCAGATAATAAATCGATAAAATCAGGCAAAAATAAGAATTAAACAACATAACCCTAACCTAACCCTACCCTAACCCTAAAACCGAAATAAAGTGACAAAAGGCCCCCCAAAAAGTGACCGAATCCGCCCAAAACCCGCAAAATTTTGGGTGGGTGCGCAGGGGGGGCCTGATCACTGTGCTGTGCCTCCCGGCCCGGCTTTGAGTTGTTCCGCAACTGGCCCTAGTACAGTAAAGGCATCTGCTATTATATTTGAATTTCCAATATATTATGTAGCCTATAGGATTATATCTCCATAATATTATTCATAAAAAAAAGAGAAGTCAATTTTTAAATTTGAAATTGTGAATCGATTTTGAATCGTTGATAATAAGAATCACGATTTTTACATGAAGGGACTTTTTCCCAACACAGCTAGCTAGAGGCTCCATTGTCTGTGTAGTTCAGTAAATAGACCATGTTAGTCACACTGTCAGGTTATCAATTATCTCTGTTCAATGTGCACACACAAAAGCTGAAACTAATGAGTTCTGTGACATCATTCCAGCTATAGACCCCTTAACAGACGAAGTCAGACGTCACACTGATAAGAACCAGTATGCGCGCGCAGGCCGGCACCAAATGAAACCCATTCTGTCAGGTCTCGCTAGGACGCACCTCACTAGCCAACACACAAGAGGAGGTTGAATGAACTGAAACCAGCGCACCCCAAAACAATATGTTGGGAATTGATTGCATGAAACAATCACCTGTGCTTCCAGTCTCAATGTTGGTAAACAAATAATTGGTCTATAGGGCCACACCCTGAAGAGCACAGTGAAAGACACCTGCATGCGTTTAAGTTGTTTAATGTATGTTATGTCCATTTTGAGAATAAATTAATTTTCCTTTTGCTTAACATTTTCTATGACCATGTAATATTATTGTAAAGGTAACATTTGTCTTGACAGGTAGGACAACACATATAATGAAAATTAAAATGTAGCTAAATTATTCAACTCAAATAAAAGAGGTGTGGGATACATTCACCCAGAACTCGGAGGTTGGTTTCGCCTGCCTGCATGACTCCTTTCCTGCTTACCATAGTCACAAAATAATCTCCATTGTCTGTGCTCTTCAGTGGGCCCAACGTCAGGATGCCGCCTGTCTTATTGATGGACACGCGCCCCCTGTATTTATCAAAGATGTTCTCCATATTGGGGCCCACCGTGGTAACAATTGGAACCCGTTCGTCCCCTCCGTTAAACGACCAGGCTATGGCCATGAAGCTTTCCTCGGGTTCCACATCAGGCTTGAAGGTGAAAGAATTCCCTAAATCTGCGTCAGGTGGCCCGTGTGGGAGAAGGTCCTGCCTTCAGCACAGCATCCTAAAAGCAACACCACCAGCACCTGTTACGTTATTGTTGGCAGTGGTGTATAGTAACTAAGTACATTTACTCAAGTACTGTACTTAAGTACAATTTTGAGGTCTTTACTTTACTGGAGTATTTCCAATATCCTGTACTTTTACTTCTACTCCACTACATCTCAGAGGCAAATATTGTACTTTTTACTCCACTACAACGATTTGAAAACTTTAGTTACTTTTGATTATTATTACAAAACATACATTACCCACTTCAACCCTAGATACATTTCGGTCATTTTAAAATAGCCGATCTACAAGCTCCCAATGCGTCGCGATGCGATGCGACACATTGTGAGCTTGTAGGTCTGCTATTTAAATAAAGATTTGTATACACTTAAACTTGTGAAATGGGACATTCTGCATAATGAGTACTTTTACTTTTGTACTTTAAGTATATTTTAATACCAATACTTTTGTACTTTTACTCAAGTACATTTTGAATTCCGGACCTTCACTTGTAACAGAGTATTTCTACATTGCAGTATTGATACTTTGACTTAAAGGGATACTTCACTTTCACATAAAATAAACATTAAAAAAATATATTAAAAATAAATGAAAAAAGTAATGGAAAATTCATGGCCCCCTCACGCATTAGAGTGTCCTACTAATGTGTGAGGGGGCCTTTATTTTGCCATAACTTCTTTCATTTTTTTTAAATATATTTTTTTAATGTTTATTTTATGTGAAAGTGAAGTATCCCTTTAAGTAAACAAATGTAGTACTTTTTCCACCACTGATTGTTGGCTGTGGTTTGGATTTCACCAATCCAAACATCAGGTCAATTATGCGGTTATAGCCTACACATTTTCCATTGTATAATTGCGTCACAAAAACGTTATAGCAAAATTAAATAATTTGCATTATGTAGTATACAGCCTATGTGTTAAAAAAATAAAAACTTACCAAATACGGATAAGAACAACACAATTGAGTAGTGCAGTGGTTCCCAAACATTTTCATTTTAACACATCAGGTGCCAAAAACGGTCCGGACCGTTTTTGAGAATCCAAACGAGGAGTGTCGAAAACGGTCCGGACCGTTTTTGACCCAATTTTATTTTTATACGTGGGGCGCTCTAACGAAACTTTGGGATCATCCAAGGAGTTTTTGAGAAGGAGAGGCCGGATGTGGATCCATGTCAAAAATCCTTCCGGTCGGCCTTTCCAATGTTATCTCCTTGACTAAAAGCTTAATATCTCCATTTCTTTTTAACGTGGTGGAAGCGAGCCGTTTTCGATTGGCGATCACTCTGCAATGGAGGATCGCGTTAGAAATATTATTGTTCCAGTCGTTAGTCGGGACCCTCCGCCGTCTCGCACGCACGCTTTGTTTACATGCACTTCCGCGTCGGGGTTTCTACAGCACGAAACGTATCAACGTAAGTGGATGGAAGAATAGCCGGCACTGAACGTATAATATTTGAATAAACGTCTGGTACCCAATGTGTTAAGGGCCCCCAAATTAATATGTATTTGGCCGCGGACCCCCCATCTGAACATATTTTGTGCCAGGGACCCCCATACAAGATGTTTTAATGTTAAAGATATTTTAAATTATTCACATTAGAATTTCAAATGTTGTATTATCAATGGATCTACAAGCTCACAACGTGTCACATTGTGGCGCGGTGTGAGCTTAGATCTGATTAAACTGATTTTGATGCAGTAATAATTTGCTGTCAACGTTCTGTTAAATGTGACTAATTTAAAGTTAGTGTCCCAAGACAAGTGCTTATGTGTTCACCTCCAAGCTACACCACAAAGCCTGTCAACTGAACAGTATCAAGGTCACACTTTTGGGGCCTAGATTCTAAATCAGTTATTCACCTGTGTGACAGAATGGAAGGCTTTCTCAAATAAATGAAGCATAGCGTTAGTTCCTGCAGGATACGGAAGTCGTGCACGCCAAAGCTGTAACCAGTCAGCTGATGTGAACATCAGCTTTCTATTCCCCATTCACAGCTCAGCTGGTCATTACGTCACTCACTCATACTCCAATCACAGCTCACACATTAGCAACAAGGTTCCTTTAAATACGGTTCGAATTCTCTAGGTCTCTGCTGGTCTTGCTGCCTGACCACTTCTGCTAAGCTGCTGCTGAGTTGTCATCTACTGCCGAGCTGACAACATCTGCGTGTTATCAACTGCTGTTAAACCAACGCTTCATTCGGGGTATGATTATTAAGTCAGTTATAGTACTCACCATCTCCTGGCTCATCATGGCTCATATCGGGCAGGAGAATGGTTCCGGTTCGGATGAGTGTGTTCTGGACACCCAGAACGAGGAGGATGGGACGGGCGATCCAGAGCTAGAAGTTGCTTCTCGGTGTAGTTCCCGTTTAGCAAAAAAACGTCCACTGATCAAAGACTGGCCAGTGACAAAGATCCTCGAGTTTCTGTATAAGCGCAATATCTCCGCTCCACTGGGGACAAGCCACGACGATTTATTCTATTTCTTCCTGGCGAACGCTCAGGCGGGCGATCACTCGGTTCCATCTGCTTCCTCCTCCAAGAAATGTACCTCAAAGAGGAAGAATCCCTCAGTTTCAAATGGTAACAGTATTCTTCATCAGTGTTTTCAAATAGCCTAGGCTGTGTATTAACTTCTGCTCCTTGTGTAGCCACCGCGTCTGCTGCGAAAAAATCAAGCGTCACCGATGAGCAGCCAGACGACCCAGTCCTCGTCGCACTGAGGGGGATCCAGTCATCCCTCACGGATAATGGATGCCCGGCTCCAGGTTCTTGAAAGCCCAGCTACCGCTCCAGCTACTGCTCCAGTTTCAATCCAGGATGTTCCCGGCCTCAGCCGTGCGCAGGCGTCAAGCGCCGTCGCCTCGACATTCGACGCCGCGCCGCTAAGGATGCTGGGATCTGCAGTCCCAGCAGCGGCAGTCGGAGTGCCCTTTTTTTCCACCAGCAGCAGCGGTATCTCCCCATCTGAGAAGTCAGATTCTTGCAGGTAACGACATCGATCTCGTAAAAGTTCTGCTGTGCTCAGCTGAAGTGTCAGATAGACGCCTGGTTGACTGTGGAGAGGTCTCAGTCATTCTGAAAGAAAGCGATCCCAGACTGTCAAAAAACCTGACCATGCCAGAGTTTAACGTGGCTTTTGGCATCTACAGAAACATTATATGCGAAACATATCCAGAGCGCAGATTCGAGTTTGATACTTACCTGTCTATCATTTCCGACTTGGCTATGTCATATGGGGGTCACCTGTTTTATGAATATCACAAATCATTCACAGCAAAGGCAGCATTATACATTCAGAAATTTAATCAGAGACTGGACTGGTCCATAGTGGACCTAGCGCTTATCAGTCGTCACTTCACAGGCCACCAAGCTCTCTCCTGTCCAGTGTGTGGGTCTTTCACACACACTGTAAGCCTCTGTCCGAGAAAGCACAGTTCATCAAGCCAATCAAATCTGAGGATCAAAGAGAGAAGGTGAATGTTAAACCAAATCCGACTCCACTCTGCATTAATTTTTAATGAAAACGTGTGCAGATATGCTAACTGTAGGTTTGTACATGCTTGCAGCTATTGTGGAGACGGCCATCCAAGGTCCGTTTGTCCCCGCCGGCAGTTGAAAAATAAGTGAATATTAAAAAGCCGGCAACTCCAGTCAATGTGGCTGAGCTGGGCAAAGCTCTGAAGAAGCATCCAAATCGGTGTTTTGTCAATTATTTAATAACTGGACTGGTTCATGGGTTTTTCGCTGGGTTAAGTTACCTTCCAAATGTTTCTCATGTGTGTCACAATCTCCAGTCGGCGTTAAGGGAGCCTGACGTAGTAGATAAGCTGCTGGAAAAAGAAATAGAGAAAGGTTTCATGATCGGGCCTTATGACGATCCACCGTTTCCCAAGTTTCGCATTAATCCAATAGGTATTGCAACCCAAAAGTATTCAGGGAAAAAGCGCATGATTATAGACCTTTCAGCCCCCCACGATGATAGTGCACAAAGTATTAACAGTTTAATTCCTTTGGCACCGTTTTCCTTGTTCTATGCTACAGTGGATAATGCAATTCAGTTTATTAAACTCGCTGGTAAAGGAGCGTGGCTAGGAAAAGCCGATGGATGCTTTTAAAGTCATGCCACTACATCCATTCGGGGTTAAATGGAGGGGTAAAGTGTATTTTTCAGTCAGACTAACCTTTGGAAGTCGTAGTATCCATCTATATTTAACACGCTATCGGAAGCGCTTTGCTGGATTCTGTTGAATAATTGCAAACTGTCGTTTGTTCTTCACCTACTGGATGATTTCCTTGTGGTTGATTATCCGTACGCCCGTCCAGGTCGTTGCATTAATGATTTGCAGGGCCGGTTGGTATCAATGGGCTAGTGGGGCTAAGCCCCCCCTATCTTATGGAATAATGATGAGATATTATTATTAAAATGTTTTAGAAGAGATTATTTTATATGCTGGTGGAACCTGCATGGAGCAGCAACAGCATCAAACAGTTAAGGATAAAACGTCAAGGATAAAATGCCAATGGAACACTGGAACGAGGAAACTTGACACAAGTTTCCTCGTTCCAGTGTTCCATTGGCATTTTATCCTTGACGTTTCTGTCTCTCAAGTTACTTGAGAGACAAAAAAGATATGCACATGATGAGTGATTAATGAAGGGCATGCCTGGATTTAATTGATTGCAGTGTCACAATAGTTTGATGTGAAGGCACCTCACTTTGATCAGACGTGAGCTAACTTTTAGGTTGGAGGAGATCCTAGGCTGTGGATGGAGGTGTTATTATAGTGTTATTATAGTTGTCAATTATTGAAATCCCAAACATGGAATACTGTATACTTGGACCATGCCACATTTAATGCCTGTCTCAGGACTGCCACCTGCCAATATACAGTGGATAACCTCCCGTCTCCAGGTTTTCGAAAGTATAGCTAGCACTTTAACCCTGCCATCCTAATTGTGGGCATGTCATTATAGGCTAAAAAGATAAGAACATTACTGATATACAAGCTCACAACATGCTGTGATGTGTTTGATTGATTGATTTGGATAATAATAATCCAACTTGTAGATCGGCTTTTCCCTTCCAAATAATATTTGTATTTATTTGATAAGTGGGTAGCACTTTATATTAACTATACACTATAAAGCATTAGTTAAGCATTAGTAAATGCTTAATTCATCATGAATTCATCATTAGTAAAGCATTATTCATACATTACTAAGCATTAGTAAACACAGTTATAAACCTTTCAACTATACACGATTTTCAATTAGTTAAGCATTAGTAAGTACTTAATTCATCATGAATTCATCATTTATATAGCGATTAAGTACTTAATTCATCATGTATTCATCATTTATATAGCATTAATAATACATTAATAAGCGTTTGTAAACACAGTCATAAGCGTTTTATTGCCCATTGATAACCTAATCTTTAATGTGCTTAATGATTGTATTCTCACACTTTGTAAATGATAGATTCAACATTTATAAATAGGTATTATATCAATTTACAAACCAGTTATTTATGAGTTGTTAATGGTTCATACGATCATTTAGAAAGTCTAAGTAAACACCATATACAAACCACTTGGATGTATATTTATGCAGACATTTGTACATGGTTAGTGAGTGTATTAATAAATGTCTTATAAACACTTATTCATACTCAATGAATGATTTATTAAGGTAGTTAGTACTTGTTAGTTAAGTATTTTGCGTGAGCCCATCTAAAGTGAGGACTATCTATGCCTTATAAAGCATTTATAAATGAGATAGCGTGAGCCCATCTAAAGTGAGGACTATCTATGCCTTATAAAGCATTTATAAATGAGATAGCGTGAGCCCATCTAAAGTGAGGACTATCTATGCCTTATAAAGCATTTATAAATGAGATAGAAGCAGTGATATAGAAAGTGCCAATATTTATTGCAACAATTGAGACAGAACATGGCCCGTGCAGTGTAAAAATAAAATTAACATTCTTGTGCTGTATGAAAATAAACAAACAATATGCAATGCTATAAACATGTACACATGGCTGATAAATTAAATAAACATTTTACTTCATGAAAATAAACAATAAACAATCTGCTATGCTATAAACATGTAAACATGGCTGATAAATTAAATAAACATTTTACTTCAGGAAAATAAACAATAAACAATCTGCTATGCTATAAACATGTAAACATGGCTGATAAATTAAATACACATTTCACTAACTTTATGAAAACAAAAAATAAAAAAATCTGCTATACTATGAACATGTAAACATGGCTGGAAATTTTAATTAACATTCTTGTACTGTATGAAAAGAAAAACATTCTGTGTTCTGCCTTCACTATGCATATAGCCACCCTTGCAGAGCTAGGCAGACAGTTCAGGAAGTAAAAAAATAAAAAATCTGTTTGGAGGCAAAGTCTTGTTTTGGGTTTCTTCTTTAAATTATCTTCTTTGGTTTTTCTTATTTGTAGAACAGCAATGACATGGAAAACACAGTGAATGGATTTGTTAAAATGTGTACTGAATAATGTTTTCCACAGTAAATATTTTAACTTTTTAACAATGCTTTTAAAGAAATGAATTAACTTGCAAACATGAATTAAGCAGCTAAACATTCACACAGTTGCAATGATGTGAAATTAACATGTACATAAACATATCCTTGGTTGTGCTGGAAATAATAATATGCAAATCTCTCCCAATATGCACAAATAAATCACTTGAGTGAAAATAAAAACACAACATTGCTCCCTATAATGGCATTACAGCATTAGCTCAGAGCAGAATAGCCTATAAGCTAACATGATACACAGCAGCCTGCAGCCTAATGGCTAACAGGCTAACAGGCTAACAGGCTAGGCCATATGACTGGTACTGATTAGCAACAAACATGACGTTTTTACCACAGACAGAATACACAGTTGGGCTGTGAAAAAGGTTCTAGCAATCATGTTTCATCATTACTGAGACAATACATCACAAGGCCAGTACTTACAGACACAGCTGCACATAGCTTTGCTCTATGCTAAACAGGAAGTGAATGCATACTGCAGGTGTTGCCAGATTTTGCAAAAAAAACAAGTGGCCAGGTCTTTGAAAACAAGCCCAAAAAAGCAAGCAACTTGGCTCAGTTTTACCACTTTACATCGGCAATTTGAAAATAGCAGATCAACAAGCTCATAATGTGTCACATCAAGACACGTTGTGAGCTTGTAGATCTGTTATTTTCAAAAAAATATTAGGAAAAAAGTTAAATATTTTCAAAAAATATTTTTCCTTTCCATGAACATTTTTGGGAACCACTGGTTTTAAGAAAGTAAGCCCAATGAAGCAACTACACTTTTTAAAAAAAGCCCCAAATTGTTTATTATAAGCAGACATGGCAACACTGGTAAACAGGAAACACATTGATATCCCCTACCTTTTTTTTTTAAGTGTAGTTGCTTAATTGGGCTTGCTTTCTAATGTTTTTTTTTAAACCAGTGGTTCCCAAATTTTTTCATGAAAATATTTAACTTTTTTTCCCAATATGTTTTTGAAAATAACAGATCTACAAGCTCACAACGTGTCATGATGTGACACATTGTGTGCTTGTTAATCTGCTATTTTCAAATGGCCGATAGCTGGTAAAACTGAGCCTAGTTGCTTGCTTCTTTTGGGCTTGTTTTCAAAGACCTGGCCGCTTGTCTTTTTTTGCAAAATCTGGCAACACCTGCAGAATGCATTCACTTCCTGTTTAGCATAGAGCAAAGCTATGTGCAGCTGTGTCTGTAAGTACTGGCCTTGTATTGTCTCAGTAATGATGAAACATGATTGCTAGAACCTTTTTCACAGCCCAACTGTGTATTCTGTCTGTGGTAAAAACGTCATGTTTGTTGCTAATCAGTACCAGTCATATGGCCTAGCCTGTTAGCCTGTTAGCCTGTCAGCCATTAGGCTGCAGGCTGCTGTGTATCATGTTAGCTTATAGGCTATTCTGCTCTGAGCTAATGCTGTAATGCCATTATAGGGAGCAATGTTGTGTTTTCATTTTCACTCAAGTGATTTATTTGTGCATATTGGGAGAGATTTGCATATTATTATTTCCAGCAAAATCAGGGATGTGTTTATGTACATGTTAATTTCATATCATTGCAACTGTGTGAATGTTTAGCTGCTTAATTCATGTTTGCAAGTTAATTCATTTCTTTAAAGGCATTGTTAAAAAGTTAAAATATTTGGGTCATTCCAGAATTGGAGGACATTTGGGCTTTCACATTTTTGAAAAATTAACCTTCTATTTGACACATTTCTGTTTTATATTCATCAATAATAGGTACTAAACTATCAAAAGCTTGATTGGCTCAGCTCAGGCATCAAAGATATTATTTTAATTACATGTTTTATTTATTGTTTGCTATACCTGGCGCAACCCTGTTACCAACACTCAGGAACCTGCAAAAAGTGCATTAATGTATTTTTTAAATATAATTCCTTTACCATTAGGTTAAAGAAGTAACATTCTCTCAGAATAAACATTTGATTTCAGATATGAATTTATTTCAATTAGTTTAAGCAACTTTTTAAATCTATCTTGCACAACTTTTCAATTGTGGCATGTTTCACTTTACTAATTTAAGTATTAATTTTCAAATATTTGCTCTAACCCATTATGCATATAAGTACTTAAACTCTTTAAAGGACAATAGGTCAAACCCTTATGCGTTGAGAAAGACATTTATGTTAATATTTGATTAAAATGTTAATGGTAACAGGGTTGAAATTACAGTAACAGGGTTGAATAGCTACATTAATTCTGATTATAGATTATTTTCAACGTGACAAATAAATGCTCAAGACCACATAATTAGTCTTTTAATAATTTTTAATAACAGAAAATGAAATATTATTTGAATAACTTTTAATATGTTTCACATGAGGATGGTTGGTAGGTAGTGTGGAATTGGAAAATGGACCAGGATGCAGCAGAGCTGTTCCAGAAAATCAGGGTTTTATTTTGCAAACAGGAGACCTTTTATACCTGATCACCAGCTAACTTGAGGGAAGACTCTAACTAAGTAGTTCCACTTAGACACAGGTGGCATTGATCACACCTCAATTAGACCTAACCTGTCAAGCCTATTAAGTTAAAGGACATAACCATTTACCATAACCATGTGTACAATGCAGACAATAACACATACTGTGTTAATGTTAATAAATTAACAAAGTATTCATTCTGTGAAATTAATAATACAACCAGAAAATCAATATAACCAGGAAATCACATGACAACTTAAGGGGGATGAACACTCCTTCTTAAATGGTTATGTCCAGGAATTTAAGTCTGTAGACAAAGAATAGTGAAAGTGAATAGTGAAAACATGAGCAAGAGGAATCCGAACCTTCCCCTTGCAAACATTACACAATCAATGACCTCATACCTGAATATGAATGTGATTACATGTTTGGAATTTTGGGACTGGAGAAATGAGCCTCCATGATATTTTTCACCCCTTCTCCCTTTGGCTCACACATAACCTTGAAAAATAATAAGGTTTTTCTTACCACAAAAATGCTTAATAGTGAACTGGTATGGTTGGAGGGCTATAGACTATGCCTGGAGGATGCAGGCATTCTGATGTTGCATCGAGCTAGTGCATACACCTTAGGGCTCAGTGGTCAGTCAGCAGCTTACTCCCTCCCCAGCAAGTAGTAGCGTAGTAGTAGTAGAATGATGACCTCTCCAATCTCGTCCTTGGTACGACTGCCTGGACGCATCCATCACTTGTACAGCCCTTTCAGTCAGATCTCTCTGACAGTCTCCTCTGCTGGAACAATGGTGCTGCAGAACCTCTGTTGATAAGTCTCTTCAGTAGCATTGTATTTGTTTGGTACTGCTGTTTTGATAGCTTCATATGACTCTGACTGTTGTTGTTCATCCATGCCAGCATATGCTTCAAGGGCCCGTCTGGTCAATAAAGTGACAACCGGGGCAACCCATTTTCCCTGCCTCCACCCCCATGCACTCAAACCGCACAGAGAAGCTCTCAGCATCCTCACCTTCTCTGATGTCTGGGATTCTCAGTTCTGAAACATGAGAGGCTGGAGTTCGGTCAGGTGGATTATCAGGTCTCTGATCCAGTGGCATGGGCTGTCGTGATGTCTCTGTGTCCATTGCACCAGAAGCTGTTTGGACTTGGTTACGGCCAGAACAAGATTTATTCAGTCCGTTTAGAACGACACATAAAGTTCCTCATCTCTTCCATGAAGCTAGTATCAACAGGTGGTGCCATTGGAGTACTCACTGTAGCCTCTTTTGGTCGCACCACTGGTCCTTAATCACTTGGTTTGGCGGCTACCAGAGAACAGTCAGATGGATCGGGAACAGAGATGACAACCCCTTTAACTGGAGGCCCCAACTCCATGCTCCCCTCACGCCAAACACTTTCTTGACTCCCCAGTTCAAGTGGGTTCAGCCTGGTAGCTCAGCCTCTTCCACGACCACCTGGCATCATGGACTACTTCACAGTTGTCAAATTCATAAAGGCATACCATCCCACCACTGCCACCAAACAACTATAACTCATTTTGACTACATGGTTAAAATAAAATGAAGCAATATAGTCTGTAAAATTCAATAATGTTTAAAATACGTAGATTAACCTAAATTATAGTTTAGATTATGTAATGTTTTTAATTTAACCATAAATAATAGTGTTTTAATTCTATTAATGCAACCCTGTTAATGTTGTACAACCCTGTTACTCTAATCACAGTAACAGGGCTGCAAGTAACAGGATTGCAAATCTATGCTAATGTTAGCTTTTTCTCAGGAATAGAAGCTAGCTGTTTAGATAGCTGTTAGGATTTACCAAGAGGACAAACTCACATAAGTAAATAAGTACAGATTTTTTTGTCAAGTATTTATCTTATTCTGGAAATATGCATAACAGGGTTGCGTGAGGTAGGTTGAGACATTCAAGCAAGGCTGACAATGTTGTAAAAATATGAATAATAGAAGAGAGGAGATACCTTTGCTCTACCCATACTGTTAGGAAAGTGTTTGATGATGTCACTTCTAGTGTGTCATGTGACTCACACTTTTCTTCTTCTTTTACCATGCTAAAAAGGTTAAGGTAACAGGGTTGCATGCAAGTTGTGGGACACAGGTTCCTTGCATAATAATACGTATTTAAAATATTATGTTAATTAAAAAATATGTTTGCACATCTACAAGAGACATCTATGAACAAAATAATGCAAAAGAAAGTAGATTTAGATGTAATTTTAACAGTTTTATCTGAGATTCAATTTGGTCACCAAGGGGGTGGGACAAGAGAAAAGTAGCATTTTAGGGGTACTACAGACTTATTTGGTATTTTTTTAAAATATGTTCAAACATTTTTTTCTCCATGTCGATTTAGATTTGGTCTCAGGACAAGTCAAAGTTACATGACAACTGCATTATTTAGTATTTTGTAAATGGATTATTTGACATTTCTTGGGTGGGACGTAAAATGTCCTCCAATTCTGGAATGACCCATTTACTGTGGAAAACACTATTTAACAAATCCATTCTATGTGTATTTCATGTCATTGTTCATTCTACAAATAAGAAAAAACAAAGAAGATAATTTAAAGAAGAAACCCAAGAAACCTTCTGATGTTAACTGTCTGCCTAGCTCTGCAAGGGTGGCTATACCCATAGTGAAGGCAGAACCCAGATTTATGTTTTCATACATACAGTACAAGAATGTTTATTACATTTTTCAGCCATGTTTACATGTTTATAGCATAGCAGATTCTGTATGGTTTATTTTCATAAAGTACAATAATGTTTACTTAATTTATCAGCCATGTTTACATGTTTATAGCATAGCAGATTGTTTATTGTTTAATTTTCATAAAGTACAATGTTTATTTAATTTATCAGCCATGTTTACATGTTTATAGCATAGCATATTGTTTATTGTTTAATTTCATGCAGTAAAATGTTTATTTAATTTATCAGCCATGTGTACATGTTTATAGTATTGCATATTGTTTGTTTATTTTCATACAGCACAAGAATGTTAATTTTATTTTTACACTGCACGGGCCATGTTCTGTCTCAATTGTTGCAATAAATATTGGCACTTTCTATATCACTGCTTCTATCTCATTTATAAATGCTTTATAAGGCATAGATAGTCCTCACTTTAGATGGGCTCACGCTATCTCATTTATAAATGCTTTATAAGGCATAGATAGTCCTCACTTTAGATGGGCTCACGCAAAATACTTAACTAACAAGTAGTAACTACCTTAATAAATCATTCATTGAGTATGAATAAGTGTTTATAAGACATTTATTAACACACTCACTAACCATGTACAAATGTCCGCATAAATATACAACCAAGTGGTTTGTATATGGTGTTTACTTAGACTTTCTAAATGATCGTATGAACCATTAACAACTCATAAATAAATGGTTTGTAAATTGATATAATACCTATTTATAAATGTTGAATCTATCATTTACAAAGTATGAGAATACAATCATTAACCACATTAAAGATTAGGTTATCAATGGGCAATAAAACGCTTATAACTGTGTTTACAAATGCTTATTAATGTATTATTAATGCTATATAAATGATGAATTCATGATGAATAAAGTACTTACTTGCTATGTAAATGATGAATTCATGATGATGTAAATACTTAATAATGCTTAACTAATTGTAAATCGTGTTTAGTTGAAAGGTTTATAACTGTGTTTACTAATGCTTAGTAATGTATGAATAATGCTATACAAATGATGAATTAATGATGGATTAAGTGTTTTACTAGTGCTTAACTAATACTTAATAGTGTATAGTTGCAACATTTATAACTGTGTTTACTAACACTTAGTAATGTATGAATAATGCTTTACTAATGATGAGTTCATGAGTAATTAAGCATTTACTAATGCTTAACTAATGCTTTATAGTGTATAGTTATTATAAAGTGCTACCGATAAGGGGCTTGTTTTAAAATGTGTAGCGCTGTGGAATAGAGTAGACAATATGGCACATCAGGAGTCCATTATTAAATATTTAGGGCTAGGCCTATGTGTTTCTGGTAATATTACCTTTTTTTAAAGCACATTTTGCTATTTTCAAAGAATTGAGGCAGTTATTAGCAATCATTTCGTTTGGCTTAGTCTTGTTGTCTTCACCTGATGCAATTGTGTGTACAGGTACCATATGCAATAGGACTACTAAAAATCTCCTGCAACTCATGAAATGAGCATGTTACTTTACGAGTCACCAAAGTTATTCAAGGCATTTTTATTTGTTTCTACATTATAATGAAGAAAATATATAGGCTATATCTAGATTTTTTTTTTTCAAAATAAAAAATGTGCCACATGTACGGACATGTTGATGACCCCTGGTCACAGTGTGTGTGAGAGAGAGAGACTAGAGTCTCTCACCCTCGAAAATCGAGAAAACATTCCAAGATGTTTTGGCCATTATCTCTGGAACGGAAGGTCCAATCTGCTCAGTCCAAGCTTGTTATGCGTGACTTTGAGGACATTAAGCACATAATGAAACCTTTATGGGGTTTTCGGGTTTTGGGGCCTAAATATATGGTAATTGTTCGGGCCGGCCCAATAGGGCCCAGTTAGGGCCGGGCCTTAATTTTCAGAACTCTTAGACAGACAGACAGTCTGTGTGTGTGTGTGTGTGTGTGTGTGTGTGTGTGTGTGTGTGTGGGTGTGTGGGCCACACCCCCTGAGCCACTGCCACCCCCGACTTATGTCACGGCACACCATGGGAACCACTGCTTTAGACCAAATGTACTTTTTTCTATTCAATGGGCAGACCATAAACCTATCATTAGGTAAAAAATAATAAATGTGAAATAAAAGCTTGGTCCCTCTCCCCTCCCCTCCCCTCCCCTCCTCTCCTCTCCTCTCCTCTCCTCTCCTCTCCTCTCCTCTCCTCTCCTCTCCTCTCCTCTCCTCTCCTCTCCTCTCCTCTCCTCCACACACAAACAGGCCGGCACAGTCACGCACACTTTACTATGTGCCTGCATTTTAAGCAAACGTGCAGCACATACCATACTGTATGTTTGCTGTTTGCAAACAAAATCAATTTAGCTATATATATATATATATATATATATATATATATACGTCATACCAATGTTATGTATATTATTTTATATATATATATATATATATATATATATATATATATATATATATATATATATATATATATATATATATATATATATATATGACACATATATATGACACATATATATATATATATATATATTGGGGGGGGGGGATGTTGAAATGTCAATACAGTAATGATATAAAAAAATTAATTCTACTTTGTAATTTGTACTTTTGAACACTCATTCAGTGCCATTGACGTGTTTGACTTGTTTTTTCCCAAAGGCCCTGGGTGCCAATGACGTGTTTGACGTGTTTTTGAGTTTTTTGTTTTTTTTTGTTTTTTTTTACACATCCCAAGATTTACTGCTCCATTCACTTGCTGGTTAAAGTATTTGGGAAATATTCTGTATCTCGGCTCCTGTGTTTTACTATGTATTATTTTTGGTGAGACATGCTATTTTCAACGGCGTATAACAAGCGAACGCAATGCCTTTTTTATTTTTTTACGGAAGCACAGTGAAACCCTCCGTGATTAGCAACCAGGGGATCGATCATACTGGAGATAAATATTCTGTGACTTCTTGAAAAGGTAAGACAATCGAAACATCGCTGGCACTTATGGGCAATTTCTTTTTTATTACTTGGCACTGAATGAGTTAAGTATTTTTAAAAGCAGGTACTTTTGAACACTTAAGTATAAATGTTTTTTTTTGTCAAAAGGTTAAAGCACTATATTCTGATAGTAATCATTGCTAGAGCATTTGTTCAGTAACAGGAGTCTCTCCAGCTCTTTTTAAAGAGGAAATATATTTCTAGTACCCATTTATCAGCTTAATGTTTTTATAGTGTCACGGCCCTGTAGCCTGGCTTACCAGGTCCTGTGTTGTCTTGTGTACTCTTGTCTTTAGTGTCTTGCACAGGGCCTGTAGGTTGGGGAATTGGGGTGCCAATCAAGTGCATTGGGAGCACCTGGCCAGTGTTCCCCATTATGCCCTATAAAAGGCTGGGTGTGGCCACACTCAGTCTCTCTCTCTTTCCCTGATGGCAGCAACACTGTGTTTAGTTTAGTCTTTGTTTGAGTTTGCACCATTCAACACCCCACACTACATTTACACTGCATCCATACATTTGCTGACACTACTGACACTGATTAACACATCTCATATTATTCTTGGTTATATGTTGAATTTAAGATATTGTTTATATTGTAAATAAATATATTGCTTTGTGCACTTTTAAAAGCCGTGTCTTCCTCCTTTTTGTTATGGCCTATGAGCCAGGTCATAACAAAATGGGGGCTCGTCGATACTATAGAACTTGGGTTAACAAAGTACATTTAGATGGTTTGGCTGTGACATTTTTGGAGCAGGTAATGTAGTGATTTCCTGTTTTGTTTTGGAGCTTAGATGGTTTAGGCTTGTCACAGTCTTTGGAGGAAGTGCACGGTAATTTAGTGTTTTTGTTGTTGGTTACATTTCAAGTTAGTGGTATTTCATATATTGTGTTGTGTGTTGTCATCAGGCTTGGATAATCATTGATTTGGTGTGATGCTGAGAGGTCAGGGTAGATATGTTGACATGTGTGTCCTACTCTGTTGGTTGAGTGGTGTTCCCCATGTAGGTTAGCAGCGTTTCCCCCTGTGGGACTCGCTGTGCTGTTTGTTTTTTTGTTGATTTGGTTTTGTTAGATTCTGTCCCACACAAGCTGGGATAGGGTGGTACCACCGAGATGCCCAGTCGGTAAGGGGGACTCGGGAGGGCCACTGAAGACCAGGGCAAGTTGTGTTAGGTTAGTTTTGGTTAGGTAGCTAAGTCAGGGGGGAACATGCTCACCTTGTTGGGGCTTGATAATTGTCCTAGACTCACTGTCAGCACTTTACCTTGTCTTGCAGCGCACACTGTTGTTGAGAGAGAGCATTGGTTCCTGCGGGAATTTGGTTTGGGTTAAAAATGTGGTTTTAATATATAGTAAGATATGGTATAGACTAATGAATAAAGCGTTTTGATGATATTTAAAGAGGTCACATGTCCTAATTTCTTTCCCCTTGTTGGTAATGGCATAAATTTGTTTGGTCCAGTATTATCAGTACGCAGTACCTAGATAAAGGATGGCTGATGTAGCTGACTTTGGGAGAGCTCCATGTGTGGACGCTTTAAGTCAGTGGAGTTTAGTACAGAATGTGAACGGCAGGAGTGGTCTTCACCAGGCCGGTGCAGCTGGGAGGCAGAGTGTCGTCTCTGCCAGGCTGTAGATGGCTGTTAGGTGTATGAGATTTGTCTCACCGGGCCGGACTGGCTGGGAGACGGTGTCTGTTTCCCTCTTTCCTTCTGACATATGGGTCGGTTGGGGAGGGGGGTTGGTCTCGGACGAGACTGGATTGTCCGGGTGGGGCTTTGCGCGCGCACTCTCGGTTGGGGGGGCGAGCCTCCGCCCGGATGTTTTGGGTCAGCCTTGTGAAATAAAATTGACTGGACATTGTAGCTATTAACTTGGGGATCGTGAATGTAGTGGCAAATGCTCTCTGTAGGGTGCCTTACATGTTGGACAATGTGATCTGTGTTTTGTCTTAACTCCTGGTCTTTTCTGTCTGATCTGGCTTTTGGGTTCCCGTCCGTCTCCTCTTAAAGGCTCCACGAATCCTAGGTATAATCTTGGTTGCTGAGGGGTGGGGGGGCTCGTATGCTAGGATGGAATTGGTTAGACCGGAGGTTATTTGAAGCAAGTACTTTGTAACACTTTGTTCATCTCAATTATGACTTCTTGTTAGTATGATTATATTTGGGTTATTTTGGTTGTAATATTTGACAAGTTTTCCATGTTTATATTTTGGCTGCTAGTTTATCTCGGACCCTTATAAGGGACCTCGCTTTGTAGGGGGAGGGTGTCACGGCCCTGTAGCCTGGCTTACCAGGTCCTGTGTTGTCTTGTGTACTCTTGTCTTTAGTGTCTTGCACAGGGCCTGTAGGTTGGGGAATTGGGGTGCCAATCAAGTGCATTGGGAGCACCTGGCCAGTGTTCCCCATTATGCCCTATAAAAGGCTGGGTGTGGCCACACTCAGTCTCTCTCTCTTTCCCTGATGGTAGCAACACTGTGTTTAGTTTAGTCTTTGTTTGAGTTTGCACCATTCAACACCCCACACTACATTTACACTGCATCCATACATTTGCTGACACTACTGACACTGATTAACACATCTCATATTATTCTTGGTTATATGTTGAATTTAAGATATTGTTTATATTGTAAATAAATATATTGCTTTGTGCACTTTTAAAAGCCGTGTCTTCCTCCTTTTTGTTATGGCCTAGGAGCCAGGTCATAACAATAGTGTTCCAGTTCCAATTTAGTCTGCTCATTTATTTGTGTCATCACTTCCAATTTCACTTCCAATTTCTATCCTGTCTGAGTTGTCTATCCTGATTGGATAAAATTGGTATTGGTAAATTTAAAACAAAATTTCTCATCTAGCCAGATGCCAGGTTAAAGGATAATTCCTTTTAACAGGACGTTCATGAAAGTCCTTGCGGGCTTGTTTCCAATGAGGGCCTGTGAGCAATTAGGGGTTAAGAGTCTTGCTCAGGGACAAATTTCATTTCATCGACACATATGCTGGCCTGGTCTGGAATCGTACCTGGGGCAACCAGGGCCTCTGGCTCCCTAGGTGGTAATTGTATTCCCTTTCTATTGTAGCACCACTTGAAGAGGTTATGAACATATTGCTAAGGTTGGTGGTTCTAGCCTTAGTGAACACCATGAATTTAGTTTTGCTTTTGCATTTAAAACAAGTCTAAGCTCAACCAGGGCAACCTGGAGAGCATTAAAAGCATGCTGCAGCTTCCTGGTGGCAAGCTGAGCTGAGTCAGCGACACAGTATATGACCGTGTCGTTTGCATAAAGGTGGGCATGCCAGTCATTAAGAGTAGAGATGATATTATTAAGAGTAGAGATGATATTATTAATATCTAAAGTAAAAAGGACTGGGCCTAAGACTGAGCCCTGTGGGACGCCCACGGAGACTGGCCAAAACCCATATTGAGCATTCCGAGGTTTCATTACTAAAACCTATGTTGTGCAATTTCAGTAGGAGTAGGTTATGATCTACGGTGTCAAAGGCCTTGGATAAGTCCACGAAAAGGGATGCACAAGAATGCTTATTGTCAAAAGCAGTTATAATGGTATCTGTAAGGTGACGGCTGTTATTGTGCCATGTTTGGTTCTGAAACCAGATTGATTTTTAATTTTAAACTGAGAAGAATGAGAGAAATAATTTGAGTTTTTTTTATTTGAGTGAATTGATGAGGGATTCCAAAATGTTGGCAAGACAGGGTAACTTTGAAATCGGTCAGTAATTATTTAGCTCTTGTCTATCACCACCTTGAAGTGAAGTGAAAGGACATGCACACGTTTCCAAATACGAGGGAAATTATTTAATGAGATTATAAATATGAGCTACTGCATGTATGTGCTCTGCAAAAAGAGGTGCAGCTGTCTTTTAAAAAAAGGGTCTAAGTGATCCTCACCAGTCGAGGTCTTATGATTTATGTTAAGCAAAGCTTCCAAAACAATACCGGTAGGTTGTTTTTGTGTGTGTGTGTGCGTGCGTGCGCGTTTGTGTCTTAAGGAGGCCCCAGAATCAAACAATTTCCCCATATACACACATCAAGTTGGGGGTCCTTAACATGTAAATGTTTACACGCAGCTTACAGTAGGCTACTCACTTTTCCCCCCACAATTTTATGTATTTGTATATATAAATATATATATACATATATATATACGTATGTATGTATGTATGTATGTATGTATGTATGTATGTATGTATGTATGTATATATATATCAAAAATACATTATCAAAAATACATTATGGTATAGCCAAAATAATTATTATGGCTATACCACCACCCACCTGACCCCTATCTGTGACCCACTTGTGGGTCATGGTCCACAGTTTGAAAACGACTGCACTACAGAACTCCATCCAACTCCACATGCAGAGGTGACAAGGAACTAATGGCAAAGTGAGGTTTTCATGGGAAAATAATAAGTACTGGTTTTGCATACAGTATAAGCTCTTGGTTAGAAACACAATACACAAGGAAGAACATTAGGTAACCCTTCCTTTTGCAGTACGGTAATTACATGGCAATTACACGGTAATTACATGTAATGGTATTTACCGAACCAAACTTTAATATTTCCTGCTTATCATGCATTCTCTCTGCATCTTGATGAAAATGTGTATATTTCCACACCCACATAAAGTGTATATTTGAACTTGTTGTTTCTGCTTTCAACACTTCAACTCAGGAAGAACCACAACACATCACTAACATTACCTAACAACTCAATATGAGTTGAATTAATGTGGTCTTTAAACTATTTTGATGCTTTATCTTACTATTTATATTATAACAGGTCAACACCTTTGGGATGATCAGTGCTGCCATTTCAGATTCACTTCTGTGAATCTGAAATCTCAAAAAAAGAAAAACACATGCATAAATGGACACAAACATACTGTACTATTACACATTACTTTCATGTGACAGCATTGTGTGTGTGTGTGTGTGCGCGTGCGTGCGTGCATGCGTGTGAGAGAGAGAGAGACAGCAGGGAGGGAGAGGCTGTGTGTGTGTGTGTGTGTGTGTGTGTGTGTGTGTGTGTGTGTGTGTGTGTGTGTGTGTGTGTGTGCGTGCGTGCGTGCGTGCGTGCGTGACAGCAGGGAGGGAGAGGCTGTGTGTGTAACTTTAAAAAGGGAACCAGGAGACCTGGTACTGCCAGACCCCTAGTGGTTGAAATCTGAATGGCCGGACTTCGCATGACATGTGTGCAGAGGAAAAGAGGGACAGGACAGGAAAAGAGGGACAGACCGACCGACCGACCGACAAAGCCTCATGTAGGCCAGACAGATCCGTCTTGATCACATGACTAGAGATCATGTGTACCGATTTGCGTGAAATTTGGATAACATCTTTAGGCTTAATATCAAAAAATGTGTTTTACATAAGTCGGCCTCCTGGTGGCGCTATAAAAGGCAAATGTGAAAAATGCAGGGGAAAGGTTTTTCTTTGGCCTCTAGAGAGTGTGCCTACAAAGTTTTACACAGATCGGTGAAGTTATAGGTAAAAACACTAATCAGCCTGTTATAGCGCCACCATGAGGCTATTTTGAAATGTTTCAACTGACATTTCTTCCTCGTCCTAATGGGAATATGTGTGCAAAATTTCACGGAAATTGCATGCTGTGTTCATGATTTGAGGCATTTTGTTCAAAACGGAGCAAATGTGCAAACTTTGGAAGCCAATTTTAGCCAATCAGGATGGAATATGAAAAATCTGAAAGGCAAGTTTTGTCTAATCACTATAGAGATACCGCGTACATATTTTTGGGATTTTTGGACAAAATCTGTAGGAGTACTGTAAAAAAATGTGTTTTGCACAAATCGGCCTCCTGGTGGCGCTATAAAAGGCCCATGTAAAACATTTGGGGCAGAGGTTCTGAATTGGCATCCAGGGAGTGTGTGTGCACAGTTTCGCTGCGATCAAGCCAACGGTGCCGGAGATTAGCTGTCCACAGACAGAATGACAGAATGACGGACGGACGGACGGACGGACGGACGGACGGACGGACGGACAGGGGGCAAAACATACTCTCTCGCCATGCCTTTCGGCCTGGCGGAGACAATAAGACTGTGAAGGGGGCGTGGTCTCTGGATGGATGACTAAATATGACACTTCTCCTAAACCATTCATGGAGGGAAGTGGACAGACTGCCACAGTAAAGCCAGATTCCAAACCCGAAAATCTCGGCCACTCGCTCACTCCCACTCGGTCACTCCAACTCCAAACCGGATGTGCTAAATTCCAATTACTCAGTTGCTTCTTGGAGGAGGCGAGTGGAGTCGAGTGGAGGAGCTGAGGAGGCTCTCTACTTCCGCATTTAGCGAGTGTACATCAAGTGTAGGCTCGACCACTCTCCACAGCTCCTCCGCGGCAGACTTCCGCATCACGTGTACACGTTTTTTTTGTTTTTTCCCTTCTCCCGTGACGTATACATGGTCCTCCTCCACATGTGGCCACACAAACAATGCTTGAAACCCGAAACCATGCCCCGAAAACACCGGCTGCCCCCCCCCCCTTCGCCCCCGCCGATCACTTGCGCATCTCACACACACACACACACACACACACACACACACACACACACACACACACACACACACACACACACACACACGCACACACACAGTGTAAATTGACTGAAAAGACGCAACAATACGATATAAAGTATAATACAATTATATACATTGTAATATATTGTGCACACTTATTCTGTCTCAAAAGCTGATAGTTCATTTCTCTCCTTGCATGTCTTAATGCAGTGCATGGACTACTATAAATTACTGTGACAAAGATTATGTTTAAAATAATGTATTGTATTTATATATAGACTGAATATAGGAGAGGACACTTTACACTTTAACTATAGCCGTACTCATTCAATTCTGAACCGATTCTTAAAATTTAAAATTCTCTATTAGCTGTGAAGGGTCTTCTTTCATGTCTATCAGTCATGATTTATTTCGCTATCAAACAATATCAAGCAAAATCACAAAATCGTCTGAGTTTTTTTCTTTTTTCTTCGTCCCAGAAGTGGGAGGGATATCACCCAAACTCTCAAAACCCCGGACATTTGAAGGATTTTATGAAACCCCCCCAGACAGCCCCCCAAAAGAGGACATGTCTGGGGAAAAGAGGACGTATGGCTACCCTGCATGAATGATGTAATTCAGAGTCAGACATACTCTGTAATATACGGTGGCTGTTATAAGCAGCAGTGCCGTGCGGGACTGCTGCGGGGGGTGGGGGGTCTGGGGACTGTAAGAGCAAAAAGAGGGACGGGTCAGGATTTAATTCATAAATGTTTAATCATCCTGGCGCTTCGTTCACTATTTCAGGAATAAATGGCTTTGCACAAAATGTTAACTATAAAGATAACAATGTGGCCATCCACATTGATGAATTGTCTATTCTTATATTATGTATTATTCTATACCTGCATATTATTCTATGCATGTATATTTTCATCCACGGCTCTGGTCCAGCTGTTTGAGACGTCATAAGTGATCGCGGAAGTCGCTTTGAAATGACGGACCCAGTGCAGTCCGATCCTTTGACGGCAACCACTCGACCACTCGTCCTCACAAATCGATGGCCAAAATGCAAAACCTCCTATGTGCAAATTTCATGATTTTCGGATTTCACTGTGGATGAGGACTATAGGCTATGCTGCACATGCTCAGTCTGTCTGCAAGATAGTCCCGCCCCTCGTTTGGTCAGAAAAAGTCATTTGACTAAAACCTCCTATCTTGTTCAGTGCCAATTAGTGCTAAAATGTTGAAGCGCAAAACCTCTTATCTGCACCAGAACTAGTTGAGCAGCAGACAGAGCTGAAACTTGGGAATTCTATGTTATGTAGACCGTCTAAATGTCTTTCAGTTTGTAGTCATCTATTATTTTCAAAATAAAAAAGTGTCTTCCCCCCTTACTAGTTAAGTATTTGTTAGTAACTCTGTCAAGTTAATTGCATTGCCTTGTTGATTGCTAATGATTAGTGTCAGGTGGTGACACTTTTATCACACCAAGAGTGTGAGTTGATAAAAAAAATGAATGGTAATACTTGATACAGTACTGTAGAATGTCTTGATCTCAAAATGAGCATAAAAAAGCATTATTTAACAACAATAATGTTTGTTTGTAAGCCTAACTATTTCTAGGTAAAAAACTCCTATGTGCATCTATGTAGATAGGAGGTCATTTTTAGGTATAGATAGGAGGTTTTGGCATTGAACATTTTGAACTTGTGGTTAGAGGTTGTCATTGCTGCTTCAATGTGAACGTCATTGTCGTGATTTTGTATTAATTGCAGATCAAAATCACACGTGAACACCGTGGCAGCCAACGTTGTGGGAGTGGGGGAGTATTGCAGGTGGTGGAGTTGGGGGGGTAGAGGGTATGGGGGGGATTATGTTGAGGGGGGCATAGGCCAGTTAGGCCGGATCATACAGGATAGGGTCTTTGTGATGCGAAAGTGTGGTCTAGCCAACACCAACTCAGGACTCCTGAAGTGAGATGGGGTTTTGAGTTAGGGAGGTGGAGAGGTGTGGGCTGGCAGTTGGGGGGGGGGGGGGTTGTGGGAGTGGGGGAGTATTGCAGTAGGTGGAGTTGGGGGGTATAGGGTATGGGGGGGATTATGTTGAGGGGGGCATAGGCCAGTTAGGCCGGATCACACAGGATAGGGTCTTTGCGATGCGAGAGTGTGGTCTAGCCAACACCAACTCGGGACCCCTGAAGTGGGATGGGGTTTTGAGTTATGGAGGTGGAGAGGTGTGGGCTGGTAGTTGGGGGGGGGGTTGTGGGAGTGGGGGAGTATTGCAGGTGGTGGAGTTGGGGGTAGAGGGTATGGGGGGGATTATCTTGAGGGGGGCATGGGTCAGTTAGGCCGGATCATATAGAATAGGGTCTTTGCGATGCGATGTGTGAGTGTGGTCTAGCCAACACCAACTTGGGACTCCTGAATCGCTGCCCTCCACACTCTCCTATCTAGCATCAGGGTCTTGAGCTCTACAGTATTGTTGGCTAAGCTGTTACGCCGAAGTGCATCTACGTAGGTGGTGCACTTCTTGTCTCTCCTGGCTTTGCCCTGGGTTTGCTCTCATAGTGTCAGTTTGCTTGCCACTAGTTATGGGTCCCTGACGCAGTGCCCTGCCTCATCCTTCTCTCTCTGACTTTGTCTGTGACCCATGGTAGGTTCCTGTAGAGGACCACATTTCTGATGTGGTCCGTCCATGTGACTCCTAGTGCCATTCATAGAATTCTTGTGTAGACTCCATCCAAGGCCCTTTCCTGTTGTGCTGTGACGGTCCATGTCTCAGCCCCATACAGCAGTACTGACTCCACTGTATCTATACGAACAGCCGCCTCTTGAGGTCTTCTCCCATGTCTGATCTCCACACTCTCCTCATCCCATGCAAGGCATTCCGGTCAAGTGCCCCCCGGACCTTCAGGTCCTGTTCCATTGAAGCAGTCCAGGCCCAGGTTATTAGAAGTCCTGGACTGTCTCGAGTAGCTTGTCTCCATCATCTGAACCATCTTCTCAGGAACTCCATAGGCCCGGAGAATGTTCATCAGATTCCCCCGGTGGATGGTGCCAAAAGCCTTTTGGAAGTCATGAAGGTGATCACCACTGAAAGATTCCGCTCCTTACTCCTTCCAGTATCCTCCTCAGCAGCAGTATCTGCCCGAGTTTCTCATTACAGGGTCTAAGATGGGTCTAAGACGGTTGAGGATCTTCCTGTTAGCCGTCTTGGCAACTTGTGAGCTCAGGCTAATGCCTTGGTGAGTTCGCCTGACTTTGGTACTGGATCGATGATCATTTTGCTCCACAGCTTCGGCAGCTTGCTAGACGTGTGTGCTTGATAAAATCCAACACCACCTCGTCTATGGCACATACATCAGAACCTCTGCTGTCACTCCATCTTCCCCGCAGCTCTTGCCTCACTTGATAGTAGCCTTGGCCCTCTGGTACTCATCCATGGTGAACCGTCTGGTTTGGGAAGGTCATGGAAGACAGGAGCATCGGATCATCCTCTTCTTCGGTTGAAGGAGGATTTCCTAGGAGTGTTTTGAAGTGCTGGTACCATGTTTCAACTCGTTCCTCTGCGCTTTCTCCCCAGATCTTGGAAGTCTGAGAAGAGCTTCTGCCAGAAATGTCATTGATGAGCTTCCAGCTCTTGCCATGTTTCTGGTTAACATGCACCTCTTTAATGTCCCTGATCTTTTGGGTCAGCTCCCGTTGTTCCAGTTGCATACACTTGATATAGCTCCTCCTTCCTCCGCTTATATTTCTCCCTCAGACCCTCTCCTTTTTGGTCAGCGACAAAGTCCCTGTGTGCTGCTCTCATCTCCTCCCTGGCTGTGGTGATTCTAGGGTCAAGGCATCCGTCTTTCCTCCTTGCTTATAGGCTCTTTAAGACATTCAATGATCTTACATACTATTCCACTATCCACACCGGACACAAGGTTGGTGATCCAGTTGTATGAGTTAGGGGAGTTGGAGGGCATGAGGGTTTGGGTGGGTGGGGTTTGGGGGGTGTGTTGTGCTGGTTGGGGGGAATGGGGGTTGTGGGAGTGGGGGGGTATTTCAGGTGGTGGAGTATAGGGGGGATTATGTCGAGGGGTGCCTGGGCCAGTTGTTTTGTAGTCCACCTAATTGTTGTTGTTTTTGGAAAAAAAAGCGTATACAGTCTACTAACCATTTCATCCATTGAAAATGCGCTAGCGTATACCCACGACCACGTGCATCACGTGCAGGGAATGATTATTGTATACCTCAGAAAACAAACCTAGACCACACCACTGATGCAACTGTTTGCAGCTGTAAATGTATGTATTTACAGCCTGTACTATTTATCATTATTTAGTCATGCAATCACTTAACATCCCAGTGCAAAAGCTCCTATCTGCAGAATTATCCAGGAAAAGTGGGGAAAAACCTCCTATCTGCATTTGCAATATGAGATCAGTGTAATTAACATATAATATTGTAATATAATCCAGAAATCCAGAAATGGTGAATTATGTGATGGGTATCATAAAAAAATAGCATTGTGCAAAAAAGATACAACATTTTGTAGTTTTCTTTTTCATTTTCCCAACAATGTTAATTTTTCAGATAGGAGGTTTTGCGTTTTGGCCATCGAAATAATCCTCGGCTCCTCGCAGGGGCGGGGCTTAGGCGCGAGTGGAGGAAGCGAGGAGAGTGAGCGAGTGACCGAGCTTTGGGGAATGGAATCTGGCTATAAGTCTTCATTCCCTTCTCTCGTTCCTCACCTTTCAGACTCTCAGCTGGAGAGACATCATATCCATCCATCACCAACAAAGTGGATGCAGTCACAGTTGTCTGGGATGCTACTAAGGAGCTGCTTCAGGTACTTGCAGTTCATGGACGGTGATGCTACCAAGATATTGGTGATGCTGAATGAATGCCATGGTAACTATTACCATTACAACAGGCTTGTCGAAATGGTGGCAGTTTCTCCGCTTCTCTCCATGAGCTGCCAATGGATGTCTTGATTGCAGCCGAGTAGTCAGCCTTCTTCCCCTACGCATGTGTAGCGGGATGGGCGTTGTCTCCCACTCTGCCCACGGCCCATCCTCCTCCCACTAATCAGTGGGCTGATTACCTGCAGTATTTAAGCAGCACACTCTCTGCACTCGTCAGTGTCTGTTTTTGTTGTGTGCGGCCGTGCGGGTCCTCAGACCGGTTTCCTCAGCTGGCCCGTTGGGCTTCAGTTTGTTTGCTCACTATGTATACACAGTCCCTGTGTGCAACTGTCCGTCTCTCCAAGAGAGCGCTTCCCCCTCGGTTTGTCTGCCCTGGGTGTGACTGGACCACGCAAAGTGTGTCCTCAGGCACTAACTGTGCATTTTGCCCTTGAATGTGCGGTAGGTTTAAATCTGTCTGTCTCTCTGTTTTCTCTGCTTGTGGTTCTAAAATATAATCACTCATTCTTTTAAACTTTGAACTGTTGCCTTTGACTTATTGTCTAATATCTTATTTGACTGAGTGTCCATCCAGATTTCCCGGACACTAACTGTTGAATGACAACAATGTTTGCTGAATAGAATGTCATATTGGCTGATGCCATAACTCAGGGCAAAGATACTATTGATGTAAAAAGAAATTGGAAAAAAATACAAAGAACAGGTGTATTTCTTTTGAATAAAAATGTTGATAAATCATTTGGAAAGGTTTTGTTAACTTGGTGTCCACACATGTGTTCTGTGTATCTGGGAAGCATTTATTGACAGCCTACACAACCCACTGAGGACTCTTAAGAGAAAGAATCATGTACAAAAATGGCCACAAATATTGTTTTGCGATGTTTCCGGCAGAGCAGACCTCTTATTAAGTGAACAAAAATTATAGCTGTCATGTTTCTTGAGCTTTTGGGCCTTTGGATCCCGACTATACGGCCGTCCATCGATTCTCCTCCACACTGGGAGGAGGCGTTAGTGTGTACTGTGATCCCTCCCTCTTGAAATGTATACTCCTTGGTTTCTGTTGTGTGTGTGTGTGTAAGCCATAATAGCCATCTCAAACAGTTGTCCTCAAAAGCCTGCCTCCAGTCACTGTCATTAGGCACCAGAGCCAGTGCTCGCTTGCCCAGCTGATAACAAACTAGAAAAAGTGCTCCTCGGAGCACAAGTCTCCGCCAGGCCAGATAGTTTATTATGGCCTCCTGGTGGCGCTAAAATAGGCCAACGTGAAAAGGGTGCCATTTCTTCTCAGGCCTTGCACGGCAATCGGACACTGCATTCATGATTTGAGGCATTGTGTTCCAAAATGTGGTTTGCTAAATTAGACCTGCTGGTGGTGCTATAACGGGCCAATGTGAAAAGGGTGGCATTTCTTCCTCTGCCTAATGGGAATGTGCGTGCAAAATTTCACGGATATTGCACGCTGCGTTCATGATTTGAGGAATTTTGTTCAAAACAGACCTATCCTGCAAACTTTGGAAGCCAATGTTAGCCAAGTAGGATGTAATATAAAATATCGGACACATACATCTTGATCACATGACAATAGAGATACTGTGTACCGATTTGCGTGACTTTTGGACAAAATCTGAAGGTAAGGTGAAGTAAGAGCAAAAAAAGTGTTTGCTAAAGTCGGCCTCATGGTGGCGCTATGACAGGCTGATCTGAAAAATGTGGGGCAGAGGTTCTGCTGTGGCATCCAGGGAGTGTGTGTGCACAGTTTCACAGCGACCGGGCCAACGGTGGCGGAGATTAGCTGCTCGCAGACAGAAGGACGGACGGACGGACACACGGACTGACGGACAGGAGGCAAAACATACTCTCTCGCCATGCCTTTCGGCCTGGCGGAGACAATAATTGTCTTTTAGGGCAAAACAGGGGCAAACTCTACAGGACAGGTCTCAGAAGAAAACAATGAGGGCACAAACAGGGCAGAGGCTGTGATCGTGACACATGTTCTAACTATTTGCAGCTTTCACCAAAATGTAGGCCCAAGTCAAGTGAGTAGAAATGTTCAGATGATTCGAGCTGGTGGGAATGATGATCATTAAACCAGGGGTGTTTTTTTGCAAAGTACCCTTAAATTATTATTTTGACAGTAGGCTATGGCTGCAAGTTGGTCTTGATGTTCATTAGGACATTTTCATTCTGACCAGCTGTGTTTTTAACAGCTTCACTTGTCCAAAGATGAGGTTTTCTGCGTGGGTGTGTAGCATGTGTGGTCAGCTGAAAATATATTTATACTTCCCATTATTAGTTTCATTTTGATACTCATAATAAAAAGCCCTCTTTCATTTCCTCTTCTTGTGTCCAGAATGGATCATTGTTGTGAAACCTGACAAAACATGTTTTACTCATTTCTACTTGGAACGTGTGCCTGGTAAACCCAAATTATCTTTACACTAACCTGAACCACACCATACCCATGCCTACAGTATAACTTTAACTATATGATCCTTACACTAACCTGAACCAAACCCATGCCTACAGTATAACTATATCTATATGATCCTTATACTAACCCACGCCTGCCATGGCCCTCGTTGTGTGCCCCTCAAAAATATACATGCTCTAAAGGCCACAGTGGCCGAGGTGCCCCCCGACTGCACTGCCCACGCTGATTTCACAGTTTCCCCTCTGCGCTACATCTTCCTGTCAATACGGTAGACACCAGTTGTCTGGTTGAGATGCTAAATACTTTTTGGACAACATCAAGAGAAACGCTGCACATAACCAGTGGTAGGTTTGACTTCTAGCAATGCTTTTGACCGAGAGGGAGAGAGAGAATTCCGTAGTACAGACCGATGTGCCCCAAGTTTTTTTTTTATCATCATTAATTTACCCTGGCCTACACTACACTTGTCTTTTGGAACGTTGGAACTGCCATTTTACTAGACCGACCCAGTAACAAGTGAACTGCATAACAGCTGTCTGTCTCATTGATTGTCAGTGGCAGCGCATGTTTGCACATCTAATCACAGTACAACACCCAACGCTACTAGTGCTGTCAAAGTTAACACGTTATTGACACGTTAACACATGACCGAATTAACGGCATTCATATTTGTACTGCATTAATCGCCCATTTAAAAAATCTGAAGCATCCGTAGGTCTAAGATCCACATGGCTTCCTGATCTGAATACTCCCTCTGCGCATCTAAACCAATCACAGCAATTGGGGGGTGGGATGTTAAGGACAATCTCTGTGTTTAGGATTCGCTTATACAGCCATTTCAACCAATCACAGCGACTTTAGAATGTGTACACACGCCATTCCTGCTTCTCGCTGGGTCTGTCACCACTCCCCAGCCAGAGCGCATGGCCAATGAGAGACAGCTGACACTAACCGCTCTGCGAAGCTCATTTCCCGTCCACAAGCATTTGGAAGTTGGCTTTTGTCTCTTTCAAAGTAGCCTATCAGTGTTTCCTTGGCTTCATGCACTGCTGACAAAATGAACTTGAAGCTGGGCTGAATGAAAAATGAAACACAGCGGAACGCCGAAATTAGTTCGTACAGCCGACTTTAGGGCGGTACCCCCGAACCTCTGAATGAAGTCATATTGTAGTCTAGACAGAGCCGAACCGACTTTATTTCGGCAGCAGCAGCCTTTAGTGTATTTGTTTATTCTGCACCTGGCTTTTGATGTGAACAGTGTCATACACTCATACTTTGACAAGCCCCCAGCCCCCCAGCTTAAAGGGATAGTTCACCCCCAAAATGACTTCTATCGATTACTCACCCCATGGAGACTTGAATTCATGGAGATCTTTTAGTTTTTGTCGCATTCCTAAGCCAATAATTTGATGACCGGCGGCGGCTCCGGTAGACATTAGCATCTTTCCTCCGGTCATCAAATTATTGGCTCAGAATGCGACAAAAACAAAAAAATCTCCATGAATTCAAGGCTTCATGGGGTGTGTAATTGATAGAAAATAAGTAATTTTTTGGATGAACTATCCCTTCAAAACCACTTCTCACCATTGATTGTACAGAGAAATGCTGTGGTGTGTGTGTGTGTGTGTGTGTGTGTGTGTGTGTGTGTGTGTGTGTGTGTGTGTGTGTGTGTGTGTGTGTGTGTGTGTGTGTGTGTGTGTGTGTGTGTGTGTGTGTGTGTGTGTGTGTGTGTGTGTGTGAGTGAGACACAGGAGAAGCATCATATAAATGCATAAGCTTATTACCTATTTCTGAGAAGCAGTGATCCTGATCTCCAGTACATGATAGAATGTGGGAGCAGTCGTTGTCTTCACAAGTGTAGCACTTGAAACCGTTGGGAGTAGCGTTGACAGGAGCTGTAAGGGTTAAATGTATAAAATGTCATGTTGATGATGTGTTCAACCTTTAACCTCATGTACAATAAAACAACATTCACATATGTAAGAACTGTGTAGTTAGTTAAAACACAAGTTTATTGTAGTTGTCCTCTGGCACAGCTGAAATGTATTAAATTAATGTAAAACACCTTGGAGGTATAGAAGATTTTTATAAATGTCTCATCCTCATTCATATGTACAGTGTTATAGAGTTTATCATTCATATGTACTGTGGTTATTGAGTTTATCGTTCATATGTAAAGTGGTTATAGAGTTTATCATTCATGTGTACTGTGGTTATTGAGTTTATCATTCATATGTACAGTGGTTATAGAGTTTGTCGAACATAGATTATAACACACAACAGATGGTTATAATGTAGTTACTTACGTTCGGTGTAAAATGGTTATTTGGTCCAAAATGTGAAAAAAAAAGAGAACGGGAAAATGCACGACGAAGAGAAAACTAAAACCCTGCTTTTTAAAAAAAAAAGGTAAAATACACCCCAAATTACTGGGGATGTCGATTGGCACAGGACTAAAATTATCATAAGACCACCGTGTTTGTTGAAATATGGTAGGTAATTTGGCCTGTAATAATTCCATTCGCACAGGATTAAAAAACAGACGTCCTCCCGTAATTATTACAAATCACTTGAGGTCCCTAAATAATATTAACCCTCTGCCAAATGTACACTGCCACCTACAGTACCAATAGTAGGCCTACTCAGTAGTTTGGCATTATGTCTTTCTAGCTTCAACAACTACTGAGCAGTTGGTCATCACACATATCAAAGACAGCCACCTTTCTGTTAAATGTGACTAGTTTAAAGTTAGTGTCCCAAGATTTGGGTGGAATAAATTCATAACAAACTAGAAAAAGTGCTCCTCGGAGCACAGGTCTCCGCCAGGTCAGGTAGGTTATTGTGGGGCAGCAATGTTCGGAATTTGCCAATCAGGATGGAATATGAAAAATCGGTATCTTGATCACTTGACTATAGAGATAATGGGTACCGATTTGCATGATGTCTGGACAACATTTGTAGGAGTAATATAAAAAAGAAAAGTGTTGCAAAAATCGGCCTCCTGGTGGCGCTATAATAGGGCAATGTTAAAAGAGTGGCATTTGTTCTTCAACGTAGTGCGAATTTGCGTGCAAAGTGTCACCTCAATCGGACGTTGCGTTCATGATTTGTGGCATTTTGTTCAAAAAGGGCCACTGCATCTTTAGATGTCAATGTTAGCCAATCAGGATGGAATATGAAAAATTAAACAGATCCATCTTGATCACATGACTATAGAGATCATGTGTACCACTTTGTGTGAAATTTTGATAAATTCTGAAGGCTTAATATCAAAAAATGTGTTTTACAAAAGTCGGCCTCCTGGTGGCGCTACGAAAGGCAAATGTGAAAAATCTAGGGCAGTTGTTTTTCCTTGGCCTCTAGGGAGTGTGCATGCAAAGTTTCACGCAGATCGGTGCAGTTATAGTTCAAAACGCAAATCAGCCTTTTATAGCGCCACCATGAGGCTGATTAGAAATATGGCATTCAAGTGGCATTTATTCGTCGGCCTAGTGGGAACGTGCGTGTGAAATCTCACGGAAATCGCATATCCTGCAAACTTTGGAAGCCAACCTTAGCCAATCAGGATAGAATATGGAAAATTGGACAGATCCTTGTTGATCACATGACTATAGAGATACTGTGTACTGATTTGCGTGATGTTTGGATAAAATCTGTAGGAGTACTGTCAAAAAAAATGTTTTGCAAAAAGCGACCTCCTGGTGGCGCTATAACCGGCCCATTTGTAAGATTTGGGCCAGAGGTTCTGCTCTTGTATCCAGGGAGTGTGTGTGCACAGTTTCACTGCGATCAAGCCAACGGTGCCAGAGATTAGCTGTACACAAAATGACAGAATGACGGACGGACGGACACACGGACACACGGACACACGGACACACACACGGAAGGACGGACAGGGGGTAAAACATACTCTCGCCATGCCTTTCGGCCTGGCGGAGACAATAAATACAGAAAAAATAAGCCCAAGGATGAGTGTGATCAGATGCGTTGTGTTGAACAGAGAGGTTCAAATGAAACATTGAACACAGTTACAGCTTCTAATTAGACTGTGAAGGGGGGCGTGGTCTCTGGATGGATGACTGAAAATGTCACTTCTCCTAAGCCATGTGATTTATTGTATTTTAATGACGTTTGTTTCAAAACCATGCTCACATTACGCAATACATGCAAATATATTAGTTAACAGTTGTAGTCTCAAACTACATGACTGTGTGTACATGTTGTCTTTATAGCTTATGTCTTTAACCCATGAAAACAGGGAAAGCATCTGTGTCATTTTAGATTTTTGCGCTGGCTTTTCAAAAATAGCAGATGTACAAGCTCACAGCGCGTCACTTTGTGCTGCGAGCTTGTACCTTTTGCTATTTTTAAACACTTTTGAAAGATCTTGAAAGTGTGAAAACTATATGATTTGGAAGGCATTTGTAGAATGGGCCTCAGGTCTTAATGGGTTAAACTTCTTGCACTCTGTGCAAAGCAGCACAAATATGGACCGAAGGTGTTATTTGCTAGTGTCCAACCGATGTGGTTGTCATCCTCACACCCAGAACCCACGTTGTGTTTCCAAATGTTTTGTGCGTTCAATCTTTGCGCCCATATGTTAGTGTGGGGCCCGCCACAATAATCGTACCTGAACTGGGGGAGTGGGGACCCCCAAAATAATACTATTTGAACTGGGGACCCCCCATCCTGATACCACCCAGGCTCCTGGTGAATCAAGACCATAAAACATTTGATTCTGTGCCCATTTATATTTTGAATATTTAATTATATTATATACTATATTTAATAAATATATTATTATTATTTTTCAGTTTAATACATCACACAGGCCCTGATAGGTCAAGCCAAAGGGGCTGTGAGTGACTGACAGCAGAGACAAGAGCAGGCTCTATTGCAGGTATATAGATGTAATGACATCTCTCTCTATAGGTCTATAGACGAATCCACAGACGCGCTGCCTGTAGCTGCCTGTAGGCGGCCATTGCTGCGGTGTCGCGTCCGCGGAGCGTTGACACCGCAGCAATGGCTGCGCGCAGGGCAGCGCTCCGTGGATTCGTGTATAGGTTACCTATAGACCTATAGATCTATAGGTTACCTATAGACCTATAGAGAGAGATGTCATTACATCTATATAGAGCTATAATATGTCTATATAGATGTAATGACATCTCTCTCTCCAAACTGCACATTCTAGAGAACCATGAAACCACCAAGTCCTTAAAAAACAGTCTCCACCCAAACACCAAGATGAAGGTTAGAACAACATGTTTATCAAGGTGTGAAGATCAGCAGATAAATCCTTCACTTCTGGGGAAACTTTTAACTGAATTCAGGAACTGAATAAAAAACACATGCAGAGAGACGACTGACAAAACATCCTGTGGTTTACAAGTTTTCACGTAAACACTGTTGAAAACAACTTTTACACCAACACTAATACAAATATCACTGTTAGCAAGATGAAAAATAAAATCAGATAGACTTAAGTTTGTTAAGTAGTAGTAGCATTTAAATGTATAATAGTCACTTGAACTCTGTTCCTCTCTCCTCTTCTGTATATACACCTGGGTTCAGCTGCATCACGTGTTTTCCACACTATTGAGGAAGCTGACAAGTACAAGAATGTCACTATTTATAGAATATATCTGCTACTGCCTGCATTGTATATCTTTTTTTGGCAATAAACACATTGAAACTTGAAAGGGTACTGTAGCTTTATGGAAAAGCACAAACTGTTTTATTTTATCAATCGATTACTGACAATAATTAGCAGATGAAAAACACAAACAGAACATAACAGGAACACTGTTTGATCACTGAAATCAAGTCCAAAGGCATGTGATTAATATCCCACACAAATTGATTGGCCACATGTTGGCGCTATAACAGCCCACTTTTTACACTACACCAGTGATTCTCAACCCACTGGTGGGCCGTGAGAGTATTGCAAGTGGGCCCACAAATAATTGGCAATTTCAATGATAATATAACATTTATATCAAAACAAATAATGTTTTTTTATAAAATTACAGGTATTGTTTTCTTTAAAACCTTAAAATGTGTTTTCATAATGATACAGATAAATAAGAACTTAATTATACTACGTTGCAGGGCTGTGCAGACACCACTGGAGAGGCAGGTGCTCAAAGGTCACAAAGGTCACATCGAACTATATTTTAGAACACCGGCTTACACAAGCATAATTTACAACATAACCTGGTGAATTACAGTGTGTGTCTGTCTGTCTGTCTGTCTGTCTGTCTAGACTAGAGTCTGAATTTTAAATGTATATACAGTATTTGAGAACATTACAGGCAACAGTAAAGACGAGTAAGCAAAGCAAAACCAATTTAGATTTTAAAAACACAGGACATTATGTTAAAGATGCAACTATTATATGTCTCTTAAATGAATGCCCTACTTTATCATACTACATAGTGTCACGCAAAAGTAGCAGATCTGCAAGCTTAAAACGTGTCCCAACGCAATGTGTTTTGAGCTTGTAGATCTACTATTTTTTCATTTGAATCCTGAAAAGTTACAGTTTCGGACATGTGAGTTTTCCACCCGACAGCAAGCCAGACCAACAGGGATCAATCAAACTAAGCAAATAAAACGAACATCTCAGAATGTTGTAATGTTTTTAAGCAACAAAGTATTAATTTAGATGGAGAACATTGCACTGTAACAGAGGGAACAGCTACTGAGCAAGTGGACAGTTTTCATACTTTGATGGTGATGAAGTTTAACCGACGCTCGTCAAATTGGAGTTGATTGTAATGGCAGTAGAGTGAGTTTCAGAGATTATACAGAGATGAGGAGCAAACTGAAGCAGTGAGACTCCTTTCAGTTGAACACAACAACAGAGACCACTGGTGCTACCAGGAATAAGAGGCTAACAGCACTGCTTGTAGCCCTGCCTGTAGCACTAACAATAGTGCTTGTAGCACTAACAATAGTGATTGTAGCACTTGTAGCATCTGTAGCAGTAACAGAAGTGGTTGTAGCATTTGTAGCAGTAACAGCAGTGGTTGCAGCACTTGTGGCAATAACAGCACTGCTTGCCTCGCTGTTGCACAAGTCACCTTCACAGCAGCTTATTTCAAGGTCCATGTATCCGGGTCTGATGACACTTGACACGCACATGCCCTTTGATGCACAGCCCTTTACGTTGATAGCTTTGTCTTGCAGTACCCCTGTGAACACACACAAAATAACAAAGCAAAAAATCTCATTTAATGCTCGAAGTCTAGAAAAATCATTGATCATTGTTCTGAGCTGCGGAATGTGAAATATGTGGGTAAACAGGAGAGGCAGTCGTATAAATTCATAAGCGTGTTACCCAGGCATGCAATGCTCATTTGGTATGTTCTTGCACTCTATTTCAATGACGTGACGCGCACACCTACACTGCAAGTCACACAATGGACAATTGATATGCATCTAGGCTTATTCCTTTGTTAATTCGCTAGGTGTGAGTCGGGAGCCTTTGAAAACATTGTTGAGGTGTGAATTTGAAGTAGTTTTAAATCTATGCGTGTGCCTGCGCGTGCTCCTGGTCAAATTTTGGTTCATGCACGGCGTGCAAGGCCGTCCTGTGAGCATTGCACCCCTGGTGTTACCTTTGAGTGAGACGCAGCGATCTTCATCACCAGTACATGGCAGAATGTGGGAGCAGTCGTCACCGTGGCAAGTGTAGCACTTCTTACCATTGAGAGAAGGGTTGAGAGGAGCTGTAGGGTTACATTTATAAAATGTTTATTGATGATGTCTTAAAAACTGAACCTCATGTACAACAAAACAACACGTTTATAGTAGTTATCTCCGCCAGGCCGAAAGGTTAATTATATGCCAGGTCTACAAATGAACCTGACATCTGTCTACATAATATGCTATCTAAATTACATTTTAACCTTTGCATAAGCCTGCAAGGTCGTCAAGGTTATGGCAAGTGCTACGGAAAGTGCTACGGGCTAAGGTGGAGTCTGAAGAGGTAAGTCTTCAGATTGTGGCCAATTTCAGTGGTTCTCAAAGTGGGTGGCGTGGCACCCTAGGGTGTCGTGACTCAAGTCCAGGGGTGCCGCAGAATACTGTGAAAATATTTGGAATTTATCAATATCACTTCCGTTTAAAGGAGCATTTCACCCCTGGAAGAAACTGCAATCACTCAATGGTAATAGTATTTGTAGTAGATAACAGTAGCACAATTTAAAATTTGCACCCTATGGCCAGAAAAATAATGAAATCTGTGTGTTTGACTAGGGTTTGACTGGACTGCTGCATTACTACAATGACCATAATGCTTTGGTGCCTTGTGGCAGGGGAGGTTCCATGTGGGTGTGATCTCCAACAATAACATCCAAACAGCATGCCAGTGTCGCCATGTCTGCTTATTATAAGCGGCTTCTTTCTAAAATGTAGTTGATATTTGGGCTTGTTTCCAAATGTTTTGATTGTTGTTTAAACCAGTGGTTCTCAAACATGTTCATGTATTTTTCTTTGTGACATACTGTATTTTAGGGGGAAAGGTTTACATATTTACGTAGCATAATATGACATACGGTTCTAAAAATTCTGGGGTACCGTGGATGAAAAAGTTATTTACAGGGGTGTCAAAAGAGTTTGACAATGTCATATCAAACTGGAACATAAAAGGCCCTATAGATACTTACGTGTGGGATATTGGGCATTGCAGAAGTCAGTGGTGCAGCACTCAGTTAAAATGGTTAATGCAGCTGAGCTCACTGAGCCAGTAAGACACAGATAAAAGCAGGTCTTTGCTTTAAGGTCCATTGTCATGCCACCTGAAAATAAACGAGATATAAAGAGAGATAGTCTTGCATAATGTTCATGGCTTGCATGTCATGTTCTTTGTGATTCATTCATTTGACTATTATATCCACAATGTTAAATTGGCATTTTTATTTCTTGATGCTTGAACATTTGACATTTACAATTGTTACAAATCCTGTTGTTAGCCAGTCATTGTGGGCATAAACAAGAATTTGAAGGTTATTTAGGTTGGTTAATGATACATTTTGGGAAAAAAACGTGCCCACCGTGTTTAGGTGCCCAATCTTCCGGTTACCCACAGAGGAGGCAGGCTAGACGACACCACAGAGTAAGAGAGCCCCGGATGTAACTACGTTATCAGTGACACATACTAGCGAGTGGATAAAGTTACATTTAAAACTGTCGCTGGAGTTATAATGCCCTGCAGTACTGCTGAGGGATTTATTAAAGAATTTGCAAAATGTCTTATTTTTTTTCTAAATCTTTATCCCACGATTTTGTAACCCAAATTTTTTCACCCAGTGCCAATTGTCTAAGTAATCCTGGGCACTACACTCTGCCAACCTAGGGAGAGCTCAGAGCCAAGCTCATGCCTCCTTCAATGCATGAGAGCTAACAAGCCTTCTTATCACCCGACAGGAGGGATTTTCCCCGGTTGGACGTAGCCCGTGGAAGGAACACGTTATTCCAACCAGTTCCTTTCCCCTCCATCAGGCGCCCCGGCTGGCCAGGGGGAGGCAGTATAGTGACCAGGATTGCATGTAACTTGCTAAATGTCTTAATCACTAGAAAGTGGTTGTATTCTTTGACAGACTAAAATAGACACACAGAGGTTATAACTGTATCACATACCCATATCGAACTTGACCGTTACTGCTTCACATTTGTCAGAACCAGGACATTGTCTCTCTGTCACATCGCAGGTTCCTGTTATTCCAGGGTGGGTGCACTCATAACATTTTAATCCATGGCCTGAGACAACATTTAGGAGACACTCAGGTTACATTAATTGACCACCATGCATGTGTCTGATCTATCAAACCAAACCACTCCAAGTTTATATAGTGTATGTAGAGTTCTCATCAGGACATTTGACTTGTTAAAATAAAACTTACTTGTGGCAATAACAGCACTGCTTGCGTCGCTGTTGCACAAGTCACCTTCACAGCAGCTTATTTCAAGGTCCATGTAACTTGACACGCACATGCCCTTTGATGCACAGCCCTTTACGTTGATAGCTTTGTCTTGCAGTACCCCTGTGAACACACACAAAATAACAAAACAAAAAATCTCATTTAATGCTCCAAGTCTAGAAAAATCATTGATCATTGTTCTGAGCTGCGGAATGTGAAATATGTGGGTAAACAGGAGAGGCAGTCGTATAAATTCATAAGCGTGTTACCCAGGCATGCAATGCTCATTTGGTATGTTCTTGCACTCTATTTCAATGACGTGACGCGCACACCTACACTGCAAGTCACACAATGGACAATTGATATGCATCTAGGCTTATTCCTATGTTAATTCGCTAGGTGTGAGTCGGGAGCCTTTGAAAACATTGTTGAGGTGTGAATTTAAAGTAGTTTTAAATCTATGCGTGTGCCTGCGCGTGCTCCTGGTCAAATAGGTTCATGCACGGCGTGCAAGGCCGTCCTGTGAGCATTGCACCCCTGGTGTTACCTTTGAGTGAGACGCAGCGATCTTCATCACCAGTACATGGCAGAATGTGGGAGCAGTCGTCACCGTGGCAAGCGTAGCACTTCTTACCATTGAGAGAAGGGTTGAGAGGAGCTGTAGGGTTACATTTATAAAATGTTTATTGATGATGTCTTAAAAACTGAACCTCATGTACAACAAAACAACACGTTTATAGTAGTTATCTCCGCCAGGCCGAAAGGTTAATTATATGCCAGGTCTACAAATGAACCTGACATCTGTCTACATAATATGCTATCTAAATTACATTTTAACCTTTGCATAAGCCTGCAAGGTCGTCAAGGTTATGGCAAGTGCTACGGAAAGTGCTACGGGCTAAGGTGGAGTCTGAAGAGGTTAAAATAAAACTTAAGAAGTACAGCAGCAACACATTTACCCTGCAGGGTCCTATAACTTTACTATCAATAAATAGGAAGCTGACTGCAGTGACTCTGAGGACCCTCTAGGGGTTTGGGACCCCTTGTTGAATACCCATATGAGACCATAGAGTTATATATATCGTATGAGACACTCAGGAGAGGAGAAGAGGGGGGAGGAGAGGAGAGGGAGGAGACTGGAGAGGACAGGAGAGAGGAGAGGAGAGGAGAGGAGAGGAGAGGAGAGGAGAGGAGAGGAGAGGAGAGGAGAGGAGAGGAGAGGAGAGGAGAGGAGAGGAGAGGAGAGGAGAGGAGAGGATATAAATATATATAAATATATATAAATATATATAAATATATATATCTCTGCTGTTCGGCCGGAACCAGCTAAATCCAAAATGGTAATTGTTCAGGAAATGAAAAACAAAATATCATTTTTTCAGAAAATGAAGAAAACCTTATATTTTTAAAACAAAGCAATACTGCCTCATCAAACTTGGTATTGTGACTTTATATATTATCAGATACTTGCATGTGTCATTATATTATCACCACTTTACCCAAATCCAGTGCAAGTGGAGTTAGGAGGTTTTGTCCATCATTGATAAGAACAGCTGGCAATGGATCTCAAAGCTCACAACACATCACAAAGCATTGTGAGCTTGGAGATCAGCTATTTATGGTGAGCGCCATCCTCATATACTATAGATCAAGCTGAATTCTGTACTTAAACAACTTTTATTTTAACATGCATTGTAAACAACCATGGATCTAACTGTTACCACTGTTGTTCTTCTACAGTTGAGTGCAACAAACAATTCTGCCTCAATACTCAATCATGTATTTAACAAAAGCGATCATGGCACACCAACAATAAATAAATGGCATATAAATACAAAATACATTCATGAAAAATAGAATCTGTCAAATCTGTAGCCTACTGCACTAACAATAACAACCACAGTTGAATTTACCTATCATATACCTATCAACATTTTATTATCACACTGTTGTGTGTTGTGTGTTGCGTGTGTGTGGTGGGTGTTTCTTAGTGCTTTAGATTGTCATAAAAGCTGTGAAAGTCTTTTGGCATGATCTCCTTGTGCTCTTGGAGATGTTTGAAACAAACTCCTGCACACACTCATTCTCTGTCCATTAACATTTAAAAAGAAAACACGAGCAGATGACCTTTGTGAAGACACCCTTCTCCTCTTTACTGGGTTGACATCTATCAAACCTTGCACATACATTCTCTTCTCTTCCCAGTTTATGTTCTCCCAAAAGCATTGAAAAATCTTCTCCCTGTCTGCCTCATACAGAGCAGAGCTTCTCGAGAGCCTGAGAGGAGGGGGGAGTTGTTTGTTTTTGACGGACAGTTTGAGGGTCCAATGGAGTTAGGAGTTTTCGTCAGAGGCGCTTTTTAATACTTTTCATATTTTATTATTCAAAAAAAAATTACACAGATGTAGAGGGGGTTCAATAGCGTTGATTTATGAAAAAAAAAAAAAAACTGAAAATGGAGTTAGCTGGTCCCGGCTGGACACTGACGATATATATATATATACATATATATTTTTTTTTTTATATATTTATATATATATATTTATATATATATATATATATATATATATATATATATATATATATATATATATCCTCTCCTCTCCTCTCCTCTCCTCTCCTCTCCTCTCCTCTCCTCTCCTCTCCTCTCTCCTGTCCTCTCCAGTCTCCTCCCTCTCTTCTCCTCCCCCCTCTTCTCCTCTCCTGAGTGTCTCATACGATATATATAACCCTATGGTCTCATATGGGTATTCAACAAGGGGTCCCAAACCCCTAGAGGGTCCTCAGAGTCACTGCAGTCAGCTTCCTATTTATTGATAGTAAAGTTATAGGACCCTGCAGGGTAAATGTGTTGCTGCTGTACACTGATTGGCTCCTACTGTATGTGTGAACATACATACTGTACATGATGCCCAGCTCCACTCACTGCATGCTGCACAGGGAGTCACTTGTTGTCTAAGTCAAATTGTCAAATTATTGCTGAATTGTCAGATGTTAGGGACATGAACACTGTTGTCAAGAGGAGAGCTTTGAAAACACGTCTCTTCTCTACTCTCTGTTTACAGGTCTGTAACTCCTCAGAGTTCAATTAGCACCGAGGATTTTACAGTGTAGATTGGAGTCCCAAAGATGAAAAATGAAAAAAAAGGTTCCACATTTACACTGTCAGAGTTACAGACCCGTAAGGGTCCATTTGGACCCTTGGTGGGCCCCAGACCAGATGTTTAGAAACCGTGAGCTGGCCCAACTAGAAAGATGTGTTCCAGATAATGCTGTACAGAGTGCTGCATTCTGCTGCCCCCTAACTGCAGAGAAACACATCTACAACTCTGATGGTTATAATAACAGTGGGTCAGGTCACAATGGTCACAGGATATATATCATAAACCAAAACTGAGAACATTTGTTATGATAAAAAGCTGTTCTGCTAGTGAAAAGTATATTTGTGCTCCATTATCCAACAGACAAAGATTTCTATTTGCCCAACTCCGTTCTGGGATCTTGCCCCTGCACCTTGAGACTGGTAGGTATAGAGGAGTAATGGAAGAAGAGCGGATTTGTACTTATTGTGACATAAATGATATTGAGAATGAGTTCCATTTTATGTTCTACTGCCCCTTCTATCATGAGCTTTTTTGGACAGACCTTTTAGACAAAGTATTATAAATGCAATTGTTATGTTTACATTTTTTGCCTAATAAAATATTAAATCAATCAATCAATCAATGCAGAATATTTAGAAAAAGCATGGGACAAACGGACAAAGAAAACATTTATGTGATGCATATTTATTTTTAGTTTGTGCAGTTTTTTCTTGTGCAGTTTCTGTTTCCAGGAAGTGAATGTGATATTGTTTATTTATGTTTTTGGTGTCTTATAATCCTGTAAGGGATAGGTCTTATGACAAAAAAATATAAATAAAAAAATCCAGTCAGCCAGACAGCTCTTCATGGAGGTAATAGAATAATGAAGATAATTCTTTGTATATTGACCTGGGCATCTGTGCATGGTGTATGTGTGTTGTTTTTAAATGACTGCACAAACAAATACAAGTTCAGAGAGGAACATAAAATAAAGTAATTTGAAGTAGAATTCTTGTTATTTGACATGTTCTGTGTTCTGTTCCTTTTTCCTCTATTCCCTCTTCTAACTTTTCCTGTAACTGCAATGTTATGTTCAGAGCTGCACACATATGCAGTGGTTCTCAAAGTGGGGTCCGGGGACCCCTAGGGATCCTTGGGGGGGTTACAGGGGGTCCCCAGCAAAGTTAGTTAATATAGTCATAATCATTTTAACCACTTAAACCATATTTTATACTTTAACTATTCAAAAAAATGCAGATCTACAAGCTCACAGCGTGTAGATATGAATTTTTTAAAAGAATATTGAAAATGTGTGCAAGTCTTTGATATATACACTGTTTTAAGTGAAAAACTCAAATTAACTCAAATCTTTGCTTCTGGAGGTCCCTGGCACAACATATTTTAGAGATGGGGGTCCGTAGCCAAATACATATCATTTTGGGGGTCCATGAAAAGGTTTGAGTGCCACTATCAGTCAAGAGAGTCAAGTCAAGGCAGTTGAAGTCAACTCAGTTTATACACTAAAACAACACACTTTTTTGTGTGAATAAAGTCTTTACATATTTAGTCTTTCATTTCATATCCTGCTTTAGCATCTACTAGTGCAGTGCTTCTCAGAATGAGATCCAGGGGTCATTGAGGGGGTTCCAGGGGGTCCCCAGCCTAATTAATTAACATAGGATCAATATCAGTTCAACGACTTTAATCCAGGGTTAGGGCTCAAATAATAAAACATAAAACAAAACTTAAAGAACTGTGAACAACACATGTATTTGGGTCCCAAATAAACATACATTTGAAGGTCCTTGACAAACAAAACACTAGTGCAGTTGTTGTTGGGGCCGTGACAGCCTTTCAGAACAGGAGCAAATTAAATTAAATTAAATTAAATTAAATTAAATTAAATTAAATTAAATTAAATTAAATTAAATTAAATTAAATTAAATTAAATTAAATTAAATTAAATTAAATTAAATTAAATTAACATTAAACCCCAAAAGATAGAATTCTTAATAAAACAGACATACCTGGTAACAGCATAAGCCCAAGGATGAGTGTGATCAGATGCATTGTGTTGAACAGAGAGGTTCAAATGAAACATTGAACACATGTTACAGCTTCTAATAAGACTGTGAAGGGGGCGTGGTCTCTGAATGGGGGTCAGTGTGAAGGGGGTGTGGTCTCTGGATGGGGTCAGTGTGAAGGGGGCGTGGTCTCTGGATGGGGGTCAGTGTGAAGGGGGCATGGTGTCTGGATGAGGGCCAGTGTGGTAATGTTACTATATAAACACCACTATATACAGTAAATAGGTTTTAGATCAAATCCGTCTATTGATAGTTACTGAATATAAGTACCTTGGTATTTGGCTAGATGAAAAGTTAACATTTAAATATCACATTAATGATCTCACCACCAAACTAACTTCCTGATGATCTGTAGAAAAAGGATTGTCGAAGCAGTTTTTATGTCAGTTTTGGACTATGGGGATGTAATATAGAAGTGCTGAAAAAAAAAATAATAATAAATAAATAAATACAATTATTAAAAACATTTTTGTTTGTTATTGGTCGTTATTTGGGGGGGTATTTAGTGCAATATGTGTTCTGGAACCGAAGCAACCGAATTAAAGTAACGAAACCCCCCCAAAAAGGTTTAAAAAAAACGAAAAATAACCGGAATTTTCCGCGCGCTAGTCACGCACATGCACGCACGCTTCATGTGCGCGCATACAGCACCAGTACCATAAAACATCTTCCCGCGGCTATGCCTCTACAACAGAATAGGTTGGTCTTCCCTCTCCGAGAGGAGAACTAGACACTGGTACCAGTTTATTTTTAAGGCTATTGATGGGAAGTTACCGCCATACATTACATTGTTGCTAGAGTGGATAAAAAGCACTCGCCAGACCCGCTCAAGCGACTGGCTCACACTCGAGGTTCCATCTGTGCAGTCTGAACTTGGGGAAACTGCTTTCTGCTTTGATGCTCCTATTTCATGGAATACCTTACAACTCTAGCTAAAAATGAACACCCCAATTTCATATGGACAATTTAATAACTTACTCTTAAATCTTCCTACCTCAATATGTGATTGTTTTTAATTTGCAAATTTTCTGTTAGGTATCTTATCTTGTTGTTTCTTTGTTTTTATATGTTGTATTGTTGATTTCTCATGTGTGTGTGGGGGGAGAAGACGACAGCCTCTACGCGGCCTCCCCTGCAAGTAACGAGAGATGGTGAAAGACCAGCTCGTGAAACCAATGTCGCCACCCAATCATCGTCAAGCTGGCGGCAGACCAAGGCGTAAAAAGTCGGGGGGATGCAAGTCCACGCCAGGACGGTATCCATCCCGACGGTTGACTACCAAGGTCTGGCAGTGCTCCAGCTAAATGGCGAGGGCCTCACCAACGCCAAACTCGAGATCATAAGTCACCTCGCTGACTCCCACAAGGTTGCAGCCGTCCTCCTACAGGAAACCCACTGTATGGTTGAAGACACCCTCAAGCTGCCTGGGTTCCACCTAGCTGGTTCCATCCCCAGCAGACATCACGGAATTGCGACATTTGTGAGGTCTGATCTTGGGTGGACAGCCACTGGCCAATCTCCACCAGGTGCCAGCATTGAGTGGATGTCCACCAAGATACAGGCAACATCTGTTGTAAATATGTACAAGCCTCCACCATCTACACTGACCGTGTCGGCCCTCCCGCTGTATGCCACAACAGCGACCCAATTCCGGAGAGACAGGTCATTGATAGGTTCCCCCGGTCACACCACCGACCATCTGTCATCAAAGTCCCCTCACTGGTGCAGCCGTTAGAGGGTAAACCTGTCCGCAGGTGGAACTTCCGGAAGGCCAACTGGCAGGCATTCACCACGGAGACAGAGAGAACATCAGCCTGTCTCCCGGACCCAGACATCGCTGATGTGGACTCAGCATATGCAGCCTACTGCGAAGTGCTCCTAAGTGCAGCAAAGAAGACGATCCCTCGCGGCTACAATGCGGAGAGCGTGGCTTTGTGACACTGAGCTGGACATATGACGACGATACACGAAAGAAGAAGAAGAAGAAGATAGTAATCTTGTTCTGTAATCTCGACAGCATTGCAAATGAGGGTGAACCTCAATGCTCTTTTCGAGAATAAATAAAGGTTTCAATCAAATAAACATAATACAAAATATTAATAATAATAATAATAATAATAATAATAATAATAATAATAATAATAATAATAATAATAATTTGCCAGGTGGTTTATTTGAAAAAATAACCATAATAACATAGCAACAGGTAAATGATGAATGTGTATCAGTATAGATATGACTCCTCCATTGTTTACTGTTCATCAATTTAGATATGTATAATAATAATAACAAATAAATCATAATAATAGTAATAATAATAATAATATTAATACATTTTATTAATAATTTACACTTTACATTTGAAACAAATCTCAACGTGCTACAGCACAATCAGTGTAAAATATTTGTATAAAACATGACAAAGCTACAAAAAGAATTTAAAAAAACATTAAAATCACATCGCCTCATGAGGTTACCTCATGACGCCTCATGAGGTTAACGCCTGGGATAAAAACAAGTGCAGCTGAAAAAAAGAAAACACTTTATTAACAAGGTAGGTCTTTAGTCCTGTTTTAAAAGCATTAACAGACTTTATTAACAATGTAGGTCTTTAGTCCTGTTTTAAAAGCATCAACAGGTGCTCTCAGGTGGTCAGGGAGGTCATTCCAGAGTGGAGGAGCGGCCGAGCAGAAGGCCTGGTCGCCCATGGTACAAAGCTTGGTCATACGGCACACAACTTCCTGTTCGCAGATACATGTGAAATTCACACGTAGTATCTGTCATGAAAAAAAAAATGGGGGAAAAAATAATGATAGAATAATATTCTGTGGGTATCTTAAGGCCAGTCCACACCAATGCAACTCCTTGGCAAATTTGGGATAATGGTTGCAAGGAGTTGCATGTTGGGAAACATTGGTGTGGAGTGTGGACTGGCCTTTAGTTTACAACGACTTTGATCTAACAGTGATGTTTTGTGTTTCTATGTGTATGATATTTAATATGTTGAAGGTAAATGTAGCCTAGCTTAAAAGCACTAAAACACTTGAGTTCAAAACCCATGATTGGGTGTTTTAATACAGATAAACAGAGAAGCCGTCACAATCACAAACTGATGCAACACTGAACATGATGTGACACCAAACAATCACCCGACAAGGACTGACTGGGGAACAAGACTAATACACACATGAGGGCTGATTACACATGAGAGATATGAACATAGAAACAAAGTCTGTGACTGTGACACCTTAACCCTAACCTCACAGATACTGGCCCTCATTTATCAACGGAGCGTATAAACTGGCGTATATTTTTCCATATATTCGGCCGTACACCAACGTCGAAGTCACAAAGGATCCTATACAGCCGATCCTAGCGTATATCAGGTCGGAGCTTTGATAAATCTCACGTCTGAAAACGAGCGTCATTTAAATAATACGCCCTTAAATATTCACAAAACGCCCGACTTCACGACATGAAGAACCAGAATACGACCCAAAAAAAGCATGAAAAGCCAATAAGAAAGCGTTTCCCCCGCTCGCCTCGCCACACATGCACCTCTCTCTCTCACACACACACACACACACACACACACACACACACACACACACACACACAAACACACACACACACGCCCGCCCAACTTTGTCTTTCATGTAATCCGTAGCGTAGCGGTACAATCTTTGTTGTCACATAGGTCAGGCTTGTAGCCTACATGAATGACATATTATGATACCAATCACATCGCCATGAATGGAATACATTTGTATACCCATTTATTTAACCCATACCGAGCAGTGCGTGTTCGAGTTACACTAAATAAAGCAGTCATGAGACTCGGGCGGAATGCAGTGATCCCGTGCCGCCACGTTAATATTGGAGCGTCAGGTTTATATCCTTAACCCAGCCACTGGGTTGTGTAGCCTACATAACTCTATGACATAACTCCATAACATAGGACGAGCTTCTGTAAGTTTGTAGACCTCACTGTCCATGAAAAGATGTTCGGGACTCCCGAAAATTCTCTCGCAGAAGCGCTGCTGCGCTCGTATATTTTGAAAATAGCAGATCTACAAGCTCACAACAGGTCGCATCGCGACGCGTTGTGAGCTTGTAGATCTGCTATTTTCAAAATAGCAGATCTGCACAAATAGCCAATGCAGCCAGATCTGCAAGCTTAACCGAATGACTGTTAAAGCAGTTTGTTTAAATTAGTTTATAAAATGATATATTTTCACAGCGATTATTTATTAGTGTAGATATACACATTTTGGAGTGGATTATGTGTCCAGATGCCTGTCAGAAATGCTGCTCCGCAGGTCTAAATGGAATAAACGGGCGCAGCCAAAGTCAACAACTGCTCTCTACCAGACGTGAGATCTCAGCCTACGGTAGGATGAATCCAACGTCAGGATATATTGATAAATGCCGAAAGTTGCGGTGATCTCGCCGTACGCCCATTATTTGGTCTGCACCGCGTTGATAAATGAGGGCCACATATACTATGCCTAAACCTAACCTCAAAACCACGCCCACCTGGGCGAAACAGCGGGAAAAGAGAGAGTCCCGCAGGGTGACGGCACTCCATTTGGCCTTGTATCTATGCTGCACCACAGCCGTACCCATAACCACCATATAGCACTTCCTGTCATATCTCTGATAGCTCTTTTCAACTACCCGGTTCAGACTGGCAGCCCAAATCCAGCCTAAATCAGATCTGTGGCCTATCCAGATTGGATAGTTGCAATGTTTTTATGCAGTCTGAACAGCAAAAAAAAACCACTGGAAACAGATTTTTGCTAATCAGATTTGAATCCTAAAACACACTGGACAACGCTCCACACAGACTCTTCTCCCTTTTGGCTCCCAAACTGTGGAACAAACTCTTCATTGCAGTCAGAACTGCAGATTCAGCACTTGCCCTAGCCTTGACGACCATGCATGCAGTCTTATGCAAAGGCTAAGATGTTATGTAGATAGTATGTTACGTCTCTGTTTCAGATAACGTTCTCAGAAGCTAATCATTCGGGTTCTGCTCCCCCCCTTCCGGAAATCTCATTTGCATTTGATATCATCAAGATTTCCGGAGGGAGGGTTTACCAATGCTAGTATTAACCCAGAACTTCTACTTAAATTGATTTAAAAATGTTTCTAAAACAGTGAAAATAGCCGATCTACAAGCCCGATCTACAAGCTCAGCACAAGATAAGGTGTTGCATTGCGACACGTTGTGAAGAGAACAGGCGGCCGGGGAGAGTGATATTTGTCACTGAATGTAGGCCTACTCTGACGGGCTGTGGAGGTATCTCCCCACCTCCTTCAACACTCGCCGGGGAATGTTGAACGGGAGGAGTATAGGACAGAGACGCTACGTCCTCCCGGTGGGGGCCAGTCGGGTATTAATTGGCATAACGACTAAATTGGGAGAGAAAAGGGATAAAACTATTATTTAGCTACTCTAATTTATGAAGAAGAATTAAGTTGTAAAACCTCTACATGCACAGCAGCCATATTGGAAAGAAATTGGGCCTCTTACTTGAATTCCTTCACTAATGAAGGCTTTGTTCGGTTCTGGTCAGGCAGAGTCAGGGTGCTGATATATTGTGCATGTTGGCTCACTGGAAACACTCTGCTACACTTCTCCTTGTGCTGTTTACCTTGCCGTGGTGGAGAAGCTTGTGTGTCTCCATGACCCGGGTAGCTATACCGACGGGGGCCTAGCCCCCAGCAGGTTCAACCATGTCGGGCAGGTATTCCGGGTAGAGTCCAGACAAAAATTAGCACCTAGCCCTCCAGGTTGGGGGTTGGGCGTGGGGCCAACAACCCCACCCCATAAAAACAAAACATGTTACGGAAACTAAGACGATAAATAATTCAACGGACCTAGCAGTGGACTTGAGCCAACCCATTGGCAGCATGAACTCTCCTGATGAAAGCCTCCAGCAGGAAGTCAGGAGGGGGATAGATAGTCTACTCGGGCCCAAAACAAACATCCGCCTAGGTGCCATTTCAAAGGAGAAGGTCAACACCTTGTTAGAGTGGGAACCCCTCAGTGACAGGCTAATCAGAGCCCGCTTCAACTCCAAGCACTGCAAACTCTCCATCATTCAGTGTTATGCACCAACTAATGAAGCGGAGGAAAAGGAAAAAGATGACTGGTACGAGGAGTTACAGCAAGCAGTCAACAAAGTTCCTCAGCATGACCTGCTACTGATCATGGGGGACATCAATGCCAAAGTTGGCAATGACAATACCAGCTGTGAGAGAGCTGGGAAGGCACGGATGCGGTGTGATGAACGACAACGGCGAACGCCTTGCTGACTTCTGCCTGAACAACAATTGTGTCATCGGAGGCACCATCTTTCCACACAAAACAATACACAAGCTCACATGGAAGTCACCTGATGGCTCCACAATCAACCAGATCGACCACATCTTGATCAATGGAAAGTGGCGCAGGTCTCTTCAAGATGTCCGAGCTTGCCGTGGAGCTGATGTCAACAGTGACCACTACCTTCTAACAGCCATTATAAGGCTGAAATTAAGGAAAGTGGCAAAGCAGAGCCAACACAGAAAACAACTCGATGTAGCCAAGCTGAAATGCCCTAACACCAACATAGATTTGGGATTGGAACTGAGAAAACGCTTCAGTGCTTTGGCGGACTCTACAGAAGAGGTCCCAGATATCAACAGCAAGTGGGAGGCCATCAAAAAGGTCTATGTAGAGTCAGCCACCAAGGTCCTTGGCTACAAAAAGAAAAATAACAAGGAATGGCTAACTCCTGGAACCTGGCAGAAAATAGAGGAACGTAAACAACTGAAGGCCAAGATGGCACCATCCCCAGGACAGAGCACGAACAGGCCGCAAGATGGGTACAACATTTCAGCGAAGTACTCAACTGTCCAGAGCCAGATGACCCTGCAGAGGATGTCCCCAACATCGACACCAGTCTCCCAACCCATGAAGAGGTAAAGCGTGCTATCCAAGTTATGAAGGGTGGGAAAGCTGCCGGCCTAGATTCCATCCATGCCGAGATGCTGAAAGCTGACCTTACCACTTCAACAAAGGTGCTCACGGAACTCTTCAGAAACATCTGGGAAGAGGAAATAATACCTGAAGACTGGGACAAGGGCCTGATTGTTAAACTGCCCAAAAAAGGCAACCTCCAAAACTGTGACAACTGGCGGGGGATCACACTGCTGTCAATACCATCGAAAGTCTTTTGTAGGATTCTCTAGCAAAGAAGAGATTACCTATTTGGGTTGTATTCTTGACAAATACCTGACAGGTGAAAGCATGGCGACAAAGGTGGTCAAAAGAGTAAACCAGAGAACCAAATTTATGGGCAGAGTTTCCTCTTTTGTCAACCCTCAGGCCCTCAGGACCCTCTCAGGGGCCCTGATTTAACCACTTTTTGACTATGCTTGCACCTCCTGGTACTCCAACACCTCAGTGTCACTGAAGGCTAAGCTTCAAACCTCCCAAAACAAACTGATTCAGCTACTCCTCGGATTGGGGCCCATTACCCACCTTTCTCCCACCCATTTTGCCAGCCTAGGCTGGCTCAGGGTGGAAGACAGGGTTAAACAACAAAAAATGGGACTGGCCTTCAAAAACCCTCGACTTTGTCGAAGATTTCACCTACCTGGGAAGTCTTGTCAGCAAGCACAACGCAACAAAAAAAGACATCAGAGCAAGGCTAGGGAAGGCTCACGGTGTTTTTGCAAGGCTCCATCCTATATGGAAGTCGAAGCAGTACAGCCTAAAAACAAAGGTCCGACTGTACAACAGTAACGTAAAATCAGTGCTGATGTATGGCTTGGAATGCTGGTGTGTGACAACACTTGACATGAACAAGATCAATGCCTTCCACAATGGATGCCTCCGTAAAATCTGCCGCATCTTCTGGCCTGAGAAGATTTCAAATAAAGAGCTGCACAGAATGACCAGGTGCTCCAGTGTCGTGTCAGAACTCAAACGCCGCCGTCTACGATGGCTGGGACATGTGCTCCGAATGGCCGTGGGTGTCAAAGTGTCAAAGTGTGGTCCAGGGACCCTCGTGGTTCCTTGAGGGGGTTCCAAATGGCCCCTTACGGTTGTGTAACTCTGAGAGTGTACAAATAGAACGAAATGGACCATTCCACTATGTTAAGGTGCTGCTTAGGTCTAGTTTGTACCTTCTGGCGTTTTAGAGAATATTGTGGTTTATCGACGGACCAATCAGTGAACAATAAGCACAAGCTTCATCTTTACATCAACCACAGACGCCATGTGCAACAGGCACTGACAGCTTTACACCAGAGCATCCATTTCACCTTTAAAGGAACACTTCACCACTTTTCAACCATTTCACTATTAGTTAGTATTAAATGCTCATTATACAATGGCGCCATTTCTGTCTATTCACTCTGTGTCTCAGAGGAGGGCTGTTGACAGTTCAGAAACCTGCCTTTCAACCTGCGGCCATTTCCGGTGATAAGCTTAAACTTTTTACAGGGGCCAGTGCAGCCACCCGTAGGTGCTCTTTTAGAGCGGTTTTGAAGGAGGGTAAAGAGTCACACTTTTGCATGCCTGTTGGCAGGTTATTCCACATTTTGGCGGCAGAGCAGTAGAACAAATTTGACCCCATTTGTGTGACAAAACTGGTGACATAATCAGTGAGTCATTTCAAACAATATTTCTTTTTTATTATTATTTTATCTTATTATATCTTATTATATATTAAGGAAACCTCTGTCCGTCAGTCACACTCTCTGTTCCGCATGGTTCTCCTCAGTGGGTTGAGCAATTGCTCTGTTCTGTCACGACAACTGAATGGATAAAGACAACTTATGAAGGATACGATATTTTTATTTGATATAAAATGAGCAATATATTTATCAGACGCTCATAACTTTCACACAGGCATTGACCATTACCATTATGCACACAACCACAACGCCTGTTTTTCACTTTCCCAAAATGTATGTTTATTAGCATTCATGTGTAAACAACGGAGATTCCGAGTTCAGCCTATAGGGGCGCATAACCCCAAAGTCTGCAAATGCTTTGAGTGCACACATCCCCGGGTATGGACTAGTTATTATTAATGCAAGAACAATGGCTTCTACTGTATTTCGGCGGGCTAAACTTATCAGTAGGAGGAAAGGATGTATTTTCAATTAGCTCACCATCACCATCGATGATGTCATTGGTAGGTAGGATTCTGAACTGTCCACAGAGTGAGTAACACACACACACACACACACACACACACACACACACACACACACACACACACACACACACACACACACACACACACACACACACACACACACACAGTAGACAGAAATGACCAGGGCTGGATCCTGAGCCCCCCCCATCCACCAACCCCGCTACACACACGCACACTTACACACAAATATATTATTAATCTTAGACTCTCTTTTATTAATTATTACTCTCTCTCTCTCTCTCTCTCTCTCTCTCTCTCTCTCTCTCTCTCTCTCTCTCTCTCTCTCTCTCTCTCTCAATCTCTCTCTCTCTCTCTCTCTCTCTCTCTCTCTCTCAATATCTCTCTCTCTCTCTCTCTCTCTCTCTCAGATATAATAATTTATATCTGCAAAGTAACTAGTAACTAAAGATTTCAAATAATTATAGTGGGGTAAAAGTACAATATTTGAAGTGGAGTAGAAGTGAAAGTAATTGGTAATAGCCTACTCCAGTAAAGTAAAAGTACCTCAAAATTGTGCTTAAGTACAGTACTTGAGTAAATGCACTTAGTTACTTTACACCACTGTTCCAGACTAATATCTACGCAGTGATATTAGTCTGGCCATGCCTTACAGATGTACGTATACATAGAAAAGATACAGTTATACATGTATACTTCACCAGGGATTCTATTGTACTATGGATAGGGCGGCCATGAGCTGGGTGAAGTTGAAACAGAATTACCCCAGAGGAACTAACAAGGTCTCCCTCATCCTTTATAGTGGGAATTCCCTCTTTGACTAGTGGTTCAGATGTTTGGCTTTATAGTGTCTCTTCCCACAAGGGAGACGCAGGTTCGATTCTCGGGTGTTACTTCTACACATTACCCTACTGTTAAGACGGTTAGAGGGTTTGTCTTAATCTATACCTATAACCTTGGTTTTATCATAGCTTGTTTTTACAGGTGGAATAAGCCTGAACTGCCTTAAAATAATAAAATCTTTGAACGTGTAGTTAACATTTTATTAACACACATTTTTATATTTACCTATTTGTTTACTTTCTTTCCTCTTGAACAGGAAACAGGGCAGGAAGCCAGGCCTTTATGGCCTATACGCATATCTTTCCACAGCAATGTGCTCGACTTAAGTTTCGATATGAGTCTTAAGGTGCATTCAGACCGGACGAGATAAAAATAATCATGCTGCTTGAATCACGCAAAATGTTCCTTATCTTGGTTTGTCATTGTGGAAATGAAAGCTTATCTGGTTGGTTTGGAGGGAATTTGGTGTTTAGACCCATCAGTACATGAACATGGCCCCCTCTTGTTTTCACTCTACTCTAAATATGTTCTTCAACAAAAATAGCTGATCTGCAAGTTCACAATGTGTCACATGGTGACGCATCAAGAGCATTGCTGATCTACGCGTTGTAGATCAGCTACTTTTGCCTAATGTGTTTCCCCAGAATAGGGATGCTTGTGGACAGGGTTCAAACTTAAAACAGGTTAACATGAAGGGATCAAGCCTTTCCCTATTAGTGTATTAAACCAACACTGTCCCCTGCAGGCCAACCACTGACCTGCATCTCTATATCATGTGTGAGGGAGGTTTAACTTGTGATGGTTGATGAGGTGATCCAACATGGAGGGGCTGAGGATGGGCTGAACAGACATACAAAATAATGTCACATGAACCTGAAGAGCTTGAATGTTCTATAAGACTGCTGTGGACTAAAGAAAAGAAAAGAACACTCCTGGTATGCAGTGGAATGTCTTGAATCTTGAGTGATATTACTCCTGCTCTGGCTGGTTCCCTGGACCAGTAGCATGACTGTAGACAGAACTCTCTAACTGTCACTGGTTAGAGAAGTGGTTCTCAAACCTTTACATGTCAAAAATCCCCAAATTAATATGTATTCGGCCATGGACCCCTGTCTGAAAACATGCCAGTGACTCCGGTCTGAAAACATGCCAGTGACTCCGGTCTGAAAACATGCCAGTGACTCCGGTCTGAAAACATGCCAGTGACTCCGGTCTGAAAACATGCCAGTGACCCCGGTCTGAAAACATGCCAGTGACTCCGGTCTGAAAACATGCCAGTGACCCCGGTCTGAAAACATGCCAGTGACTCCGGTCTGAAAACATGCCAGTGACCCCGGTCTGAAAACATGCCAGTGACTCCGGTCTGAAAACATGCCAGTGACTCCGGTCTGAAAACATGGCACATTTTAACAACAATATTTATGTAGTTAAAATGTTTAAAAAATATTCCTATTCATATTTTCAAGAATGTTTGAAATGATGCGACGTAGGGTTAAAGTGGTTCAACTTGATGCTATATATCAACTCAATTAGCTGGGACCCGCTGGATCCACCACAAGGACCCCTGGGGGTCCCTGGACCCCACTTTCAGAACCACTGGGTTAGATCAACCTGTTCAGAGATCTACCATCACCACATGTATGTCTAATTATAGGCTGCATGTTAATTAGTATAATGCATAGGATAAGTCAATAATTTAATATTAATAAACATGTAATAGTCTATAATTGTATTTGGATAATAAAGGCAAGTCACATTCTGACTATATGGGGGGAGGTGTTATGCACATCAAACAATAACAAAACAAAAACATATCTGAGGGACATTTAGACCTTATGTTTATTGGCTTTGTGAAAACAGACTGTCAGAATCAGAATCATCTTTATTGTCACATTACAGGTTTACAGGTCTAAAATGATCATTTTCAAGTTTCATCATGTGTAGTTGTTGTGAGAAGAGAGAGAGGACGTAGAGTCGAGCAGGAGAGACAAGAAGAGAAAAAAATTACTTAAATAAAATACATTATTTCGTTTATTTATTTGTTTATTTTGGAGGAACAGCATGTATTTATGAACAAAACATAATTATAATGTAATGCAAATACACAGGATTGAGCTAAATATGCTCATATACAGAAAATAACATATTGTCACTGTCAAGCCAAAACCTCTGATCTCCACACTTTTTGTGTTTTTAACTTTTTTCGTAAAATAACGGCCTACTTGATCATACTACAGCGTCACACAATACTACAGCGTCACACAAAACCATCAAAAGTAGCAGATCTACAAGCTCAAGAGGCTATGCTGCACATGTTCAGTCTGTCTGCAAGATAGTCCCGCCCCTCATTTTGTCAGAAAAGTCATGTGACTAAAACCTCCTATCATGTTCAGTGCCAATTAGTGCTAAAATGTTGAAGCGCAAAACCTCTTATCTGCACCAGAACTAGTGGCTTCAGGCAGCGTGAAGCGACGCAATATATATATTTTTTAATCCTGAAAAGTAACCGTTTTGATTGTTAATTTAGATGGACATTATAAGTCATTATGCATGTGCACTATAACAGAGAGAACAGCTACTGAGCAAATAATAGACCGTTTTGTGAGATCTGTGTTGAGAGCTTGTAGATCTGCTATTTTCACTATTTTATTAACATATGACATAGTTATTAGTTAATAATGTAATTCTGTCAGTTTGTGAAGCCCTGGTCTCCACGTATCCTGCTGGCACCTCAAACAAGACAGTGGCAGAGGTTGGTACGATGAGCGCCCCCCCCCCCCCCCCCCCCCCCACACACAAAAAATGTGGGGGGGATCTTGGATTTACCTTTGTGTTTACATTATTATCAGTTGATAAAACCTTTACAATTATGAAAGCTACATAAATGAATCAATAATCGTTTTGAATCGAGAATCGTTTTGAATCGAGAATCGTTTGAATCAGGAAAAAAAACGCTTTTGAAAAAAAAAAAACGCTTTTGAATCGGAAAAAAACGCTTTTGAATCGAAAATCGTTTGTTTTGAAAAGAATTATAAGAATCGGAATCGTCACCCTAAGAATCGTAATCGAATCGAATCGTGAGATAGCAGACGATTCACAGCCCTAATGTTGGTTATTGTATTTAACAGCTGGTTGGATTTATCGTAGGTACAATATTATTGAGATATGTGTCCAATCAAAGGGGGCCGTATATGAAAATATGAAAATATCTGACATCTGTCATACTGTACATTATAAAATATTTACATGTAATTACAGTGCTATAGTCTATCAATAGTATTGTATTGGCAGTGTAACCAAATGTACTGTAAGCCACTCATCTGTGCTGAGAACAAAATACATTTTTCACATGCATGCACTATATTGTTCATGTCATGTGACATTCGTACATTGAAGTATCTGAGTGTTTTGAAATGAACCTGGACAGGATAGGCTGTTTATCAGCAGAATGTGTTAAGGATTCCTAACCGCTTGTTCCTTGTGTTGTTTCAATATCAAGATGTGAAAGAAAGGCTACTCTTTTCACACTTGGTTACATTTGATTTGGCTACACTGCCCTTTGAACAAAGGGCAATTTATTGGACTGTAAATATAATAGCGATGCAGTGCATGCAAGTGAAACATGCTTTTGCCCATACAGTATATGGAGATTCCTGATGTCATCAGTACATGCCCATATACTGTATTGGAATGTTCATATTTGGGCATATTGGTTGGATCGCGGTTTTGGACAACTGGATATCCGAACTACTCGACAGTGGGCACCGCACTCCCTCGAGTCTTTTCCGCTGTGCGCGCCGAGTTTGAAGTCGGACAGCCCCATATATGCACATGACCATATATGGGCATAGCGGCAAGATCTGTGGCTCTGGACAACCGGATCTCTGTATCTGTCAGTCCTTGTCCCTTTTATGCCCATATATGGAGATCGCCGATGTCATCAGTATATGCCATATATATAGGTCTGTCCCCTTTTGTGCCCATATATGGAGGTGACTGATTTGTTTGCACCTTATGCCATGACGACACATTGAGGTTAGACATCACACCCCATATTTGGGTGTAACTGCATTGGGAACTCCTTATATGGTTATGGCTGAGTCATAGTGACATGAGCGTGATGTCAGAGGTCTGCCGGGTTTGGCCGGGTTTGATATCCCTCACACCAATCTGACCAATATGCCCATATGGACATCTCTGTATCTGTCAGTCCTTGTCCCTTACATATATGGAGAGCATTGATGTCATCAGTATATGGGCATAACCCTTTTGAACCCATATATGGAGCAGACTGATTTGTTTGGGCCTGATGCCATGACACAACAGATTGAGGTTCGACAACACACTCCAAATTTGGGTGTATCTGCATTGGAAACTCCTTATATGGTTATGGCTGAGTCATGGTGACATGAGCGTGACAAAGTGGTCCGCCAGCCCACCCGCCGGCCGGTCTTCCCTTAAGCCAAATTTAATATATTCTAATTTTAATATACTAGAGGTTCGGGCCCTCCCACCTACGTTACGCTGATCTGACCGATATGTCTGAGTCATAGTGTTGGGGGGCTTTGTCAAATTACATATTGTACCCATCTTTCTGTGTCCCTTTTGTCCCCATATATGGAGATCTAGACGAGAAATCACTCAGAAGTCGTATCGAGAGGCGTCGACCTATTTTATACTTTATACTATTCAAAAATAGCCGATCTACAAGGTCACAACGCCTTGCTTTGCGAGCTTAACCGAGTAAGTTTGACTAATTAGGAAAAACTTTGACACCAATTATTTTGTACTTGTACTGTTAACTAAATAATGAATACAGGCCTTCTACCTGTAACAAAGTATTTGTTATATAGTGGTATTAAGTCTATAAACCATCACGGAGAACATCGTACCTAGAGCAGAAATCCTCCAGGAGCCGCACCCTGTCAGTAAGCTGCTGCTTCTCGGCCTCCAGCCTCTCGACACGACTCTGGAGTGAGTTCTCGTATGTCTTCTTCCTCTGCCGAGACAGTTTGGCAGCCTCCTTGTTCTTCTGCCGACGGAGCTCCCTCTTGACCGAGGTCTCTCCGGTCATCATGGCAGCAGGCTGCGGGGGACCGATGGACGTCTGAGGAGGAAGACCTGATCCGCCGGGGTTACTCACGCCATAGGCAGACATGTCAGCTGGCAACGTCACCTGGTTGGGTGGCATCATGTGCAGTATCTGCATGCCGCCACCAAAACTGTCAACATCAAGAGTGGTGTAAGTAGGAAGGTCGGTGGTGTGGTAAACAGCTGATTGTGATGACTGAAGGACATTATTCCATGACTGATGATGAGGTTGTGCTGCTGTCCACTCTGCCGCATTCATCTTCACTGTAGGAAGAGGAGGAGATGGGTGTGGTGGCATCATCTCACCATTCAAACGAAGCTTTCAACTGTATCAGATCAGGCAGTTTGTTCACTGATCAACTTTCAACTCCTGTTAATAAAGACTGTCTCTCTCGTGTAACTTACATCTTCATCCTTATATAGGGAGTGCTGCTCTGACATCACACACACTACACAAACCGTAACCATGGATCCAGACCTCAATAAATTCCCCTTTATACCCATATATGGAGATTCCTGATGTCATCGCTAGATGCCACATATGGGAATGCCCATATATGGGCCTATATCAGTCGGATCGGCGGTTCTGGACGACCGCCGATGCGAACGACTTCACGCCAGACACTGCACTCCCTCGAGTCCTCGAGAATTTATAGAAGCATGTGCGTCACGTTGGGGTCCATTGGCACAAGACATTTTCAGATGGGGGTCCGTGGCCAAATGCATATTCATTTAGGGGCCCTTGACATATTTGAGAACCCCTGGGCTACCGTACCGTGGGCCTTATAAATCTTGATAACATTGCGTTCAGTGGACACAGGAACATCAAGGTCTCTGGAGATGGACTTGACATGGTCCCTGTTTGCATGGCTACAATCTCCTGTTCCGTCTGACCTCCTCAGATAATTCTCAGCTTTTCTTTCTTTTTTCAATGCTCAGTGTGTTGCATGCAGTGACAAAACAACAGGAGAACTTTGCTCTTTTTAAACTGGTCGAATTAGTGATTACTAGATTGCAGGCACCTGTGACTCACCACAGGTGAGTTCAAGGCAAATCACCTGACTGAAATCCAACAGGCTCTATATGCACAGCAGCCATATCTTCTTCTTACAATAAATGCAGGGAATCTCTGTACGTACGTCTGTAATCCACGCATCTCGAGAACCGTTCGACCAACCAACTTACTTCAAATTCGACATGCGTGTCACAGACGACCCAAGGAAGTGCAGTGCCCGGCCTCGAGTCGATCGAATAGGCGGTAGAAAAGGATCTGGCCATGGCCTAAATGAGCCAATTGATTGCCATCGCAACCCCAGTCTATTTGATTATTTTGTCAGTCTACACTTTGCACTCTTCAGATATTCCCCACACATTCTCCACAGACGTTTACCACTGTACAAGGACTTTCCAGAACCGCCGATCCCCTCATGGGCATATCAATAACATCAGGGATCTCCATAAATGGGCATTAAAGGGACACAGACAGACAGATATAGAGATCTTCGGGTATTGCATAAAAAGGTGGGGCATGTGTTCACAACTTGCATTGTTCCTGAGTAGGCCGGTACCCAACGGGTGTAGTATATTTTTATTTCACATGTCTCTGGAATAAATTGAGTGTTGGTTAATATAATGTGCAGCCCTCACATCTAGAGTTTGGGCCGCTACGAAGCCCTCACACCAATATGCCACTGCCCATATGGAAATCTCTGTATCTGTCAGTCCATGTCCCTTTTATGCTCATAAATGGAGATCGCTGACATCATCAGTATATGCCCATTTAGACATGCCCACTTTTGTAACCATATATGGAGCTGACTGATTTGTTTGGGCCTGATGCCATGACAACACGTTGAGGTTAGACAGCACACATATTTGGGCGTAGCTGCATTGGGAACTCCTAATGGTTATGGCTGAGTCATGGTGACATGAGCGTAACGACTTGATCTGGCAGCCCGCTGGCCGGTCCTCCCTTAAGCCTTAATTTGAATATACCAGAGGTTCGGACTGCTACGCGGCTCTCACACCTACGTCGCATCACCGATCCGACTGATATGCCCATATATGGAGATCTCTGATGTCATCAGTATATGCCCATCCACGCCCCTTTTGTGCCCATATATGGAGATCCCTGAAGTCATCAGTATATGCCCATATATGGGCACACCCCTTTTGTGCCTGATGCCATGACGACACATTGAGGTCAGACGACACTCCATATTTGGGCAAATATGCGGCCGCGACCTACATTATGCTGATCCGACTGTCTGAGTAATAGTGTCGGGGGCTTTGTCCAAGTACCCGTTAATAGTAATCATAATAATAATAATAATAATGCAAGCGTGGCAATATTTTCACTTTAGCTGGACAACTACATACAAAAAAACATTCTTGCAAATTGAACAGAATATATTCCCAATGATTCTCAAAGTCCAATGGTAAGTAAATAAAGAAGAGTCCAAATGCATTTGATAGTTGTTGTGAATCTATATATTTTAAATACAATTATGTACAAAATAAATAAATCATGAAGCAGAGAAATATCCTGGTCGTATCACATTCATTGAAAAAAAGTGTCAAAAATGTACAAAATTCAGGCAAAGACAAAGGCAGCTTGACGTCTGTATAGAAATATGTACGACAATGTCAGCTCATTGTCCATACAGTATAACCTATAGCAGATCAGGCAGGTCTACGTAGGGTAGGGCTGGGCAATATTGATAAAATCAAATATCACAATATTTATTTTAGCAAATAAATCGATATCAGCATTGCGACGATAATATCAATTTTCTTTATACGTTTAAAAAAAAAATACATGAAAATATCAAATCTGAGCTTGTAGATCGGCTCTACAACACTTTATGCCATTTCACGTTATTACGATAATCCCAAATCTCCAGACCATATCTAGTCTCATAGCACGATATGGATATTGTTGCTGTCCGGCAGAAACCAGCCAACTCAATTTTTCCGCTTTAGCATTTTTTCCATATATCAGTGCTATTGAACATCCTTTACTTCTGTGTGTTGATTAAAAAAATATTGAACCAATGAAAAGTATTAAAAAGCGCTTCTGACAAAACCAGCTAACTCCATTGGATCCTCAAACTTTCTGCTAAACCAGCTAAGTCCACCAAAGGGGGGTGGAGTTAGCTGGTGTTGCCGACTCCAGGCTCCACCCCCTTTTGACCTTCAACCTCATTGTGAGCTTGGAGGTCCATTTAGCTGTTCTTATCAATGATGAACAAAACCTAACTCCATTGTTTTGTTTTGTTTAGTTTTTGTCATTTCCTGAAAAATGAACATTTTGGAGTTAGCTGGTTTCTGCCGGACAGCAGAGATATAACATGGATATATTGTGTCATTTCAGAATATCGATATAATATCAATATTGCCCAGCCCCCGTCTACGCTACAGTCACTGATTCAGAGGGTTTTTTTCAGCGAGGATAACAACAGTGTTCAGGTCATATTTAATTTGTATCGTATTCAACTCTAAAATGCATAGTTAGTTAATCAGTTAATCAGTGCTACAGTATACGGTCTCAGTCCTGGTCACATATAATGCTAAGACCACTGTTTTCCAAACGTGGGGTCCGGGGACCAAATGAATGGACCCTTATGGGTCTGTAACTCTGAGAGAGTGTACAAATGAAACCAAATGAGGGGTCCATTTGGTTCCCCTTATGGGTCTGTAACTCTGAGAGAGTGTACAAATGGAACCGAATTAGGGGTCCATTTGGTTCCCCTTACGGCTCTGTAACTCTGAGTACACAAATGTAATCAAATAGACCCCTATTTGGTTCCATTTGTGCACTCTCAGTTACAGACCCGTAAGGCTCTATTTGGTACCCCTGGTGGTCCCCGAACCCGACGTTGAGAACCAGTGTGCTTAAGACGAGTGTAAAAACAGCCAACGGCTGCCACTCCAGCCATATAGGAGGTTGTGTTGTGCTATACTATATGTGGTAATGTTACGTTGGAAATAAGCATTGAATGACACAAATACAGCTTTTTACCCATTTCTTACTGCAACCGCTTGGTTTTAAAGCCTCTTGATTAAGCAGACATTTTATGCACAATGTCAGCCTCCAGTGGAATAATGACTTTATATACTGTTAAAAAGCCTTACTGCCATGCAACGAGTTTTGAGCTTGTAGATCGGCTTCGTCTTCTTCGAGTAGCCGAAATATAAGGGCTTAAAGGGATAGTTCACCCAAAACAAATCTTTAATCACCCCATGGAGACTTGAATTCATGGATATATATTTTTTTTGTCACATTCCTAAGCCAATAATTTGATGACCAGCGGACCGGTAGGCAGCGGTTCCGGTAGGAGACACAAAGGAGACTCTTTGTGTCTCCTACCGGAACCGCTGCCGGTCAAAAAATTATTGGCTTCCAAAAAATATCCATGAATTCAAGTCTCCATGGGGTGACTAATCGATAGAAAAAAAAGTCATTTTGGCGGTGAACTATCCCTTTAAGACTTAAGGGATGGGTTTGCCATATGAACTATAACCCTCCTGGGTTATTTATTAAAGTTATTATTATCATTATCATAATTAAGTTATACCTTTGCTATAACTTGTATCCAGTGAAAAAGGCTCACAAATTACATTTCTTAAAGCATTTCCCTTTTTTTCTGCTTGAAGGATAATGAACACTGCAACAATGGGAACATTTCAAAACACAACAGGTCGGCGACTACGCTAAGGTCTGCACAATCACCGCGTTCGACACAAAACCATATCAAACCAAATGAGGTATAGAACAACAACAAAGGAGCATGTTGAGGTAAAACCACACATCCAAAGAAATACATAAAGTGTGCTTATGCCTGAAGAGAAGACAATACAAGTTAGTCCTTTCAGTGGCGTCATTTGGGGTCCTAGCCTGGAACCCAGACATTGTCAAGCTTCCTATGTGAAAGGGGCGGGGTCTCGGACACCCAGGCGCCGAGGATTCTGATTGGTCTGTGGGCGGGGCGTGACCAGAGACTTCCAAAGTAAAATTCAAACCACCTCCCTTCTTACTGTGATTCGTTGAGCACTATCCAATCAGCAATGACGCGCCTACGTAGCACACGGCCAGACTGACAAGCGAGGCGGAAAAAAAAGTCAGCTGAACGGAGCGAATCAGTCTGGATTCCAGGCTATTGGGTCCCAGAGTAAGTGACACCCTAATTAGTGTTCACATTTAACCTAAAATTCTGTTCTTTTATGCAGATTTTAATTTTCTTTTAAATAGGGCTTAAGTGATCACTTTTTTCTCTCTGAAATGACGCCTCTGAGTCCTTTTCATCTTGGCTGCTGCCATGGAAGACGGTCTCCTCATTCCTGAAGTCTCTCTCATCATGTGGGAATCAGCATCATCACACGCTTTCACCTTGGGCAGACCACTGGCAGCAAACACAACAGGAGCATTAGCAGAGCTGAGCGCTGCGACTGATTCAGAGCTACGTAGTAGGTTATAAAAAAAACTAGACAGAAAAGAATCTAGCATAAAATCAATTTCTATTATTTAGCATCTGGATCGACTGCAATCAAAACAGGCCGTGAGAGCTGCACACAATCACACATACAACTTGAGAAGCAGATTGGGGGAGAAATACTGGACAAGAGATTACAGGCAGAGTAGTTGATGCTAGTTAGCGTTAAGGGAAGACCATTCAGGAAAACGTCAATGTAGTGCATCACCACTGTACTGAAATGAGTGAAGTTAGATAGATTTTAGTGCAATAACTGTCTACTTTAACTGTGGAATGTGGAATGAATCACTGGGTGACAAGTGAGTCATTAGTAGTCTTGGGACACACAGACTACCATGCCCTACACTGTGAAGGTACTGTGAAGGAAACAAGGAAGCAAGGAAGTAAGTGAAAAAGGGAACAGGCCAGGAAAATACTGCATGAGGACTCAGTGGCCTCTGGCCAGGAGGGGGCGCCAGAATCATACCGGCAATGTGTCACAAACCTCTGCATCCATCCGCTGCTCTTACAGCAGAGCTAGTGAGCGCAAAGCAGTGAGACATTGGAATGGAAATTAATTAATTAATGAAATGTGGGTGGGATGGTAGACTTTCTGTTTGATGTGAAGCCATATTAACCAACCACTAGAACCTTAAGTGTCCATGGGGCATGTCATTATAATAGGACGAACATCTGCCGAAAAAAGTCAGACATTTGGCAAAAATAGCAGCTCTACAAGCTCTGTTTTCAAGAAAAGAGATTTTATGTAGAGGGGTAAAAAGGAAGGGGGCCAAAGTGGTTACGGTCCGATCATAAGACTGGGACAAATTATGGCTCTTTTCCACTACAGGAACTAAGTGAACCGCGTTGTGCCGTACAACGTACTCAGAACGTGTACTGTACTTTCGAAATGTTTCAAAAATAGTGAAGATAGCAGATCTACAAGCTCACAATGCATTGCGTTGTTGTGTACGTTGTGAGCTTTTAGATTGGCTTTTTTAATTAACTGTTTGTACCTCCCATTGGGGTGGTCCTGGTTATGACGGACATAGTCTCGAGAGCCAGACTGTTGCCTCCCACAATTTTCAAATGCTTCCGTCATACAGTCTGGAGCAGGGTTTGGCAACTTTGATGATGGAGAGGGACACTATATTTCCACACTCACTCCAGAGGGCCACATTGCATATACCGTCTCTCCGTATTTTTACTTTTTTCGCCATTCTATGTTCGACATTCTATGTCGCACTGCGACGCGTTTTGAGCTTGTAGATCTGCTATTTTTGCTATCTTTGAATTGGAATACAGATTTTTTTTTGTTGCAATTTTGTAATTGGAATACTGAAAAATAAAATTTGTATTTAATTTCAAATGCATTTAGTTATACTTATGTTAACTTTATGAACTTAAATACAAATGCATTGGACATAAAAAAAAGAGTTAAAAGACAATAGAATTTTAATACTAGTCATTAAGCTACTAATATAGACTGAAGTAATTAAAGCGGGTCATGTTTGCATGTTTGGAATTGTAACAGCTGAAATCAATAATATATCAGTATTCCGATATTAACCTGCGGGCCGCATTAAGTGAAGGTGGGGGCCGCATGTGGCCCCCAGGCCGCCAGTTGCCCATGTATGGTGTGGAGCAACGGAAGCTCTGAAAGTTATCCGGGGGTAAAGCGGATGCCCCCACCCACCACTTCCAGTTCGTCTTTGCAGACGTGAAATCTTTCCTACTGTAAATATAAATAGTCGAAGCATACATAGCTTGCTGCTTAGCAGAAATGGGAATTCAAAAATATGTTTTAAACATATCTTAACTCTTACCCTGCCAGAGTTTTTTCAGAACAGTCTGTAGCCTCTGCCAGGGTTTTGACCGATTTTGGTACCTTTTCGCATAGCCACAAAATATTTTTCTCAAGTATGATTGATCCCCAGAAAATTTCTAATCACAGATGAGATTCAGGTGTGGTTTCACAAATGTCAACGAGGTCAATTTGACCTTGTTGTCATGTGTTGTTTGATGTTTGAAAATAGCTCAAAACCAGTGGTTTCAAACCAAAAAACATTGTGAATTGTTTGTCCGTTTCAATTTTAACATTGAAGTGGATGGAGCAGCAAATCTTTGGAAATTGTTATCTCCTTATTCGTTTGGAATATCGAAAAGGTGTCAATACTAAATAATTAGAGAATCTTTTTAGAATTTTTATTTTTTTTATTTTTTCATGACGTTTTTAAACGTCTTTGGCAGGCAACAGCTAATTTCTCAAAGACGTTTATAAACGTCTTTGGCAGTTATAGAGTTAAAATATGGTTTTGTGAACGGAAATGCCGAACAGATGACAGACAGCTTCCTTTCTCGGCTTTCGGGAGGTGTAGTTCCAGACTCTGTATAGCATTCAGAGATTGTGGAATAGTTGTCTGGCTACGCGAGACTATAACGGTCACGTAAACAAAAAACATCTCAGAAAGTCAGAGTTTCAGGTCATGGAAGGCTCTGCGTTAACCCTTTGTAGTTCAAAAGAGTCATAAGCAGTGGTGGAAAAAGTACTCAAATTCTTTACTTTACTTTTTTTTTTAAATATATCAATACTACAATGTAGAAATACTCTGTTACAAGTAAAAGTCCGGAATTGTACTTGAGTAAAAGTACAAAAGTATTGGTATCAAAATGTACTTTAAGTACCAAAAGTAAAAGTACTCATTATGCAGTTTTCAAATGTATAAAAATCTTTTGAAAATAGCAGATCTACAAGCTCACAATGCATCGTATCGCGACGCATTGTGGGCTTGTAGATCGTCTATTTTCAAATGGCCGAAGTCAGGGCTGAAGTGGGTAATGTATGTTTTGTAATAATAATCAAAATCTACTAACGTAACTCAAGTTTTCAAATAATTGTAGTGGAGTAAAAGTAAAATATTTGCCTCTGAGATGTAGTGGAGTAGAAGTAAAAGTATAGAAAATTGGAAATACTCCAGTAAAGTAAAAAATACCTCAAAAGTGTACTTAAAGGGATACTTCACTTTAGGGCCGGGGAAACATTTAAAAAATATATTAAAAATAAATGAAAAAAGTTATGGAAAATTCATGGCCCCCTCACGCATTAGTAGGACACTCTAATGCGTGAGGGGGCCATGAATTTTCCATAACTTTTTTCATTTATTTTTTATATATTTTTTAAATGTTTCCCCGGCCCGAAAGTGAAGTATCCCTTTAAGTACAGTACTTGAGTACATCTACTTAGTTACTTTAAGTGACAGCTGATTTGTTGATATATGCATTATGGATGTGCTGCATTGCTGGATTCACCTTTGAGAATGTAGTCTGTTAAGAGGCTGGGAACCTTGTCACTGTCCTCCAGCATCGCCTGTAGAACTGAAACACAACAGAAGGTTTGCTGAGTACAGGTCTACTCTGTTAAAGGACGACTTCACCCATTTTCAACCTTCATGTATCTTCATATAATTGGTCCTCACTACCCCTCATTATCTCTTTAACTGCCAGAGTTTTTCAGAAAAGTGTCAAGCCACTGCCTGCTATTCCGAGCGTTTTTACTAACCGTCGAAAAATCATAGAATATTATTTTTCCCAGCGACCCACACCCGGCGATCGCCTCATTACACGTACAGGGATCTCGGAGAATCGGGGGGGGGGGGGAAGCGTGCCGTCGGGATAATCCATTCCATAGTTATGGGCAGTTGAATGTGGCTTGTTTTCGCCAAAAACATCAGAAAGCAAAGAAAATTTGACTTTTATAAATCCTATAAACACTGAACGATCACGTGATTTCTGGGTGTATTCTTCTTGGGTGATCCTGGGATCATTCACAGGCTGCGGAAGAGCGCCCTCTATCGTAAAACAACTGAAAACACAAAATCCCGTCATTCTCGTCATTGGCGGTGTGAGCCATTGCAAAATATGACGAGAAATCTTGTCATTGGCAGTCAAAGAGTTCAAATATGATTTTAGTCTATTCTCAGAGGAGGGCTGTGGACAGTTCAGAAACCTGCCTACCAGTGACATCATCGATGAGGAATCCAAGCTACAGCGATAGAAACTGCAGGCTTTCTATTCCTGGAAAGTTCAAATGCTATAATGAAAGCCATCGTTCTCACGTTAATAAAAATCTAAATAAAAACAGTGAAATCTTGTTTAACCATGTAAACCACATCCTCCTTATCGTGGGGAAGGCTTTTGCAGAAAACAGCAGATCGCCAAGCTCACAACGCGTCGCGCTGCGACACGTTGTGAGCTTGTCGATCGGCTATTTTCAGCGAAAGCTTTCCCCACAATAACAAAAAACACACTAGCATAGAGCCCCGAGGTACTCAAGGGGCTCAACCATGTGGCAAAAACATTTTTTACCTGCCTAGTAACGATGATGTCACTGGCAGGCAGGTTTTTGAAGTGTCCACAGCCCTCCTCTGAGACACAGATGTAGAAAGAAATGACCAGTTGAAAAATAACCAGTTGAAGAAATTGCAGATTGAGGCTTTAACCTTTGCTTTTATGAAATATCAGAGACCATTCAATTAGGGTTTTATGGAGGATGCTTCCGAATATGTTATTCTATTGCTAGCTTGACTCATTCTAATACTCATTACTTAAAAAACAAAAAGATTGAAATCAGTCGTGGGACTGAGAGCTTGAATCATCCATGCATACAGAAATCAGCTGATGGATAGAGGAGACTCACTCTGGGTGAGAACCTGGAGGTCTTGTATGGATGGAGCTCCTGCTTTCTTCTCGTAGGGGATGACCGTCGTCAGATACTGAGACACAACACAACAAGGAGTTAATTTTCTTTCTTCTTTTTTTTACACTGGGGTCCCCCCAGGGCTCTAAACTAGTCCGCTCCTTTTCTCCTTCTACGCCCAATCTCTTTGTTGAAAATAGCCGATCTAGAAGTTCACAAGGCGCCGCGTTGGGGGCGCGCTGTGAGCTTGTAGATAGACTATTTTCGCTAAAGGTTTATGCAAGGGTTCATGTGGTTAAGGGGATGCATTGCAGTAAGTGATTTATTTTTGTTTTTGTTTGTTAAAATAAGTGTTAAATAGCTCTATATTCCCCTAGTAATCATTGATATAGAGTTTGTTCAGTAACAGGGGTCTCCCTGTCTCTCCAGCTCTTTAGTAAACAGAAAATATAATTTCAGGTCAGGATACAGCTGAGTCCAATCAGCAGAGAGAACTCATACACTATCACATACAGCACCTTTATATACAGCGCATTGTAGATATGAGAAGTGGTTACAATGGTTGGATATTTTGTAGTACGATGGTTAGAGCAGTAGTTCTCAAAGTGGGGTCCGGGGACCCCCAGCGGTCCTTGAGGGGGTTCCAGGGGGTCATTAAAATCAGTTTAACCCTATATACATCGGCAATTTGAAAATAGCCGATCTACAGATCTGCTATTTTCAATCTTGAACAAATTTGACATCTTAACACCAACAACATCTAGTATGGGGGTCCCTGGAACAACATCATTTTCAGATGGGGGTCTGCAGCCAAATAGATCAACATGGGGGTCCTTGACATGAAAAAGGCTTGAGAACACTGGGTTAGTCAGACGGAAGAAAAAGAGAAAGGAGAAGTAACCTGTCGTTCATTTGCCCCACTCCCAAAAGTTTGCCGGAAGCCATTTTGAATTGCGGCGGAGAACCCCTCCACGCTGAAACGCTGAAGAGACACAGGAAATAAGGAGGACAGCAAGAATAAGGAGTGAGATAACAGCAAAGTGGAAACGTGCAGGCAGTGGTGAAAAGTAACCAGTGGTGGAAAGTAACTAAGTACATTTACTTAAGTACTGTACTGAATGCACCGACAGACGGCTACTATGGTGCTAAAAATAGCCTATGGCTTGATGTCTTTTTCAACGACAAGCACGCTGCTATCCTACAACTTGCGACCCGACAGGACAGTGTACCCACCGCCCATTCAACAACGGATTTTCGGCAACAGACGCTTTCCAACACTTACCTCCGCCGACGTCGGTGTGGTGGAGAGCAACTGTACCTTCACAGGCAAATAAATGTACTTTTTACTCCCTTTAGTTTGACAGCTTTAGTTACTAGCTACTTAGAAGATTTAGATTATTCCAAATTAATTACATTTTCGAATAAAAGGTATTAAAATAGGGCATAAGCGTTTAATGATCAATAATTATAGTCCAATAACATGATGTAGTGTATATGTCACAGGTAGATTGGCATTCCAGGTAGATTGGAAGTGGAGCGCTTGTTTTTAGGCTCGGGGCGGGGCTGCGAATGCGATGCGAGGACGACGAGAACGACAACATGAATATACATACATACTGGCCTCAGTGGCGCACTTCGATAATCATTGGACTCCCCATCCACTATCACTGGGAGTCTGGGTTTGACTCCCGCTCGGGACATTACTTTTTCAAACAACCGCGGACTATTTTTTTTCGCCGATAAAGTATAGTTTTGGACCATGACGGAGGCGCGCCGACTCAGGAGACCTTGAGGCCAAGGAGTCGCGCCCGAGCGCCTCCAGGCGCGAGTGCCCGCGACGACCGGCCGATGGTCTCCTAGTCGACTAAGCGCCGTCCGAGTAATGTACCGATAGGCACAGAATCGTAAATGATGTTGTGGGGACTGCGTTTGCCCCGCTATGGTTTGCCCCAACTGCCACTCACTGCACTAACATAGCCCACCAGCCCCGCCTCCTCAGGCTCGCCCCCTTGTTCGCGGGTGTGTGTGCGCGCGCGTGCATGTGCGCGTATGCGTGTGTGCTCGTTTGTGCGCGTGTGCATGCGTGCGTGTGTGGGACTCATGTGTGGCTTGCATTGCCCTCTGGCGTTGGTTCTACAGAATTGCCTGGGGGGCGGACGGGCGGTGAAAACAAGCGCTTATTTTCCAATCTACCTGGAATGCCAATCTACCTGTAACATATATGATTCTGAAATGGGTATTCTGCATAATAAGTACTTTTACTTTAAGTAGATTAGAATGCTATTTTAACTTAATAACGTTTTGAATGCAGGCCTTTTCCTTGTAACAAAGTATGTGTACACGGTGGTATTGCTACTTTTACTTAAGATCAAAAGAGTACTTATTCCACCACTGCGTGCAGGAACAGACAGGAATATAAAGAATAAACCAAGATTCTTGGATCAGTGTAGCAGGAAATATTTTTTTTAAAGGGTTGTAAAGCCATCAAGAACAAATGTAATGTGAATTAGTGCTGCAACTGTAGGTCCCAGATTGCTGGAGGAGGGTTTGTTTGTAGGGTTTGTTCGGGGGGGACACCTCAAAGTTGAGCTTTGTTTGGAGCCCCATAATTACTAAATCCGGCCCTGCTCATATAATTGGTCCTCACTAATGCTCAGTATAAGATGGCACCATTTATTTTTTTAATATATTTTTGGGGCTTTTTCTGCCTTTATTGATAGGATAGTAGGCTGACAGGAAATGGGGAGGTGACATACAGCAAAGGTCGTCGGGATCGGGAGTCGAACCCGCGACAAGCTGTCAAGCCGGTTTACCAGCATATGTGGTATACGCCTGGACCGCTAGGCCAGCGGACGCCCCAAGATGACACCATTTCTGTCTACTTACTCTGTGTAGTACTGTGAACCGCCTTTTCCCGTCTACACTAAATCTCTTCGCCAAAAATGTCTTTTTTGGCTAACGTTCCACCCAGAATATGTGCAGTATGCTGGGGTTCAAATGGTTAAAACCAAAGTGGAACAGAAAACGGCTATGCCACCTTTCCGGAAACCTGGGACTACGGTTATTATGCACAGAGCCAATTACATGAAGATAAGGTTGAAAAAAGGGGCGAAGTGTTCCTTTAAAAAGCAAAGCGGTACTGACTGATCCCAGCGTGTGCGCGTCTCTTTCCGTGCGCTCCGCCCCGCTCTTCATCTTCTTCTGCCTCTTCTGCAGCTCCCTGAGCTCCTTCTGTCTGTTCTGCACGGCGATGAGGACGGAGATGAAGGCCTCCTTCACCTCCTTCTCAAAGTCCAGCTCGTCCCGCAGGGCCAGCTGTCCTATCAGCTCCTCAGAGAACCTCCTGATGGCCGAGTCCACCTCCTCCAGGTGCTCGTTGAGCTCCGCCAAGCTCATGGCCCTCAGCCCTGGTTAGACACACACACACACACACACACACACACACACACACACACACACACACACACACACACACACACACACACACACACACACACACACACACACACACACACACACACACACACACACACACACACACACACACACACACACACACACACACACACACACACACACACACACACACACACAGGTTTGTCACGATCATGTCATTTTACTCGATGATTTAGTGTCACACAAATAATTGCGATTAACGATATAATTGTGCTTTTGGCATTGAGCACTGGAACATAGGTTTCTGTTTGCCTTTTGGCTTTGTAAACAAACATTTCACAGGACAGATATGTAAGGTGGGAATAGTACTACAATCTTTTACTTAAAGGGATATTACACTTTCAAAAAAAGTTTTTTTTATCGTCTACTCAGGCTTTTGGGAGCACCCCAGACAGTTTTTAAGTTGCTTGATTCAGTATTTAGATATTTGATATTCATTTTATCAGACACGCTCCCTTCCTATGCAAACCCATTGTAACTTCAAACTCCATGTTTGATTAATCAGAAACACCCGTCCTTGATTCTGGTGATTCATACTGCCCTCCTAATACGTGAGGAGGCCGTGTTTTTTCAATTACTTTTTTCAATATATATATTTTTTTTTGGAAAATGAAAAAAATGAAATACAATAAAAAGATTAAATAAAATAAATATGCCTCTCTTTCCCAAAAAAACACGGCCCCCTCACGTATTAGGAGGGCAGGATGAGTCACCAGAACCAAGGATGGGTGTTTTCGATTAATCTAACATGTTAAAAATGGAGTAGTGGGTTTGTATAGGAAGGGGACGTGTCTGATAAAGTGAATATCAAATAAAATCTAAATACTGAATCAAGCAACTTAAAAACTGTCTGAGGGGCTGACAAAAGCCTGAATAGATGATAAAATGACCAATTTTCTTTTTGAAAGTGAAATATCCCTTTAAGTAAAAGTAAATGTAGTAACAAAGTAAAAATAAGGAATTCTAAATTTACTTGAGTAGAAGTACGAACATATTGGTATCAAAATGTAGTGTACTTAAAGTTCCAAAAGTAAAAGTACTCATTATGCAGAATGTCCCATTTCACAGGTTTCAAATGTATAAAAATCATTTGAAAATAGCAGATCTACAAGCTCACGACGCGTTGTGAGCTTGTAGATCGTCTATTTTCAAATAGCCAAAGTATGTATAGGGGGGTTAATGTTTGTTTTGTAATAACAATCACAATCTACAAAGTAACTAGTAACTAAAGTTTTTGAATAATTGTAATGGAGTAAAAGTACAACATTTGTCTCTGAGATGTAGTTGAGTAGAAGTAAAATTGTTGAAAATTGGAAATACTTCAGTAAAGTAAAAGTAAAAGTATAAATGTACTTAGTTACTATCCACCACTGAAGATGTGACAAATAACGTTTTAAATAGTGACAAGGCAGGCTTACAACACATTGTAAGCTTACAACACAATGATGTCATTGGTAGGCAGGATTCTGAACTGTCCACAGCCCTCCTCTGAGACACAGACCAAATAGACAGAAAAAGGTTCAATCGTTTATCACAATTATTTGTTGTTACGTATGACAATTAATGGTCAACTACAATATCATCTCTGTCGGGTGGAAACGTCCAAAACTGTTACTTTTCAGGATTCAAAATCTAATTCAAAAGCATAAAAAATAGCAGATATACAAGCTCAAAACGAGTCCCTTCGCGCCGCGTTTCGAGCTTGCGGATCTGCTATTTTTTATGCTTTTGTGTGACGCTGTAGTATGATAAATAGGGCATTAATTTACGGGGGAAAAAAACAAAACGTTTAAATATGGAGATAAGAGGTTTCTGCCTGACAGCAACATTATGATGCTGGTGCCAGGCCTGTGGACACTGTCACTCACTGTCCTCATAGCAGTGTGTGTTGTTGGAGGTGAGCAGGTCCAATGTGAACACAGAGAGGTCCGACTGGGACCGGTTCTGATCTGCATCCTGCTCCACCGAGTCCTGCATCAACTCCTCTATCTCCTCAATGACCTACAGCGCCCGCACACACACACACACACACACGGTTGTCACGATTAAACACACACACAGGGTTATCACGATCACACACACACACACACACACACACACACACGTTAGTTTTGCAAACTTTTGGTAACATTGCATTGACTTACATTCAGATCAGAACTAATTGGGTGTAGTATGCAGCAACCTTAAAAAGGGAGAGTTCACCCCAAAAAATACTTTTCTATGGATTAGTTACCCCATGCCATTTTGTTTTTCTAGTCGCATTCCTAAGCCAATAATTTGATGACCAGTGGACCGGTAGAAAGCGGAACCTCTGCTGGTCATCAAATGATTGGCTTAGGAATGCGACAAAAACAATAAAATATCCAGGAATTAAAGTCTCCATGGGATGAGTAATCGATAGGGGGAAAAAAGTCATTTTGGGGGTGAACTATCCCTTTAACCATTGGCCTAACAGTTTTATATAATTGAAAAATGCCAATACATATTGTTAACAAAAAAACAAAAAAACAAAAAATAGCGATTCCCAACATGCTCAAAACATGCAATACGCTCACTGGTGCACAGTGAGCGTATTGCAAGTGGTAATTGGCAAAACACAAAAATGTTAACGGTAATATGACATAACGTGTGTGTTACCTGCTCTGCGGTGAAGAGGGGCTCGTCGTTCAGACAGGAGACGATGATGGAGTGCATGTCCAGCTGCTCTCTGAGCTCCTCATCGTCTGACAGATCCAACAGCTCCTCACATAGCACTCTCTGATGGGACAGGAGGGGAGGGGATGGGAGGGGAGGGGGGGTTCATGTCACTAAATCCTCCTGCTGTCCTGCTGGCACAACCAATGATTTGGATTTATATGAAATGAACAGCACAGATTGAGGTGCAGGGGTCAGAGAAATTAGGGCACACAGAGAGAGAGGGAGGGGGGAGAGGGAAAGAGAGAGAGGGGGGGGGGATAGAGAGAGGAGAGAGCCCCCTCTCTTTGGACAAAGAGAGGGAAAGAGAGGCATATAGATAGAGAGAAAGAGAATAAGAAGACACAAAGAGAAGAGAGGAGAGAGGGAAGGAGAGGCATATAGATACAGAGAGAAGAATAAGGGAGACAAAGAGCGGAGAGAGGGAAGGAGAGGCATATAGAAAGAGAGAAAGATAATAAGAGAGACAAAGAGAGGAGAGAGGGAAGGAGAGGCATATAGAAAGAGAGAAAGAGAATAAGAGAGACAAAGAGAGGAGAGAGGGAAGGAGAGGCATATAGAAAGAGAGAAAGAGAATAAGAGAGACAAAGAGAGGAGAGAGGGAAGGAGAGGCATATAGAAAGAGAGAAAGAGAATGAGACAAAGAGAGGAGAAAGGGAAGGAGAGGCATAGAGATAGAGAGAAAGAGAATAAGAGAGACAAGAGAGGGAAGGAGAGGCATAGAGATAGAGAGAATAAGAGAGACAAATAGAGGAGAGAGAAGTTTCACGGTTGCTACTGTATTGCCTCATTTATGCTCTGTGGTAGGACGCGTCACGCGTGAAAAATATCAGATCTACAAGCGGACGCGACACGTTGTGAGCTTGTAGATCTAATATTTTCTACGCACGCCACTGTGGTACGACGGAGCGTATATACAGTGCAAGGCTTATAACTGACCGGTTGCAGTGGCTGGTTGATCATGGCGGCGAGGTGGAGGGCCCGCGCCCGCGACCGCTTCCAGTCCACCGGCATCACACGGCCAAAGTTGTCGGTCAGATCCCTCCAGAGTCTGCGGGGGGGGGGGGGGGGGTTAACGACGAGAGCCACTGAGCCAGGCACGCACACATAACATTTCCAATCTGTGATTTGAATATTGTGTCGGACCCCACGAGGATTAGCTTTTATCATGGCAAAAACGAATGGGGATCCTACTAAACAATAAACAATAAATACACGTCTGAATGATTGTTTCTGCAACTATCGATTATTTTCTTAGTGATTATTCTACTTTTTCGATTAGCTGAACTGTCCAGAGGCAGGTTTTTTTTTTTTTTTAAAATAGGGCTTAAAGCAGTACTATGTAGTTTGGGGTATCAGTGGCCACTTTGGACACAAATAACATGGCAGCCAACGTATTTGACTTCACTACCCAAGAGTCTCTGCAAGCATGTCCATCGAGGACGCGTTGTGATTGGCCAGTCTTCGCTTTGACTGGCAGTTCTGCCTTGGTGCCTGAATGAAACTTATTGTTTCCCCTATACATAGTAATACAGTCAAGCCCCTAGCAGCAAGTAGTGGTGGAAAGTAACTAAGTACATTTACTTAAGTACTGCAATTAAGTACAATTTTGAGGTATTTGTACTTTACTTGAGTATTTCCAATTTCCAATACTTTTACTTCTACTCCACTACATTTCAGAGGCAAATATTGTACTTTTACTCCATTGCAATTATTTGAAATATTTAGTTACTAGTTACTTTTCAGATATTAATTATGATATTATAAAACATACATTAACCACTTCAGCCCTAGGCTATTTGAAAATAGCCGATCTACAAGCTTGTAGATCTGCTATTTTCAAACATTTTAGTACTTTTACTTTTGGTACTTAAGTACATTTTGATGCCAATACTTTTATACTTTTAATCAAGTACATTTAGAATTCTGGAATTTTACTTGTAACAGAGTATTTCTATATTGCAGTATTGGTACTTTTACTAAAGTAAAGTAAAGACTAAAGAGTACTTTTTCCACCACTGAGTAAATGTATTTTGTTACTGTGAGCATGTATCAAACACATTGGTGGTGATGGCCAATTTGCAGGAACAGAAAAATATTCTCCAACAATATTAGAATCAATTAAATCTGAGGATTTTTTAAAGGATTTAAAAGGTTTAAAGTATAAATTCAATCACAAAAGCCTCAGCTTTGTGCTATGTTAAACACTGCTGATACTGTCTGGCACCCCTTAATGAAGCCAGGCAGCTATTGCTTTTGTTTACATATTAATATTCAGTGTTGGAAACTAACTGCCCATAAGTACGTATGTAAGTAGAATTTTTAGTCCTCGCTTCTGGTGACTGATTTTTTTATATTAATAGTTTTGAAAATGAATAACAAGTTAATGACGCAGTATGTGTGTTTTCACTTTTCAATGAGTCTAACATGGTTAAAATAGAGTTTGAAGGTACAGTGGGTGATACAATGAATATCAAATATCTACTGAATCAAGCAACTTCAGTGCCTGACTTATTTCTGGCAGTTTGGCTCTCTCTGGAGTGCCAGAGCCAAAATTCATTGTAAAGAAAAAGTGCTTAGGAGCCGAGATACAGCCTTTTTCAGTAAGAAGTTAAACAAAGAGTGAATGGAGCAGAACATTTTCAAATCATCATATGTTGGGTTCTGAACCTTTTTTTTTTTTTACGTCTTAGACGTCCAGTGGCACTGAATGAGAAACTATCTGTCTGGGGTGCACACACAAAAGCCAGAGTATACGTTAACAAATGACCCCAGAAGTGTTTTAAAGTGAAATACCCCTTTAAGTATTGGCATTGGTGTCTAATAGACAGGTTTAGCTGTGTATGTCAGAGAGAGTAGACTCTCAGATGCCAGATCGTTGTCATTGAGAAGTAGCACCAGCATGTCCCTCTGTTGCCATCAGTGTTGCCAGGTTTTGCTAGAGAAATAAGCAACCAGGTCTATGAAAACAAGCCCAAACAAAGCGACAATGGGCCACAGGAGCACTTTAAACGGCTATTTGAAAATAGGCCGATCTGCTATTTTCAAAAGAAATCTTGAAATAAAATTAGGAATATTTGGGAGATTTTTTTAAACATTCTAGCAACACAAATCTGGTACGGGGCTCCCTGGCGCAAAACATTTTCAGATGAGGGGGTTAGGGGACAAATACATAATAATTTGGGGGTCCATGACATGAAAACATTTGAGAACCACTGGTTTAAATAATAATTACAAAAGTCCAAATAAGCAACTACACTTTAGAAACAAGCCCAACGCAACCCGCAACTACCAATATTATTTACAAGCAACGTTACAGTAAAAGAAGTCGCTTATAATAAGCGGACATGGCAACACTGATTGCAATTGAAGCATCTTGCCATGGACACCAGCCACCTGATACGTCCACATTGATGCCACTGGCTGATCGTGTTACACTACTGACTACAATTTACTATTTAGACATTTAGCAGACACAACACAGCCCTGGTACACTTCACCAGGGCTGACAACTAGACATTTGATTTTCTTAGCAATTATTCTATCAATTACTTTTTCGATTAAAGCGGCACTATGTAACTTTTTTTAAATTTTGTCCAATCTGTATGGTAGAGTATGTTAATACGATATAACATACAATTGGGGTGGTTGTATTTTGTCTCCCTGCTCTTCTATTGACATTTAGATCGTGTCAAAGGTCATGTCTCATCTAGACACAGGATCGGACACAAATTTTGACCTGATGGTCAAGATTCAATTTATCCCCTGAGCAAGCTGGCAGGCTCTATTAGCTCGATCTCGATGGTAAAAATGTCAGCACTTGCGCAGGAAACCAGGTTCAAATCCGGGGTAGAAGAGGAAAGTTACATAGTGCAGCTTTGAAGTGATGAACACATTGATGCATTACTAATTACGATCCAATAATAGTGGAGCTAGCTCTCTTGGCGTTGCTTGTTACCTGCCGGTCTCCCGAGCTGGAGACCGGAGTTCGATTCCAGCTTGGTGCGCGAAACGTTACATTAGAGAGCTAGCTCTCTTGGAGGAGCAAATTACGGCCAGGTCGTTCGCTGGGTCGCTACACTACCCCGTCCTTTCAGAAGCATGCCCTCGCGCTTCACACTTCACTTCCGAGTCCCTCACGTCCCTCACGCAAGGGCACGCTCCACTGGTCCTAAACCACTTCTGACACCAATGTAAAGTTTCGCACAGTGAGCTGGAATCGAACACGGGTCTCCAGCTCGGCAGACCGGCAGGTAACAAGCAACGCCAAGAGAGATAGCTCACTTGGAGGAGCAAGTAACGGCCGGCTCTTTTGATGGGGTCGCTACACTATGATTTTGAAATGGACTGTTCTGCATAATGAATACTTTTCAATTTGGTTCTGTAAGAACTTTCTACATTGTGGTATATTTGTGTACTATATGCCTAGTTATTTAAAACTGTGGTTCTCAAAGTGCGTTCCTGGCTGGGACCCCCGGGGGTCCACTCCTTGGGGAGGTTCCAGGGAGTCGGGGACCAAATGGACCCTTATGGGAATGTAACTCAGAGAGAGTACAAAGGGTACAAAATGTACACACTTCCAGGTCTGTTAAAGGCCAACTCAGAGAGTGTACACATGGAACCGAATGGACCCATTTGTACACTCTCTGAGTTTCACATAAACAACGGAACAACGTGTAGTGTAAACACACACACACACACACACACACCCACCCCAGTGGTGTAAAATAACTAAGTACATGTACTCAAGTACTGTACTTAAGTACACTTTTCAGGAATTTTTACTTTACTGGAACTGTATTTCCAATTTTGAGTACTTTTACTTCTACTCCAGTACAGCTCAGAGGCAAATATTGTACTTTTTCTCCACTACGATTATTTGAAAGCTTTAGTACTATTAGTAGCTTTGTAGATTTTGATTATTATTACAAAACCACTTCAGTCCTATATACATTTCGGCCATTTGAAAATAGCCGATCTACAAGCTCACAATACGATGCCACGCATTGTGAGCTTGTAGATCTGCTATTTTCAAAAGATTTTTAAGCATTTTAATACATTTGAAAACTTTGTGAAATGGGACATTCTGCATAATGAGTACTCTCTACTTGTGGTACTTTAAGTACATATTGATGCCAATACTTTTGTACTTTTACTGAAGAACATTTTGAATTCTGGACTTTTACTTGTAACAGAGTACATCTACATTGCAGTATAGATACTTTTACTTAAGTAAAAAAAAATGTGAGTACTTTTTCCACCCCCCACACACACACACACACACACACACACACACACACCACACACTCACTGGTCTCGTTTCAACAGCGTTTCCTCTGTGATGAGACAGACAGGAGCGGTGCTGATGATGAGCTCATCATCTTCATCTTCATCATTAGTGAAGCACACGTCCAGGTCGGTCATCATCATCAGCTCCTCTATGCTGAGACAAGTGTCCGTTGTTCTCCTCTCCTCCTCCTCCTCCTCCTCGAACCCCGGACGGCTCAAGTCCAGCACGTCCATTAGGTCCACCACAACTTCTACTCCGTGTTGTTGTTGTTGTTGTTGTTCGGAGCCGAAGTAGTCTGACTCTTGTTCCATAATGATATTATCATCATCCCGGTGGTGGTCATCACACTCACAGTAACGGTCACAACGGTCAGTAGTAGAAGGACCGTGCCGTTTGAATCGGCTCATATCGTTCCACTCGTCCTCTTGGAAAGAAGGCGCTAGGGGAGACGCCATGGTGGCTGCCTGGACGGTGGACGGTGGAGCCACCGTACCGTGGCCGTGCAGTGAGCTACCCGGAGCGGACTGGACTGTTGATGGGACCAGCGGCCTCCCTCCCTCCTTCCTCCTCCTCCAGAGAGCCGCTATGAGCCGCTACTCCTCCTCATGAGTGATGATGATGTGCCTCTGTGTGGATGGAATGGAATGTCAGTCACGCCACTCTGCACCAGGCTCTGCACACATCCCATAGCCCGGGAGGGACGGTCCGCGCGGTGATTGGCTAGTTGGTTGGTTGTCCAGGCAATAGCATTTTGTAAACCTGTTTGTTTGTTTTTTCATCTTAATTTTTGTACTTGAATACATTATTTTATAGATACTTGTAAAATATAAATACACGTATTTATTTATTTAAAAACTAACGTATTTATAATGTGTATACTTATGTATATCATAAAATTATAAGTATTTCATAAATATATAAAATAATTTTGTTTTACGACGGAAATAGTGATCTACAAGCTTTTCATACTGCTATCGCTCTAGACATATTTATGTCTAGAGCCTAAATATAAGCCTAAATATAATAGATATTTCTATCGAGGAAAAAAAAACAACAGCGGTTGCCTAAACAACCAACTAGCCAATCATGAGGCCGACCGTCCCACCAGTGACCGGACAATGGGATCTAAAGCCATCCATTACTTGTCGCCTGTCGCTTTGAAAAGCCTCCTTGTCGTTGTTGGCGACCGTGTGTTTCCTCCCGGGTCTCAGTAGATAGCCCCGCCCATTTGCATTCATTTTTTTTCATTTAATTTTTGGAATGAAAATGTTTGAGAAAATGTTTGAGAACCACTGTTTTATAAAGCCTGTCTACCTAAAGCTAATGATGATTGTGGTGGGTGGGTTGAATTTTACACTTTTTATAGTTTGTTTGTTTGTTTGTCTGACAACAGAAACATAAAAATACAAACACCAGAGGCAACTAGGCCTGACACAATTATTACATCATCGTCTAATCACAATTATTTGAGATAATCGCTATTATTTTGTCATAATCGTCAAAATCGTTTCCATGCTGAAAAATTTCCATATTTTCAAATAGCAGAAATAGCAGATCTACAAGCTTACAACGCGTTGTAAGCTTGTAGATCAGTTATTTCTGCTATGTATAAAATTATTAAATATGTCAGTAATTTATTTGTATACTTAAGTCATTTAATGCTGGGGGTTTTATTATGATGCCTAAAGGGAAAACAAATGTAATTGTATTCATATGTTCCAATGTTCAATGCCAAAAACACAATTAAATCGTTAATCACAATTATTAGTTTGACAATGAATCGTCAACTTAAACTTTGTAATGGTGACAAGGAATTATCTATTGGCCCCCTGACCACGGATTCACAGCCCTAGTGACAACACAGGTACTGACTTATACTCTGCATTTAAACATCCTATTGTCGCTGTCAGGCGCAAACCTCCTATCTCTGTATTTGCTTTAATAAATCAGCGCTATTTAACACCCTTTACGTCTGTGTGTGGGTTTTTACAAATATTGAACCAATGAAAAGTATTAAAAAACTAGAAAAAGTGCTCCTCGGAGCACAGGTCTCCGCCAGGTCAGGTAGGCTATTGTGGCCTCCTGGTGGCGCTATAATAGGCCAACGTGAAAAGGGTGCCATTTCTTCTTAGGCCTTGCACGACAATCGGACACTGACTGCATTTATGATTTGAGGCATTTTGTTAAAAACATGTGTTTCGCTAAATTAGAACTTCTGGTGGCACTATAACAGGCCAATGTTAAAAGAGTGGCATTTGTTCCTCAACATAGTGTGAATGTGCGTGCAAAGTTTGAGCGCAATTGGACGGTGCGTTCATGATTTGCGGAATTTTGTTCAAAACAAACCAATAATGCAAACTTTAGATGTCAATCTTAGCCAAACAGTATGGAATATGAAAAATCAAACACATCCGTCGTGATCACATGACTATAGACTATATCATGTGTACCGATTTGCGTGAAATTTGGATAAAATTGGAAGGAGTAGTATAAAATAATGTGTTTTACATAAGTCGGCCTCCTGGTGGCGCTATAAAAGGCAGATGTGAAAAATGCAGGGCAAAGGTTTTTCCTTGACCTCTAAGGAGTGTGCATACAAAGTTTTACACAGATCGGTGCAATTATAGGTAAAAAAACGAATCGGCCTGTTATAGCGCCACCATGAGGCTGATTTGAAAAAGTTCAAATGGTAGTTCTTCCTCTGCCTAATGGGAATGTGCGTGCAAAATTTCACGGAAATTGCATGCTGTGTTCATGATTTGAGGCATTTTGTTCAAAACGGAGCACACATTTTTAGCAAATCAGGATGGAATATGAGAAATCTGAAAGACTTGTTTCGTTTAATGACTACAGAGATACTGTGTACCGATTTGCATGATTTTTGGACAAAATCTGTAGGAGTACTGTCAAAAAATATTTTTGCACAAATCGGCCTCCTGGTGGCGCTATAACAGGCCCATGTCAAAAACTTGGGCCAGAGGTTCTGAATTGGCATCCAGGGAGTGTGTGTTTCGCTGCGACCGGGCCAACGGTGCCGGAGATTAGCTGTTCACAGACAGATGGACGGACGGACACACAAACGGACACACGGACGGACAGGGGGGAAAACATACTCTCTCGCCATGCCTTTCGGCCTGGCGGAGACAAAAACTCCATTGGATCCTCAAACTGTCAGTCAAACCTCCTTAAACTCCAACTTGTCATTCTAATCAATGATGGACAAAACAACTATCTCCACATTAATGGTCAAAAAACCTCCTAACTCCACTTGAGCTGTATTTGGGTAAAGTGATGATAATATAAGGACACATTCAAGTATCTGACAATGTATAAAGTCACCCAACTTTGATGAGGCTGGTTGTTCTAAACACATGTTTTTTCTTTTCATTTACTGAAAAATATTTTTGACATAGTTGGTTTCTGCCCGACAGCAAACACATTATTCTATATATAGAGAGAGAGAGACATATTCAAACTGCCTAATGGGTGGGCGGTGGATATACATAACATGCAGACTTGCAAGGAGCACCGTTGCTCCGCATCCGCACCTAACTTGGCACAAACACTGTTCAGGGCTATGCCAGCAGAATAGTCACACCAGGGGCCACATGTGGCTCTGCCATGACAATAGTCACCAGGGGCCACAAGCCGCAACATCAAGGCCACCAGGGGGTCACAGACACACTGCTGCTCCACCAAACTTGACTCAAACGCTGTAAAGGGGTCATATTGCCATAACGATAGTCACACACACAAAAAAACACATACGGACTACAGCAGTGTTTAACAATTTAAATGGCCACAACTCAGTGACCATTGCTCTGATCAGCGCAATATTTGGCCTTTAAATCTAGTTAAATAAATAATCAGACAGAATCAGAATTGACAGGGGGGGCCTAGCGGTCCAGGCGCATACCACATACGCTGGTAATCCAGCTTTACAGCGTGTCGCGAGTTCGACTCCCGATCCCGATTGCCTTTGCTGTGTGTCACGCTCTTGCTCATTTGATTTTCCTATTTGTCTCATCTGTTTAAGAAAGTAGGTACAGTAGCTGATATATTGCACTTTTACCTTAGCGCTAGGTATACTCTTAGTTGCTTGTTTTAGAAGAGAATGCACTTAAGACTTATGGTGATTAGTAGTTTTCTTGCCTACCTATGTTGAATGCACTTATTGTAAGTCGCTTTGGATAAAAGCGTCTGCTAAATGACTGCAATGTAATGTAATGCAATAGTTACAGGACTCTCTGAATGAATATACTACATTACATAGTCTATCAACACTAAGTATAATAATATTCATAGTCTATCAACAATGATAATAAATGACTGACTAATATCTGTCACAGTCTGCTCCTCGGGCCGTGGACTTTGACTTTATTATTTAGAGCTTGAATGCCCTTATTTGGTCATGGACACTTTAGGCCGGTTAGGCCGACTTTATTATTTAGACCTTGAATGCCCTTTTATGGTCGTGGACACTTTAGGCCGGTTAGGCCTAAAGTGCATACTGTATGTTTCTGCATACTTCACGTTCTATTTGTATTGGTTGTTACTCTGTTGCCTTTTGCCCTGATGTTGTGTATCTTACTCTGTAGTATTGTTTCCTGTCTGCCTTGTTTACTGTTCCTGTCTTGTCTCTCTTACCCTTGATTAGTTATGTTCTCCACCTGTGTCCTGTTGTGCCCCAGCCAATCACAGTGTTGATTGTAGTTTGAGTTCACCTGCGTCCTGTTACTCCCCTGTCTATTTAAACCCTGTGTTGACATTATGTTCTTGTTGGTCCGTAGACCATTGTTTAGGAGAGTCTGTGTTTGGCAGTTAGCCATTGTGAAGTTGCAATACTTACCTACCTTTGTTAACCAGCCTGTTCGGCTCAATAAACACATTAAGTTTATCCTGCATTCCTACTCGTCTGCTTTTGGGTCCTTCCCGTTACTCATTCCTGACAATATCTATATCTATCTATCACACACACACACACTGGAAAGAACAGCATCTCTTCACAGCATGTGTGTTTTCCCTAGAGCTGGAGACAGGGAGACCCCTGTTACTGAACAAAAACTCAATAGAAATGATTACTATCACAATATTGGTCTAACACTGTTACTAAACAAACACTTTATAGTAATTATTACTATCACAATATAGATCTATTTAGCACCGTTACTGAACAAACACTATAGAGATTTAACCTAACAAAAAACATTTTGTTTTAACCAAAAAATTACCCTACCTAATTCAACTAAAACAAAAAAACAGCAACACAAAGACAAGTTGTGATCACTTTTCATGATTCAACTCAGTGTCATCTTTATTGTCACAGCACAGGTTTACATGTGTAAAAACAAGTGGGGAAAATTCTATCATGATTTATCTTCCACCGAGTGGTTCTCAACCTGTGGGTCTGGACCCCACATGATTTTGGGGGGGGGGTCCCCAGATGACATTGAAGTGACAATTTAAGGACTTTTAATTAAACCCTTTTTAATACTTAAAAAAAAAGAAAGAAAGATAAGAAAAAGACCATTACTACATCAAAAGTGACAAACTACACTATAAAAACTAGAGAAACATTGGACAAATATTTGACAATTATTGTCAAATAATATGAGAAAAAGGCAACACATTAGAAAATAGCTTCGGCGTGAGAAACACTGTGCTAGTCTACCGTAGGAGCATCTTGTGCATCTCATCTTGAATCGGCATAATCTCCCTGCCGTCTGACTCCTCAGGTTGTGGTCGCCCCACAGTGTGGTTATCTCCACCTCCAGACGGGATCCTCCTTTTCTTGTCCCCCGGCATCTTCACAGTGTTTTGCGAAGCCAAAACCCGTAGGGGATGTCTATCCTGTGAGCTCTCCTGCTTGGTCTGAAGGTCCTTTATGGTGCTCCTCAGCTGTTCATTTTCTTTGACCAACTGCTTATTCTCCTTGATCAGCAGCACCTCATCGATCCACTTCTGCAGACATACAACATGCACTCATTAATTGATCAATTAGTGTTTGAGGTGGTTCCCAACCTTTTTTACTTGTAGCACTCCTAACAAACATTCTGCATAGTGGCTGTCTCTGTCTCCCTTGGCCAGCGTGCCCCTGCAGGCTACAAACAATAACACTGTGCACCAGGGTTAGGTCAGTGAGATTCTACAGTGCCATAGCCTGAAGGGATGGAACCTTCTGATTGGTTGCAAGGCCGTTTCAGACTGAACCTTTCAAAATAAAATGACCGAAAATGTAATTTCACTGGATCTTCAAGGCCCCTACATGCTCCAATCCATCCACCCAACCTTTCTTCCCATCACTTATCCAGCTAAGGTTCCTTATTTATAAGACACCATCATACTCATGTTACTGCCAATCCTCCCCGCTGAATCACAGCTGTGAAGCTTCTCTGTCCTGAGCGGAGAAAGTTTGTGTACATCTAGCGTGGATATGCATGGTCACTAGAGGGACAAATTATTTGTAAACCCAAGTCTGCTCCCAATCGCTCTCGTCTGAATGAATGAATCACACTGTTTTCTGAGATCAACAACATGGGAGAGTTGTAACATAGTTGGAAGGTAAAAACATCTAGGTGGGCTGAGATGACCGGTGAGACGCTTATTTAGTTAACAATGTTGTTATTGTGCTTCACAACGTGGCAGTTAGCTATGTTAAAGGAGTAGCACCCAAAGAATGACTTATTTTCTATCAATTACACACCCCATGAAGCCTTGAATTCATGGAGATTTGTTTTGTTTTTGTCGCATTCCTGAGCCAATAATTTGAAGGAGACTCGATACCGGAGACTCCACCAGTCATCAAATTATTGGCTTAGGAATGCGCCATGAATTCAAGGGTTCATGGGGTGTGTAATTGATAGAAAATAAGTACTTTTTGGGGTGAACTACTCCTGAGATTTGGATACAGGATCATATATTCTGTATGACAAGTTGGACTTCCAGGCAGACAGTGGATGAATGAGTCAGCCTCATGCAAGTATCTTCATATAATTGGTCCCTGCTAATGCTCATTATAATATAATATTATATCTTATCTTCATATAATTGGTCCTCACTAATGCTCAATATAATAAAATATGATGATATCTTATCTTCATATAATTGGTCCTCACTAATGCTCATTATAATATAATATTATATATTATTTATCTTCATATAATTGGTCCTCACTAATTCATTATAAGTTGGCTCCATTTCTGTCTATTCACTGAGTAGACAAAATTGTGCCATATTATAATGAAGATTAGTATTAGAGGACCATCCCGCCTATCTGTCTGATAGAGCTTTCTGTGGAGTGCAGGAGGTGTGAAGGTGGGGCACAGCACCTTGAGGTCTTTATCATCTCCATCTTCCTTCAGCATACCTGAACCGTTGAGGTTCAGGATCGTTACTTTATAGACAGAGAGGGAAAATATTGATACACATATAATATCATACTCATTGTTGACAGTGTATATTCATGCATATTAACAGGGATAGATTCTAAATGTGTACTTCGATTGAGTTAAAACATAGTTTTATGTATAAACTGTCAGACCAAGTGCATATAGCGTTAAGACTCTAAATGTTATGTATTTATTTTAGAGTCTTATTCTTATCTCTCTACTCTTATCTGTAACTATCCCTATGTTGCTGCTATGACACATGAATGTATCTGTAACTATCCTATGTTGCTGCTATGACACATGAATGTATCTGTAACTATCCTATGTTGCTGCAATGACACATGAATGTATCTGTAACTATCCTATGTTGCTGCTATGACACATGAATGCATCTGTAACTATCCTATGTTGCTGCTATGACACATGAATTTGTATTGATTGAAATAAATACTATACTTTAACATTATTAAATTAAATTTTATGTCTTAAAATGTTTAACCCTCACAGCATTAAAAAAAAATCATTATTTCTCCCCTTCAATAAAACAAATTGGTATTGTATTTTATATCATTTTTATCGATGATTAGTCCCCTTTACAACGAGGTATAACATGTAAGGAATAACGATCAATCGTGGAATGAGCAACACAGCTAAACCCCCCCAAACAAATCGGGGGGGGGAAATTGCGCATGGATTCTGCAACTTTTACATCGGTACCGTTGTGAAAACCTAGTCTATAAATCTCTAGAAGAAATGGTTCCTCAGTGAAGCAAGGGTGAGGAACCTGTCTTTTTAGGGTGTCGTCTTCATTTCACGGCCACTTTGCGGTCTGTCTTTGACTTCACCAGTCTCCCAGAACTTGGTCCTAAGTTTGTAAATGGTACCAGGGCTGACACCAAATAATGCTGCCACTCTGCATAACGGAACACCAGCTTTCACTTGTCCTATTTCACCATGGGCCTTATCCTGAAGGGACAAACGTGGCATCTTTCCATGGGGGCAGTGTTGCTACTTGGAGCATACACAAACTCAACAAAGTTGCAGAACCCATGCTCAGGTGCCAGTCACACACCTGTGACTGGCAGGTCGCTCAAAACGAGAGTGATTACCAACAGACGCATATTGGGGGATTTTGGCAATTTTTGGGGGGGCGCTACGCACACGTTTAGCTGTATTGCTCATTGCGCGATTGCACGATCCTTACATGTTATACCTCATTGTAAAGGGGACTAATCAACAATGAAAATACAATACAAATTTGTATTATTGAAGAGAAGTAATCGACCGAAGTTACGTTTCCGAACTTTTTGTGAGGAGTTTAAAAAGAAAATATGGCTTCCCCTTGGCGTCTCCAATTTCCTGCAGCATGCACCTGTCACACACTCAAATAGGCTGCTCATGATTCCCTGTCTATGCCCAGGTGAAACAGCAACAATATTACAGCACCTTCCCATACACACAATAAACATTGAATTGGCTACAACAATGGGCTTTGCTCATTCTTTTGTCAAGTCCAACCAAACCACTGAACAGGTCATAATACATCTGATTTCAACAGTCTAGGACTGTTAGTTCTCAACCGTTTTGGCTGGCCCCTCCTTCAAAATTCACCAATCTAACAGTATACACGCACGTACAAACATGTGCGTGCACACTTGCGTACTGATAAAAAATACCCATGATTCCCTGACTGGCACCTGAGCATGGGTTCTGCAACTTTGTTGAGTTTGTGTATGCTCCAAGTAGCAACACTGCCCCCATGGAAAGATGCCACGTTTGTCCCTTCAGGATAAGGCCCATGGTGAAATAGGACAAGTGAAAGCTGGTGTTCCGTTATGCAGAGTGGCAGCATTATTTGGTGTCAGCCCTGGTTCCCTATCTTATGTTACCTGAAGCTATCTTATGTTACCTGAAGCTATCTATATGTTATCTGAAGCTATCTTATGTTACCTGAAGCTATCTATATGTTACCTGAAGCTATCTTATGTTACCTGAAGCTATCTTATGTTACCTGAAGCTATCTTATGTTACCTGAAGCTATCTATATGTTACCTGAAGCTATCTTATGTTACCTGAAGCTATCTTATGTTACCTGAAGCTATCTTATGTTACCTGAAGCTATCTATATGTTACCTGAAGCTATCTTATGTTACCTGAAGCTATCTTATGTTACCTGAAGCTATCTTATGTTACCTGAAGCTATCTTATGTTACCTGAAGCTATCTATATGTTACCTGAAGCTATCTTATGTTACCTGAAGCTATCTTATGTTACCTGAAGCTATACCTGAGGCTATCCTATGTTACCTGAAGCTATCCTATGATTCATTCTAATGTTGCTGCTACGACAAATTAATTTCCCCTCATGGGATCAATCATGGCTTATCTTATTTGTTGTTCTTCATTTCCTAAATATTTTTTCCACACCATTAATTCTTACACAGACATTGTGTTGATCGAGAAAAACAAATATTATACATAAAAAATACACCATAAATACAAATGACTGTAAATGAGCGTTTATGGTGTTAAGTACATTTTTGGAATCCTTACCTATTCCTCTTTTGAACTCCATGGTGCGAGTTTCGCTGCCAATATGTTGTTTGTAGAACAGTGTTTTAACATGCTTAACATCGTCTCTGTCTAGTGATCTGCTGAGTCGTCTAGTTATAGGCCCCACAGGTGTGTTCTGTGGCACTGGAACATTAATTGCCTATAGACGACAACACAAAAAGCAGACAGCAGACTGTTTTAAGTATAACTGTTAATAATTAATGGGCGTCAAATAGCACAGTGCTTTTCTGAGTGTGTGTGTGTGTGTGTGTGTGTGTGTGTGTGTGTGTGTGTGTGTGTGTGTGTGTGTGTGTGTGTGTGTGTGTGTGTGTGTGTGTGTGTGTGTGTGTGTGTGTGTGTGTGCGTGCGTGTGTGTGTGTGTGTGTCACACAGATCACGCTGTCCCTTAACTTGCCCCTCCAAAGAGCCACTTTTGCACAATCACAAAGTCAGCTTACTATCACCTCAAAAATATAGCACACGTTGCAAGAGGATCTAGAAAAATGTGTCCATGCATGCATTCATCTACAGTAGACTGGACTACTGTAACAGTGTCTTTACAGGTCTCCCTAAAACATCTATCAGACGACTGCAGTTGATTCAGAACGCTGCTGCTTGACTCCTTACTAATACCAAGAATATGGAGCAAATCACTGCAGTTCTTAAATCCTTACACTGGCTCTGTGTGTCAAAGACTTGATTTCAAAATACTACTGTTGGTCAATAAAGCTTTAATGGTTTTGGGGCCAAAATACATTTCTGATCTTGTGTGATATCATGAACTATCCAAACCTCTCAGGTCATCTGGAAAGGATCTGTTTTCTGTCCCTAAAACCACAAATAAACGTGGGGAAGCGGTGTTCAGTTTCACATATCTGGAACAAACTCCCAGAAAACTACAGTTCTGCTACCACTCTTATTTATTTTAAATCACAGCTAAAAACATTTATGTTTGTCTATTTTTTATGTTTTTTATTTTATTCTTATGCACTGTCATTTTTATGTTTTAGTTTTTGCTTCTTTTATTTGTATTGTATTCTAATGTACTGTATTGTGTTTCCTTTGCTTAATGTTTTGCGTAAAGCACATTGAATTGCCTTATTGAAATGTCCTTTACAAATAAACTGTCCTTGGCTTTCTTATTTCCTCATTGGCTCTTGAGGTTCACACTCACCTGAGATCTCCAGACTTCACAGGGTTGGTGCATCTTTCTTATCAGAGCTCTGGGGAGTTTACAGTATTGAAGGGTCTTGAACCTGCAAAGACACAAGAGCAGAGGGTGATGTATAGGCCTAATGTGTTGTATGTGTCACTGTGTGCCTTATTGTTTTTGTCTTGCACTGTATTGTATGGTATTGTATATGTATGCTGCTGGTCCGTGTGTGTCCAGGACAAATTTCTCCCAAGGGAGACAAAATAAAGTAACCTTGAACCTTGAACATTTGGGAGGGATTGTTTTAGCTGAATGCTGAATTTCACGCCATTTATTTGTGCTGTTATGGTAATTGAACAACAATACTTGTTTATTCCATAGCTTCTGCTGTCACTTATATTGAAAAAGAGCTAAGTCCTGTCTGATTCACCCAAATGTGTAAAGGGTTGCCAATAAAGTCAATACAAACAGCATAATCACATATCAAATGCAATTTATTGTTTTGCTCAACTATAACCTTTGACAGTGGTGTAGGAGCCATGAATTGGTTTATTGTAATTATTATGTTTGGTTATGTTGATTTGTTTATTTGGTCAATGAACTTTCACTGGTGTACGTGGATGATTGAGTGACAGGCATAGGGGGCGAGGCCTGGTTACCTGCTGAGAACTAACCTCGCATCACCAGTCTTTCCACCGCGGAGGAAAGCCTGGTATTCGTTCTAGAGATGTGTTGGTCATGAACGAATCAAGTCTATATATTTTTTTATCCCACGATTTTGTAACCCTTATTTTTTCACCAAGTGCCAATTTTCTAAGTGATCCTGGGCGCTACACTCCCCTCACCAGCCTAGGGAGGCCAGGGCCGAGCTCATGCCTCCTTCAATGCATGAGAGCCAACTGACCTTCTTGTCACCTGACAGGGTGGAGTTTCCCTGGTTGGACGTAGCGCGTGGAAGGAACACGTTATTCCAACCAGTTCCCTTCCCCTCCATCAGGCGACCAGGATTACTACATGTTTTAGTGAGGGTATTAACTACCCTGAGAGACACGGGGAGAACATGCAAACTCCACACAGAGTAGGCCCTTTCGAACCCAGGGGAATCGAACCCAGGACCTTCTAGCTGTGAGGCGACAGCGCTACCAACTGGAATCGAGTCTATTGAACGGCTCTTCAAAATGAACGATTATATATGGGTCATTCTCACGAACACTTGGTTTTAAAGATTTCAGCATGACATTTTTAAAAAGGCTTTTATCAAGAAATTTCTTTTTTAAGCATTATTAACAAGGTCTTAAGTGTTTGTGAATATTAATTTAAAAATATTTAATGACAATTTAACACCTTTTTTGAGCATATTTTCAAAAACGTGTCCATAAAAATCTCATTACCGCAACAGTCTGAAAACGTCAAGACCATTAGGAAAGCTAATAATTTTGCCCAAAATAAGTATGGATTATTAACAGTCATGCACAGTTACTTAAACTGTGAAATAATATATATTTGTAAATTTTTACTTTTTTATTTGAATTTGACTGATTTCTCTCATTACCGCAACACCTTTCATAATTTACAACCCAATATTTGAGATATTTCATTGAAACCTGATATGTTTTCAAAATGATATGGCAATCCTGAAAGAACATAACATATAGATTCTGCACATGTATTTAAAAGAAAACGTATATTTTTCTATATATTAAATTAACATTAAATGAACACCTGTTGCGGTAATGATACGTATGTTTCGGAGATGAGGTTGATGATTTCGGTAATGATAATAAGTCTACTAAGTCTGAGGTATGGTTAAAACACTAAAATATGGGTTCTGATCTGTCAATATATTCATTATGAACAACCATGCTAAGAAGAATTTGGGCACAGAAAAAATACTTGCAATAAGCATGGCAATATAAGCATGAAACAGACAAGTATAAATGCAGACATGCAGTACTGGCGTCATAGTACTGACATCATATATGATCAACAATGATCAGTCGGAGAATCGGAGCAACAGGAGCTGTATTGCAGTTGCTGTACCGCACTGTCGAAAAGAGAGCTGAGCCAGAAGGCAAGCTCTTCATATAACGAGCAATCTTCGTTCCTACTCTCACCTATGGTCATGAAGTGTGGGTCATGACCGAAAGAATAAGGTTGCGGATACAAGCGGACAAAATTAGTTTACTCAGACGGGTGTCCGGCCTCTCCCTTAGAGATAGGGTGAGAAGTTCAGTTATCTGTGAGAGACTCAGAGTAAAATCGCTCGCTGCTCCTTGACTTGGAGAGGAGCCAGTTTAGGTGATTCGGGCATTTAGTACGGATACCTCCTGAGCGTCTCCCTAGGGAGGTCCTCGCTACACGTCCCATTGGGAGGACACCTCCTGTTAGACCAAGGACCAGATTGGGATTTGATCTCCACACTAGCCTTGGAACGCCTCGGGATCCCCCAGGAGAAAATTGCTAATGTTGCTCTGGAAAGGGAATACTGGAAATCTCTGTTGGAACTGTTACCCCCACGACCTGATTCGGGATAAGCGGTTGAAGATGGATGGATGGATGGATGGATGGACAGACAGACAGACAGACACTGCTAATGTCATAGTACTGAAGTCATAGACTCAGTAGCCTACTCTGACAATGGGTACTGATGATCTACAAGCTGATAATACATAGCAAACCAAAACATTGTTAGCTTGTCTGTTAGATAAAGCGGATGCCATGTCTTTGTGTCCGCCTGTCTAGCCGGGTTATGTCCGAACGGTCATGATTGCCATAGATTACTGACGTCATGGACTGGTCTTGAACTACTGTGCGCAATAATGTGGGCAATGCTGGGTACAATATCGTCAAGGTGATGTCATAGCTGACTTTACATCCTATACTGGCTTCAAACTACCCACAATAGAGGTGTGGACATTTGTCGATTCTAAGATGCATATAGATGCGGACGTGGACGATTCTCAACGATGCAGCGACATCACATAATCGATAGCCTAACGTTTATAGTTGATTTTCCAAATACTTCCAGGACCAATGTTGCATTGAACTGTGCTACACAAACTGCTCACAATCGAGAACGTGCACACCATTTAAAGCATAGAATTATAATATCTAGAGGGCGGATTGCCCCGCCCCTAGCTATTCATTTCAATGACATTTCTCAGTGGCGTTTTGAAGCACCCGGAAGTAAGAAATATTGGTTCCATATTGGTTCCATGGGTCCATTCCATTGGTTCGTGGGTCATGACACGTCTTTAGCAGGCGCACAAACGACAGATGCACAAGCAAAATGCGGAAGTGTTGCAATATCAGATTTGACCACCAGGCTTGGCCGCTTAACTGTTCTACCGTGGTTCTGGGTGCTTGATTTAAAGTAATAGAAAGAACCGCGTCCATTAACTCTACAGATTTACAACCTCACAATGTGTTGCAACGTAACAAGTTATAAGCTTGTAGACTTGCTATTTTCAGTGAGATCTTTACAGGTTTTGGTTATATTGTTTTTTTCCCTCTGACTTCGATTAACAAAGCATTTTTCCATATACCGGTACTCATAGTTTTACTTCCTGCTCAGTCATGTTTGTGAAGTGCCCTAAGAGCTGCTACTGTATTGTGGATGTGTAAGAATCTGGGTGTGACCCTGGACGATCAACTATCGTTCTCGGCAAACATCGCATCGGTGACACAGTCCTGCAGATTCCTCCTCTACAACATCAGGAGGATTCGCCCCTCCCTCACGGAGAAGGCAGCCCAGGTGCTCATCCAGGCTCTTGTCATCTCCTGCCTGGACTACTGCAACTCCCTCCTTGCTGGTGCTCCGGCATCTGCCATCAGACCTCTGGAGCTTGTTCAGAAAGCTGCGGCTCGTCTGGTGTTCAACCACCCCAAGTTCTCCCACACAACTATCCTTCTCCGTTCTCTACACTGGCTCCCCGTAGCGGCCCGCATCCAGTTTAAAACCCTGGTGCTAGCCTATAGGGCAGTGAAAGGAACAGCTCCTTCTTACCCCCGGGCTATGGTCGATGCTTACACCCCTGTAAGTCGACCACTTTGGTCTGCCACCTCGGGGTGACTGATTGCCTCGTCGTTCAAGGGTCCTTCTGGCCGATCTACACGGTCTAACACCTCGGGGTGACTGATTGCCTCGTCGTTCAAGGGTCCTTCTGGCCGATCTACACGGTCACAACTTTTTTCTGTTCTGGCCCCACAGTGGTGGAATGAACTCCCCACTGATGTCAGGACAGCAGAGTCACTGCCCATCTTTCGCCGCAGGCTGAAAACCCACCTCTTCAGGAAACACTACCCTTCCTCTTCGCCTTGCCTACTTGTTAACTAGTGTACGAACTCTTGTTTTATTATTGTATTGTTTTATTGGATCTTGTTTAGTCGATACACTTATTTGTTTTAGCTCTTGCTCATTTGATTTTGCTATTTGTCTCATCTGTTTAAGAAAGTAGGTAGCTGATATATTGCACTTTTACCTTAGCGCTAGGTATACTCTTGGCTGCCTGTTTTAGCAGATAATGCACTTAAGACTTCTGGTGATTAGTAGTTTCGTTCCCTACCTATGTTGAATGCACTTATTGTAAGTCGCTTTGGATAAAAGCGTCTGCTAAATGACTAATGTAATGTGTCACACTAGATTTAGCATAACTCGGAAAACGTCCGACCGTATGGTCTCAAACTGTACGGAGCCGAATGGCAATTCGGATGGACCAACAGGTTCCGACGACAGAAAAATCACAAATATCTGTATCTGTTGGCCCGCGGGTCTGAGAAAGAGGCAGACATTCCCAGACTGGCCGCATAGCAGTACGTTCACAATATGCATGGCCCCATGCAAATAGGCTGCCTAGAAATAGTCCTAGAATCTGTATTCAGCATTGGACGGGTTATTGTGTGGTTGAAGGAGGCTCTCTTGAAATAGTTTCCAAAGTGATGCCTTGTACTGTAGATTGTCAGTGTCATATTGGAGGCCGGTCTATGACTTCAAATATATGATCAGTACTGTGACATCAGCACTGTGTGCCTGTCGGTACCCAGCATCGACCAGGTTATAGTGCAGGTAGAATAGACACTAGGGGTGTGCCGATATATCAACTCAATTGTATGTTGGGGTGGGCGGTTATCTGTATGCCTGCATTATGCCCAAATATGGATGTGTCCGATTTCAGGGGGATCAGCCTAACAGTTCACATCAGACAGACAGAGAGAAGGATAGAGAGAGGGGCAGATAGGGAGAGGAAGGGAGAGAGTTGGGGAAACAGGGAAAGGGGATGTTGTGTGTGACGCCACTCATCGAAAGAGAGAGGGAGGGAGGGAGGGAGGGATAGGTAGGGGGAGATTCCATTAACAGTAATTATAATGCATAACTCAAATGATTAAAATGTATTGTATGAAGAATTAAAAGACACTATGATCCTTGCAAAAGTCAGTGAGTGTCCAACAATTATGAAGTATAATGTTACTTGACATTTCATTATAAATGGCTTTGTGTTATGATTATTGTTATGAAAATAAATATGTATGAGTGCTTTTAAGTAATTATGCAGTATTTTAAGTAGATTATAGTGCATTATAGATATGTTTATAATGTATTATAGGCATGGGCTCCATAGAAAGCTTTAGCAGATTTTTCTCAGATTTTTGACAGCCTAGTCTTTGCTGAAGCTTTCTTTTTATGAAACAGGAAATAAAGATAAATATCTACAGTTAATAAATAATATTTAAATGAATAGTTCATATTTTATTTAAAATATAGTCTGAGATGATTAAATTCTCATTACCGAAACAGAAGTTCTCTCTACCGCAACTACCCTAAAATTGTAGCGGTGTATGAGAATGGGTGTTGCGGAGGATGAGAACCCTTAGCATGTTTTGCTAACAATAGAGAAGCCATGATGGATGAGGCAATTTTTACTCAATGTACATAACTAGACATTAATGAAGTATATTGTCACCCAATTTTTTTTATCTAACTATTTTCTAAATGACAAAAACTACCTGTATCGGTAATGATAATCAGAAAGTTCGGTACGCAGTCTGACAAGAGAAATGTTAACTTTTAACTGGAAAAATTTACAGAGATCTGCTAAACTGGTAGCCATCTTGAATGTACTGGCAGATGTGTTGAGTCATTCAAAACTCAAACTTTATTGACAATTCTCTTTGTGTGTTTAAACAGTCCTTCAAAAATGTTGCGGAGGATGAGAACATCACTCATGGACACTTAATTTTTCCACTATTTCTTCATTATTATTATAGATGGATATTCAGTTAATACTTTTTCTGTCATTTGAAAACAATTATTAGAACATCCATTAAAAAAATTCGGAATATTTACGCATTAATCTGTTTAAATTACAACATAACATACGCTCACGCAGATATGGACGCGTTGCGGTAATGAGAATTTCAGGATAAAATGCAATAAAATACAAAAATGATTAATTCCTATGTTAAAATTACTCTTTGTGCAAGGTAGAGGACACTATTATCTTTATTATGATATATTGTTATCTTACTAATTTACATATTTTATAGTTAAAATCCTTACTGCCATGGTATTTTTTGGTTTCATGAGAATGACCCATATATATATATATATATATATGATATAAATATGGATATTATATGGATTTGTATATGCAGAAGAGAGAACGCTGGAGCAACACGGACATTTTAGCCCTTTTATTTATTTCGGTGCAAGTAAAACAGATAGACTGACGTTTCGGTCTTTCGACCTCACTCTGAGGAAGGTCGAAAGACCGAAACGTCAGTCTATCTGTTTTACTTGCACCGAAATAAATAAAAGGCCTAAACTGTCCGTGTTGCTCCAGCGTTCTCTCTTCTGCACTTACTGTCCCTACCCCTGTGACGCACCGGACTGGCCGTTTAAGGCTGAGGCGCAACGGTAGAATCCCTTTGTTCTCATGGATTTTTATATATATGTGTATATATAATATAATATAAAATGTTATATATTATAATATTATATATTATAATAATATGTATTATAACGTATATTATAATATAATAAATATTGTATTAATGATGCTATATATTATATTATATTATATTATATTATATATATTATTATTATTATTATTATTATGTTATATGTTGTATTATAGTATATGATATAATAATATGATATAACATATCAAATCATATTTATATAATATAAATATAAATAATATTATGAGACATAAATATATATATGTATTTATTTATTTATTTTAAATATACAAATGACCAAAAGAAACAAAACGATAATACCAAACTTCTAAACCAGTCTTAAACTAGGGGAATCCTTTTGGAGGTACACCGCGCCGCTGGATCCCAGGGTAGCTGAGAAGACAGAGAGAGCGTGCACTCTTTGTTGACCGCTTTATTCCTTTAATTGTTTTGATCGCTGTGATTAGGTTACTTTGCTATAAGTTTGAGCACCCTTTAATACGGTATTTATATGTTGCTTTAATAAACCCTTAACGCATTGTTTTGATCCAGCGAATCTTCCTTTTGTTTGAGGAGCGCGTTCCGTCAGACAATTACAAATGGCCCATCTCTTATTTAGTTGCCATAAGATTGATCAGACATCTCTCTTTTATCACTATTAAAATAGATGATATGCTGTCACAACTAGATAGAAAGCCATAACTTAAGGCTAAACAACAGAGGATGGCTAGCTAATAGTATTAGCTGCCTGCTACTAGCCAACTAGCTAAGAGGGTTGATACTCTTAACTCTCAAACACAATGATGCCAAATGTACTCCAGCATTGAGCATGACGTCACTGGTAGACATGATGTTAGTGTCAGTTCTGTTCCTCTCATCTCCATCGCTGAACTGTCCATAGAGTTCAACAATACGGTTCTATCCTAGCATGGCTGCTAGCGACATGCTAACGTTGTTTAGCTAGCTAGCTAAACAACGTTAGCATAGCTAGCTAGCTAAACAACGTTAGCATGTCATGCTAGCTGCTAGCACTACTACCCACAACAAACCAAACCGCTAGGATATGGGTGATTGATAAGATTGATTGATTTGGGTTCAGTGGCTGGAGAGTAGAGACACAGACCTCCCTCTTAAAATTAAACATCCATGATGGGACATAAATAAAGGGACACCGCTCCAGTGCAGCCAATGAGGAATCTCTGCTCTCAGTCTCTGGGCTTGTTCCAATAACAGAGTGAAGCGTCACATCATGGTGGTTTCACCGCCAGTTTTAAAACCCTCAGATTAGATCTATCCAATCCATGTCTGCCTCTCAGAGTCTGCTCCATGTGCTCTTTAAACACAGGGCATGGAAGGATATCATGACCAACCCGACACATCTTTAGGTGAAGGCTGAAGCCCACTCCTTTGTTTTGAAGGACGTTTAATCATCACTTCAATGAATAACTGCTAGTGTAACAAGTTAGCTAGTATTATAAGTAATTGTCTAGGCTACCTATACTGTACATGTTAACTTAATAACTTCTCGTGTAATAACTTTGCTATTATTATACTGTAGGCTACATAACTTACCTTGAAGTAGACAACCTTCTTTAACGAGAGGAGCGTCAACAGTGAAACTTTAAAGTAGGAGGTTATCATTGAAATGTTACCACCCCCTCAGCACAGCTGTATGGGTACAGACTAGTACAGGATAGGTGGGCACTAGGGACATCTGGCCACCTCCGTGTAATACAGGATAGGTGGGCACAAGGGACATCTGGGCCAGAGGCTCTGAACTGGGGTCCTCCGTGTAATACATGATAGGTGGGCACTAGAGACATCTGGGCACCTCCGTGTAATACAGGATAGGTGGGCACTAGGGACATCTGGGCACCTCTGTGTAATACAGGATAGGTGGGTACTAGGGACATCTGGGCACCTCCGTGTAATACAGGTTAGGTGGGCACTAGGGACATCTGGGCCAGAGGCTCTGAACTGGGGTCCTCCGTGTAATACAGGATAGGTGGGCAGTCTGGGCACTAGGGACATCTGGGCATCTCCATGTAAAAATGGCAATTTTGTCCAAAATGTTAAAAAAAATCAATGTTTGAAAATGGTCTTAAGTAATGTAAAGTACACATGATGTGAACCTGCACGGTACATCATTATCAGACTTACCGGTAATTTTATCCTTCAACTTCTTGTTTATGCCCCAAAATGACTGGATATACAGGTTTTGTAGCAATTGTAGAAATATTAGACCTTAATTGTTGAATGTTTGAGCATGTGCTTACTTTACATTAATGATGGAGGCTCATTTGCAATTGTCTATTGTTCACCTATGACAACGGTGAACGCCAGGTCGTAAATGGTAGCACTCCAGCAACTGCCAAAGTATAAACTAACTAAATAAAAACACTGTCTTTATCACATGTAAAACACTTTCTGTGGACACAAATCCTAAGACTTCAAGTGCCCACTCTTCCTGGTGCCCACTCTTCTCCCCCCAAAGTGCCCACTCTTCCCGGTGCCACTAGGGACAACTGGGCACCAAAACCATCTGGGCACTACTAGGGACATGTGGGCACCTGGACGAGTGGGCACTTAGGGGTGGAGACATGTTGGCACTAGGGACAACTGGGCACTAAAACCATCTGGGCACTCCTGGACAGCTGAGCACTAGGGACATGTGGGCACCTGAATTAGGATTCGTGTTAACATGCTGCTTTGTTACATAGCATGCTGCTTTGTTACATAGCATGCTGCTTTGTTGTTGGTAAGTGCATTAAAGTTCTCAGTCGCCACAACTGATGTCAGTCTTTTGGATTCCATTAAAGCCAGCATGTCTTCTATGGAAGCATGTTGCGCAGCGAAAATAGACGATCTACAAGATCTCAATGCGTCTGTGCAGCATTGAGAGCTTGTAGGCTATTTTCGATTAATATTTTCAAAGATTGGAGCATTTGAAGTGGTCAAACTAGCAAAATGTTTAGAAGCATTTTCCATGAAACCCTAATGGTCTCGGCCTCTCGGATATGTCATGGCCCCCATGAAAACCGTCAGGGTCAAATCCCGCCCGGTACCATGGATGAATTCGGACATCCTTACTGCCATGAAGGTCAGAAACAAAAAGTGTTCTGAGCTTCATAAAGGTAGGATCAAACTCGCCAGGTGTTTTAACAAAGGTCTCGAATCCCACGTAGCTAAACTTGTAAAAGAAAGAAACAAGCTAAGAAACAAGGTTAATCGCATGCTCGAATTAGCAGAAAAAAGCTTCCTCGATGACAAAATTGAGGAAAATAAAAGCAAACCACGAGAGCTTTGGAAGCTATTCAACAACCTACTAGGCTGCAGCAAGAAATTGAAAACCAGGTTTACAAACATAAGCCTCAAGGTGAATGACACTCTCATCACATCCAAACATGAAGTGAGTAAAATCCTCAACATATTCTTCACGACCATAACCTCAGATTTGGTTGAAAAACTTCCCCCTCACTCTGGGTGCTATGGTGAAGAGCATGTTGACTCATTTTACAAAAAACAGGGTGTACGGAAAGATGATTTTAAACTCTCCCCTGTGAAAACAGAAGAGGTGTTTAAAAAATTGAGTGCTCTTCATCAACACAAAGCTACAGGCCTCGACAATATCCCCGCCAAATTTCTAAAAGATCATTACCCACATAATAAACCTCTCCATCATACAGGGACGGGTCCCTAACGATTTCAAAAAAGCAAGGGTGACCCCTCTGTACAAAAAAGGAAACAAATTAGACCCTGGCAACTACCGCCCTACTTCTATTCTTAGCTCCATCTCGAAAGTCATGGAAAAAATAGTCTATGAACAGGTCGATAAGTATCTTGCCGAAAAAAATCTAATTTACAAATTCCAATCTGGTTTCAGAACAAACCACTCCACTGACACATGCCTTCTCTATTTGAACGACTCTATCAAACAAGATGTCGACAAGGGCAAATATTGCGGCATGGTCATGCTGGACCTCCAAAAGGCCTTTGACACCGTCAATCACCCAATTATGATCAATAAGCTCAAAGCAATAGGTTTTGATGATACGTCAGTGAACTGGATGAGATCCTACCTGGAAGGGAGGGAGCAAGTGGTGGAAGTAAACGGCACCCAGTCCCCCCCCCTCCCTGTGACTTGTGGTGTCCCACAAGGAAGTATACTAGGACCTTTACTGTTCCTGATATATGTGAATGACATGTCATCGGCCTGCGACTGCAAGCTGTTCCTGTTCGCAGATGACTCGGCCCTGCTAGTCTCGGACAGGGACAGGCTGCAGGTTGAGAAAACTCTCAGCTCCGAACTCAACAAGATCTGCATCTGGCTCTCTGACAACAAACTTTCATTACTCCTGGGTAAAACTGAATCCATCCTCTTTGGGTCCAGTCCTAACCTTAGCAAGGCAGAGAGTTTCACGATCAAAGTGGGTGATAATGTCATCAAAAGAAAGGATGAAATTACCTACCTGGGCTCCATCTTGGAGGCAAACCTCTCTGGTAACAAAAACGCAGAAAAAGTGATCAAAAATGTCAACCGAACAACACGCTATTTGTGGAGGATTGATCGCCTAGTCAGTAAGAATACTCTGAAGATTCTTGCAGGTGCCCTCATTCAAGGTCATTATGATTATGCATGCACTTCATGGTATCACAACACCTCCAATGCCTTAAAAACAAGGCTCCAAACATCCCAAAACAAACTTGTAAGGCTACTTCTTGGCCTCAATCACAGAACCCATCTAACCCCTGCTCATTTTGCTAGGATTGGATGGCTTAGGGTTGAGGACAGAGTACAGCAACTTGCTATGGGCCTGGTTTTCAAGATACACCACAACATTGGGATCCCCCTGTATTTGTCAAAATACTTCAAAAATGTTAATGAAGTCCATGATCATAACACCAGAGGCAGCTCCACTGATCATGTTCAACCCAGATTTGGCTCAACTAAGGGTATGAACTCGTTCTCATGCTATTCATCAAAAATGTGGAATGCCCTACTAAAGGAGTAAAGGAGTGTAAAACCCTACTCACTTTCAAAACTGCCCTAAAGATACACCTTCAGGAGGCTGCAATTCGAAAATGGCCCCTGTCTAAGTCTTAACCTACCCCTCCCTACCCCCCCCCCCCTCCTTCATTTTCCTCTTTTGTATATATATATATATTTTTTGTTTTTCTCTCGTCATACCAGTAACCTGAAAGCTGATTGTATGACATTCTGTATAGTAGTGTGTATATCTGCCTGCCTCTTATATTTCATCATGATTTGTGTGCATGGGGTTCTCATCTTAAACAAGCGTAATGCTTAATGAGGGTTTCCAGTTTAGTAGACCTTGTATTGTGAATTTGTACTTCCATGTACTGTTATGTACTGTCATGTACTATTCTCATGTCTTTCTAAATAAACTACATCAATCAATCAATCAATCAATAAAGGCAAAGGTTAAAGCCTCAATCTGTGATTTCTTCACCTGGTTGGCAATATATAGAACAGCAGGAATATTACTAAAGCATAATCAAGATTCATTTTACATATTGTGTTAATTGTTTAGGAAACGGCGCTAGTGGGGGAGGGCTCCTTTCACACTGTTTCACAAATCACATAAGACTTGGCCATACACATTCTTTCAGTCGTGAGCAGGCCTGGAATTTCGTCATTTTAGGGGCAAGGCCACTTGGCCTTTGGTGTTGTCCATGTGGAATATTTGAACCATATCTCCCCTATTAAGTATTGTGTTTTGGATCACTGATTTTAGTATAAAGTTACCAAGTTTGTTTTGCGAAGACATTCAAATGCTATTCTCCCATATGTTTCTGTGGATCTGTTGGCCTTTCATTCTTTGCCACCTTAGAAACCTTTTGATCCATTGTTTGGAAGGGCACCCTGGGCCTTCTTCACCTGTTATTCAAAGTTGAGTGTTTACAGTAGAACAGTAAAAATAGGGGGTTGAAAGAACCCTTTTGGCCAGATCATTGTTCTTTCTGAGTTCATTATCATATCAATTATCCTAGTTCCTTTCTTGAGAAGTTGCCAGTCTGACTACTGCTCACACACAAAGCGACAATTTAATGTCTTCAATGAAGTTCATCGAACCAAAGTCTACAATCACTAACGTATACAGGTTCTTGGATTCATTCAAAAGCTAACAACATGTTGAGTAAGATGGTTTACAAAGTTTCATGTGGAAATATGGTTTAATGTTTGTCCCTGTTAATGTAATTCTCTGTAAATGCAAATTGGTTCAACCACTGACTGGGAGTGCTGAGTTTTGGGTTGTCCAGCCTCCAGCTTGGTTGAATGTGACTGGTCAAATGAGAACTAGGGGAGGAGTTGGAAAGTTAGGGATGATCTCTTGACTGAAAGGTATAAATTGTATTGATTGATGTGATTTTATGTGCTCTGTGTCATTCGAACCAAGGACAGACACCTTGCTGTAATCGCTGTCTTGCAAATAAAGACTTACAAAGTATCTTCAACTCTGACTCAAGACTCTCTTCCAAGGCAGGCCTGCGACCTTATCACTGATAATATACGACATCCATTATTTTGAGGGCACAAAGGCCAAATGCCATACTTTTAAATGTAATATGTAGACTATCTGCAGTGAAATAAATAAATTATGGTATTTACAATCTGATCCATGCTCAGCCCTGCACCAATCAAAGTCACTGGATTGGTTTAAAGATTCAGGGGAGCTTATAATTCAGAATCAAACAAAAGACACTGGTGTCTACTATCTACTCTACATGATAAGAAAGAGACACTGGTGTCTACATATTGACAAGAAAGAGACACTGGTGTCTACATATTGACAAGAAAGAGACACTGGTGTCTACATATTGGCAAGAAAAAGACAGGAGAAAGTGGTACAGTCAGCTGGGGCATTAAGGCCACTGTGACCTCAGTGCATACAATTTTTTGAGGGGAACAAGGCCAAACTGAGGGGCAACGACGGCCTTCGTGGCCTCCCTGAATTTCCTGCCCTGGTCGTGAGATTTTATTTTGCTTTTATTTTTTAGTGTGGGGAGGGCTCCTTTCACACTGTTTCACTGATCACATAAGACTTGGCCATACACATTCTTTCAGTCGTGAGATTTTATTTTGCTTTAATCCATGTAAGTGATATTCAACCCACTGTTCTTTAAACCCCCAAACACGACACAACAACGAGGTCAAAAGTACAATATAAGAGTGTATTTGCCAAAATAGTACTGAGGTCAAAAGTACATTATAACAGAGTTTCAAAGTACAATATAAGAGTGTATTTTTTTATTTATTTTTTATTTAACCTTTATTTAACCAGTAAAAACACGTTGAGACACAGTCTCTTTTTCAAGTGTGAACTGGCCAAGATACAGCGTTAAAATTACACAGTCTAAGCTTAACATACCAATACTAAAACAAACAACAAAATAGTCATCCAAGATACATCACAAATACATAAAATAACTCCCAATGCTACACTTTATTTGTGTGCAATCAAAATGAAGAAGCGTAGCCTACTACTAGCCTAGTATGTACAATTACAGTGAATAAAGAAATGTGTAAACAGAGCTATGTCACATTGCAACGTAGAACCACAAAAATGTGCTGTGCTTATATTATTATTGGTACACATGTATAGGCAAGGGTAGCTACTAGCTGGTATAAATGAAGCTGGTTATACCCTGGTATAAGGCGACACCTTGTGGAAGAGACAAGGACTTCACCGTCAGCATTTCATTTCCAAAGATCTCACAGGTTACCAACGGCAACAAACTCCAAACAATCATGATGTGGGTTTGGACAGAACAGGAATATAGTCCACTCAACCAGGAATTCATATTGTTTATGTATCTGCAGACCAAGTGATAACCCTTTCACATGGTCTGGATGGCTGTGTATTATAGAATACAGTAGGAACTTGGAACTAAATATTTGACAAAGAACCTTCCATCGGTGCTCCCTCAGTCAGGACAGGTCAGAACAGGTCAGGGTGTTGAAATGAGTTCACCTCTGTCCATGTTGAAGAAAACCAGGCGTGTTCCACTCCTAGGTTCACTGGACCAGCAACAAGGGTAGGCTACTTGTGTGTGTGGGAAAAATATAAAACATTACACTTTAAATGTTCAAGATCTAAGAAGATGATATATTTAGACTAAGTCCTTCTGTGTTTTTTTTCCCCACAGAGAGAGTGGAAGGGTACCGTTCAAGGACAATCTTACCAGAAGTAGGTCTTATAACTATACCTTATAGATTACAAGTCGAATCTTTATACCAATTAGCGCTGCAACATAATTTTATTGTTGATTATTCTATTGATTACTTTTTCGATTATTGGAATAGTTCATTTAGAAGCACTGCCTGTTTTGATTGTTTTGTTATATATCAATGAATCGATTAACCACTTAAGCTTTATTACTTAGTCACACTGTCCTGCAAAAATAGTGAAAATAGCAGATCTACAAACTCATAACAAATCATGTTGTAAGTTTGTTGATCAGTTGTTTTCGCTATATATCGCTATATTTCTTTTTTACGTTTAGAAATATTTCGCCTATAATGACATGCCCAAAATAAGGATAGATTATGAATCGATTATTTCATTAAATTTTCGATTATTTTTTAACAAGCAATTACTTCGATAAACTATTGAACCCCCTAATACAGTACCAACCAAAAAGGCCTGCACTGTAATGAAGAATTTCCCCCCTGTTTTCTATCATTTGACTTTGATTGTGAAAATGTCTTTTGATGAGCAGTTTGTGTGTTTTGGTTTAGTGAATGTTGGTGCTTTAATAATATTTCAGAATATGAGGAGATCCTTTCTGGACGACGCCCTACCACTGTGTCCCAGTCTAGTGACAATGTCTCCACATCAGCGTCAAACGCCTCTTCCAAAACACTCAATAATGGTAAGGTGTTATTTATAACTAACGTGTGAAGAGGGTGTTGTAATCCAATTTATATACATACAGTACAGTAGACCTTTTTCATTTTCTATGCTGGTGTCATTTATTTCTTCTGCAGCACCATTACACACACACACACACACACACACACACACACACACACACACACACACACACACACACACACACACACACACACACACACACACACACACACACACACACACACACACACACACACGGGTACATGTTCTTGTCCATGTGTGTGCTTTTTGTGTGTATGTGTGTGTGTATTAAGTGTGTGTTTGTTGCGGTCACCCAGGTATTCCACCGAGTGACTATGAGCTGATGTCGTCCATGATGCAGCGTCTGGCCAGTCTGGAGAGAACCCTGAAGATCCAGGCTCACCAGATAGAACGCAAGGTGAGTCATCATCACCAACACACCTCCACTAAGTCAAACTAGTCCAAACAATATGAGGCCTCCTGGCTCCCAAACTGGAATAAACTCACCATTGCAGTTAGAACTGCAGACTCACTCCCAGTATTCTGCCGTAATCTGAAGACTCACTTCTTCAGACTCACTTCTTCAGACTCAACCTCATTCTCTAGCACAGAGGTTCTCAACCTTTTCAGGCCGCGACCCCCCAAAAAATTATCATATTTGAGCTGGGGACCCCCCAAAATAATCAGATTTGAACTGGAACTGGGGACACCCCAAAATAATCATATTTGAGTTGAGGCATTACATTTAGTTTGACTCGGTTCCACAGATAAATATTGTGATTGTGATCTAGCCTACACACAACACATCGGCGTTGTGTGCTTGTAGATCTGCTATTTTTTTTTGCCTCTGTCTTATATTATTTGACAAATTGGCCAATGTTTGACAATTTTTATAGTATAGTTTGCTGATTACTTTTGATGCAGTAATGTTTTTTTCATTTCTTTCTTTTTTTTGTCTTAAAAGTATATATACTTGTAAATAATAAATATATTACAATCCTGTTTTAATGGCTCAAGGACAAAAGGATTTCTGTTCTGGAAGAAAAACTGACGCTTCTGAAAAACACAGGTATAGTAACTCCCAGCAATTATCCATGCACCACAAGTAAATATATAAACATAATTAATTTCTTTAGGCTAAATGATTCACATGTGTTCATTTAGAGACAACTAGTGACCTGACTGACAAAGACGACCTTGTTAATGAATGCAGCCGTCTGCAGACCCAAGTACATGAAATGGAGGTAAGTTCAACCACTTGAACCCTAGCGCATCTAAGATCTACAAGCTCCAAGGGCGCAGATACTGTGGGTGCCTCGGGGCTAAAGCACCCAGGTGAAATGAGGAGCACCCACTGGGTGCTGGTCAAAAGTAAATTATCCGGCCAAAACCTGCACACATGCACGCGCGCTGCGCACATGTGTGCCAGGTTGCGCACCCATTAGAGCTTATAAATATCGGCGCCCCTGACAAGCTCACAACAGGTCACAACACGACACGCTGTGAGCTTGTAGATCTGCGAGTAAGTATACAGTATATAGGCTTTAAGGGGTTAAAATAATTATAGATCAGATTTTTTCCCCCTACAACAAGCACAGAAACTACAAACAAAATATGAATTTTCAACAACACAAATCTTGTATTATTGGGGGTCTACGGCCAAATACATATTAGGGGGGGTCCTTGAAAAAGTTTAAGAACCACTGCTCTAATAGGGCATAGCAGTGGTGGCCATTTTGTGGTGCCACTGATCGAAAACCAAGGGTATTTATTAAATATAGTATATAATATAATTAACTATTCCAATATTATTTTACACAGAATCAAATGTGTTATGGCCATGATTCACCAGGAGCCTGGATGGCTTTGTTCCCGGCTTAAAATAATTAATATAAATATGTTCGGAAATCTCTATGGGAAAAATGAATGAGCTTTCGATCTGTGGCACCACAAAATATCCGCCACTGCAATGCCCTATACAATGTTGATTCAATTTGTGTTTAATGTGTGTTTCCATGCGTTGTCCTGGGCAGCGTTTTCTGAGTGAATATGGCATGATCTGGGTGGGCGATGGAGACTGTAAGACCACCAGTGAAGAGGAGGGAGAAGACCATGAATCCATCCAGATACGGAGCTCCTCAGACAGAGACACGTGGCAACCAGGTTGGGGCATTACGCTTATAGGCCAGTGGTCCTCAAACTTTTTTCTTTTCAAGGACCCCCGGTTTGGTACACATTAGGCCACGGACCCCCCCCCCCCCCAATACTCTGAGAGGGTACAAATGGACCCTTAACGGGTCCATTTGGTTCCATTTTGTACCTTCTCAGAGTTACAGACCTGTAAGGGTCTATTTGGTTCTACTACTGTATATAAGCTGTATAACGCATTGCATCAGGACGTGTTGTGAGCTTGTATATCTGCCATTTTTTTAATAGCCAAAGTATAAAATAGAAATGGGGCTTAATTTGTTTGTGTATGTTTTGGAATAATAATCCAAATCTGCAAAGTATAACTAGTAACTAAAGCTGTCACAATTGTAGTGGAGTAAAAAGTACAATACGGTATTTGCCCCTGACACGTAGTGGAGCAGAAGTATAAAGTATTGAAAAATGTACAACATTTTTAGTACAGTACAGTACTTGAGTAAATGTACTTGGTTACTTTGCACCACTGCTCTTGCAGCCTCCTCCGTGATCAGGAGCTTCCAGATGAACTTTGACCTGGCGGTGCGGAGCATCCAGGAGCTGAACGTCCTGGCCGGGGAGGGGGAGTCCTTCGTTCAGGCCACGCCCAGGGGGGCACACCTGGCTCAAAAGACCCCCGTCCCGCTCAGGCTCTACAGCAATGGCATCGTGATGTTTGACGGACCTTTCCGCTCTTACCAGGAGCACAGCACCCAGGTCGGTTTTGTTAACCACTTAATAGGTGCCTTAAGGGACAACATTTGTGTTAGAATAAGTGTTCAATCTCTATATTTCCATATTAATCATTGCTAATAAATATAGAGTGTTTGTTCAGTAACTGGGGTTTCTCTGTCTCTCCAGCTCTTTAGTATTAAATAGAAAATACATTTTCAAGTCGGGATACCAATTTCATCCGATCAGGAGAGAGAACTCTCCGAAACAGGATAAACAAGTAAAATTGGAAGTAATGAAACAAATAAATCAGCAGACAAAACTAGAACTGGAACACAAGTTGATAAATGATCTTTGTGTTCTCTCTCCTGATTGAGTGAAATTGGAGTCCCACCTGAAGATGTATTTTCTGTTTATTAAAGCGCTGGAGAGAGAGAGAGAGAGAATGCGTCACATTGTGAGCTTGTAGATCTGATGAACTTGGCTCACATGCAGTTGTTCTCGCTCTTTGCAGCAGTGCATGCAAGACCTGATGGACGGATATTTCCCATCGGAGCTCCAGCAGAGATTTCCAGACGGAGTGCCTTTCCAGGTGCGTACTGCAGCTGTGTGTGTTTGTGTGGGCATGACGAGAGTGACGGCACGGCACAAGCGCGGACACCTTGCCGAAGTGGCTTTGTCTGAACATGTGACATTCCATAGGGCATGTGTTTCCCAACCTGGGTTTGTGGGCCCCCCTTTGGAGGGGAGCTAAAGATCACAGGTGGAGGCATGAGGTCATGTCTGTTTGGAGGTAGCCCAAAATGTTAAACTTGCTGCACAAAAGCATAACTGGCTTACGTTCACTTTCAACCTGGAATCCCTGTTTTGGCCATGCCATTATAGTGTCGAAAATAGTCACAAATATTGAAGATTCAAAACGTTTTTTTTTAAATAGCAGAAAAAATATGAGCTATTTTTGCCATTCAGCATACCAGAGGTATATATTGTACGTGTGTGTGTGTGTGTGTGTGTGTGTGTGTGTGTGTGTGTGTGTGTGTGTGTGTGTGTGTGTGTGTGTGTGTGTGTGTGTGTGTGTGTGTGTGTGTGTGTGTGTGTGTGTGTGTGTGTGTGTGTGTGCGCGTGCGTGCGTGCATGGGGGGGTCTCAGCTTTGGTCAGATGTAAGAAGGGGGGGCTCCAAAGATAAAGGGTTGGGAACCACTTCCATCGAGGTTTGTTTGATTGTTGATTGTTGATTGTTGTCCCGTCTGTCATGTACCTTTCTGCAGGTACATGACAGACGGGAGGAGGAATTTATTGTCAGGAGACCGTGGGCCGAGTTTCCTGGAAAAGGACAGTCTGTTGATGGCGGAACAGGCCAAGAATCCAACAATACTGTCCCCTCTGTAATACCTGGTCTGTACCCCAGCGTGTCCGTTTTACTTTTACACCAAATTGTAAATGTGGTACTTCTATGTATATACTGTAGTCGACAGATTTCTTAGTTCTATTCCATGTACTGCATCATTCTTGTCTGTTTCATTATTACAGTAAACAAGTTAGTAACATATTGTTTGGAATGGCTCCCTTCCTTCCTTACCTGCATAATAAAATACTTATAAATATAGAGTATAGACCGGTGCCCTTGGTCTAGTAAGTTAATGTTAATCTATTTAATGCGGGTACAGTGCGCACGACCATGCGACCGCCCGACTAAATATGAAGTTAATTCCATATTTGGACACATTTTACATGCTTATATTGGCGCAGCAGCACAAACGTGACGCAAAGCTCCACCAATTTGTGAAGCCAATGGGTCGGGTTGGCCAATCAGGGAGGCCGGTGCCTACACTCCCCGCAAACATATGCGGATATAGATATAGACAGATATAGACTTACGTGGTTTTCCGTTTCTCAGAAACTGTTGGTTCCGACCAAATTGCGACTCTGCACTGCACTGCACCGTGGGTTATGTGCAACACACACGCCAAGGTTGAGGTCAAACGGTCGGATGGTGCCCGAGTTATCATCATGAATTCATAGATAATAATAATATTATTATCTATGTATTCATATATATTATATATATAGATGTCAACGAGGAGGACAGTTCCACAGCGAGGATGATGTCACAGACAGTGACAGTTCAACACATGGTGGCATGTTTTTTTACCCCCTGATTGATCAGCTGCTCTACTACTGTAGTGTTGCCCTAGGCCAGGGATAAGCAGATATCAGCCCTAGGGTTTGTCCGTTTTATCACTCCTCTCACCCAGGGCAGATACAAGCTGGGTAATGTGATATCAAATGTGACACAAAACAATAAATGTTTTCTTTTTGCCTGTACACACAGGCAGGAAGACCACTATGGATCAGTTCCTGAACAGGTTGCCCAAAGTGGTGGTGAAGGCTGGCAGAGTGATTGACATCCGGGACTCGGTTCAGGCCGTTCTGCAGGTGAGGCCAGTGAACATGGATGTCAGGGAGTCTCAAGGCTGCCTACAGCCTTGTTCGCCCCAATGATCTAGTTTACACATTTCCGCTTGTCATACAGCCTCATCTTTCGTAGTCTGATTTCCACTTAATGTTTTCAATACAGGGACAGTCTGACATCCGCAATTCAGTGATTCTGGTAGAAACTCCAGTGCTGCAGGCCATGAAAGAGAGGTACACAGGACTTTTAAATATCAAGTCCAGCAATTCTACATCATATGTCATCACTATGAAGGTCAAACTGTGCCTGTAGATATTAAAATAAATGGTACATTTTCTATAAATAACAAAAATGAATCAAGATTGTACCATATATTTTTTTATCTACAGGCTCAGTTTGGCCTTCATATTGATGGCATAAGGATGTCGAATTATTGTATTGTTGACTTGCCTTGCTGCTTTGCATCTTAATGTATCATGTTCTTTGTGCAAACTGACTGCCACATGCAGACGAATGCACTACACATGCACCTCATTATTGACAGACCAAGGACGTTGGCTTTAATTGAATGGACTGCCCCTGGTACTCATCTGCTTTTAAAAGCCACTATAGCCTTTGGAAAAATAAATAAAGGGTCTGGGTGCTCGGAAGTTCAAAAAAGTGTAGCGAAGGTCCTCTTTGGTGGGGGACTGAAAACTTGCAACAAAGGAAAAAAAACAAGGCACTGGTGAAAAAAGTTAAAAAGTCTTTATTGATGTGGCTAGTTCATAATAGAAGTAGTTAAAACTGGGATAACCCACGCGTAGTGGCCAGCACGGCCTTCTTCAGGGTATAAATCTCAACAAACAATTTCCCCCTTAGATTATCCCCACTATAGCCTTTGACTGATTGATTGGATACTTAATTAACAGTTTGCAGATTGTACAGAGGTACGGTTTACGAAGATTGTTAAAAGGATAACACAAAAAGCCCTTACGGGCTTGTTTCCATTCTGGTCCTGTGTGGCCTCCTGTTTGACATGACTCTGTTGACGTACTGGCATTGAAAGGTTATTCTGGCTTTTTGTACGGTTCACTTTTAATAAAAAGGCTTAAACCGTCCCGAGCAGGGCCGGACTAACCGTTGGGCTAGGGTGGGCTTCAGCCCACGGGCCTCCAACTGGGGGGGCCTAAAAAAATATTATTATTATTTATTTATTTTTATTTTTTTTATGATCAAATTATTTTTTTACGATCAAATTGTAAAGTATTGCAATCCAATTCAAGTGATATTTTTGTTAGTTATTGTATATATGTATATATATGTATGTATACGAAACAAAAGAAGAGTAGACCCTTCCCTTCACAGCTAATAGAGAATTTTTAATTTTAAGAATCGGTTCAGAATTGAATGAGTATAATTAAAAGAAAAATAACCCGAGTTTTTTGTGATAATAAATTGGTAAAATCAGGCAAAAATATGAATTAAATAACATAACCCTAACCTAACTCCTAATCCTAACCCTAAAACCAAAATAAAGAAACCAAAAACTGGGAAAAAAAACTAACCCAATCCGTCCAGAACCGCGAAAAAAACGAACCCAATCCGCCCAGAACCGCAAAAAAAAATTGCGCGTGCATGCGCGCCAGGGGGGCCTCGAAAATTACTCTAGCCCACGGGCCTCAACTCATATTAATCCGGCACTGGTCCCGAGTGCCTTCCTTATCATTATGTCGCTCAATATTCTTGCAGAGATATAGACATTGTATTGTTAAGTCATGATTATGAGTGTATTTAATGACGTTGCATTGATGAGACGGTCATAATGCAGAAGCGACCCCGTCACCTTCTCTCACACAGGCTGGAGATGTGTGACAGTGAGCGGCCTCCGTCAGCCCGTGATGTCACCACGCTGAGGGTGAAGTCAGAGGACGGGGAGAGCAGTTACATACTGAAAATGCGCTTCTCAGAAACTATAGGTCACCTTCGCCAGTATCTGGACAAACACAGGTGAGACGACTGGCTGTATTGTCCAGGACAGTGGTTCTCAACCCTTTTTAATTTATGTGGGTTTTTTGTTTTTTTTGTTGGGGGGGTCTTATACCTTTATTGATAGGATAGTAGTCGGACAGGAAATGGGGAGAGAGATGGGGAGTGACACTCAGCAAAGGCCGCCAGGATCGGGACTGGAACCCGCGACGCGCTGTCAGGCTACTTTGGAGCCTAGGTGCCTGGACCGCTACGCCAGCGGTCCACACCAACCTTTTTAATTAACTCTTAGAGTTATAGACCTGTAAGGGTCCATTTGGTTCTTAACTATCAGTAATATAGCTTTCTTTCCTTTTTTTTTTACCCCCTGGAACACCTTCAAGGACCCCTGGGGGTCCCCGGACCCCGCTATGAGAACCACTGGTCCAGCAGTAAAATACATTTCACCCACTGTAAACCTGTCATGTGACAATGAAGTTGAATTTGAGTTGAGCCATAATGAAAGGAAACACCATACTAATCATAATCACGTATCCTTGAGAACTCCTTTTAATGCTTAATCACTTTCAACCTGGCATTCCTATTTTGGGTAAGTCATTATCATAGGTGAACATTTTTCAAAACTAAGCCAGATGGCAAAAATAGCTGATCTTCAAGCTCACAATGTGATTCATCATACGACAAAAGTATTACTGTATAGCATTGGTTCTCAAAGTGGGGTCCTTGGGGGGTTTCCAGCAAAATGTGTTAATATAGAATCACAATCATTTTAACCACTTTGGCTATTCAAAAATAGCAGATGTACAAGCTCATAGTGCCGCACTATGAGTTTGCAGATCTGCTATTTTTGAAAAATCGTGAAGATTTGTGCAAACCTTTGAATATATATATTTTTAAAGCGAACATTTGTAACTCAAATCTTTGCTTCTGGGGGGGTCCTTGAAACAAAATATTTTGAAATGGGGGTCCGCGGCCAAATACATATCATTTTGAGAGTCCTTGACATGAAAAGGTTTGAGAACCACTGCTGTATAGGGGGGTTAAGTGGTTATGTCCATGGAACTCACCTGTACGTTCTCTCTCTCTCATCTCTCCTGTACCACAGGGGGACAGGCGTCATGGACTATGACATCATCAGTGTGTTCCCACAGAGCTGCTATGATGACGACTCTCACACACTCCTGTCCTGTGGACTCACACCTAACGCTGCACTGCTGCTACGGACCAACATCAGCTGTTCACACACACAGACAAACTAACTAACTAACAAACAAACAAACAGACAGACAGACAGACGGGCAGGGGTGAAAACATAATCTCTGGCCTGCCTGGGGGGGGGGTCAGAACATGGACTTAAGGTGCAAATGATTGTTTTGTTTGTTTGTTAAAATAGCTCTATATTCAGTATATTCATAGCTATAGTGTCTGTTCAGTAACAGGGTTGCTCCGTCTCTTTAGAGAATTCATATAGGATACAGGATAAACATAAAATTGGAAGTGATGAAACAACAAAATGAGCTGGCAAAAAAAGAGCTGGAACACTACATTTTAAGGGGATAAATGGGTTCTCTCTCCTGATTGGATGAACTGGTGATCCACCTGATTATTAAATAGCTGGAGAGACAGGGAGACCCCTGCTGCTGAAAAAACACTGTCTATAGCAATGATTACAATCAGAATATAGAGCTTTAACATTTTAACGAAGAAAAACACGTTTTAGCCATACAATATCACTTACACTACCTTTAGACTAATTAGACAAATTAGACTAATTTAAACACGGCAACATCTTCAGTTGATAAACTCTTTAGTGTAGACCTGTAATGGGTCCAAAACAGCTGTACTGTACGCTCTCAGTTACAAATGCATAAACTAACAGAGGATATTCTCTGTATTATTTTTCTCCGATATATTATTTGCTCTTTAGTCTTTAACAAGTGATGTCCATGTAATTTTCTTGTCACTGTGACTATTTGATTGAATACTTTATTAGTCAGAAATGTAAACAGCACGTGGTACAGCAAGACATTAAAGCTAAAAGGATAACACAAACTCCTGGGGACTTTCCATTGTGGTCATATGTATTAAAGCAGTGAGTTGGATAGTGATTTAGTTTACAGCAGAGAAACCACTTTGACAGGAACACCTAGTCAATGGCACTGTGCATTCTCAAGCACGTTTTCCAGCTCGTGCCAGTGATCCTTGGCACAGTGTGCCGACTTCTCATGTTCCTACTATGTTGCGCACAGTGAGGCGCACTGAAAATAGCTGATCTACAAGCCCACAACACGTCACAGCATGACGCGTTATGTGCTTGTATATCTGCTGTTTTGGTGTGGGCACCACTGGCGTGCAACTAGACTGCCATACAGGCCAGTCTCTCCCACTTTCTGAAACTTTCGAAAAGTGACACTTTCTGCTTACCAAAGGGTACAGCAGCAACAGAAGACTGAGTGGGATGATTCTGAGTACACTGCGGCTGAATAATTCAATTTTTGTGTGTCAGTTTGGGGCCGCCGGGCCTCGTTTCAATTGAAACGCGTGAAACATTGCTTAGGCCTCCTCTGCAGAGAAGCTTAATATAGTCATCAATAAAATGCAATGAAATATATTTAAACCAATGGGCAAGAGTATTGAAAACCATCTTTATTTCTACAGTCAAAGACAAAACATAATATATGAAAATATAAACATCTTTTCCATTTTTGCCCAAAAAAAAAAGATCTGAGATGTTGGAGCATGCAGTAGTTGGCTTTCTAAAAAATAAAGACTTGGTATTCCAGCTCATCTGCAGCTTATTATGTAATGCTTGTTAAATAAGCGAGATGTTACAGTAATAAATTAGGACCAAAAAAATGCTTTTTACATTACACTTGTGAACACAAACAAAAATTAAAATCAATACTGCAGGATAATGTAGCGTTCAGTCATTAGTGTCTATCAAACTGGATGTTAGCCGCATAATCAACCTTGAAATATAAAGTCTGCCATGCTTTCGGAGCAGTGGTTCTCAAACGTTTTAATCTCAAAGACCCTCATAACTCTTGAGTTTACAGACCTTTACGAGTCCGTTTGGAACCCCCTCAAGGAACCCAGAGGGTCCCTGGACCCCACTTTGCGAACCACTGTTCTGCTGACATCCCGCCAGCCATGAATCTACAGAAACCTGCCTGCTACAAACTTACTTAAGTGGAAATCATTCAGCAACTTGGTTTACAACAGTGTAAAGGCCTTAACTAGCTAAGTCACGAAGCCAAGACAAAGTAGCCATAACAGTCAAAGGCAAGGAATGTATTGATTGTTTTGCAGCTTGATAGACCAAGTAAGGTCACGTCAAAAGAGAGAGACGGTGGTGGATATAGCGCTTTGTGACTTGGTCTAAATGCATTGGTATTGTGGCTGTAACAACAGCACAGAAAAGGCACAGGTTGACATACAGTCATTGAAAGAGAGAGCCTCCAAAAAAATAACATTCATAGAGCCGTTTTCGGACGGTCCCTTTGACCGCACAACTGCAGTATAGTCCATGAGCCAGACAAGATTTCATTATCGAAAGAGTGGGCAAAACCAAACCTATATTAAATTGTTCATAGGGTCAATAAGAGTAAATAAATATATGATAACCTCTCCACAGGAGCAGCTTTTTCATGGTTATCACACATTTTGTAATTTTCCCCATACGTACATGACAGGTGAAAAAATGACAACATTTTAAAAAGAGTTATCATAATGAAACTTCCTGAGTTGATTACTTACATGAAGACAATGATTTATCGTATTACAAGTTTTCTGAAATTGTATATTTAGATATGCAAATTGGGCATTAGGAATATGCCCGAATTTGCATAACTTTCCAGAATCAACATTGGAACATTTGAGAAAGCCAGAGTCAACATTCTTATTTCATTTTGTTAAGATGTTGGAGTCAAAGGTTTTTAACGAGGGAATATTCAATATCTGGCTCAATTTGGGGATTCTGGCTCATGGACTAAATGCCTAATTTGCATATTTAAATATACAATTTCAGAAAACTTGTAATACGATAAATCATTGTCTTCATGTAAGTAATCAACTCAGGAAGTTTCATTATGATAACTCTTTTTTAAATTTTGTAATTTCTTCACCTGTCATGTACGTATGGGGAAAATTACAAAATGTGTGATAACCATGAAAAAGCTACTCCTGTGGAGAGGTTATCATATATTTATTTACTCGTATTGACCCTATGAACAATTTAATATAGGTTTGGTTTTGCCCAATCTTTCGATAATCATTGCTCAATTTTGGGGCTCTGGCTCATGGACTAGTAGGCCTATTGGTGTCAGTTGCTTTAGTCTCATAGCCCCTATATGTAAAATCCTCAGTGTTTAATTTAACTCAGTGTGTACAAATGTGTACACTATCTGAGTTACAAACAGATACATTGACGCTGAGGATTTGTACTGTGTACCGTTGTTACTCCACCCAACATCAAAATCTAATGTTACGGTGCCCACCATTTTAAATAATGGCTTGTCAGTAACATTACCCGGTCTATAGGGCCGTTCACAACAAGCACTATAACTATAACAATAACTATATTGTTGGTTATAGTTGTGTGAACTCTGCCATCCACTTGACTTAAGAATTATGTTTATAGTTATCGTGCTTGGTGTGAACAACAGCCCGTTAAGTCATTCAAAAAAACACAGATCAAAATATTTTCAGTTGATTGTCAACCACATCCTGGATTATCTCCCCCCTAAGAGGGAAAGTAAGGTTTAAAATAAGTTACATAGGTTCATAGTTGCACAAATGCCCGCTCACTAGGAAAAAAAAGTGGACGAGTGTTTGCTAACAGACATAAAAATGTCATAATGAATAAAACACCCCACACACGCAACCTACATTATGCTACAAATGTCAAGTATTAAGAGTTCAGCTTTTCCTCCGATTGCCAAAACTTGCTGAGCTTAGCGTTGATAATGACCTACAGGCCGACCTCACATCCAACACCCTCCAGTGGATGAAGAGAACCCCAGACCCTAGTTTGAGAACCAATGTTCTAGAGGCTGATGAGTTGACAGGGGTTTTCCATTTCCAGAAGGGTGGATGGACTACTGGGTAATGCAGTTTTCTCCCATGTCCTGTGCATAGCGGTCAGACACTAAGGAAGAAGGACTTATGGGTAATGCAGTTCTCTCCCATGTCCTGTGCGTCGCGGTCAAGACACTATGGAAGGAGGACTACTGGGTAATGCAGTTCTCTCCCATGTCCTGTGCGTAGCGGTCAGACACTATGGTGCGCAGTTCCTCCACGTCTTGTCGGAGCTGCCGGGCGTCTGCCAGCTTCTTCTGCAACACCTCTGGACTCAGCCAGTCCTCCACACATTGTTCAATGGGAGGGGGTGCTGAGGAGAGAACACAGAATTCACTTAATTGATTTCTCTTTATTTTATTAATTTTAGCATTGTTTTAGAACATAATTAGGGCTGTACCGGACTCTAAAATGTCCAAGTCAAGTCTGATCCGGTAGCTGAATCATGCTGAAGCACGTAACGATTTGGGGTATGTCAATGGAATACAGTATGTATGATATTCTTGTCGTCATATTTGTAAACCGTTTTAAGAAAAGCAATAATCCATGCGAGGCCGTGGATTACCGTGATTTTACGATGACTCGTTGTGCTTCCCATGCCTCTTACCCGTTAGTAAAATCCACAGTAAACCACGACCCTCTAGTGGCTGGATGCTTTAATAAATAACAGTAAAGAAACATACAATCCAGGAGCATTAGCCACTTACAGGTGATGCCGAGCAGCAGGGAGAGGTTGGGGTCTCGTCCCTGTGCTCTCTGGGTCAGCACGTTGCACAGGGAGCGCAGGTCACTGAGGCAGGACGACATCTCTGCATGCAGCCTCTGGGTGAGGCGGGCCCCGCAGGGCTGCATGGTGCTGCCGGAGGCCTGGTTCAGGTTCTGGTCCCTCCACTCTGGATCTCCCATCTGCTCCTGCAGGGTCAGGTTCTGATCCAGCAGCTCCTGGTTCTGGCCCGACAGCTGGAATGCACACGTCAATGTCAACGATGTTGCACCCCTATACAGAGTCACAGTTTGTGTGTGTGTGTGTGTGTGTGTGTGTGTGTGTGTGTGTGTGTGTGTGTGTGTGTGTGTGTGTGTGTGTGTGTGTGTGTGTGTGTGTGTGTGTGTGTGTGTGTGTGTGTGTCTCACCTCCTTCATGGCTGTACGGAGCTGTTGCAGACTCTGTTCTTTGGCATTCACCTCCTCTCTCAGAGCTTGGGAGCTGATCTCCTCCTGGGAAAGCTGCTCCTCCAAGTTCTGCTCAAACACACAATCATACGAGTACATTTTTCTCTGATCGTACTTCGTGCAAATGTATGGGAACTCACACAAGGAGGAATACAAGACGTACCCTGATCTGAGCCCCAAGCTGTTCCATCATCCTCAGCTGTTTCTCAATGACCTGCAAGGAGAGGAATCAGGCTTTTTTTTAGACTACATTTCTTTGGACAAGAATTACGGTTTCTTTCGCATAACTATATCACCACATTCCACAGAAAGCGTTTTTCATTTTTTTGCTGCCAGCGCTTTTCTGCCATGCATTTCTAGAGTAGAAACACACTGGAACAGGCAATTCAATGTGCTTTACATAAAAACATGCAAAATTAAAATTCTGTAGAAATGTACTATAGAGAAACATAATTCTGTGCTCTACCGTGTCCTTTATTCAGGACACTAAATGCAATACAAACAAAAGTAAATAGAAAATAGAGTAAGATAATAATATAAGTAAAGAAGTTTCAATTAAAAGGCAGCAGCAGGCAGTTAAAAAAAAAAGAATGTTGGAGAAACACGCCCACAATCATTGAGCAGAGGCGTATTGCTCTGGGCATGTGTAGCGCTCTGGACTTGATATTGTCTCTGTAAGGGTGGAAACCTCATATATGTCCAAAACAATAACTAACATATTCAAGAGCATCAAAAGAAGCAGATCCAAGCTCAAAACGTGTGGCGGATCTGCTACTTTTAATGCTTTTTTGTGACGCTGTAGTATGATTAATTTATCATTTACAAAAAAACAAAAAGAGTTAGAATATGTAGATAGAGGTTTCTGCCCAACAGCAACGATATCCAAAGCACTCTGTTGGTTTAAAAAAAAATGCCCATGTTGCTCATGTCGGGGCTCTTTCATGTGGTCGAACCTTCTTCAATCTGTGCTGCTCTTCTCTCAGGACGCTGTTCTCTGCTCTGAGCGTCTCCACATCCAGGGAGGGCAGCCGGGCTCCGTCCTCCAGACCCTCCTGCACTCGCTCCTGCAAACTGAACCAAAAAAAAAAACATTTCATTTAACCTAGTGATTCCCAAAGGACCAGTTTGATATGCATGGTTAGGCCACAGACCCCCATTTGATACCATTTTTGATCTCCGGGACCCCAGTCGACACTGTTGAATCCTCAGTGATCATTTAACTCTAAAAGCGTACATAGCTCATTAGTAAGGAATGTAAACAGCACGTGGTACAGTCAGACATTAAGGCTAAACAGATAACACAAAAAATGTCCTGGGGACTCATTTCCATTGTGGTCCTATGTGTTCAATTCATCAACATAGCATAAATAATTAACACAATAATATGTCATCAACGAATACAAAACACTATATACAGTATATACAAAGGAGATGGGAATTTACCTCCCCTTGTGGTCTCCTTTTTTGTGTGTGTGTGCGTGTCTCGTCTCCGCCATAATATGGCGAAGATGCGGTTACTTATACCCATAGAGTACTGAGAGTGATATGCTTATTGTATCATGAAGACATGTCATGATTTCGTGAATGTAACCTTAACTGTACCTTTAATATTCGTGTATGCTCTCCTTTATGTGGACATGAATAAATTGTTAAAGTGTGTGTGTGTGTGTGTGTGTGTGTGTGTGTGTGTGTGTGTGTGTGTGTGTGTGTGTGTGTGTGTGTGTGTGTGTGTGTGTGTGTGTGTGTGTGTGTGTGTGTGTGTTCTTGTACTTGGTAACGGTGGACAGCAGCTCTCTCTCTCTGAATCTCTGTTCCTCCAGCAGTGAGTCTTTCTCTCTGGTCAGAGAACGAGCCTCCTCCAGACACACGTCCAGCTCCCTCACCTTGCCCTGCAGGTGGGCCGCCCGCTGCTCCACGTCCAGCAGCTGAACACACAACATCAGTCAGTCTCCATACACATAACACTGTATATGATCATCAGCATGACATTACCGTTAGGTGCAGCACTTCCCACTCGGGAGCATTCGCTGCATGTTAAGCAGTCAAATGGGTGGGCCCGCCGTGTACGTTTTCAGAGCATGTTTATTTTAACGATCAATCAATCGATTCAGTTTGTATCAATGGAACTAACGTAGCGGTATCACAATGAAAACTCATCCTTTAATGTTTTAAAGAACAAATACCATGGCATCTGTTTTTATTTTAAAGGGATAGTTCACCCCCAAAATGACTTTTTTTTATATATCGATTAGTCATCCCATGGAGACTTGAATTCATGGATATTTTAGGATCAGTTAGGATGGAGCGACGGACCGGTTTGTTCTGAACAATAGGATGTGATCAGTTAGGATGGAGCGACGGCATGGATTAAAGCAAAATAAAATCTCACGACTGACTGAATGTGTATGGCCAAGTCTGCTGTAATATTGTTGCTGTTGTACATATTGCCAACCAGGTGAAGAAATCACAGCTTGAGGCTTTAACCTCTGCTTTTATGACATAATCCGAGACCATTAGGGTTTTATGGAAAATGCTTCTAAACATTTAGAACGGGCTAGTTTGACAACTTCAAATGCTCCAATCTTTGAAAATATTAATCGAAAATAGCCTATCTACAAGCGACGCATTGAGAGCTTGTAGATCGTCCATTTCCGCTGCGCAACATGCTTCCATAGAAGACATGCTGGCTTCTATGGAATCCAACTGACTGAAATCAGTCGTGGCGACTGAGAACCTTAATTCATGAGCGACGGACCTGTTTGTTCTGGCGCTGGTAGTCCTCCATGGCGGGCAGGTCAGCCAGGTAGCGCTCCAGAGTCTCGATGCGCTGCTGCCGCTCTCTGTTCTGCTCCGTCTCCTTCTGACATTTCTTCTTCAGGTTGTTGATGTGCTTGTCCCGACTGCGGATCTGCAAAACACACGGCCAAAACGCCGACATTATAGTAACGGTCATGTGCTCTTAATGGTGTCAAACCACTTTCAATCTGGCGTTCCTATTTTGGCCATGTCATTGATTATAGGTGAACATTTTCAAAAATAAGGGAAAAAATTGCCGATCTACAAGCTTACAATGTTTTTTTTTATTTTTTATTATTTTTATCCCGCGATTTTAGTAACCCATTTTTTCACCCGGTGCCAATTTCCTAAGTGATCCTGGGCGCTACACCAGCCCTACACCAGTCCCCCACAGTAGGGAGGCCAGGGCCGAGCTCATGCTTCCTTCAGGCATGAGAGCCAACTGACCTTCTTGTCACCTGACAGGGGGGAGTTTCCCTGGTTGGACGTAGCGCGTGGAAGGAACACGTTATTCCAACCAGTTCCCTTCCCCTCCATCAGGCGCCCCGGCTGTCATGGGGGAGGCGGTATAGCGACCAGGATTACTACATGTTTTTGTGAGGGTATTAACTACCCTAGGAGACACGGGGAGAACATGCAAACTCCACACAGAGTAGGCCCTTTCGCCAACCCCACCTAGGGTATGGACGCTGATGACGCGGAGGAGAAGACACGCCCCCAGCGCCCACAGCGTCCCCGGCGGGAATCGAACCCAGGACCTTCTAGCTGTGAGGCGACAGCGCTACCGACTGCGCCACCGTACAAGCTTACAATGTGACGCATCTTGTAGACTCATTGGCTATTTTTTGCTATTCGTCGTATGATAGAGTATTTAGGGGTTAAAGGCTGGTGTAACCCTAAACTGAACTGTAGTTCATTTTCCAGTTCAAATTAGAAGGCTGTGACGTGAAACACAGCTGCAGCTAATACAATTAATAAATCGCTGGCCTAGGGTTCCATGCTCCTTTAAGTGGATATGTCACATGTAACTGACCCTCTCTTCCTGTTTCCTCATCTCCTCTGCGTGCCGGTCGGCGCTCTCCTTCAGGCCGTCGGTCAGGCGGCGCGTCTCGGCCTCCACGGAGCCCAGCCGCCGCTCCGCCTCGGCCTTCTCCTGGGCCGCGCAGTCCGTCCGCTCTGCAAACTGAGCCCTCAGGAAGGCATTCTCCCTCTGAGCCTCCTGTAACATGATGACCACACATTAGGAAGAGGGGTTACTATGAACTGTCCCCCCCTGGCGCCATTCGTTTTGACGCCTGTGTTTAAAGGGCAAGACCACTTTGGTAGAGGTTTAGGTTGTGTATTTATTTACCTTGCCATGATGCAACTCAAAGGTGGGCAAGAAATACAAAATAATTGCTACAGTGATTAGAAATTGATCATTCAAAATATGCTCCTCATTGACTTACATTGTGCACTGAAATAGCTCTCAAAGTCACTCTTTTAGCACATAAACAAACACAAACTAAGTTGATTCAGACAATAAGGAACATCATCAAACCCAGTTTGTTAGTTTTTTTTATAAAAATGTCAACTTCCTGTTGATTTTACTATTTGAAGATCCAGATCCGGAACCGTAGATCCAGTCCGGGTTTTCTTCTTAATACAAATTGTAAAATAAACAGGAAGTTGACTTTTGTAAAAAAGAAAAGAAAACAGTACTGGGTTTGGCGATGTTCTATATTGTCTGAATCAGCTTTGTTTGCGTTCGTTTACATGCTAAAAGAGAGCTGTTTCACCGTACAATGCAAGTCAATGAGGAGCATATTTTGAATTATCAATTTCTAATCAATGGAGCAGTTATTTTTGATTTCTTGCCCACCTTTGGAATTAAATCATGGCAAGGGTGGACACGCCATGAACTTGAATGAAAGTATATTATAGATACTCCTGGTCAAAATGTTAAGTTAAAAGTTTCTCAGTCAAATTTGTACTTGCGTTAAAAGTACTGGAGTATGTAAGTATTGAAAAGTACATGCTTCAAAAAATTTGACATTTTCCTCCCAAATTAAAAACTATTCAGAATTTCTTAAAAATAGTCAAAATCGCCGATCTACAAGCTGAGCTTACAGAAAGGCGATTTTCACTTTTCACAATTCTTTCACTATTTTTGAAATAGGCCTTAAGCCTATATTAAGCCTTAATTTGGGTCCCGGGGTGGTCCCTTCCCAGAAAAGTAGTGGAGTCAAAAGTACAATATTGCTAAGCTTCCCCCCCCAAAAACTCAAATACTAAAGTACAGATCCTCAAAAATGTCTTATTAAGTACTAGTACTAAAGTAATGCATGGTTACTGTCCACGGCAGCTCACCTGCAGTCGAAGCATGCACATGTCTGCGTAGGAGGCGCCGCGCCCCAGCAGGGCTCCGTGGACCTGCAGCTCGCTATCCCTCAGCCGCTGCTCCAGCTGGGCCATGTGCTGCTTCTGTCTGTAACACAACCCCAGTGAGCCCACCCGGTCAACAGCACTGCAATCACCAGGGTTCCCACACATTTTCAACAATGAATTTTAAAAACTTTCCCAAAGTATTTTACCCCATTTCCAGGCCTATAGCAATAATGAGGCTCTTAAACATGTGTGCTATCAACGCCCCCAGACAGACTCGAGTAAAAGGTGTCATGTGATCACAGTGCACTGTGTTGTTAGCTTGTAGATCTATTATTTGTGTCAAGCGACGTCCTGTATACATTAGGCCACACGTATTCCACGTAATGCTTGACATGTTTTGGGTGTTCATGTTTTTTATGAATAAAATCAAAAATAAATTTAAACTATATCCAAACATTTTCCAAAACATTCAGTTAATTCGTAAAATTCACGCCGTACTTGGTTATACTACAGTGTCACACGCAAGCATCAAAAGCAGCAGATCCACAAGCTTGTAGATCTGCTACTTTTGCCATTTTTGAATTTGGAATCCTGAAAAGTAACAGAGACAATATTGAAAGTATAGTTAGCCTATTGTTGTTGTCGGGCAGAAATCGTGTGTTTTTACATCTAATCTACTGGAATACAGGGTTTCCCCCCCCCCCCCCATTTCCTAAAGATTTACCGTTTTGGACATAGAGGGTTTCCACTCGACAGAGACAATATAACATTTGGAGGTCTGAGAATGTTCTATCATTCTCACTAATGGTGTGAAGTCATCTGGAGCCTTTTTTTTACCTTTCTATCACAAGCTCCTTCTCCTTCAACAAACCCTCATTGGCTTTGACCAGAGAGTCCCACTTGCCAGACTCCAAGTGTGGGGAGGGGGCGTACACGGACGAGAACTGGCCCACCCCAGCATTCATCAACTATAAACCAAAAGAGAAAAAAAGAAAACATGACAAACATGGTTCAGAATAATCGAATTATCATTTTTAGGATAAAAATTTAATATTAAAAATTATTATTAAAAAAAAGGTCTGTTGCAAAGGCTATATTGTCATCCAAACCCTGCCCATAGTAACTACATTTTAGAGGAAACCTAGTATGGGTGTAATATTTATCCATTCTCTATTTTGCGTTTACAGGAAGTAATTACAAATCAAATTTTAGGGACTTTTGATATAAAGAAATACACAAATGGATTGACTGTGGGTATGCTCTAAAAGTGTGAAACACCTTTTTTTTTACCACGTCTTTAATGGTTTAGTTACAATAATGTAAAAGATGCACATGCTACCGTCTTTGTTTATTTCTGAAAACCAGTTTATAGGCCAATGCAATGCCATTATTGTAACCTAGGATGGTCATTTAATGAAAAAATAATAATAATCCCCAGAACAATTTCACTGGGGAAATTGGGGGGCGTGGTCAAATATTCAAATAATCGTTATTAATAGAATTATAGTAATCAAATTGTATTTGTCACTTTTACACATCCTAGTACAGTGCATGTATTCACATCTACAGGGATTAAAGCATCACAAATCTCATGATGACTGAACATTTTTGTTAGGCCGTCCTAATCCGTAATTTGTGAAACAATGTGGAAGGAGTCCTCCACACTAGTGCTGTGTTAGATTATGTTATGTTCAATGATTGTTATCATTGAAAACCTATATTGTTGCTATATATACTTATATAATATTATTTATATAATTCTATAATTTGGAAGAAATTTCAGATCGAGGCTTTAACCTCTGCTTTTATGAAATATCCGAGACCATTAGGGTTTTATGGAAGATGCTTCTGAACATCAATTTACAATTTAAGCAATAGAATATGTATTGCTACTTTGACCCATTATAATACTCTTTAATCTCAAACAAATTACTGATATCAGTCCCTTACAACTTTAATCCTGTAGAATGTAAAACAAAACCCCACAGTGAATGGCATCTAAATAAATTACATTCATTCAGTACAAGTCCTGAATGAATGCATACACTGGCTAATGTATTCACTCCCCCATGCTGTAGTGGAAAGTAATAGTGTGTTCATAGTAAAGGTTAATGTATGACAGGAATTTCACTCAGTGACTGACCGGTGCAAGACGATACTTATATTATGTCATACAAACATACTGAATATTATTAGCATATATACACACACACACACACACACACAACCCACAGCAAACGTTAGACTAGTGTACATGTGTTGAACAGATGTGTAATAGAATGTCTCAAATCTGAATTTTTCACACTGGCAGCCCAAATCAGATTGGTTTTGATTAAGTCTGAACAGTAAAAAAGAAAACGCATGGAAACTGATTTTTGCCTTTAACATTTGAACCACATTCCTAAGTGGTTTGAAATGCCATTAAAATCTGATGTCTAAAAGATGTGTCCCACTGTGGGCACTAAAGCCAGAGTTCTACTTTGTCATACGACGGGGTCGCTCCCCGAAAAATAGCAGATCTACAAGCTCACAACACGTGCACCGCAACACGTTGTGAGCTTGTAGATCTGCTAGTGTAGACACCTAAGTCATAAAGATCGTATTTGAGAAACAAATCGTTATTTGGAAAAGAAACCTTGGTGTTTTTCTGCAGTCTAGTACAGCGGTTTTCAAAAAGTGGTCCGGGGACCACCAGTGGTCCTTGAGGGGGTTCCAGGTGGTCCCCAGCTAAATGATGGAGAGTTGGTAACCAAATGGACCCTTATTGATCTTCAACTCTTGAGAGCGAAAAATGAAATTATTGTTAAACATCTGCATTACTTAATAAAATAATTGTTATTTTGATCAACGTTGGCCTGTTATCTCTCCTATGGTACCAACATCAATACAGCATGGAATTGTGGACTGACTTATCCAACGACAACAAAACATTCCAAGTCTCTGAGAGTCTAAATCTCATCAAATGGTGCTTCCGTGGCTCAAATGCCGAATAAATAATGGACCTCGATATGAAAAGGGTTGAAAACCACTGCTCCGGTAGTCTAAACTTGAATGTCCTGCTCTACAGCAAGTGCAACACACCTGCATTTGCTCCACTTGCAGGCGCAGACTCTCCAACTGTTGCTTCTGCTGCTGTTGCTGCTGCCAGCTGGGCACCTCGCTGCATCTGTCCTGCTGCAACAAGGGCTCGTAGGAGTCGTAGGCCTTGGCCCCCCCAAGGTCCCTTAGCAGAGCCTGTGTCTGCAGCCCCAGGGAGCCGGGATAGACTCCGGCCGACGCGGCCATGCCGGGATGGCCGCCTCTCTGCATGCAGCCCGGGTCAGACGTTCCCGGAAGGCCCGGCCTGGCCTCGGGGAGGACCTTATAGGAATGCTCCATGCCTCCTCCTCCACATCTGTAGGCGTCCGAGACGCACTCGGTCGAGTCGAGCCCGGTCATCTGTAGCCTGAGTCGGACGTCGGGGCACAGACTCCCCAGCAGGGCCGACTGGTTCATCGTGGGCTCCATGGCGGGAGTGTCGAACCTCTGGGCCTCGCCCAGGTGCGTCTGGTCGCCCGTGGGGAACAGGGAATGGTCCAGGCCGTTGACCAGGCTGCGGTAGCGGCTCAGGCAGTCTGGTTTGGGCCCCAGGGGATCCGCTCCCGCGCCCGACTGGGCGTCCAGGTTGGGTGAGGAGGCCGATTTGGAGAGGGAGGACTTGGAGCTAGGGCTGTCAGTCACCACCATGAAATATGTAGTTAACGATTAACTGGCATACGAATGAATGCGATTAACGACTTGATCGTGTTTTTCACATTGAACATTTGCCTTGTAGGCTTCGTAAACTAAGAAATGACTGACAATGACGGGTACCAATAATCAAAATAAATAATGTACCATGACCAAAACAGGCTATGCATTTTATATTTTTACACAAAAATGTTCAAAAATAGCCAATCTACAAGCTTGTAGATGGGCCATTTCATTCTTTCTCAACAGAAGAATTTATACAGATGAATGGAAACGATTCTGACGCATAATAGTAATGATCAGGATTTTTATATATATATATATATATATATATATATATATATATATATATATATATATATATATATATATATATATATATATATATATATATATATAAATAAATAAATTGTGAGAGACTTACTTGGAGCTGGCGCCGCTGGAGGTCCTGGAGCCAGAGGAAGGCCTGTGAGGGTCAGCGGAGGCCTGGGCCTCTTCTGGGATGCGGGGATGCAGGTGCTTGGAGGCCGGTGCTCCGGCCGTGGACGGCATGACATGTGCGGTAGGGATGGGGATCTGACTGCGGATGGGCTGGAAGGAAGGGCTGCTGCGTGTGCTGCAGAAATCTAAAACAGCCACGGGAGGGAGTGAAAAGTACGCCGTCAAAAATCTGGAGTGTTCCTTTAACTCACAGAGTGTACAAATTGACACACTTTACAACCTTATCTTCATATAATGGGTCCTCACTAAGTAATGCTCATTAGAAGATGGCACAATTTCCATCTTCTCACTTTGAATCTCATTGGTGGGCTATGGACAGTTCAGCAACCTGCCTATCAATTACATCATAGATGGGGATCCAAAGCCAATAGAAACTTTCTCTTCCTGGGAAGTTAGCATACTGAAATGGAAGCCATTGTTCTTGCATTCATTTAAACACGTTTGAAAACTTGTCACCAAACCTGCTTACAGATGATGTTACTGGTAGGCAGGGTTCTGAAAAGTCCACAGCCCTCCTCTGAGACACAGAGTGAGTATAGAAATGATACCGTCTTATAAATAATGAGCATTAGTGAGGACCAATTATATGAAGACAGGTTGGAAATGGGTGAAATGGTCTTTCAAGGGTTGCCGTATAACAAGATTTGAAGAAGTGAGGTGATTTTTTGTTAATTGGTACAGATGAATACACACATGTAGACAACTAGACAAACACTTTCACGTTGCCCAACAAAACTAGAGCAGGTTGCCTATGTATAGCAGCAGGGAAGTCCATTTACTCTATTTTCAGGTGGTTATTTATTATTATGTGGACTCGTAGCAACAGCAGAGTTTATGGACTTAGTGTCCCTATGCTGGGGTGAACGTTCAGCAGAAATAGCCGATCTACAAGCTTGCAATGCATCGCATTGGAGGCTTTTAGATCTACTATTTTCAGCGCAGATATTTGGTGTAGAGGGGAAAAAAACATTAGGGGGCCTAGAATAGACCCACAGGATACTCGTGTCAACTAAGTATAGTATATATGGTTTAAGTGGTTAGCAAGTAGCAACAAACCAGACCATGACCTAGGTAGGTAGACTAATGGTAAGAAATGGTACCACATCATATAGCCTATTGTAATCAACCCATGAATAAACTCAGCTTTAAATGCATCAAATGTACAGACCTGTATAAAATATCACCAGCTGTGACTTACACTACATAAAAGTGATGGTTGTGCTTTTTGCTGCCTGGAGGGTCATTTAACCTACAAATGCATGACTAGGCAACTCCTTGACACCCTACAAGATTAGACAGGCACCCACAGAGCACACACAGTAGACACCCTGTTTCCAAGCACTCCGACACAAACGTATTTTGTCCAGATTTTCTGCAAAACATGAAGCATTACAGGTGACTTTCTGTGACTGCACACTCACAGTGCCCTGAAGCAAACAAACCTCAAAAGCCAGACCAAAAACAGCTAACAAACAGGTCCACCTGCCATCACGGCACAAACAGGCACATTGTTAGGTAACGACCACGTTAAAACAGCAGTTACAAACCTGACGGACCTGCGCAAGGCTTGTGACCAGACACTCACTCCAACACAGCAGCAAACTTAGCCGTGGCATTTTCTTACATCCGAGGTGAGGAGGTGAACAGCAGCAGAACGCTTTGAGCCGTCACAGAATTCCTCCCTCTGCATTTCTGGGCGGCACCGAAAGGAACGCATGGAAGCTTGAGGCTAAACTCTCGACAGCCAGGGCGCAGTGGGGCAGGCAGGCAGCGTGCCCAAAGGAGTATTGTCCTAGTAGAGAGAATGACCAAGTCCACCCTTGTACCACAGCACTGAGCAACCGCACACACAAACAGCGCACACAGAGGAAAGGTTAGGGGTATTTATAGCACCCACCGCTCAAGTTACAGACGGGATCTGTGGGAGCCGCTTATTTAGGCACCTTGCCCCCTCCCAGTCACAGTCACACGTCACACACACGTGTATGTGTGTACCTCCAAAAACAACAAGTCAAGTGAACAGGGTTCTTTCAGACTACAACGGATAGTGCTTAGCAACTACTGGGAGGAATAACAATTAGCAAGCATGAGCAAGAGGATTCTGGCAACGACATCAAGTTTCCATGCACAAAAGCAAAACAAGGCAAAGACTCAAAATGCAAAAGGAGCCCCAAGGCTCAACTGATTTATGGGACTGGCTGCCTGGAACAAGTTTAAACCCCTCTGTCAGTGAGGAAACAGCTTAGCAATCTGACTCATCTTCCAGACAACTTATATAAAATATAGGCTATAAGACTTATACTAAAACTTTGAAACAGAATATTGTGACTGTGTTGTATTAACCGCATAAGCCCTCTATGGTTTGCCATACGATGAATATCGATAGCTCACAAGGTTGTGAGCCTGTCAATCTACTATTTTCACACAAAAAAAGGTTTACCCAAAATAGGGACACCAGAGTTAATGTGGTTAGACTGGTTACCCCCTACACACAAGAGATAGGCTTGACTAACTTGACCCTTTCAAACTCTGAACTGCATCACCACAGCCCATCATTAAAGCTAAAGTAAGACTCAAGACTCGTGTTGCTAAGCACGGTTATCAATTACAACCTCAGAACCAAGCTATACTTGACCGTTAGGTCAAAAAAACTAAACGTAACTATAATGCCTCGTAAAAAAAAACAGTTACTCATTAATAGAAAAGGCATACACACAGATGCCCATAATAAAACACAAACAAAAAAGGACCCACTGATGCAACCTTAACTTGACTCCACACATTCAACTCGTCCTGTTCCCGTTTATAAAGGCCTGGCATTACAGAAACTCTGCATGTAACCAGTTACACCATGAGTATGGGGACAAGGGTTCCCAGTTTCCATTTAGCCATCCAATCCTAGCATCCGCTGCACCCCACACCCCATCCACCTAATTAGACCCAACACCAGAGGTATGAACCATAGAGCGATGGAGGCATTTTTGGCCGGGTATATAATCTACCTCTGCAAATCTCCAGAGAGCATGCCTGGATCATGAGCACATTTCTCACTTTATAAATAGTCAGAGGCACAACAACACACAAGACCAGAAGATGATGTTCCCTTTTTCCAATCACAACACAGAAGGGGAGGGGTGTGTGTGTGTGTGAGAGAGATTATTTCTCACTGTCTATAAGCACAGCCAGACAAGACATTCCAAGGATGTTCCCCTCCCTCCCATAGTCTAAGATTTATATAATGTCCATTTAAAAGTTGATCACACACAACCTGAAGAACTAACAACTACATAGTAATTGCAATTACTCTGTTGTGGGGAAGCCAGCTGTTTTGGCCGACCTTCCTACATGGCAGTATTTCCCAACCTGGGGTCGGGGGGGGGCGGCCCCCTTGGGGCACCAAAGATCAGGGGGAGGGTTGTCTGTTTTGAGGCAGTCCAAAATTGTAAACATGTTGCACAAAATCATTACTTGATTTCATCCACTTTCGACCTGGCATCCATGTTTTGTGATCATCATGATGATGTAAAAAAAAAAATTCAAACTTCAAAATATTCAACATTGAAAATATATACCGGTATATTCAAACCGTTTTAGAAAGAAATGGCAAAAATAAAACAGCCAATCTACAAGCTCACAAGGTTTGCGTGTGTACATACAGGCACGTGAGTGGTCTCAGCTTTTGGTTAGTGTAAGAAAAAAGGATCTCCAAAGGGGGAAAAAAAGGTGTTGTATAATATACGACTAGTCCACAGTGAGCATACGGTATATGAGTAAACAGAGAATATGTGTCATCATGGGCTAAATGTGTCTCGCTTTATTAAGCAGTGGTGAGTGAGGAACAAACAGTCCAAACCAACGATACACAATACATACGGCACTCCGCAGACAGGCTCAGAGAGCAGGAATAAACATGTCACCTTCTGTGCTGTCAGATGCCGAGGCGCCAAGACCAGTGTCCCCGCTGTCCGCCGTCCCGGGCCGTCTGCCAAGGCGTCTCTGGTACTTCTCAGACACCGCTGGCGTCTGCCACTCCATGTCACAGAACCGCACTAAAAAATGTGACACAATGACAGCAGTTGGTCATTCCAATCACATCGTAGAAATAACAAGGAGGCACTTCCGGCTGATGTTTGCCGTGTAGTCACTCATCCATTGTTAACATCACATTTCTAAATGTTTTCATTAATTTTACCTGTCGGCTTGGTTTCGAGGTATCTCTGTGGGGTGGTCATTTCACACGATGTCAGCCGACTGCGAAGGGAGGGAAGAGAATGAAATAAACTGCATAGAAGAGGATTTTCTTTAGAATAGAGACACAAAACATGCTTTTGGATCGTTTGGTTTCGATGCTAGGAGTAGGTGATATTGAACGGAGAGGTCACAACCGGGCTAGATCATAAGAACTAACTAAGACAGATACATAACTAAGCTTTTACATTTTAAGGACCCCTAGTTTGATATTAACTAGGCCACAGACCCCCCATTGATACCTTTTCTCTCTCTCTCTCTCTGGGACTTTAATCTACAATGTAAAATCCTCAGTGTTTATTTACAGGGGTCACCAGGGGTCCCCACACCCGACCTTGGGAAACAGCTGGGGAACCTAGATTTACTAATCATCAACCCCAACTTATATTGACCTCACACAACATCAGACAGAGATCCTGGATTTAGACGTCTGGAGCAGACCTCCATTCAACAACATTATTAATACCCAGAGCACATGTCAGTGACTTGTATTACATAATCTGTTGACAAATGGTCTTGCGGTTGCACCAGTAGTGGTGGAAGATATTTTTACTTAAGTAAAAGTAGCAATACCACAATGTAGAAATACTCTGTTACCAAGTAAAAGGCCTGTGTTCAAAATGTTACTGGAGTAAAAGTACAAAAGTATTGGCATCAAATCATGCTTAAAAGTACCAAAAGTAAAAGTACTAAACATTTTTGAAAATAGCAGATCTACAGTACAAGCTCACAATGGCATTGTGAGCTTGTAGCTTTTCAAATAGCATATGCATAAAATAGGGCTAAAGTGGTTATTGTGTGTTCTATAATATCATAATTTGTATCTGCAAAGTAACTAGTTACTAAAGTTGTCAAATAATTGTAGTGGAGTAAAAGTACAATATTTGCCTCTGAGGTGTAATGGAATATCAGTAAAAATACTGAAAATTGGAAGCACTTCCAGTAAAGTTTTTTAAAAAAACACCTCAAAATTAAACTTAAGTACACTTACTAGAGTAAATTTACTTAGTGACTTTACACCACTGGTACACATTGAATTAGCATGCTAGTGTCTCCTGATTAGATCTAACAGACTATGCACACACACACACACACACACTGACAGAGGTACACAATGAAAACTTTGACTTTAAATGTAGCATCGGATGTGTGTGTTGAAGCCAGTCAGTAGAACTGCTGCTGCTAACACTAGAGAGCTAACATGGCTAATAAATGCTAGCTGGATAAAGTTCTACTGATGAACGCTTTTACATGGTGATCTTAACGTTCGTTGTTTACATGTCGGGCTTTAAAGAACTAAAAACTTACATTTAAACTACTCTGACAAATAAACGACGCTTTTAAAAAAACAGTGAAATGTTATTATTGTTCAGTTCAGTTGTTTAACCCACCACCACGTCTTAGCCTTTACAGCCTTTACTTTAACCAGATTACTAAACCTACATGTTTTTTTTTAAGACCAAGACGTAAACAAACACACAACTAGTTGGTAATAATCGTTATTAAAACGTGACGTTACCTTACCTTTCATTAAAAAAAACGACAATGATTGTTAAAAGCCCAAAAGGACAGTAAATCTGGGGAGCTGAGTGATTGCCAGCTCCAGCCAGCAGCTGCTGTTCTTCTGTTCTGTAGTGTGTACTGTCTGTGTTCTCTCGCCAACTGTAAAAAAGCACACTCTCTTCTTCAAACACCCGGTGTGTTTGTTTGTTAGTCCAGCGTGTCCCGCACTGCGGCCACGCAACGCTGAATTAGCTTATTAGGCTGCTAAGAGTCCAGTCACGTGATCAGTTGGCAGTCCAGTGAAAATAAACAAACGCACCTTGACAACAGACGAACATTTCAAAGTCCCGCCCAGGACTGAAGACCCCTGCATAGGGAAACATTTTGCCATGATTTATAAAAGTATATATATATATATATATATATATATATATATATATATATATATATATATATATATATATATATATATATATATTATATATATATTATATTTGTATTATAATGTGTGTGACTTAAATTAAACGTAATTGTATAGCTTACTATAATTTGTAATAACTTTATTTGAGTTTTGATATCAAGAGAATCTTAGTCCAGGTGGTGGCGGTAACGCACAGTTTATAGCAGGGTTGCCATGTCCGCTTATTATGAGCAACTTTGGCTTGTTTTTCTGTAAAGTTGGCAACACAAAAACTGTCAACACTGGAAAGATGACAGTAGAAGAAGTGCATCAAGACAACACTTGATGACTTTGAAGTTATATTTCTCCACTTTTCCACAGTAAAACCTTACAAATAATGTATTAGAGGTAGAATAAGACATTGTGAAGTGGTTTCCATTGGACTGGTGAACAAACTATAGTTTCCAACATAGCATGCCTGTCCTCCTTCTCTCCCCTCTCTCCAGATGAGGTCCTAAAACTAGTGACCTCCTCTAGACCTACCACCTGTCCTCTTGACCCCATCCCTTCCCCAATCTTACAGACCATTGCACCTGATCTGCTCCCCTTCATTACCTCCATCATCAACACATCTGTAACTTCAGGCTGTGTCCCATCTGCCATCAAGTCAGCCAGAGTAACCCCACTCCTCAAAAAAACAACTCTTGACTCCTCAGACCTTAAGAACTACAGACATCGGTATCACTCATTTCCTTTCTTTCCAAAACTCTTGAACGTGTTGTTTCCAACCAGCTTTCTCTCCATCTCTCACAGAACAACCTGCTGGATCCCAACCAGTAAGGATTCAAACTGGCCCACTCCACGGAAACTGCACTCCTTGTAGTCACAGAAGCACTACATGCTGCCCAGGCTGCCTTCCACTGCACAGTCCTGATTCTTTTAGACCCATCAGCAGCATTTGACTGCTCCTGGACACCCTTGCTGACCTAGGCATCGCTGGGACGGCCCTAAAGTGGTTTTCCTCCTACCTAACTGACCGGACCTACCAGGTTTCTGGGAAAGGTTTGCTCTCCTCCCGCCGCACCCTCCGAACCAGGGTCCCCCAGGGATCTGTACTTGGCTCCCTCATTTTCTCCCTGTACACTAAATCTCTTGGCGCTGTCATCTCTGCTCACAATCTATCTTATCACTGCTATGCCGATGACACTCAACTGTTTCTATCCTTCCCCCCCCTCTGCCACCCAGGTGGAAGAGCGCATCACTGCATGTCTGGCTTACATCTCACAGTGGATGTCTTCTCACCACCTCAAGCTGAACCCAGACAAGACTGAGCTTCTCTTCTTCCCAGCTAAGTCCTGCCCCACGCAGGATCTAACCATTTCCATAGACAACGCCCATGGTGACTGCGGTTCCAACAGCCAAGCACCTTGGTGTTGTCCTGGATAGTCAGCTCTCATTCAAGAGCCACATCACAGCACACACTCTATAACATTCGAACGATCAGACCCTTCCTCACCCAGGAGTCATATCAAAACGTGACTATTTTAACTCTCTCCTTACTGGCCTCCTGGCATGTGGATAGGATAAGGATAATTCCTTTTAACAGGTCGTTCATGAAAGTCCTTGCGGTCTTGTTTCCAATGAGAACCTGTGAGCAATTGGGGTTAAGAGTCTTGCTCAGGGACAAATTTCATATCATCGGCACATATGCTGGGATAGCCTGGAATCGAACCTGGGGCAAACCAGGGCCTCTGGTTCCCTAGGTGGGCTCACTAACCACTCAGCTATGGCCGCCCCACTTAAGCCTCTAAGCCTCTCCAAATGATCCAGAATGCAGGTCTTCAACCAGCCAAAATGTTCACATGTCACCCCCCTTCTCCGCTCCCTCCATTGGCTCCCAGTTACTGCCCACACAGAGTACAAAACACTGACGTTGGCCTACAAAGCAACCAAAGGTATGGCACCCCCGTATCTTCAAAGCCTGATCCAACCCTACACCCCCTCCCGCTCTCTCGGATCAGCTAACACAGGGAAGCTGTCAGAACCTTCACTAAAACTCCACAACGCTTCGCATCACAACGTGTCGTGATGGGAAGCATTATGAGCTTGTGGATCTGCTGTTTTCCCTATTACTATAATGACATGCCCAAAATATTAATAAGTTATTAATCGATCGATATTTTTTAAATGAACCAATTAAATCAATTAGTTCGATTAACTGTCTGCTATTTTCCACTATATTTGAACATATTTCCCTTTTTATAATGAAATACCCATTGATTGATTAGTTTTTTAAATAACCAATTAAATCGATTAGTTCGATTAACTGTTGCAGCCCTACTGGATATAGCCCTAGAATGGCTGTGAAATTACATATATTTCATGTAATAGATAGAAACATTAGCCTTTCACAACTAGGGCAAAAATAAATACCCCATGTGTGTTAAGCTAGCAGCCAGTGTTGCCAAGTCTGCTTATTATAAGCGACTTTGGGCTTGTTTTTCTGTAAAGTAGCTTGTAAATATTGGTAGTTGCAGGTTGCTTTTTTGGGGGGGCTTGTTTCTAAAGTGTAGTTGTTTATTTGGGCTTGTTTCTAAAGTGTAGTTGCTTATTTGGGCTTGTTTCTAAAGTGTAGTTGCTTATTTGGGCTTGTTTCTAAAGTGTAGTTGTTTATTTGGGCTTCTTTCTAAAGTGTAGTTGCTTATTTGGGCTTGTTTCTAAAGACTAGTTGTTTATTTGGGCTTGTTTCTAAAGTGTAGTTGTTTATTTGGGCTTGTTTCCTGATGTTGTTTAACCAGTGGTTCTCAAACGTTTTCATGACAAGGACCCCCAGATGTATTTGTCTGCGGACCCCCCATCTGAAAAGATTTTGTGCCAGGGTTTTTATTTTATTAAGGATCCCCATTAGCTGGTGCCATAGCAACCAGCTAGTCTTCCTGGGGTCCACACAAAAAACATACAAAAATATTAGTACAGTTGCAAATACAAAATTATTAAATGTCAGTACTCAACACATAATATAATGAAACTAACAAATAAGATAGCTGAAATTGCATGTGAACAAAGAAACAGAAAACAAAAAGAACAAACAAAAATACTTTACAGTGTTAAATACAATTTAAGATTATTTTTAAAAGTTAATTTACTGTAAATGCAGCAGAGGTTTCGAGGCAGGTTATTCCAAAGAGTCAATGATCTATAAATAAAAGATCTCCTTAAAGCGTTGTTTTTTGGACCAGGTAATTCAAGCTGCCCATTACTGGAACCTCTAGTGTAATGATCATGCACAGTATTACTATCTATAAACAATCTGTTTATGTATAAAAACTGGAGTATTACTGCTAATGACTGACTTGAACAGGAACAGCACAATATTAAAAGACAACCTATTCTCAACTGTAAGCCAAGAGAGGCAGGCATGCATACGGCTCACATTAGACCTTAGTGAGCAGCCCAGTACCAACCGTGCTGCCCTGTTCTGGACAACCTGGAGCTTCCTGAAGTCACCACTGGCAGCAGATGACCACACTGTAGAGAGCAATAGTCAAGATGACATAGAACTAAACTTTGAACCATCTCACATAAAAGGGGACGGGCAACAAAAGAAGCACATTTCCTGGAAATACCAATTGCTCTTCCCATTTTCAAAACAACATTTATTATTAATATAGTGAGACCAAGACAGAGTGCAATCCAGCATCACTCCAAGGAGTTTAGTACTTTCAACTTGTTGAACTGCCGAATTACACAAGTTGAATGAAGCTTTGGGCTTGTAGATAACCTGTGCCTTGTTCCCAGCACAATACATTTAGTTTTGGAGATGTTAAGGACAAGTCTATTACATACTACCCAGTCATGCACAACTTTAAGTTCTCTGCTCAAGATTTCATTAAGTAGCCTTCATTGCAGGATGGTGCAGCGTAATACACAATGTCGAATCATCCGCATAAAGAACTGTTGTGGCACATTTGGTAGCCCAAGATAGGTCATTAGCAAATACTGAGAAGAGCAAAGGTCCTAGGCAACTTCCTTGCGGAATGCCACACTCTAGACCTCTGCTACTGGACAGGCTGCCATTTAGATACACCTTCTGTGATCTGGAGGACAAATAACTTTATAATAAGGGATCGCATCGCATTGCGACGTGAGCTTGTAGATCTGCTATTTTCAAATAGCTGATGTAATGTAATATAGGACTCAAGTGGTAACACTGGTCGCTTCTGTGGTAACAGGAAATTTGCAAAATATTTGTAAGTAATATTGGGGGTGGCCATAGCTGAGTGGTTAGTGAGCCCGCCTAGGGAGCCAGAGGCCCTGGTTGCCCCAGGTACGATTCCAGGCCACACCAGCATATGTGTCAATGAAATGAAATTTGTCCCTGAGCAAGACTCTTAACCCCTAATTGCTCACAGGCCCTCTTTGGAAACAAGACCGCAAGGACTTTCATGATTAGAACGTGCTTAAACCTTCGATAAGTAGGCCTAAGGTGTAATATTTGTACAATTGCTCCAAATTTCTACAAAACCTGTTCAACCAATCATTTTGGGGCACAAACAAGTTGAAGGATAAAATTAAGTCCGATAATAATGTACCTGCATGTTCACATCATGTATACTTTGAGTACTTCTTCCACCACTGTGTCGCTTGTTTCACTCACATGATGTGGCAACCCTGCTGTCAGCCAGCTTTCTGCTCCTCCACAGAGAGAAGGACTTAGAGCAGCACCGTGTCAACAAACTGTCACTTCTGTGTCACTTCTGTCACCTGCATTAAATGGACACGTTCTGACAGCCACCTCTCAAGCTCAAGGACCGTGGTGAGCGCTCATACAAGCATCGGAATCGACCCGACAACAACCAAGAAGAGTGAATGTAAGTGCATACCTGCCTGGTTGATCTGTCCAGCTAGCATGCTAATGCGCTAACATAGCATAACACTGACTGTGTGGAGGCCTGACATCATACAGTGTACTGTAGCCAGCTAGCTTAGCATGCTAGCAGCTAGTCTTGGAGGGTTTGTTTACATGTTGGGTTGTCTGCTAGCATGCTAACAGCTAGTCTTGGAAGGTTTGTTTACATGTTGGGTTCTCTGTTAGCATGCTACATGCTAACAGCTAGTCTTGGAGGGTTTGTTTACATGTTGGCTTCGCCTCCCAGAAAGCTGTAAAGCTGGTTGACAGTCAGATAGCTCCCTCTGCGTGTCTGTATTCTTCATTTACACCAGCTAACATGACTGTCATCTGGGTTGTTTAGTGTCAAAAGGCTGTAAGACTTCACTCCGTTAGGCTAACGTAAATGTTAGGATGGATACAGGATAGGTGGGCACTTATAGGGACATCTGGGCACCTCGATGTAAAATGGGCTATTTTGTCCAAAATAAATAAATAAATATTTGGAAAAAAAGTAAAGTATACATGGTTAAACATTATACAATTAAGGTCTGATATTTTTCAATTGCTACACACAGCTACAAAACCTCTATATCCAGTCATTTTGGGGCATAAACAAGAGGTTGAAGGATATTTATTAAGTCTGATAATGATGTACCGTGCAGGTTCAGATCATGTATACTTTACATTACTTAAGACCATTTTTCTAATATATATTTTTTTTTAACATTTTGGACAAAATAGCCAATTTTGCATGGAGATGTCCCTACTAGTGCCTACCTATCCTGTATCCATTAGGTTCAGACAGCTGCTTGCCTCTATAATCAGGATTATTGAATTCAGCGAATGTGCAACAGTAAAATCCTCGTTACTACTATTTCAATTGGGTTAAGTTAAGGTTAATGGGTGAATTTACAGGATTTACAGTGTAGTTTTCGGACTGTTTATTATCACCATGCTAATTCAAGTACAGTGGTGGACAAAGTACTCAAGCCCCCAGAGTCTTTAGTATACTTACGCCTTGTCGAATATTACTCAGCTGCTACAATTGAAAGGTGTTCTTCTGTCAAATTTGTACTTAAAGGAGTCCTTTTTTGGGTGAACTACTCCTTTAAGTTAAAGTACAGGAATACTTGCTTTTAAAAATACATAAGTATTCAAGTAAGTAAGTATTCAAAACAAAAGTATAAATTACAGAGTACACCATCTTTTTATTATCAATGCATTGCTGTATTCAAAAAGACAGTTAAAAAAAATATATATATAAATATATATATATACACTAGTGAAAAATATCATCTAAAAGCTCAAGCAGAGCTTGTAGATTTGCTATTTGCACTATATTTGAAATAGGTCTAGTGGTTTATTCATAATGTACTTTTCCCTTCCTAGAAATGTAGTGCAATCAAAAGTACAATATTTGTCTTTGAATGACATGTTGTGGAGTGAAAGTATCCAAAAATACAAATACTCATGTAAAGTACAGTACTTAAATGCATGTTGTTTCTGTCCACCACTGCACAAGTATAACTAGTGTACTGTTGCGTAATAATCATTAACTTGACATGGTGCCTCTCTCTTTTGTGTTTTTTAACTTTTATTGCAGCTCTTTACGACAGAAGAACAGAGTAAATGTCATCTGATCTCTGACCCCGCACCCCCACCCACCCCACCCGGACCCTCCCTTCCAGCCTACTGTATGAGCCGCAGCGAGGCCATGTCTTCTGTGAACATCACCAGAGACATCCTGCACAGGCAGATCAGGGTAAGTTAGGCTGGGAACTTGAAGTGGGAACCCACCAAAAAAAAGCGTCACTCACACGCTTTATTGTGCGCTGACAGAGGTTTGTTAGCGACTGTTCTCGCCAAACCTGGCCACAGCTGGATGTATGGTCAATGCGTTTCAATGAGAATGCGCGCGAGTGGAGTGTCCATGTGAGAGCGGCTGCATTCATTAACACGGAGCGGAAGAAAATCACCGTCCGTGCACGTATGCTTGCGCTCCTTTTGGGTTTCAAGTGTTAGGCTCTTTTTCACTACGACGGCTTTTCGGAAAGGGAGGTGATAGAACTTTTTCTATCACCTCCCTTTCCGGAAAAAAAGTATGTATTGGGCATAATAACCCAGAACTAGGGCTGGGCAATGTGACTTGAAATATCACAATTATTTCAAACCTTTGCCTCGATTTACAATTAATGAACAATTGTTATTTTTTTATCACAGTGAAAATAGCAAATATGCAAGCAGTGATGGGAGGTGTTGAGCTGATAAGAACCTTTTGTTTCATGTCCCCAGGACAAGAGAGCGCTGGGCTTCCAAAGGTTCCATCATGTGACTGAGCCCTTTATCAAAAGACTGGGGCTGGAAGCTGAGCTTCAGGTGAATTGTCACTTTTGTTTTACACATTTGCGTGTGTGCGCAACTGTGAATGGATATGTGTGTTGCATTTGAGTGTGACAGAACATCTAAGGGGGAAGCGAGAGTAACGGAATACTTCCACCTGTGTACCTTTTTACGAAACAAAAACAGAATAAAAAACCTTTTCTCCTAATAATTTGTATTGACAGGGTCATACTGGGTGTGTGAATTGCCTGGAATGGAACGAGAAAGGAGAGTAAGTATACAACTGAAACTTCTGAGTCCCATATTCTCATTATATTGTCTTTGCGTAACAGGGAGTGTTCATTTAACTCAGAGGGTACAAATTGAGCCAAATGGCCCCGAATAGCGACTGTAAGAATTGTGTTACTGATCCAGGATCAGGTAACCATGTAATTTAAAAGTTAACACTGTTTTCATCCAGCTTATGTCCATGCAGCCCTTATTACTGTCATCACCTTTACAGTACGTAGTACTCACTAGTAAGTTTTAAGTGGTATATGCATTAACCACTTAAACCCTACAATTTATACTTTGTTGACCGGCATCCCTCAGGCCCAAGAGATCCTTATCCGAGTGGATCAGATTTGGATTTTGGGTGTTAAAATATTATTAGAAAAACTTTTATTTCTTATTAGTATCGACATAATGTCTGCTGAGATAATTATATGACCCCAATGTTGTTTTCTTTTTCTCTTTTTTTTAACATTTTTTTTTTTTTTTTTTCCCAAATCTGATCCACTCGAATAGGGATCAACAGTTTATAACTCTTGGGCTTCTGATCTATACTTAGTCCTCTCCTTTTTCCCCTCTACACCAAATCCCTTTGCTGAAAATGGCAAACGCATTGGAATTATTTTCACTATTTTCAGAATGTTTGCCCCAGAATAAGGACGCTAGGTTTCATGTGGTTTAAGGGCCACAACCAAATGTCTCTTGAAATGTACTTAAGCCATTCTTTCTACTTGCATTCAGTCTGCTGGCCTCTGGCTCGGATGATCAGCACGCCATCATCTGGGACCCCTTAAAACACAAGAAGCTTACTACTATGCACACTGGCCATGCAGCAAACATCTTCTCTGTCAAGGTAACATGTACATTCCAAATGAGAGGTACAAAGATGGTGTCAGCAAATCTTTCACAATTAGAAGTACCTACCTATTTTGTCTCTAATTACCCTCCTGTATTCCATAGTGGGACTGTACATACACTGCTCTCTCTTTCAATATTGTTTTATTCATTTTTGGCCAGATTAAGTACACATTACAAAGACACCCTTTTTTAGGGGGGCTTATTTTTGCCTTTATTGATAGTTAAGAGAGACGGGAAACAGGGAGAGAAAGTTATGACATGTAATGACATGCAGCAACTCGGGCTCGGGAATCGAACTCGGGACCTGCTGTCAGGCATCAGAGCCTATGTGGTACACGCCTTAACCACTGTACTATCGGCGCCCCACAAAGATACTCACTTAGGACAACATACAAAAAACCTCTGATTTGTTGTTCTGTAATAGAAGTCTGTTATTGGTCTGTGGTTGATCTAAAGGGGTACATGATTGGTCAATTCATAATGTCTGTCACACTTTTTTTGTCTTAGAGGGTGGTCCTTATTTAATCGTATGGCTACTATGAGACCACTTATTCGTTCGTCTCTTTGTGCAGTTCCTGCCTCACTCTAATGACCGTATCTTGGTGACGGGCGCGGCGGACACAAAGGTCCACGTGCACGACCTGACGGTCAAAGAGACCATCCACATGTTCTCTGACCACACCAACAGAGTCAAGCGCATCGCCACCGCGCCCATGTGGCCCAACACCTTCTGGAGCGCTGCGGAGGACGGCATTATCAGGTCAGAACGCAGAAAAATAATAGACCCTTCATTATGTGATGGGATCAAATTGTCATTGACCTTCATGGTGAATTCTGGGTGTTGTAGTAGCCTGGAGCAGGGTGAATATTGTCGCTGTCGGGATAGAAACCTTGTATCTCCATATTATTTCAGGTTTTTATGTTTTCATAAGTTAATGCCCTACAGTACGTTGTCATATGACATTGTTATGCAAAAGTACTGTAGCTAGTAGCGGTCTAAAAGCTCACAACACATCGCATCGTAACACTTAAGCTTGTAGATCTGCTATTTTTGCTATTTATAAAAAAGATTGACCAAATTAGGGGGACGCCAGGTTGGAAGTGGTTAAAGCGACACTATGTAACTTTTTTTTCATTAATAACATGTAATTGCGTCCAATCTGTATGGTAGAGTATGTTAATACAATATAACTTATATAAGTGGGGTGGTTGTTTTTTGTCTCCCTGCTCTTCTGTTGAGAGCTGATGGTGTTTAGATGGTGTCAAAGGTCATGTGTCACCTAGACACTGGATCTGACCTGAGGTCAAGATTCAATTTATCCCCTGAGCAAGCAGGCAGGCTCTATTAACACATTCCATGCCAGACGTTAATCTCATTATGTACTCACCAGTGCCAACGTGTTATTGTTGTTTTTTTGTTTTTTTCACGTCGCCATAGACCTTGTTAAAATCCTTAAGATTGAGCTGTGCACTGTTTGTAAACATCGCCGACATCTCACTGATTCTACCAGTGAAATCCACGTGTCAAACGGAGCTCCATTGTTGTAGTTAGAACGGTTTACGTTAAACAGTGATATGCGAGGAGAAAAAACTACAAGGAGAAAATGGAGTTTCAGTTTCGTCATTAGAACGAGGGCCGACGGGATCGGCAAAACCGGATCCCAAATAATTCTGTTTCCGGTGGTCAAACCGGAATCGGAAATGGATCAAAAAAATCCGAAAGTGCACTTTTGGTGAAATCAACGCGAACCAGCGGTTCGCGTAGATCTACGCGATTGGCACGTGGCGGCTTTAAATAGGTTCGCGTAGATCTACGCGATTGGCACTCAATGTGTTAACTCCATGGTAAAAATGTCAGCTCTAATACACAGATGAAATACATGTTTGTGCTGTACCCCACAGGCAGTATGACCTGAGGGAAAGCAGCAAACGGTCGGAGGTGCTGATTGACCTGACGGAGTTCTGTGGTCAGCTGGTGGAGGCCAAGTGTCTGGCTGTCAACCCGCAGGACAACAACTACCTAGCAGTGGGCGCCAACGGGCCCTTCGTACGCCTCTACGACATACGCATGATCCACAACCACAGGTGGGTCCTCGCTGCTCGCTCCAGAACAGTGTAGTTTGGGTTGTCAGCAAGAACTAGGGTTAGGGCTAGGAAGATAACGTTGCTGTCGAGCAGAAACCTCTCATCTCCATATTATTTTATTTATTTTTTTGCCGATTAACGCCCTACTTTGTCGTATAAGAGTGCCACACAAAAGGAGTGAAAATAGCTGATCAGAACTTGTAGATCTGCTATTTTCACTGTTTTTAAATAAAAAATGTAAAAAGATTAAAAAAGGAACTGTTGGACATACAAGGTTTCCACCCGACAGCGACGATATAAGATTTGGTCTTGTGCTGCGTTTACAGTAGCGGCGCCGAAAGCTACAAAACGACCAAGCATGGTCAGCTATACAGTTACCGAGTCGCCCTTCAAGTGTTGCTCAAGACGCTTGTTGTGTGTGGGAGTGACGAGTGAGAAAAATAAAAAAAGGAAAATATAAAGGCTTAAAAAGAATAGGGAACTGGCTGACGGCTATAATTCGTTTTTTTCCCCCCATAACAAGCAGGAATTGTGTGGAGAGAGAGACGGTGAGTGGAAACGATTAAACGAAAACATGTGATTGGTTGACGCTTCATTGCGTCATTGAAGCCAGCTAATCTTTTCTTTGTAGCTTCTGGAGCTCGGGCGTTGGGCATCACTTTGTACCTTCATGTCACTGGCTTCCACTGAAAATGGCTTGTAGCCTGTCAAGTTGTCACTGCTATTGTGAACGCAGCTTTATCGAGATAAAAACACTCAAGATAATTTCTACCATAGTGAATTTCTATTAATATCCTCACATGAACATGAATATCCTCATGAGCAACTTCAAAAAGCTGTCTAGTTATTAGCTAACATACCAGTGTTCTGGGTATTCTGAGAGAGTGTTTACTTTTTAGTGCCAGTGGGAACATTCTAACGCACCTACGAGCTCAACTAAAGCCAGAAAAAGTTAACTGAACACAACATTTTTGCACTTCAGAAAAGGACCATGGATTGGCACGCCTCACTCTCTAGGGCCACAAGTCTGGCAGGACTGTTTGATAACAGAAAAGTGCCCCATCATTGGCCTGGACCGCTGGCGTAGTGTAGCCTGACAACTAGGGGTGTGCCGATACACTAATTTCACCAAACGATACGATACGATATTTGGCTCACAACTTCGATACGATTTCGATACGATACGATACGCACTTTTTTTATTATGAAAAATATATGGGGGAGAAAAAAAGGAAATGCAAACAAATAATTCTGTTTTTGCATTATTCAGATATGCGAACTTGTAGCTTTTCAGCTACAATAGCCGTTTTGAATCCAAATAGGGCAATAGTGTGACATTGCATGCCTGATTATTATTATTGTAAAAAAAAAAAGAAATTAAAACTATATTTTTTTTTCCAAAACGATACATATCGTCACGAAAACGTATCGCGATATATCGCGGGACGATATATCGGCACACCCCTACTGACAACGCGTCGTGGGTTTGAGTCCCGATCCCGACAGCCTTTGCTGCATGTCACTCCCCATCGCTCTCTCCCCATTGTCCTGTCAATAAAGGGATAAAAAGCCCCAAAATAAATCTAAAAAAAAATAAGAAAAGTGCCCCCATTGTTTTTCAGCTGTTTTCTCTCTACACTAAATATCTTCGCCAGAAATAGCAGAACTACAAGCTCATAACACATTGTAGCTGTAGCCAACTGTTCGCCTCAGAATAGGGACACTTTTCTAAAGATATTTTGTCAGTGTCTATACATGGTACGCGCCTTAGCCACCCAGAATAAGGACACAATGCTCAAAGTGATGCTTTGGCCATACAGAGTTGTTCAGAACATTTCCATGGATATTTGTCAGTATACTGTCATTGTGGTCGTATCCTGCTAACAGGTAGGCCTGTCACAATTATTACATGAATCGCAATTATTTGAGATAATCACAATGATTTTTTGCATAATCGTCATAATCATTTCACACATTTTCAAATATATAAAAAAATAAGAAAGAAATAGCAGATCTACATGTAACTTTTTGACGCGTTGTAAGCTTGTAGATCAGCTATTTCTGCTTTTTTTTTTTACATGTATAAAAGTATTAAATATTTCAATAACGTATTTTAATATTTCAGTTATTTGTCATTTCTGCCCTGTGCAATTTTTGATTACGAAGCCTAAAAGGCTTCATTTGTTCCAAACACACAATTAATCGTTAATTCGCAATTATTTGTCAACTTAAATTTGTAACTGTGACAGCCCTACTAACAGGCACGGTTAAACGGGACATGTTTGTCTTCCTTCTCATGCAGGAAGTCCATGGGGGGCACGTCGGCGGCGGTGCACACGTTCTGTGACCGGCAGAAGCCCATCCCAGATGGAGCTGGCCAGTATTACGTTGCAGGTGTGTGTGTAACATTGCTGTATCGCCTTGTAACAATGGGTCTTACTGTAGGTAATAGCCTGTGTGGTTAAATGTATGGATGAGCATTGGGAAGTGACTCATCGTATGACCCGTGCCAAAAATAGCCGAGCTGCAAGCTCACACAATGGCGTGTTGTGAGCTTGTAGATCTGCTACGGAGTATAAATTAGGCATAGCGTTTATTTTTCAATTCATTCAATAATTGAGAAGTGCATTTAATTTAAATTTTAATCTTTTATGTATATCAACAAATCAACGTGACAAAATGCATATACATTTTCTTATAATCAACTAAATTGATTAGTCTAATGAATCACTTAAGCCCTATTTTATCCTTCATCATACAATGCTGTGGCACAAAAATAGCCAGTTTACAAGCTCACAACGCATTGAGCCGCCTTGCAAGCTTATAGATAGGCTAATTTCTGCTATTTTCGAAAATCAATTATTTCATTTAAATCGATTATGTTTTATAATCGATTCCATTGATTAGTTCGATTAACTGTTGCACCTGTAATTTTGATTTCATAGTCATAGTATCCGCTATGATCTTTTCCCCTGTGCTGTAGGCCACCTCCCTGTGAAACTCCCTGACTACAACAACCGCCTTAGGGTCCTGGTGGCGACCTACGTGACCTTCAGCCCCGATGGGACGGAGCTGCTTGTAAACATGGGTGGAGAGCAGGTAGAGCTGGCCAATTAGAATCAGAATCAGAATCCCTTTTATTGTCATTGTGTGCAAGCATTCAACAAAATGATATTGCCACTCTGTTGATGTCATTTCACTGCATACAAACACAGACAAGACACAGACACAATACACAATTAAAAACCATACAAATATAAAAAGTGATATCCATATACTACTATCATATCACATTCATAAAGTAGTGTCATGTCCATATTGTTGCTGTCGGGAAGAAACCTCTTATCTCCACATTTTGACTTTTTTTGTTTTTTCGTAAATTAATGCCCTACTTAACACATTGGGTGCCAGAGGTTTATTAAAATATTATACGTTGAGTGCCAGAATTTTTAACCATTTTTGAACCTTTTTCAAGTAGTCACAAAATATTTTCAGTGATCACCGTCCTCACGGTGATCCCCTCATTACACACATAGAGGTCTCGTACAATCGGGGGGGAAAAATTTAAAACATTCGGTAATCCGTTCCATAGTTGCAGCCAGTTGAAAATAGTTAAATTAACATTGTAAAAAAAAAAAAGTACACAGGAGCCGAGATACAGGTTTTTGAAGTCATAAGTTAACCAGGAAGTGGATTGGAGTCTAAATCTTCGAAAAATGATATCTCCTGGTGCTGTGAAGGAAAAAAATATATTCTTTTTTTTTTCAAAAAACGGTTTTGGCACTCAACGTCAGTTTTTGAAAAGAAGTATATATACGGTTTTGGCACCCAATGTGTTAATCATACTACAGCGTCACATAAAAGCATCAAATGTAGCAGATCCACAAGCTCGAAGCGTGGTGCGAAGCAACTTTTGCTATTTTTTTCATTTGAATCCTGAAAAGTAACCGTTTTGGACATACAGTATGAGGTTTGCACCCGACTGACACGATCTACGTAATTCATCACGGTAGACCCAAAATTCATCGCAACCGACATTTAGAACCCCCCGGCTCACCTACAAAGTGTTTTTACATTGTGGTATTGCTACTTATTCTGTTTACTTATTCCATCACTGTCTCTAGGTGTACCTATTTGACTTGACCTTCAAACAGAAGCCGTACACCTTCTTGCTTCCAAAGAAAGAAAAGAAATGCCAATCGTCAGGTATGTCCTACCCGTTTCAAACCCGTTCTCAAACATTTTCATGTCAAGAATTGCGTTAGGTTGCAAATCCCCATTTTGTTCCAAGGACCGCTGCAAAGAAGCTTTTTGTTGTTAGATTTGATTTAGAAACCTATAATAGGAATAGATTTGTTTCTTATTGTCATTAATTGTACTGTTGTGATTATTAAAATGGGGATTGACGACCTTTTTGTGTTTTTGTTTGTTTTGCCTATTATTTGTGTGGAACCTTCCCATCAGATGGGGATGGGTACCAGAATGGGAAGACAACCAACGGAGTGTCAAATGGAATCCACCTACCAGCCAGCCATCTGAGACTAGCTGAAAGCAAGATCTTCTCTGGGTACCAGCTGTGTTCTCCTCTCCTTAATTACTGCTTACAACCACATAATGACTGATGACTGAACATAAGCCAATCTTTTCTTTCTGTATTCCTTCTCTTCTCTTCTCTTCTCTTCTCTTCTCTTCTCTTCTCTTCTCTTCTCTTCTCTTCTCTTCTCTTCTCTTCTCTTCTCTTCTCCCTTCTCTTCTTCCTCCCTGTAGTTCTAGTGAGCTCCCTCCTCACTTGGAGAAGATCAAGCAGCAGGCTAACGATGCGTTTGCGCGGCAGCAGTGGACGCAGGCCATCCAGCTCTATAGTCTAGGTATTCACCAGGCCAGCCGCAACGCCATGCTGTACGGAAACCGAGCTGCTGCCTACATGAAGCGCAAGTGGTAGGCCTAGTCTCATTTATATCTACTCTACCTTAACAAAGGTATTTAAATTCATTCAACACTTTTATTGAGCTATACAGTGTTTGTCCAGTAACACGGTTCTCCTCATTTCATCCAGGATAAACAAGTGATATTGGAAGTGCATACAAATAAATTAGCAGACAAAATTGGAGCTGGAACACTATAAAATTAAAGCTGATAAATGGCGTTTCTTTGCTGATTGGATGAAACTTGCAACCAACCTTTATTAACGAGCCGGGGAGACCTCTGTTACTTAACCCATTTAGACCTGAGGCCTAAAAACGCCTTCTAAATTCTGAAAAACTTCAAAACATGTATTCAAAAATTACAAAAAATGTTTGTTGCTATATACTGTATATAGCAACAGGAACCCCAAAAGGGGTTTCCTGAAAGGTATAGTTACAAATAGGGGTTCCCGCCCAAAATGGGTTAACAAACACTAGCAATGATTACTGTCAGAATATAATAGAGGTTTAACTTTTTAGCAAAACAAGTATATCAATCAATTACAGCAACTTTAATATCGGGCATCCCAAGGTACCTGCTTGTTAGAATAATTTAGTATCGCTAATAGAAATAAATGGGGTCAACTAGCCTTGTTATGTTTTTGTATATTATGTTCGTGTCAAAGTATGTTATGTCATAAAATATATAAAAGCTATAAATAAATCATTAAAAAAATAGAAATAAATGGGGTCAACTAGCCAATAGCTATTGTTTAGTAAATCTGGGAACCCATTCGTTTGTGTTTGGCTCCTCCCCTTTCTTAGTCCACTTCCTCCCTAAACACTACATGTTTAGTGCAGTGGTGCTGACAGATTCTTGAGAGATACTGTTTAGTAAGCCCCTTGGCCACTATGCCTTTTTAAAGGCTATAAATGGCGTTGTCAAGTGTACGCGTGTTTGTGTATGATGTACATACGATGTGTGTGCACGCTTCATAGGGACGGCGACCATTACGACGCTCTCAGGGACTGTCTGAAGGCCTTGACTCTCAACCCCGGTCACCTGAAGGCCCATTTCAGGCTGGCCCGTTGCCTGTTTGAGCTGAAGTACGTGGCCGAGGCCCTGGAGTGTCTGGACGACTTCAAGGGCAAGTTCCCGGAGCAGGCCCACAGCAGTGCCTGCGACGCCCTGGATAAAGACATCAAGGCTGCCCTTTTCTCCAAGACAGATTCAGGTGGGATGGTGCACTACACTTATCAAACTAACGATAACATAACGGCCTATATACATGGCCTTTTATGTCATTTTCACATGATCTACAGCAACGTTTGGGGGCAGCGGTGGCTGTCATAGACATATATAGGTAGACGCCTCCTCCGGCTCTGAGGCGTCTGTATCTCGGGCGCCATTTTGGAGAAGGCAAGCTTCCCGACTACTGGCCAATCACAGCGCGTCTTTTCCGGGACTTGGCAGAATCTAGTTGTATATAAAAATATAACAGGATATTTTTATACAACTAGATTCTGACAAGTCCCGGAACAGACACGTTGTGATTGGCCAGTCGTCAGGAAGCTTGCCTTCTCCAAAATGGCGGCCGCAATACAGGTCACTCCAATGAACTGCAGAGGCCAATGAGGTATCTAGGTTTCTATATCTATGAAGTGAACGACCAACACTCACCCCTCCCTCAACACTGTTGAAGTGCCCCAACTGCGTCGGTGGAGCTGCTCAATGGCTAACGGTGTGTGTGTGTGTGTGTGTGTGTGTGTGTGTGTGTGTGTGTGTGAAGCAGGGCGTTGGTGAATAACAGCATTCGTGCTCAGCTGACCTCCCCTGGATAAAGTTAAAAAATATAAATGGATCACTCTGACAATTACTGTATAATGCACACGTATCTTAAAGAATTATGGTCATTTTAATCACTGCCGCAGTTGAAGCTGATATCTACATCTATCGTAGTACTATATATTATCTCTATCTCTATCTCTATATATCAGCATATATGTAAATCAGCATAGTTTGCTCCAATGACATGTTTATACATGTCTCCTATCGATGTCAATACTGCAGCTGTGGCTCATTAAACTGGAGCTCATGAACATGTCGCTAACAGTGGATCTTGATATAAGTAGTAGCTAGTATTTCCATCTACACCAAATCTCGTCACAGAAAACAGGCGATCTACAAGGAGACGCGTATCGTCATTGGGGCCAACGAGGCCATGGCCCGGTCTGTAAACCCAGCTTGTCCCTGTGTAGGGGGCAAGATCCGCCAGGGGAAAAAAACTAAAAATCAACATTAGCAGCACCTCACCCTATTCTGTTGTAGCCGACCACAGAAAGTCGCCTTTGTTTTCAAATGGGGCTCATTTGCATTCGGCCGAATTGTTAATGAGTGGCCATTAAAAAAACAGTTTAGCCGTCAAACCGGTTTCCTGCCAGGTACACAGTATAAAGAGGGCCCCGAAATAGCTTCACATTTCATTATTGTTGTGAGTAGCAAAAAGGAAAGCTCGGCCGTCCTTCTCTCCATTGCGCAGAGACGGTCACCTCTCTCCATTCAGAAATGGAATAGATCCGCGGAAAAAAAATGGGGCTGTGTGTTTTGGGACGAGCGTTCCGTTTTCCACCCGGAATGGCTCCGTAATTCTCAATAGACTTATCAGCCGTTGTTGCACGAACCCCCCCCCCCGGTTCTGGCCCGGTCAACGTTAGAATCCACCAAACGCCACTGTCTACAAGTAGCCGAATGTTCACTCCCCGAATAGGGACGCTAGGAACATTTCAACTGCATGTGGTATGGTAGTGGCTCAGGTAGTACAGCAGCTGCTTGGGAATCGGTTTCTGGTCTGAACACCAGCTCCCCCATGGGTTAGTGTCGAAAGTGTCCTTGAGCAAGACACTGAACCCCTAACTGCTCCCGATGAGCAGGTCAGTGCCCAGTGGTGGAAAAAGTACTCAAATTCTTTACTTAAGTAAAAGTACCAATACTGTAATATAAAAATACTCTGTTACAAGTAAAAGTCCAGAATTAAAAAATTACTTGAGTAAAAGTACAAAAGTATTGGCATCAAAATGTACTTAAAGTACCAAAAGTAAAAGTACTAAATATTTGAAAATAGCCGATCTACAAGCTCACAACGCGTCGCGATGCGACGCGTTGTGAGCTTGTAGATCTGCTATTTTCAAATAGCCTATGTATAAAATAGGGCTAAAGTGGTTAATGTATGTTTCATTATATCATAGTTTATATCTGAAAAGTAACTAGTAACTAAAGTTTTCAAGTAATTGTAGTGGAGTAAAAGTACAATATTTGCCTCTGAGATGTAGTGGAGTAGAAGTAAAAGTATTGGAAATTGGAAATACTCAAGTAAAGTACAAATACCTCAAAATTGTACTTAAGTACAGTACTTAAGTAAATGTACTTAGTTACTTTCCACCACTGTTCAGTGCCTTGCATGGTTTCCTCCACCATGGGTGTGTGAATGTACAGGTATGTGTGAATGGGTGAACGTAATGCACATTGTAAAAGTGCTTTGGATAAAGGTTGTACCATTGGACATATACCGTACGCAAACTAACCTTTTGCATCGAATGCTGCTTTGCCTCTTGTCCCCAGCAGATGAGAAGAAGTCGGGCGGTTCGGTGCATTTCCACTCGTTCAGCAGAAAGGAGTCGACCCCCGAGGACGAGATCGTGTTGAGGGAGCGTAGCTTCGACTACAAGCACCGTTACTGCGGCCACTGTAACACCACCACAGACATCAAAGAGGCCAACTTCTTCGGAAGGTCAGTGGTCAGGAACACTGTGACTTTATAGACCGTTTTTTGTAATTAATTCATTATGAATCCTAACTAACAAAATATCGCCTCAGTTCAAATGACATGGCATACAGTACGTGACAAAAATGGTGACGGCAAACCCCAGTAGTTCACAGACTTCACACTTAACCCCATGAATTGTGTATGTGTAGTATACTATTAACTCTTACCCTGCCAGAGTTTTTTCAGAACAGTCTGTAGCCTCTGCCAGGGTTTTGACCGATTTTGGTACCTTTTCGCATAGCCACAAAATATTTTTCTCAAGTATGATTGATCCCCAGAAAATTTCTAATCACAGATGAGATTCAGGTGTGGTTTCACAAATGTCAACGAGGTCAATTTGACCTTGTTGTCATGTGTTGTTTGATGTTTGAAAATAGCTCAAAACCAGTGGTTTCAAACCAAAAAACATTGTGAATTGTTTGTCCGTTTCAATTTTAACATTGAAGTGGATGGAGCAGCAAATCTTTGGAAATTGTTATCTCCTTATTCGTTTGGAATATCGAAAAGGTGTCAATACTAAATAATTAGAGAATCTTTTTAGAAATTTTTTTTTTTTTTTTTCTTTTATTTTTTCTTTTTTTTTTTTCAGGACGTTTTTAAACGTCTTTGGCAGGCAACAGCTAATTTCTCAAAGACGTTTATAAACGTCTTTGGCAGTTATAGAGTTAAATATTTAAAGTCCACAAAAATCCTGTAAAATACATTTGACAACACTCAACACAACCCAAGGGGGAAAATTAAATATCCCGTTCAAGGCTCTAGGCAAGACATGTCCAAAGTCCGGCCCGGGTGCCGATCGTAGCATGTGTGTGGGCAGATTGTATATGACCCGTAGCTTCCTTCCTAAAATGTATTTTGCCCGCCAGTATAGGCATGATGTGAAATGTATACATTTGAAGTGTCTTGAAATTAAGCTGGGCATATAGGCTTAGTAGAACTGCTTGTTCTTTGTGTTGTTGTCTCATTCTCAAGATGTGAAAGAAAGCATAATGTGTATTTTTTTTGTAGAGACCTTTTCACACCTGGTTACATTTGGCTACACTGCCAATTGAACTAAAGACAATTTATTGGACTGTAAATATAATAGCAATGCAGTGCATGCATGTGAAAAAAAGGCTGAATTGTTGTTGGCTGCACTGCCAACAAAAGACTGTTGATATTGCACTGTAATTCAAATAAAATTGTTGTAATGCGATGCATTTCTATATGACTTTGTTATGGTCTGACGACTCTGACCCCATGGTATTTTCATATTTTCAAATATGGCCCCCTTTGAAAAAACTTTTGGACACCCAAGCTGACACATATTTGGAACATAATCTAAAAGGCTTTCTAGTAATGTCGCCTTTACAATGAAAGGCTGCATGAGACAGTATATTAGATCCATGCAAAGCTGTGGCGGGGCATGTGGTATAATTAGGCTTCTCTCCACAGCAAAGGCCAGTACATTGTCAGCGGCTCAGACGATGGCTCTTTCTTCATCTGGGAGAAGGAGACCACTAATCTGGTGAGGATCCTCCAGGGCGATGAGTCCATAGTCAACTGTCTGCAGCCCCATCCCAGCTACTGCTTCCTGGCTACCAGCGGCATCGACCCTGTGGTGCGGCTATGGAGCCCCAGACCAGAGGTAAATCACAGAACATTCTCAGTTGGGGTGCAACAGTTAAATCGAACAAATCCATTTAACAGATTAGGAAATAAAACAATTAAAATTGTAACTTAATAAAATAGCAGATCTACAAGCTCATTTTGTACATCTGCTTTTTTTGAACATTTTTGAATGATGTTAAAATTGAACACAAATCTTCTCTTCTGGGGGTCCCTGGCACAAAACATTTTCAGATGGGGGTCCGCGGCCAAATATAATAATACACTTTTTCGGGTCTTTGGCACGGAAAAGTTTGAGAACTACTGATTTAGAAGGCATTTGTAGAATCGGCCTCAGGTCTTAATGGGTTAACTGCCGTCTCGTCCCCTGTGCAGGCGGAGAGCGAGAACGGACGCGTGGTGGAGGACATGGAGGGCGCCGCTCAGGCCAACCAGCGGCGCATGAACGCCGACCCCCTGGAGGTCATGCTGCTCAACATGGGCTACCGCATCACGGGCCTGCGCGGCGTCGGGCCCGAGGGCTCCGACGACGAGGACAGCTCAGAGGGTCAGGTGCAGTGTCGGCCCAGCTAAATGAATAGAACCCCTCTGACATTCTATAGAATGGAGGTAGGAAGCTACAGCACTCTCCCGGCTCCCCTCCCCCACCCCACCCCACCCACGTTAAGTGTGTTGTGTGTGTCGTGTGCATGCGTGCGCATAGAGGGGGAAAAGCACCATAGATATTCTTTTTTTTTTTCAATGTTAAATCTCCCCGCCCTCGAAACGAAAGCAACATCGATTGAGTGAATGTCACGTCACATCTCTGCACTATGCACCACCCGCCCAACCCCCCCCCCCCCCCCCATCCGAAAAAAGACTTCGGGGGGAGGAGACCATGTGTGGTGTCGGAACACAACCAACAGCATCACCTCCTCCTCCACCTCCTGCCTCCACCCTGCAAAGGTTGTGGGTAACAGTGGGCAACACCTCCACCGAAGAGGAGAGCACCCTCCACCACATCACTCCTAAATCCCTCCTCAGGTTTGTGTTGGTGAGAGAAACCCGCCAAGATTTGAACCCCCCCCCCCCCCCTCGCAGTGGGGCGACCTATTTTTCAGGTCGGAGCGTCGTCACCGGGAATGTCCTCCGCATGCGGGGGTGGAGGGGGATCTCGGCCCATGGAGGCTAGAAGATGGTACTGTGTCTGCTCTGCAGCCCGGAGTGCGTGGAATCACAGTGCCCTGCCATCTTCCCCCCCCCCCACCCTGAAAAAAAGAAAAAAACAAGGTTGCACACAGTCTCTGAAGTCTCTGATTTCTGAGTTACACTTGATTCTGTTTTCAGTTCATGGAACGTTGACCAGAGGATGAGTTCACAGGAAACCCAAGAAAAGGAAGGAGAAAAAAAAGATCACTCTCAAAGTCTTGAAAAAAAAAATTTGTTTTGTGTGTTAAGATCACGGCACTTTCCTGGTTTCTTTTTTTTTCTTTTTTTCTAACGGCTCTGTCTGACGAAACGTGTGGTTTCTCTTTGTCCAAAAGTGTGAATTTTCTGAGATTTCAAGTGGCCAAGGATTAATGTTGCATTTGTTTTCACTGTTTTGTCAAAACATAATTTCTGGCGTTCTATACTTCTTTTAGTGAAGGGGCTTGGGTCATGTTTACTGTTCTAAGGTGGTCAGAGGGAGGTCTGTACTGCCGCATGTCGTGGACAGCTGCATTTCCCATGCCAACTGTGGAGTCGTCTGGGAAGGAGTAGTTTTTTTGGATAAAGTACAGAACTATTGTTTGCAAATGTCATTAATGGAAGTCAATGTGGAGTGTGTGTTGGGGCACATACAGTAAATGGCTCTTTTCGACCACAAGAACTAAAGTTTACCCTGCTGTTAAACGCATTTCACAGGTTCTGAAAAATACAAGAACTGTCGTCACCAATACCTACTCGCCCTCAGTCAAATTCCGGCGACCACGGAACGGTCGGCACCAGATATAAAGCTTATGTTATGTTATCATGCATCTTCAAAATATAGTGGCTACTACAACATGACACTAAATAATGTGATCATACATGGCATAGGCTCAATGAACTCCCTTCACTGAAGCGAATAACCCACACAAAGTAAACGACATTCTATCTATAGGAATAATTATTTTTTTTAGGAACGCTCGGTGGGTTGACATACCTGGTGCCGACCGTTCCGAGGTCGCCGGAATTTGACTGGGGGCAAGTAGGTATTGGTGCCGACCGTGCCGGTTACCGTTCTGGATGTTTTTCCATAACGCTACGGCTCAGTTTCACGTAAGATTCTCTCACAACCCTAATTTGGGCCCTGCTCAGGAGGTAGTGCTAACCCTGAGTTCTGGCAACCCACAACTCGGAACGTATACTTTTTAAATAGCGAGAATAGCCGCTGTACAACCAAGCACAACGCGTCGCGTTGCAATGCATTGTAAGCTTGTAGATCGGCTATTTTTGCTTTGTTTTCATGAGTTTATTTTTATTTTTATGACGTACCTCCCTCTTCATGGGTGGTTCTGGTTGTAACGGAAATGTAGACGGAAAACCATCGCAGAACTTCACCTGTTCTGGAAGGGTTCAGGTTCTGGGTTAACCTTTCGTAGTGGAAAAGAGCTAAAAGAGAAGCATGAGTCCTAATATGACACAGACATGTAGGAGCATTATAGATACTAATTGATAGCAAAGTGGGAACTAGGAACATAAATGCACTTTCAGCTCTCCCATGGAGAAAAATCTAACTATTTTTGGAGAGAGACGGGCTGGTAGCTGTCTGTGGCACTAGTCTACTGCTGCAGTATATAGGACGATGTCTACTTTCTGGGGTAGGGCTGGGCCATAAGACTTCAAAGTCGCCATTATTTCAAACTTTTTGCCTCAATTACGATTAATGGATGATTTTGATTTTTTTTTTACGTGACAATAGATCTACAAGCTCACCGTGGCTATTTTCGCTATTGTTGAATGCCACCATTGTACTACGAAGTATAATAGGTGTTTGATCAGACTAGACTCGATTTAATTGATTACTTAAGGAGTAGTTCACCCAAAAAAAGTACTTATTTTCTATCAATTGCACACCCCATGAAGCCTTTCTTTGTTTTTGTCGCATTCGTAAGCCAAATAAATTGATTACCGTCTCCTACCGGCTAATGTATTCGGTAGGAGACTCAAAGGAGACTCTTTGTGTCTCCTACCGGAAATACACCCGGTCATCAAATTATTGGCTTAGGAATGCGACAAAAACAAATCCATGAATTCAAGGCTTCATGGGGTGTGCAATTGATAGAAAATAAGTAATTTTATGGGTGAACTACTCCTTTAAAATAAATGTATTAAAAGAGTTTTGTGTCAATTCGTTGATCTATAAGAAATACAAAATGATAATGATGAAAAATTACTTCTTCGATTATGAAGGTGGATTATTCGATTAACCTACACAAGCAGCAAGATTAGGTCGATTATTGGTTCTAAATTGTCGGATTGGATATATTTTCGGTTAATTTGCCCTGCCCTACTCTGGAGGTCTCTCTGGCCATAGTTATGGGCGAATGGGACAGAAGATCCATTCCATCTTTTGCCCATGCAACAGCTCGCAGGGTCGTCTTGGCCCAAAAATAGAGTAAATGTAAGGCTTGAGTCCTCAGTGTAACACTAGGCTTCCATGTGTGTGTGACTGTGCGTGTGACTGCGTGTGCGTGTGTGTGTGCGTGCGTGCGTGTTTGACCTTTTCTTTTTTGTTAAAAAAAAAAAAAGATCATTGGAGATACTATGTTTTTCTTTGAGGATATATGTTATGACGTTTGCTGCAAATTAATAAAACAAGAAAGATTCTTAAACATATTGTATTTCCACTCTCTTTGTATTTTATTGTAGACTATGGCTACTACTACACTATATGATTTAGGTTAGAATACCCCTTACGCTGTTTTCTCGTTCATTTATCAATGTCCTCTTTATTTTGCTGACCATCTGGTTTTAAATGTGTGTACGTAGTACATCAGTGTGCAGTGCGCTGGGCAATGTGACAAGGATTTCATCTCATGGCCCACATACTAATGAGGTGACCCAGCTATACAGTAGTATAGTCACACACTAACAGTGACGGAAAAAGTACTCACGTTTTTTACTTGAAGTAAAAGTTTCAAAACGGCAATGTAGAAACACTCCGTTACATGTAAAAGTCCGGAATTAAAGGTTTACTTGAGTAAAAGTACAAAGGTATTTGTATCAAAATGTACTAAAGTAGAAAGTACTCATTACGCAGAATGTCCCATTCACAAGTTTTCAAATACATAAATTATTTAAAAATCGTTCGAAAATAGCCGATCTACAAGCTCACTGTGAGCTTGTAGACCGGCTGTTTTCAAAAGATTTTTGTAGGGCTACAAAGTAACTACTACTAAGTTTTCAAATAATTGTAGTGGAGTAAAAGTACAATATTTGTCTCTGAGATGTAGTGCAGTAGAAAGTAAAAGTATTGACCATTGGAAGTACTCCAGTAAAGTAAAAAAAATACTTCAAAATTGTACTTAAGTACAGTACTTGAGTACATATACTTAGTTAATTTACACCACTGGAAATTAGCACAAAATTGGAACTGGAACACTATAAAATTGAAGCTGATAAATCGGTACTCTCTCTGTCCTGATTGGCAACTCACCTGAAAATGTATTTTATGTTTATTAAAGAGCTGGAGAGACGAGAAGACCCCTGTTACTGGACAAAGACTATTATAGCAATAATTAATACCAAAATATAGAGCTTTCACTTTTTTAGCTTTTTTTTTTTGTTTTAACCAAACTATCACTTACCCCACCTTTAACGGGGCCCTTTTCTGCTTTTTTGTTGTTGATACATTTAGAAACATGTCAACCATAATGACATGCCCAAAATAGGGACACGATGGTTAAAGGTGCTAAAGTGATTTTTATTTTTATGTGTTTGTTAAAATCATTGCTATCGAGTGTTTGTTGTTGTTGTTCAGTAACAGGGGTCTCCCTGTCTCCCCAGCTCTTTAATAAACAGAAAACACATATTCAGGTATGAAGGTCCCACTCCCCGGCACAATTATTATAATTATAATATTTTCAGATGGGGGTCCAAAGCCAAATAAATATACTTTAATTTGGGGGTCCCTGCCCTGGCCATATGGCATGAGCATTTTTGAGTATGCACTGCATTTTAAGCAGTCAAACTTGCTTCAAACTTGCTTCACACCCATTCATATAATCTAGAGCACTGTTTCCCAAACACTGGGTCGGGAGGGACCCATTTATGGGTCACGGACAGATTGTTATGGGTCACGAGTAAATTTCCCTTTATTTTTTGGTTCCTACATTTTGTTTTTAATTGTATTATTTCAACAACAAAAAATCTGAACATTTCAAAAACAATGCAAAAATGTTCATGTATTAAAAAAATAATAAAAAAAATCATTTCCATCATTCAGAAAACTAAAAAGTGTGGGAACCAGTGATTATGACTGAGTGATAGGATCTACAAGAGATCTGTGTTCTAGTGACGAGTCGTGACGTTACTCTGTTCTTCTACACTCTGGTGTGGACGTCGTCACGTCAGGTGACGTAACGCGACGACACGTGACGTACGCTGTCAACATCAGTGATGGCGGCGGAGGCAGAAGACGTCGACATCATGATGAATTATCCCGGTTCTTTCGATAAACTGGACAGGAAAAACTGTCGCTACCCGTACTGTATCGTCTGGACGCCCATCCCGCTTCTATCGTAAGTTGACATATCTGTCGATATTTAAGTTTGACTTCTGTGGCTGTAATACGCTAGCTGGCTAGCTAGGATTTATTAGCTTGCCTTGCTACCCCGTTTAGGAAGACTGGGCACCTCAACATTGTGGGCAGACTGGGCACCTCAACATTGTGGGCAGACTGGGCACTTCAACATTGTGGGCAGACTGGGCACCTCAACATTGTGGGCAGACTGGGCACTTCAACATTGTGGGCAGACTGGGCACCTCAACATTGTGGGCAGACTGGGCACTTCAACATTGTGGGCAGACTGGGCACTTCAACATTGTGGGCAGACTGGGCACCTCAACATTGTGGGCAGACTGGGCACCTCAACATTGTGGGCAGACTGGGCACCTCAACATTGTGGGCAGACTGGGCACCTCAACATTGTGGGCAGACTGGGCACCTCAACATTGTGGGCAGACTGGGCACCTCAACATTGTGGGCAGACTGGGCACTTCAACATTGTGGGCAGACTGGGCACTTCAACATTGCGGGCAGACTGGGCACCTCAACATTGTGGGCAGACTGGGCACTTCAACATTGTGGGCAGACTGGGCACCTCAACATTGTGGGCAGACTGGGCACCTCAACATTGTGGGCAGACTGGGCACCTCAACATTGTGGGCAGACTGGGCACTTCAACATTGTGGGCAGACTGGGCACCTCAACATTGTGGGCAGACTGGGCACTTCAACATTGCGGGCAGACTGGGCACCTCAACATTGTGGGCACCTCAATGTTAACCTGTCTTATTTTATTCCCCAAAAATATACAAAATAAGGAATTTGTAAAATGGTCTGAAGAATGTATGCAATGTAATGTGAACATGCACCGTGCATCAGCATCACTATCAGACCTAAATGTACCCTTCAACTTATTGTTTGTGTCCATAATGACATAATGGTTTTGTAGCCATTTGTAGCAATTATAGAAATATTAGGCCTTATGTGTTCAAATCATGTATACTTTAACATTACTTCAGACCATTTTCCAATTTCTTTGTCTTTACATTTAGGAGTAAAATAGCCAATTTAACATTGAGATGCCCACAATGTTGAGGTGCCCACTCTACTGGTTAACCCCTTCCTCCTCTACAACCACAGTAGCCTTGCTGTTGGACTATAATGAAAATCTAACCATTGCATTGATTATACATCACTGTTTCTCAACATCCAGGGGTCCAAATGGACCCTTTACGGGTCTGCTACTCTGACAGTGTACACATTTGCAGTTGTACACTTGTAAGGGACAATTTGGACCACTGGTGATGGTTCCCGGACCCAATGTTGAGAACCAATGGAATGGATCACATTTCTTACTGCTCTTAGTGTCCACTGACTCCACTCTGATTGTGTGTGTGTGTGTGTGTGTGTGTGTGTGTGTGTGTGTGTGTGTGTGTGTGTGTGTGTGTGTGTGTGTGTGTGTGTGTGTGTGTGTGTGTGTGTGTGTGTGTGTGTGTGTGTGTGTGTGTGTGTGTGTGTGTATCATTGCAGGTGGCTGCTGCCTTTCATTGGTCACATGGGTATATGCACGTCCTCGGGTGTCATACGGGATTTTGCAGGCTCATACTTTGTCTCTGTGAGTATCTTATTTCAGCACAGACATAATCCCTCATAGACGCAGGTAGAAGGTCAGAACCATGCAGCACTCACTTTAAAAACCCATGAAGACCCATTCTACAAATGTCTTCTAAATCCGTTGTTCTCATCAAGATTTTAATTTTTTTTTCAAAAGTAGCAGATATACAAGCTCGCTGTGAGCTCGCTGTGAGCTATTTTTGAATAGCCAACTCTAAAATCTAAAAAAATGAAATGCTTTCCCGGTTTTAATGGGTTAAGTGTCCAATTCAGTGTAATTACCTACTGTATATCAGTTGTGGTTCTCTAACATTTTCATGTATTTGGCATCAAAAACATGTTTGAAAAATCTTGAAAATGTGTGCAAAATAAATCTTTGAATATATATATATACTTTTAAAGCAAGCATTTTTAACTCAAATCTTTGCTTCTGGAGGGTCTCTGGAACAACATATTTTGAGATGGGGGGCCCACGGCCAAATACATATAATTTTGGGGGTCCTTGACATGAACAAGTTTGAGAACCACTGATAATATAGCAACATAATTTTTTTTTCAAAAAACTGTTAGGATTTAGAAGACATTTGTAGAATCCCCAAGAAGCAAAGACGCGTTCCCGGATTGAATGGGTTAAAAACGATAAAGCAATTCTGGACCAAATGACAGACCGTATCGGAACGAATCACGTCTTAACAAAAGTGCTCTTAAAAATTGGCGTCCCTCCAAGAGATAGAAATCGTATCAAAGATAAGGGTCTGTGGCCTAATCTAATGCATATCAAAATGGGGGGTCCTCTAAAAAGGTTGAGAATCGAGCCGCTCAGGTGCCTGCCCACCGGCACCGCCGCTGCTGCCGAGGTTGTGGGTTCGAATCTAGCGTGGTGCATCCGGCTTTGTCGAGCGTCTCTATACGAACACAATTGGCCCGTGTTTCAGGGGAGGGAAGCCGGGCGGGGAGGGTGATATTTGTCAATGTGGGTACCGCTACGGGTTCGGGTGGCACCTGTTAGTAAGGAGTCTTGGGCGCGATGAGTGCGTCCTCCCGGTGGGGGCTCCTCGCTGGCGGGTGAGCCAGTAGGACACATCGGCAGTGACAACACTCAAATGTGTGTGGGGAGGAATTAATTGGCATAACGACTAAATTGGGGAGAAAAGGGGGTAGAAAGCACAAACGAAAAAAAGATTGAGAATGGTTGACCCTAGAAGGCTTTAATGAACTAGAGATTCTAGAAAACAACCATCTACTTTGTCAAGATTACAGCTGAACACTACGGATGTTTCTCAATGGAAAATAACACATGACAATCAGTCTCCGACCCTCTTAAGCTGCTGGAAGATTGTCAGAATATACTACTTCTGTAGTACTTAAGTACTTATTGAAAATGATGTGTATTACAACTAATTTGTCTCATGATTTGTCAACATAATACAATTGACACTACTGGCACAGTATGGACATTACTGACCTTACTCACATTAGTACAATAAACAAGTAAGACGCACGAACGCGGGAAGCGAACGCAGCTTGAAAATAACAATAAGAAGAATAGAAAGGAATGAGCAATTGTAGAGAAGTGGGTGGATAGAAATGTATGTTTTTTCTAGATGTGGCAAAAATAAGGCTAAAAACACACCATTGTATTAGTTATTGGCCACCCCCCAAAAAAAGCATATTTTTTTGACTGTATCTGGCTGTTTTGCTTAATTAATTAAAACAAATTCTAAAAAAAAAAAAAAGAAAGAAAAATCTGCGTTAAAAGGAGCATCTTAGAAAAATACAAATTCACAAAAAAAAAACTTTGAATGTTTTTGAACAATTCAACAAAGTGTTTGAAGTGCCTGTTTCACCCACTTCCGGGGGGCGGAGCCAAAATCCGAGCCCGAAGTATTTGTTCGTAGACCCCCACTTAGGGGGGGTAGAAAAAGTTTCGGAGCGATTCGGGCACTTTTCATTTAACATGGGGTTTCAATGGGTGTTTTTAGGAGCCTTCTCTGGGGCGTGGCTTCCGGGGGAAGGGGCGGGCTTAAACGCAACCTTGACAGGTGTGTTCAGTTTTCAAAGACCTTTCATTTGATGTATGGTACGTCTATATTGGACATTTACTTGGCTGCACATAGGCAGTGCACACAGACAGAGACACACACAGACACACACACAAGCCGAGCACGGTTTCATAGTAAGCTCCACTTGCGCGGAGGCGCGCCTTAATTGCAGAACACACAGACAGAATGTTGTGCGTATTGAGAGAGCTGCAGATAATATGTGCCTAATTTGTGCTCCATCCCATGATGGTGTCACGCACCAAATATAGCAGATCTACAAGCTCACGGCCTGGTTGTGAAATGGCCTAAGGCCAGGCAGTTTCACAACCAGGCGGTTTCACGACCCTGCTGCCCCTGATGTCTGTGATAACATTTTGGGTGAGAAACAGGCCATACTCAATATTGATTCATTTCACATTTTTAACAGCTGGTTTAAAAGTTTGTTAACATTTTTAGAATAGTCTCATTTACTTTCATTGTCAAGTACTGTGTGCAATTTGGAAATAGATTATAACTGATTTGCACCCTTCAGTATGCAGTCAACGGTGCAGCCATCACATTGTGAGCTTGTAGATCTGCTATTTTCGGCGCAACAACCAAGTGTAAATCAGGCATACCCCTAATCCTAACTATGTGGGACTAATTGGTTTTTACAAATGTTTCTTTTTTTTCCTTTCTTTTTTTCAGGAAGATAACATGGGCTTCGGTAAACCAACAAAGTAAGTTCATAATGAGGTTTCTTTTTATTTAGAAAATTGGTGGTATAAATACACCATGGTATTAAATAAACATTGAAACATTGCTTTTTAAACAACATGGTGCATAAATAAACACGGTTCATTCATACTGTAGGTATTGGAAACTTGACGTGGACAAAGTGTGTGGCAACGGGCCTGCAACGTGGGACAAAGCCGTGCACGATGCTTCTGAGGAGTACAAATGCAGAGCGGTATGATAATAGGCTAATTAATAATAATGATGAGCATATCCCATAAACCAGAAAACATTTCTATACAAATGCACACATCTTTGTATGTTCAATGATTTCTAGACCAGTGGTTCTCAAAGTGGGCTCTGTGGAGGAGGAGGGGGGGTCCAGGGGGTCCCCAGCTAAATAGTTGGGGAACTTGGGAACCAAATGGACCCTTACAGGTCTGTAACTCCTCTGAGTTACAGACCTGTAAGGGTCCATTTGGTTCCCAAGTTATGGGGGTTTGTGGCTTAACCCATTTAAAACCGGGAAAGCATCTGTGTCATTTTAGATTTTAGCGTTGGCTATTCAAAAATAGCAGTCGTACTGTACAAGCTCACAGCGCGCCACTTCGTGCCGCGCTGCGGACTTGTACATCTGCTATTTTTGAAAGATCTTGAAAGTGTGAGAACCACTGATTTGGAAGGCATTTGTAGAATCGGACACAGGTCTTAATCGGCTAATGCATACCCAGAAACAGAGTTTGAGAATCACTTATACCAGGGGTTTTCAACTGATTTTGACCCAGGGACCACCATCCTGACTAAGAGCAACCTGGGGACCACCCCTATTGTGCGTGGTGGGTCCATCATAGACCCACCCCACACAATAGTGGTGGGGGGTTCATGCACCACAGAGAGCTGGAGAAAATAGCTAATATCATTATAATATCTAATAAAATACAGTGATTTTGTTTGAATATGATGGAATATGATTAAGGAATACTGTGATTATGGTAAGCTCACATTTCATATCACACACACACCGTACAGTAAGAACTCCTGTAAGTTATTAAAAGTAAAAAAATAAATAAAACAAAAGTTTAAAAAAAAAGTTTTATTTATTTATTTTTTTATGCATGGCCAGGGACCACCTGCAATAACTCCGCGGACCGCGGACCACCGGTTGAAAACCCCTGACTTATACGATACGAATACCCACATTCTTTTTTGTTCAAAGATTTCTTGAAATGTTTTATTCACAAAATGCTGAATCCCTTTTTATTTCTGTGTGTTTTTAGCACAACCTGTGCTGTGATAACTGCCACTCCCACGTGGCCATGGCCCTCAACCTGATGAGTTACGACAACAGCACCTCCTGGAACATGGTCAACCTCTGTGTGCTGGCACTCCTCCATGGACAGCATGTCAGGTACTGTAGAAAGGGGGGCAACACTTCATCCATTAAATAGGGCTGTCATGATTAAAAAAATATATTTCAAATTTTAATTTAATTTAACATTAGAACATACCAATACAAATATTATTTCTGTTTGCCTATTAGGCTTTGTATTAAAAAAAATGCACGGGGCAAATATGACAAATAACTCAAATATATAAGAAAATATAAGAAATTACTGATATATTTAATAATTTTGAAATTCCTGGCCTGGAAAAGGTTTTTGACTATTGATTTCGTTCATAAAAGCATGTCCCAAAACATGTAAAATGTAGTGCTGCGCTGCATGACCTGCGTGAAATCCGACTAATGTATACAGGACGTCACGTGACAAAAATAATAGATCTACAAGCTAACACGTTGCACCGTGATATGTTGTTAGGTCTGTTCTTTTTGTCACGACAAAAGACAGATTTTTATTTATTTATATGTATATAGATTTGTTTTTATCCCACGATTTTTTAAAAATCCAGTGCCAATGCCTAAGCCTGTAATCCTGGGCGCTGCTCTCCCTCTGCCAGCCTGGGGAGAGCCCAGAACTGAGCTCATGCTTCCTTCAATGCATGAGGAGTGAGCAGGCCGCTTCTTATCATCTGACAGGGGGGAGTTTCCCCGATGGGACGTAGCGCATGGAAGGAACACGTTATTCCCCTCCATCAGGCGCCCCAGCTGACCAGGGGGAGGCAGTATAGAGACCAGGATTACTGCATGTTTTTTGTGAGGGTATACCTACCCTAGGGGACACGGGGAGAACACAAAAGACAGACTTGAGCGAAGACGGCTCGAGTCTGTCCTGGGGCATTGATAGCACACTGGAGTAAGAGCCACATTATTGCACCGTATGATTGCTATAGGCCTGGAAATGGGGTAAATTACTTTGGAAAAGTTATGGAATAGTTAAAAAAATTAATTGGTAAAAATGTGTGGGAAACCCTATACAGTTTACAGTTGTGTCACAATAAGCTCTACTAGTCCTACCCAGTAGCTCCACAGCTGGATGCATGTAATGGGCATCTGGCACAGAGAAACCCCCTCATTACTCTTTGTTGACCCACATAGAGAACGCTGTTGTCGTACTTTGTGCTGCCTCTGCATTCTAGTCCCAGGGCACCCAGTCTTTAAACAGTGGGGGGGTGAGTGCACACCGTAATTCATCACTGACACAAGTGTTCCCCCTCCAAGTCACCGCTGGAGGTCACCTCTCCACCGGGGCTCCCTCTGCTGGGCAAAGACCAGCAGGACGGGTGGAGAGGACATCAGGACATCCAGCGCGAAGGGGGGTTGCTGGGCCTCTGGGAGAGAGAGAGGAGAGACAGACTGGACCATGGGAGAACTAAATAGATTCCCTGTGACCTTCCCTGTCCTAAGTACATGATAAATGTGCTGGGAATTGAAGAGGAGAATGTTTTTTAGCCCTTCATCTGCCCCCCCCCTCCACCCAACACCATCTCCACACAGAAACACAAACTGTAGCTTGTAATGATTTCATTCTGCCCTCAGGGATCCCATTATGGAACAATCTACCTTTAAGCACCAAACAGAGCCAATCGAAGGACTTTCTTTTTGAAGGAGGCTTTCTGGGCATACATAGCTACTGAGTACTTTTTTTTAAGAGTGAAGGAGGCTTTCTGGGCATAGCTAGCAGAGTACTTGAAGCAATAACAAGTGTAATACATGTGATTAAACATGTAGACATTTACTGTACATTTGTGCTTGTTTTATTGTTTTAGTTCTATTTAATTAAAGTTTAGGCAAATTGGTTGAAAAAGGGTTATTGGGTGTTTTTTGTTTATTATAGCTATTTAAGTCCATGAGTTAGTAATATTAGTTTGTTTTACAATGAGGACCAGTTTGGAAATAAGTGTTTTAAGAGCAATGCTTTTAAAGGGGTATTTCACTTTGCTTGATTCATTATTTAGATATTTGATATTCATTTTATCAGACACGCCCCCTTCATATACAAACCCATTGTAACTTCAAACTTCATTTTAACCATGTTAGATTCGTAAAAACACCCGTCCTTGGTTCTGGTGACTCACCCTGCCCTCCTAATGCGTGAGGGGGCCGTGTTTTTTCAATAAATGTTTTCATTTATTTTTTATTATTTTTTTGGAAAATTAAAAAAATAAAATACAATACAAAATTTTAATAAAATAAATGAAAAAAGTAATCGGAAAAACACGGCCCCCTCACGCATTAGGAGGGCAGGGTGAGTCACCAGAACCAAGGACGGGTGTTTTTGATGAATCTAACATGGTTAAAATGGAGTTTGAAGTTATAATGGGTTTGAATAGGAAGGGGGCGTGTCTGATTAAATGAATATAAAATATCTAAATAATTAATCAAGCAACTTAAAAACTGTCTGGGGGGTTCACAAAGGCCTGAGTAGATGATAAAATGACCCAAATTTTTTTTGAAAGTGAAATACCCCTTTAAGCGCTATCCTCTGGATTTTTCTCATGTTGCTATGAGAAGCTGTTCATTGAAACCTAGTCAGATCAAATCAAACTCTCTCTCTTTGTCATTCAGCTGCGCTGCATTCCTCAAGACCTGGCTCCCCTTCTTCATGCTCACTGGGGTCCTAACCACCTTCCTCCTAACGTTCAACCTCCAGTAATCCTCCTCCTCATCACCCAGGACACAGAGAGGGTAGGGGGGTGTCTGTCTGTCCAGAGGATGGGACGGCTCATGAGACCTTTCCTCTACTCCTCACGGTCTCCTCATGGACCCGTCTGCTGAACCCAACAGGCTGCCGTTGTGCTGTAAGACCCGTCTTCTTGGCGCGTAAACCAGATGTAGGACTTCTTTACTTCATTGTCACCTCCAGTGATCAGTGGGATGGATGTGTGACGTCATGTAGTGCGAGGAAGGAGCAGCACGTTGTGGTTCGTTTTGGAAACTTAACCCATTAAGACCGGGAACGCATCTGTTTGTCATTTATTTTATTTCTTTGGGCTATTCAAAAATAGCTTTTTTTCATAGCTCGGCACCGAGTGCCGTGCCATGTTATGTTGCTATAATATCAGTGGTTCTCAAACGTTTTCATGTCAAGGACCACCCAAAATGATATTAAAATATAAAAATATTTTGTTCCAGGAACCCCCAGAAGCAAAGATTTGAGTTGCAAATGTTCGCTTTAAATATATATATAAGATTTGCACAAAATGTTCAAGACTTAAAAAAATATACTAGATCTACAAGCTCAATGCTCGGCACTCGGTGCTGTACTATAAGCTTGTATATCTGCTATTTTGAATAGCCAAATAAATCTTAAAATGACTCTGATGCGTTCCCGGTCTTAATGGGTTCAGAAGGCAGGGATACATTTTGAATAGTATTGCATGTGTTCATTAATGAACCCAAATGGTACAGGTAGCTTCTACAAATAACACTTTTATGGCTTTTAGGGAAAATGACATTTGTGCCAACATTGTCCCTCCAATGTGTTAACCAATTAAAACTGGGAAAGCATTTTAGATGTTTGCGTTGGCTATTCAAAAATGGCAAATTTTGTACATCTGCTATTTATTTTTTTTACATTTTTGAAAAATCTTGAAAGTTTGAGAACTGCTGATTTAGAAGGCATTTGTAGAATCGGCCTCAGGTTTTAATGGGTTAATAGTCTGGTACAATTTACAATTTAGGCATTTAGCAGACGCTCTGATCCAGAGCAACATACAAGTGTTTTATTGAACTGAAGTCAATAAACAAGGTAAATAATCACATACATAGAGGGCAGAGAGAACCTTGTAGGGCCAAAAAAAGAGACGACTAGGATACGAGATAAACAATGAACCTAGCATCTTGTCTAAATCTGTCTGGTGAAGCTAAATAATGAACACTAACGCCTCCAACAAGGTTCAAGTTGCAACATTGTCTTTATTGTAACGTCTTGTGCACAAGTACATAAAAGTAAAAATATTTTTTTTGTTCTGCTCCTCGGACATTGCTGCAGCATTAAACATTATAATAATAATAATAAACTGCAATGTCTACATACAATGTGGACATTGTATATAAATGTACAAAAACAAGTACAACGTCTGTGTACGACGCAATAGCAGCAGTAAACCAATGTTTCCGTCTAACAAGGCAACCTAGAGGGGTGCATAGTTGAGCCACATGGCACATGGTGGGGTGCATAGTTGAGCCACATGGCACATGGTGTCTTGTAATGTACTCCCAGGTTTGTTTTGGTGTTTTAGCGCTCTCTGATGGACACGTTTGTGGATATAGAGTGTGACATACTGTAAATACAGTTACACAAACAAGACAACCTCTGTACAATAGTTTTGCATCGCTTTGTGGCTTCAAAAGCATTATTTCTTGCTCAACTTTGGAAGCAGATGAATGTGATTGTCTTGTCAGTGAGTAGGATATATGCTTGTAATCCTAACCTTTGTTGTAACTATCCTATTTTTGCCTTGATGATTGCTGGGGTACATGAGGTACGTTGTCAACTATATTATGAGCCCATATCAAGGCAAGAGTAATGCAAGAATCACATGAACATTTTTATTTATATAAGTATGTCCCTTCCCTTTGACCTGGCCTTCAATGGTATATCTGTGTAGTATACTGTATATAATTTATATATGGCACAAATGCCATTTTGTCTGAATAATGTGGGATCAAGTTTTATTTCATTATCAATATTTATTGTGTTCTTACTCCCAAGAAAATATTATTTATTTATTTATTTATTAGACTGTCATTTCATTTGATGTGCATTCATGAGATGTATTCCCTCTAAAGGCCTTTCTTTCCTTTGAGAGACTGAGTTATAGGCAACTGTCTAAATAAAGGAAACGCCTCAGTAAATGAGAGTCTGTGTGTAAATGCTGTAGCGATGCTGTTCTCAAACCTTTTGTGCCAGCGGCGCACCAACGGGCAACTCAAAATCTCAGCACACACTTGCATTCATAGCAAACACAGCCGATCTACAAGCTCACAACACATTGGGATGCGGCACGTTGTGAGCTTGTAGATGGGTTGTTTTTGTGTGTGTGTGTGATTTTTGCCCCAAATAGGGATGCCAGGTTGAAAGTAGTTCAAATATATTTGTTTTAGGGTATAGACTTTGCACCCTGTATTGGGAATTTAGTGCTGATATAGTCAATTAAAACATAATTCATAACCTTTTGTAGAGTTGAATGTCGTCGCTGACCGTCAGAAACCTTGTATCTCCAAATGTCTACTTTTTATGTTAATGTTTTCGTCATTTAATGCCCTACTGCGTCATACAAGAGTGCAAAAGAAGTGACAATAGCCGATCTACAATCTCACAATGTGTCCCATCGTGACACATTGTGAGCTTGTAGATCGGCTATTTTCACTATTTCTGAAAGTTTCTGTTCCATGTTCTGAAAAATAACGGTTTCCACCCGACGCAACAATACAATTGTAGCAATAATGTAATAGTTATCACAAATTCCCAAAGCACACCATTCAGGACAACCTCATAACATAGCTGTACAGTATAGTGGTGTTCTGTAGCTTTAAGAGAGAGGCACACACACCTATTCCTTCAGGAGACGGTGCGTGATGAACTACCATCAGTTTACTGTAACCTTTATTCTCACAGTAGGGCAGATGGGAGGACTGATGCTCAGGAGCGCTGTTTGCCCTCTCAGTCGGTTAGTTTAAAATTAAGAGAAAAGAGGGAGAAAAAAATAGCAATTTTTGCATCTTTTAAAAAAATACCGTCTTAAAAAGACATTTGAAATTTAGTTGCACGGAACCTTGACTTTCTCTGTGTTTAAAACGTATTCTGGTGTTGTTGTTTTTTCTCTCAATTTTTTCTAAACCTTTGCTGTCAAAGGCTACAGTTTAGAATAGATAATGTGTCTTTTTGCAATTTGCATAATTTTGGGGGTATTGTTTTGTGTGCCGTGCCAGTGCTTGGAGTGCCCTCTGGGCTGCGAGTGTTTCGCCTCCACACGCACGGTGAAATGTCTTTCCAGGGACCTCCGCGCCGTCCCGCAAGGTGTCCCAGGACACGCCAGGACTGTGATCATCACAGGGAACAGCATCTACAGGCTCGGACCCGAGTCCTTTGCAGACCTAGAGAACGTCACCAACATCATTCTGAGCAATAACGGGTGAGAAAAGCATGTATACTTTGTTCATCACACAATATTATGATGCAGAACATATTGAGATAATATATGAGTGTAACTGATCATAAATACAGTATGTGTTTCTGTGGATGTGGACCTGGAGGTTGTGTTAATAATTATAAGATAAGATATATATTAAAAGATATTACTTTGCTTATTGTTTCTAGTGGCTATTTTTTAATGTTTTAAATTTTTTGCAGGTGTTTTTACTTTTAGCTACATTATCCAAACAGAGTAATATTAAACACTTTCAATGTGGCATCCTTGTTTTGTCATTATAGGCAAAAATTGTCATTCGTTTAATAGCAAAAATAGCAGATCTGCAAGCTCACAAACTTATAGACCTGCTATTTTAGGTATTTGTCTTTCAACAAACTCTGCAGCCTCTAATATACCCTAATATCGTCTCTGTCAGGTGGAAACCTCATATGTCCAAATCTGTTACTTTTCAGGATTCAAATTCAAAAATAGCAAAAATAGCAGATCTACAAGCTAAAAAAGCGTCACGTCGCGCTGCGTTTCGCGTTTGCAGATCTGCTACTTTTGATGCTTTTGTGTGACGCTGTAGTGTGATCAAGTAGGAGCATCAATTTACGAAAAAAACACACCAAAAGTTAAAATATGGAGATAGGTTTCTGCTTGACAGCAACGATATACTCTAATATAGAGCATAAGTGCTTACTGTTGTAAGGATAGACCTCACAGTGACAAGCCATCTCCTCAGGATCACAGAGGTGATGTCCCAGACCTTCTCTGCTCTGACCAACCTGCGCCTCCTGGACCTCAGCGCCAACCGCCTGGTGCTGATCCACCCCGCGGCGTTCAGCATCCCCGGCGCTCCCCTCCAGGAGCTCAACCTGAGCCGCTCGCTGTACAACTCCACCTCCCTGACGGACCTGACCACCGCCCTGCGCTGGGGCGGCCTCCGGGGCCTCCTCCGGCTGGACCTCTCCGGGAACGGCCTGGTGTTTCTCCCCCCCGGCATGTTCTCCCACCTGCCCGGCCTGCGGCAGCTCCTCCTGGCCAACAACTCCCTGGCGGGCGTCTACGACGGCACCTTCTCCGGCGCGGGCCGCCTGGAGGCGCTGGACCTGACGGGCAACGCCTTCAGGACGTTCGACGCCGTCGCCCTGCGGGAGCTGGGGAGGCTGGGGGCCTCCTCCTCCCGCGTCCTGCTGGGCCGCAACGCCTACGACTGCTCCTGCGACATCCGCGACTTTGTCGCCTGGCTCAACGGCTCCCAGGCGCAGCAGGTGGTGGACGTGCAGAACGTGAGGTGCGGCTCGCCCAGAGCGCTGGAGGGCGCGCAGATGCGAGGGCTCGGGATGCGGGCCATCGGATGTGACGTCCCGTACCACCACCAGGGAGAGACGGGCGACCTCTCCTTGCAGACCTCCTACGTGTTCTTGGGGCTGGTGCTGGGGTTCGTGGGCATGGTGTTCATCTTTGTGCTCTACCTGAATCGCGACGGCATGAAGAAGTGGATCGTGGAGATGAGAGACGGGTGCCACGACGTGCTGGAGGGGTATTACTACCGCTACGAACTGGACTCGGACCCCCGCCGAGGAGGAGACGGGCCGCAGGGCGGTGGCACCGGCCATTTGGGAAAATCTCCGTCGGGACAGATACAGGTGCCTGCTGACCCCTGCGTGGTTCAGATGCCCACAGACACACAGGTGACCACCTCCCCTCCTGGGAACCTATGATGACCTTTCACTGGAGCTGGAACTGGTACAACATGAACGCAAGGGAATGTCTTCTAAGGCTTAGTTTAAGCCATTAAGACCAGGAAAGTATCTGTGTCATTTTAGATGTCTTTGGGCTATTCAAAGATAGCAGATTAGTTATGAGCTTGTAGATCTGCTACGACATATTTTGAGATGGGGGGGGGGGGGTCCGCGGCCAAATACATAACATTTTGGGGGTCCCAAAATGTTTGGTAGCCAACCCCATCAACATATTTTTGCACAAATGTTCAAGACTTTTCAAAAATAGCAGATCTACAAGCTCATGAGCTTGTATATCTGCTATTTTTTAATAGTCAAAGTATAAAGTAATGGTTATAGCTCAAATCTAAAATGACACAGATGTGTTCCCGGATTTAATGGGTTAAGGGTTGGTAATGTAGTTCTAAGACCTAATTTTATGTCTGTGTGTATACTGTATCTTTGCTGTCCGGCAGGAACCAACTAACTACATTTTTCCGCTTTTCCATAAATCAGTGCTAAAATATTGAACCAATTAAAAGTATTAAAACGTGCTTCTGACAAAACCAGCTAACTCCATTGGATCCTCAAACTTTCTGCTAAACCAGCTAACTCCAGCAAAGGGGGGTGGAGTTAGCTGGTTTAGTTGACTCCAGGCTCCACCCCCTTTTGACCTCCAACCTCATTGTGAGCTTGGAGGTCCATTCAGCTGTTCTTATCAATGATGAACAAAACCTCCTAACTCCATTTTTGTTTTGTTTTTTTCATTTCCTGAAAAATGAACATTTTGGAGTTAGCTGGTTCCTGCCGGACAGCAGAGATATATTATGTGAGCTTCCAGTTCCAGGCTCTATACAGCCTATAGAGAAAAGTGCCTTTTTGTTTTTATAAGGATAATTCCTTTTAACAGGACATTCATGTAAGTCCTTGCGGGCTTGTTTCCAATGAGGGGATGTGAGCAATTAGGGGTTAAGAGTCTTGCTCAGGGACAAATTTCATTTCATCGACACATATGCTGGCGTGGCCTGGAATCGTACCTGGGGCAACCAGGGCCTCTGGCTCCCTAGGCTGGCTCACTAACCACTCAGCTATGGCCGCCCTGGCCATAGCATTGCGGCCCATAGTCACTTCCTTCCACAATTGGGAGTTTACATCATCAGACTGTGTCAAATGCTAAAATGATCTACTTACAGTAATCGATGATTGTTTAGTGAAAATATCACCAATACTGTTTCATTACAATTCATGCTTACGTCACTTAACTAAAATTCTAAAGAACGCAATTGCACAGCTACGTATATTAAAAAGAAATGGAAAATCAAGTTCAACTCTTTTGTGTACAAGTCACTCGGAATATTATCAACTGACACAGACGTTATTGCATCTTTCTACTTTTATCAGTCAGCACCTTTAACTTTATAAAAAGGATAATGCTGTAAACAGTGAACAATCTTTTCCATTGTACATTGGAAAGGATTTTTTCAGTTTAGACAGTTACAGTTGACCTAGTCTCGCGAGCCAGACTGTTGTCTCCCACAATTTTCAAAAGCTACCGTCATGGAATAGTTTGTCTGGCTACACGAGACTACAGTTGACCTAATCCTTGTTTTTCAGCTTTGCTTGGCATTGTGGAAGATTGGCAGAAGAATATTTGACATATATGGCATGGTACTGTATGAATAATGCATGTTGCATGACCTAAAGTACCTTTAAAACATAATCCATAAAGATAATCTCCTGTAAATCAATTGGAAATAGACCCAGAAATGTTTAGTATACAGTAGATGGCTCTTTTAGAGAGTATATTTTTCACTTATACAGAAATGAAATACAAAGAAATGTATCTTTACTGAGCAGTGCATGTACTATTGTCATATAATATTGACACAGGTATGACGAGAAGTAGCTAATATTGATGGGAATTTGGCAACTTACCGCTTAAGCCTATGATATTTAGATAATGTAGATTGTCAATGTTCAATAAAATATGTCTATGTTTAATTTCCTGTTGGTTTTATGTTGTATTCTATTCTAATGAAGAGAAGCCACGCCTCATTTTGCCACAGACGTAGGCTGTATTTCTCACATGATGGGCCTGCTATCCTCATTCTGCAACAGGAAGGTGATTAAGTGTTGCTATACAGGAGAAATTAGGACAGGATGAAAGATCTTCATTGGAAATACACCTGCTGGCTCGGCAGATGTTCTCTCTCCCGCCCTCTATCTATCGCTGTATCTCTGTATCTCTCTCTCTCTCTCCCTGTATCTCTCTCTCTCTCTCTCTCTCTCTCTCTCTCTCTCTCTCTCACTCTCTCACACACACACACACACACACACACGCACACGCAGGAAAAATCTGTGAGTAAATGGTGCATTTACAGTGTACACAGTAGCGCCTTTATTCAAAGTGCTTTACAATGTGCATTGCATTCACCCATTCACACACACACACACACACACACACACACACACACACACACACACACACACACACACACACACACACACACACACACACACACACACACACACACCGACGGCGGAGAGACTCATGCAAAGCATCAATCAGCTCATCGAGAGCAGTTACTGTAGGTGTCTTGAGTGTCTTGCTCAAGGACACTTCGGCACTGACCCGGAGAGGGAGCCGGGGGGATCGAACCGGGAACCTTCCAATTCCCAAGCCTCTACACGCTGTGCCTCCTGAATAACACACTGATTGTTCCAAGTGTCCTTGACACCCAACCCCTGGCTGCTCCAGTGGACGACGGTATGAAACACCAGTGTGTGTGTGCTGCTGGTACTGGGCAGCTCCCAGGTGTCTGTGTCGGTGTGTAGGCTAGTACAGTATATCTGTATGAATGTGAAGCAGGCCTGTGCTGGAAAGGCCTCAGGGCCCACTTGAAGAAGAGATGGAAATCCCAACGTGATTTAACCCAGTAAGACCTGGAAATTGCATCTGTCATTTTAGATTTTAACCACTTTAACCATTATCTTATGCTTTGGGCTATTCAAAAATAGCAGATATACAAGCTCATAGCGCGGCACTCTATGAGGTTGTAGATCTGCAAAAAAAAAATTAATCATGAACATTTGTGCAAATCTTTGGATATATATTATTTTTTAAAGTGAACATTTGTAACTCAAATCTTTGCTTCTGGGGATTGTACAAATGTCTTCTAAATCCTAACAGTTTTGGAGAAAAACAAGACCAGGAGACCTGGTTCTGCCAGTCCCAGACTTCACATGACAGCCTGTGTCTATGCCCATGTATGGACGAAAGGGGGACAGACTTTTATGGCTGGGGCCTAAGGACAAAGTGACCAAAACCATTTTTTTGCCCATGTATGGAGAAAACAGGTACAAAACATGCCCATGTATGGACGAAAGGGGGACAGACTTTTATGGCTGGGGCCTAAGGACAAAGTGACCATGCCCATGTATGGAGAAAACAGGTACAAAGCCTCATGAAAGCCAGACCCCCTGGGTCCGGCAAAAATGTATGTTACTATAATCAGTGGTTCTCAAACATTTTCATGTCAAGGGCAAAATGATAATGTATTTGACCACAGACCCCCATCTCCAAATGTTTTGTTCCAGGAACCCCCAGAAGCAAAGAAATAGCCAACGTATGAAATATGGATAAAGTGTTTACACAGATGCGTTACCGGTTTGAATGGGTTAATTTGGTTAAATAAATAAACGCACACACGCACGCACACGTGCACTCGCACACACACACGCACACACCAGAAAGAGAGAGAAAAGGACATGGGTTGTGTGTGAAAGGAGACGTCAGTGATAAAGGCCTCTACTGCTTGACAACTATTCACAGCGATAATGGAATTTTACCTTGACGATTAATTGTGATACAAATAATTGCTATTAGTTATTTCATTGTGTTTTTTGGCATTAAACATTGGAACATAAATAAAAAAGGCTTTAGGCTTTGTAAACAAGAATTGCACAGGGGCAGATATGACAAATCATTTCAATATATAAATATAATATAATTGTGAAATGGACCATTCTGCATAATGAGTAGCCTCTGGTACTTAATGCCAATACTTTTGTCCTTTTACTAACCCTAAACCCTTTGAATACAGGACTTTTATTTGTAATGGTGACAGGAAATGTGGGCACCAAAGCATTGGAAGAGTGGACGCTAGGGAATGTGGGCACCCGGAAGAGTGAGCACTTTGGAGGGGAGAAGAGTGGGCACTAGGGGAATCTGGGCAAGACTGGGCACTCCCCCCAAAGTGCCCACTTTTCTGGGTGTCCACATTTCTCTAGTGCCCACTCTTCCTAGTGCCCAGTTTTTCTGGTGCCCACTCTTCCCTAGTGCCCACTCTTTCTAGTACCCAGTCTTCCCTAAAAGATGGTGCCCAGTTTTCCCTAGTGCCCACCTTTCATTCTTATTTTCTACATTGAGATAGTACTTTTTTTTCTGTAACCGGAAGAGAGGGCACCTGAGAACTCTAGGCACCATTTTTTATATTTATCTAATATTTAAAATATATATATAAAATATATATAATCATTTTTTTAATTACATGTAAGGCCTAATATTTCTACAACTGCTACGAATTGATACAAAACCTAGCCAGTCATTATTATGGGCATAATTAACAAGAAGTTGAAGGGCCTTCAACTTCTTGTTTATGAAGTTCCTAAATTTACCCTTCAATGGAGTTAGGTTTGATAATGAATGATGCACACACAGTAGGCCTACAGTGCATTTCCAAGGCATACATTTATTTATTTATTTTATTTATTTATTTTCATTTTGGAGAGATTAAAACAAAATAATCCAATCCATATAGATCGAGGTGTCCACTGTCCAATATTTTAGGTTTTGATTGATTGATTGATTGATTGAATACTTTATTAACAGTTTGCAAAAAAAGCACAGAAAGTAGCCTATAGTTCAATACGAAGATTAAAACCCAAGAAAGCAACGATGGCTTGTTTCCATTGGGGTTCTGTGTAGTGTGTACTCAATTCATAGGAACATGTCATTTAGTGACAGACAAATACAATAATACTATGCAAAAACATCATATAAACGAGTAGCAATCCAAAGGGGGTAGGGTTGGACTCTTTACAGGGGCCAGTTCCGAATAGCAGCCACCTGTAAGTGGTCTTTTAGAGCGGTTTTGAAGGAGAGTAAGGATTCACACTTTTCTATGACTGTTGGTAAGGCATTCCACATTTTGGTGGCATAACAGCAGAACGAATTTAACCCCTTGTTTGATGAGGTGCCCTCGATCTCTGTATCACTTTTTTTTTTACACCAAACACCATGGGCATTTTATTTTCCACTACTTACTTACTACGATCTACAAGCTTGCAGAATGCAGATCGGCTGTTTTCGGTGCGCAACTTTTCATACATACAAGGCTCTGCGTGCAGTGCGTGCGTCCACCCCGCCCACTAGCCAGCAGCGTCATGACGTCATGTCTTACCTGTGTGGGTTGGTGCCAGTGTTGCCATGTCCGCCTATTATAAGCGACTTTGGGCTTGTTTTTCGTTTTTTTTTTGATTGATGTAGTTTATTTAGTAAGACATGAGAATAGTACATGACAGTACATAACAGTACATGGAAGTACAAATTCACAATACAAGGTCTACTAAACTGGAACTCTCATTAAGCACGCAGCTTGTTTAAGATGAGAACCCCATGCACACAAATCATGATGACATATAAGAGGCAGACAGATATACACACTACTATACAGAATGTCATACAATCAGCTTTCAGGTTATGAAGAGAGAAAAATATATATATATACAAAAGAGGAAAATGAAGGATGGGGGGGTTGGGGAATAAGGGTTAAGACTTAGACAGGGGCCATTTTCGAATTGCAGCCTCCTGAAGGTGTATCTTTAGGGCAGTTTTGAAAGTGAGTAGTGTTTTACACTCTTTACTCCTTTTGGTAGGGCATTCCACATTTTTGATGAGTTGCATGAGAACGAGTTCATTCCCTTAGTTGAGCCAAATCTGGGTTGAACATGATTTGTGGAGCTGCCTCTGGTGTTATGATCATGGACTTCATTAACATTTTGGAAGTATTTTGACAAATACAGGGGGATCCCAATGTTGTGGTGTATCTTGAAGACCAGGCCCATAGCAAGTTGCTGTACTCTGTCCTCAACCCTAAGCCATCCAATCCTAGCAAAATGAGCAGGGGTTACATGGGTTTTGTGATTGAGGCCAAGAAGTAGCCTTAAAAGTTTGTTTTGGGATGTTTGGAGCCTTGTTTTTAAGGCCTTGGAGGTGTTGTGATACCATGAAGTGCATGCATAATCATAATGACCTTGAATGAGGGCCCCTGCAAGAATCTTCAGAGTATTCTTACTGACTAGACGATCAATCCTCCACAAATAGCGTGTTGTTTGGTTGACATTTTTGATAACTTTTTCTGCGTTTTTGTTACCAGAGAGGTTTGCCTCCAAGATGGAGCCCAGGTAGGTAATTTCATCCTTTCTTTTGATGACATCATCACCCACTTTGATCGTGAAACTCTCTGCCTTGCTAAGGTTAGGACTGGACCCGAAGAGGATGGATTCAGTTTTACCCAGGTGTAATGAAAGTTTGTTGTCAGAGAGCCAGATGCAGATCTTGTTGAGTTCGGAACTGAGAGTTTTCTCAACCTGCAGCCTGTCCCTGTCCGAGACTAGCAGGGCCGAGTCATCTGCGAACAGGAACAGTTTGCAGTCGCAGGCTGATGACATATCATTCACATATATCAGGAACAGTAAAGGTCCTAGTATACTTCCTTGTGGGACACCACAAGTCACAGGGAGGGGGGGGGGACTGGGTGCCGTTTACTTCCACCACTCGCTCCCTCCCTTCCAGGTAGGATCTCATCCAGTTCACTGACGTATCATCAAAACCTATTGCTTTGAGCTTATTGATCATAATTGGGTGATTAACGGTGTCAAAGGCCTTCTGGAGGTCCAGCATGACCATGCCGCAATATTTGCCCTTGTCGACATCTTGTTTGATAGAGTCGTTCAAATAGAGAAGGCATGTGTCAGTGGAGTGGTTTGTTCTGAAACCAGATTGGAATTTGTAGATTAGATTTTTCTCGGCAAGATACTTATCGACCTGTTCATAGACTATTTTTTCCATGACTTTCGAGATGGAGCTAAGAATAGAAATAGGGCGGTAGTTGCCAGGGTCTAATTTGTTTCCTTTTTTGTACAGAGGGGTCACCCTTGCTTTTTTGAAATCGTTAGGGACCCGTCCCTGTATGATGGAGAGGTTTATTATGTGGGTAATGATTTGAGCAATGGAGGCGGCTGAGTCTTTTAGAAATTTGGCGGGGATATTGTCGAGGCCTGTGGCTTTGTGTTGATGAAGAGCACTCAATTTTTTAAACACCTCTTCTGTTTTCACAGGGGAGAGTTTAAAATCCTCTTTGCGTACACCCTGTTTTTCGTAAAATGAGTCAACATACTCTTCACCATAGCACCCAGAGTGAGGGGGTAGTTTTTCAACCAAATCTGAGGTTATGGTCGTGAAGAATAAGGTAAAGTTACTTGTAAAGTTACTTGTAAAGTTACTTGTAAATATTTGCAGTTGCGTTTTTTTGGGGGGACTTGTTTCTAAAGTGTAGTTGTTTATTTGGGCTTGTTTCTAAAGTGTAGTTGCTTATTTGGGCTTGTTTCTAAAGTGTAGTTGTTTATTTGGGCTTGTTTCTAAAGTGTAGTTGCTTATTTGGGCTTGTTTCTAAAGTGTAGTTGTTTATTTGGGCTTGTTTCTAAAGTGTAGTTGCTTATTTGGGCTTGTTTCTAAAGTGTAGTTGTTTATTTGGGCTTGTTTCTAAAGTGTAGTTGCTTATTTGGGCTTGTTTCTAAAGTGTAGTTGTTTATTTGGGCTTGTTTCTAAAGTGTAGTTGTTTATTTGGGCTTGTTTCTAAAGTGCAGTTGTTTATTTGGGCTTGTTTCTAAAGTGTTTGCTTATTTGCAATATTTGGGCTTGTTTCTAACAAGTGGTTCTCAAACAATTTCATGTCAAGGACCCCCAAATTAATATGTATTTGTCCACACATGCAGACCCCCCCCCCTCCCCCCCATCTCAAAATAATTTGTGCCAGCCCACCAGAAAAAAAAAATCAAAAAAAATCAAAAAAGTCTTTAAAAAAAAACAACAACAAAAAAAACAGCTTGAGCTTATAGGTCGCCATATAATAGCCATAGCCTAGTCTCTTCTTTTGGGGCTTGTTTTCATAGACCTGTTTGATTATTTCTCTCGCAGAATCTGGCAACACAGGTGGGTGCAGGATTTAGGAATAACCTGTAGCCGCAGGTAATAAACACACACACACACACACAAGGTTACACACAGTACACACTGCAACAACAACACACAGTACACACACATCCACCATAAGGAGAGGGAACACAGCGAGATGAGGGCGGAAAACACGCACTAAAAGAGATCTCCAAGACCATCTGGACAGTTCAGTTAGAGAGCCGTCCAAAGCCGTCCAAGTCTGTCTTACTTTTTCTTTCTTTCTTTCTTTTCCCAGCCGCCACTAAAAAGAAGAAGAACAACAACTATAAAACAAGCTTTTCCTCTCGGACACTTCCGTGGTTCTTTTCTTTCTTTTCTTTTCTTTCCTTTTCTTTTCTGCCGCTGATCCAACGTTTAGAAAACGGGTCAAAAAACAAAAACAATCGAACAAAAACGACAACAACAAAGCCAGAAGGTTTCTTCATATGAGGTGAGTTTAAGACACACACACACACACACACACACACACACACACACACACACACACACACACCACACCACACCACACCAACTGTTTGGAAACGCGTTGTTGTGTGAATGAATGTCATATGGTGGTTTGGTTTAATTTCAGTTTTTTGTTGTTGTTGTTGTAGTTGTTGTTGCTTATAATCCTTTACACCAGGGGGTCCTCAACTAAGGACCCCTGGCTGAGAGAGATGAAGCAGGGACCCCCCACCATTACATATCGTATACAATTGTGTTGCAGGTGTTCATAGATTTCATAGATAGCTTCATTGACTTGACATTGACAGCACTGTTGTTGTCGAAATTGATGTTTGTTTATTTGTCCACACATTATTTTTACTAGTAATATTATGTGGATTCATGTTAATGTGTATTTTCAGACATTTAACCACTTAAAACCCTCAATACTTAATCAGCTTGACCTTTGACTCTGTACTTGGTCTGCTCTCCCCCCCTCTACAACAAACCGAAAATAGCAGATCTACAAGCTCACAAGGCCTCGTAGTGCGAGGCCTTGTGAACTTGTAGATCTGCTATTTTCGATTCACGTTGGCGGACCCCCTGTAGTTACTCTGAGGACCCCCTGTTGAAGAACCCTGCTTTACACGGTGTCCTCCAGATGTAGTTTATAATCCTTTTACATTGTGTCCAGATGTAGTTTATAATGCTTTACATTGTGTCCAGATGTAGCTACATTATAATCCTTTACATTGTGTCCAGATGTAGCAGACAAACAATAAGCTTTTGGGTGCAACAGGTCGGGCCAACAGAGTGTTGTGATGGTTGCTGGTAGCCTATTATTTATTTACATTCTGACGCTTACTTACGGGAAAGATGGAAATCACACTATAGGAATGTTTTTCTTTCTGAGTTGTTTACTCTCGCCATTCCTGCCATGATGACATTTACAGAATGTCATCATGTCATGGGAGGTTACATGGCTGATGGCTGTGTGTGTGTGTGTGTGTGTGTGTGTGAGTGTGTGTGCCTGTGGTGTTAAAAATGTATTCATGAAGTAGTTTTTATGTCCCTTGTTCTTCTCGACGTAGGGGCCAGGGGGTCCCAATGAATGAATGGACCCTTATGGGGGCTGTAACTCTGAGAGTGTACAAATGTCCATTTGTACACTCTCAGAGTTAAATGAACACTGAGGATTTCAGTGTAGATTGGGTCATCCCAGAGGGGGGGGGGGTCCCTAAAATGAAAAAGGTAGAGAAACACTGTTTTATGTACATACCTGCTGTTATGTGGACCTACCGATGTGTTGCCACTTGTTGCACCGTATGTACCTCACGTACATATTAGGCCTACTTGCTGCTTTTTATGCTGTGTATATATGTACATATGAATATCTTTGTGTATATATGTACATAATATCTTTATGCTATGTGTATATATGTGTACATATATTTATGTGTATATATGTACATAATATCTTTATGCTATGTGTATATATATGTACATATCTTTATGTGTATATATGTACATATCTTTATGTGTATATATATGTACATATCTTTGTGTATATATGTACATATCTTTATGTGTATATATATGTACATATGTTTTATATGCTATGTGTATAAATGTACATATCTTTATGTGTATATATGTACATATCTTTATGCTATGTGTATATATGTACACATCTTTTGGCCTGTTTACTTCCTATGTTTTTTCTCCTTGCTCCTCTCTGCCCCCCCCCCCCCCTTGTTTCTTTCCTGAAAACTATGAATGATAGAAGCTTTGCACAAAAAAACGAATGTATACACCTGTAAACACCTGTGATGCTTCTGATTGTGTTCAACTTGTCTGTCCTGCTCCCACACCACCAGGTCTCGGGTCCTCTGATCCCTCCCTGGCCACAGTACAGGCCACCCCCACCCTACCCCACCCCACCCCCCCGGACGGACACCCCCTCCCTATCACGGCAAAATGCACTCCAGCTCCAGGGCGGGCGGCGCATACCGCCAGGGTCGAACTGTGTCCCGGGACAGTGGCACCAGCCAGGACTCCTACAAGGACCACCACGGGGACCAGCGCACGCGGGAACACCACCACGGGGGGGACAACCACCACCACGGGGGGGACAACCACCACCACGGGGGGGACAACCACCACCACGGGGGGGACAACCACCACCACGGGGGGGACAACCACCACCCCCGCCACTCCTCCGAGTCCAAGCAGCACAGCAGCCACAGGGGGGGCCACCCGCGGAACACCACCAACGGCCGGGGGTCGGAGACCATCGGCTTCATCCCCGGCTCGGCGGACACGGCGGCCGGCGGCAGACACGCCTGCGGCTCGTGCGCCTCCATGGGCTGGAGCGGCTGCAAGACGCTCATCTGCTGCGTGTTGACGTGCGGCTTCTACGGCAGCCGAGAGCCCTGCCTGCCCGTCAACGAGAGCTCCACGGACCACCCCTCCAAGGCGGGCGGCGGCGGCGGCGAGGCCCACCCCGTCAACGGCATGGCGCTGTCCAACCCCACCTGCGGCGTCCCCCTCGACTCCGGCAAGCCCGCCAAGACCACCAAGCTGCCCGCCAGCGACAGCTTCCGATACCCGGACGTGCGCATCGCGGGCCAGACCGTGGTCTACCCGAGGCACTTCCCGCCGGACTCGGCGGCCAAGCGGAGCCGCGAGAAGGGCAAGGGCGAGAGCCAGCAGCGGCCCGTCAGCAACACCAGCCTGTACTCCAGGGAGGACCTGGACCTGGACGACCTGAGCGACACGGGCACCGACATCGACTCGCTGATCACCAAGAAGCTGCTGGAGCTGTACGCGCTGCACCAGATCGACCAGCTGGCCAAGTGCACCTCGGACTCCTCGTTCTCCCGCAAGACCAACGAGATCAGCGAGCTGATCTACAGCATCGCCCAGGACTACAACCTGGAGGAGCAGGAGGCCGAGTGCAAGCTGGTGCACGGCGTCATCCGCATCAGCACCCGCAAGGGCAAGAGGTACAGGAGCCCCTTGACGGCGGCGGAGCGGCACAACAACAACGGCAGGAGCGACGGGACCCTTCCTGACAGCGGCAACGAGACCATGACCATGACCTTCAGCAGCGACAGTAAGAGACTTTATACAAACCATGACCTTCATAGAGCAGCGACAGTAAGAGATTTGATGGGACGATAATCGTAATTATTGTCCTCCGTCATACACTAGGACGAATTAGCTTTTGTTGAGCTGCAAATTCAGTACCACTTAAAGGGATAGTTCACCCCCCAAAATGACTTTTTTTCAATCGATTAGTCACCCCATGGAGACTTGAATTCATGGATATTCTTTTTGTTTTTGTTGCATTCCTAAGCCAATAATTTCATGACCGGCAGCGGAGTCTCCTTTGTGTCTCCTACCGGAACCGCTGCCTACCGGTACGCTGGTCATCAAATTATTGATTAAAGATAACGCGTCGTATAACACTGCACTGCATTTATTTACATATCGTTGCTGTCGGGCAGAAACGTCTAATCTCCATATTCTACATTTTTTGTGTTTTTTCGTAACTCAATGCCCTACTTGATCATATTACAGCCAGCGTCACTCAAAAGTAGCAGATCTACAAGCTCAAAACGCGGCGCGAAGCGACGCGTTTTGAGCTTGTAGATCTGCTACTTTTGCTATTTCTTTTTTTTGAATCCTGAAAAGTTAACAGTTTTGGTTTTTGGACTTCCAACCCGACAGAGTTGTTATGTTAAAAATCACAGAGAATTGGGGGGGGAAAAAAACAATAAAGCCCAAGGGCTTTTATTTCTATTGTGGTCCAATAGTCTAGTTAGTATAACACTTAAAACCACAAGATAAACAAAATGACAGATTTAATACCGAGTGCCATGCTATGAGCTTGTAGATCTGCTATTTCTTTTAAATCCTGAGCATTTGTGCAAATCTTTGAATATACATATTTTTTAAAGCGAACATTTGTAACTCAAATCTTTGCTAGGGGTCCCGACTCCCGGGAACGAAATATTTTGAGATGGGGGGGGGGGGGGGGAGGGGTCGCATTGGTGGGCTATATAGACCGTTCAGAAATCTGCCTACCAATGACATCATCGATAAGTATTGCAAGGTAATAGAAACTACTGCCTTTCTCTTCCTGGAAAGTTTTCATGCTGAAATAGAAGCCATTGTTCATGCATTAATAAAAAAAAAGGAAAAGAAAGACATTACGAAACCTGGCTACTGATGATGTCACTGGTAGGCAGGTTTCTAAACTGTCCATAGCCCATCTCTGAGACACGGAGTGAGTGTAGACAGGAACGGTGACATCTTATAATGGGCATTAGGGAGGAACAATTATATGAAGATAGGTGAAATTGTCCTTTAACCGTTAAAGGACCATTTCACCTATCTTCATATAATTGTTTGAATGGGTTAAAGTTGAACCCATTAAGACCGGTAACACATCTGTGTCATTTTTTTAGATTTATTTGGCTATTCAAAAATAGCAGATCTACAAGCTCATAGCCATGCTATGAGCTTGTAGATCTGCTATTTTTGAAAAATCGTGAAAATGTGTGCAAATCTTTGAATATATATATTTTTTATTAAAGCGAATATTTGTAGCTCAAATCTTTGCTTCTGGGGGTCCCTGGAACGAAACATTTTGAGATGGGGGGGGTCCGCGGCCAAATACATTATCTAAAAAAAAGATCGGAGTTAAAACACATATGTTCAAAGATTTGCACTAATTTTCCACAATTAAAAAAAAAAAGTGCAGATCTACAAGTTCATACAGTAGCGCCGTGCTATGAGCTTGTATATCTGCTATTTTTGAATAGCCAAAGAAATCTCAAACGACACAGATGCGTTCCCGGTCTTAATGGGTTAAGGGTGCTCTGTGGAATGGTAACCAACCCCAGATCCTTACCCTAACCGTAACAATACCAGTGGTGGAAAAAGTACTCAAATGTTTTACTTCAGTAAAAGTATCAATACTGCAATGTAGAAGTACTCTGTTACAAGTAAAAGTCCGGAATCCAAAATTCCGTAAAAAAAAAAGTACAAAAGTATTGGTATAAAAATATACTTAAAGTACCAAAAGTAAAAGTGCTAAAATGTTTGAAAATAGCAGATCTACAAGCTCACACCGCGTCAAGATGCAACACGTTGTGAGCTTGTAGATCTGCTATTTTCAAATAGCCTACGTATAAAATAGGGCTAAAGTGGTTAATTTATGTTTTATATGTTTTATAATATAATAATTTATATCTGCAAAGTAACTAGTAACTAAAGTTTTCAAATGATTGTAGTGGAGTAAAAGTATAATATTTGCCTCGGAGATGTAGTGGAGTAGAAGTAAAAGTATAGACAATTGGAAATACTCCAGTAAAGTAGAAGTACCTAAAAATTGGACTTAAGTACAGTACTTGAGTAAATGTACTTAGTTACTTTACACCACTGAACAATACTAACAATGCATGACCCTAACTAAATGTAATCAATTAAACCACCTGTTTCCCAAACAGTGGGTTGGGACCCATTTGTAGGTCGCGGCCCCATTTCTGTGGGTTGCAAGTAGATTTATTTTTAGTTTCCTATAAAGATTTGGAAAAATCGATCTAATTATTAAAATCGAATTCAAACATTTTTCAAAAGAATTTCATGAATAAGATCTAAAAATAAGTTAGTGGAAGTAGCCGATCTTCAAGCTCACAACGCGTCGCATCGCGCCACATTGTGAACTTGTAGATCTGCTATTTTCACCTAGTTTGGGTCCAGGGGAGACATCAGATTTCTTTTTTGGGTATAGAGCTAAAAAGTTTGTGAACCACTGAATTAAACCACCGCAAACCTGTGCATGAACTTACTTGATTATGCCCCGACCTATCAAATGGCTTAGAACACGCGGTATTAGTTAAGTATGGACTTTGAATAAATGTACCCCACCTCAAAAATAAAGAATGGAACGTGTGTGACACTGGAGAGCAGGGATGGGCGTTTCAGTTATTTTGCTATACGATATCCTACCTACCGTGTCATAACAAAGCCTTAGTTACAGTACAACTATTTAATACCTTTAGTCTTATTCTCCACCCTGTCTAACATACCAGATATGACAATCATGTCACCTGTCTTCACACATAATGACTAATGTGTTCTTCTTGTGGAACGCGGCTGAAGCTGTTTTGTCTGCCGCACACACTTTTTAAGCTGCAAATCCCTGTAGATTTAACTGAGTGAGAAAAAAAAAGAGTATAATTAGGTCAAAAGGGTTGTGCATATTGTATGGTAAAGAAAATAAAGCAGGAAAAAAAGAAGTAAGTATATTATGAGAGCCCAAGTCACGGACAACAGTTTGTGTCACTGATTGAATGCCACTCTTTGTTCCCCCCAGTAAGGAAGTAAGTAATTTTTATATTTATAAAGTACTTCTCACAAAGAGTCCTAACAAAGCGCTTTACATACAGTGAGATTAAAAACAAAACAAGGTATTAAAGCAGTTGGAACAGAAAAGGCCTGTGCAATTAATCTCAAGCAGGACAGCAAATAACAACACAAGCATGGAAATAAAATCATGTAACATCTGCAAACGCTTGTTCAAATACAGTAGTAGCGTTTTAAAGGGCAAGACCACTTTGGTAGAGGTTTGGTTTGTGTAGTTACCTTGCCATGATGTAACTCCAAAGGTGGACAAGAAATGAAAAATAATTGCTCCATTAATTAGAAATTGATCATTAAAAATATGCTCCCCATTGACTTACATTGTACACTGAAACAGCTCTCAAAGTCACTCTTTTAGCCCATAAACGAACACAAAACTAAGCTGATTCAGACAATATAGAACATCACCAAACCCAGTACTGTTAATTTTTTTAATAAAAATGTCAACTTCCTGATGATTTTACTATTTGAAGATCCGGAGATCCAGTCCAGGTTTTCGTTCTAATAAAAATAGCTAGATCAACAGTAAGTTAACATTTTTATTTGAAAAAAAAACAGTACTGGGTTTGGTGATGTTCTATATTGTCTGAATCGACTTAGTTTACATTCGTTTACATGCTAAAAGAGCGACTTTGAGAGCTGTTTTACAATGTAAGTCAATGGGGGGCATATTTTGAATTATCAATTTCTAATCAATGCAGCAATTATTTTTGGGCGGTGAAACCGCCCCTATATGTGAGGTTTGGATTTTGCACCGCCCCAACCCTGCGCTGCGATTGGCCACCAGTGTACCCCCTAACCCTGCACCGTGATTGGCCAATCACAGTCTATTCAGGACTGTGATTGGCTAGTGAAACATGACACATGTGCATAGCCCTATAAATAGGACTATGCACTTAAAAAAAACACATTTATGTTTTTTTTAAAGTTAGGGGTGTACAATGGTTGGTCCACAATATAACTTTTCTTTAAGTGAACTTCCATCACTGTGATGACCACTGTGACCACACCGCCCACTTCACACTGGGTGTGATTTTTTTATTTCTTGACCACCTTTGGCGTTACATCATGGCGAGGTAACTACACAACCCAAACCTCTACCAAAGTGGTCTTGCCCTTTTAAGGTTGTTCTTAAAAAATGTCCACCGAGGCTGCAGTTTCTCAAGACCTGTGGAAGAGCATTCCAAAGTTTGGGAGCTACAGCCTGAAAGGCTTTGTCACATTTTTGTTTTTAGTTTTAGTATGGGGAACTTCTAACAGATCTTGTTCAGTAGACCTTAGGGCCCCACGTGGGAGCAGGTCAGTTAAAGGGATAGTTCACCCCCAAAAATACTTTTTTCTATCGATTAGTCACCCCATGGAGAATTGAGAGAATTGTTTTGGACACATTCCTAAGCCAATAATTTGATGACCGGCAGCGGTTCCGATAGGAGACACAAAGGCTGCGGTTACATGGACATGCATTAATTCAGAATCAATGAACTCATTCCGAATAGAGATTCATAATCTGTTCCACTCATCTGTTTACATGGGACCTGAATAAGACTCTTCCTCGTTTACATGACCCAAAGCATTCATTCGAAATATAACTTTTGACATGCGCAAAGTGGTTCCCGCCTACGCCTGGGCATGGACCAGGGGCCGCCCGGCTCCACTACCCGGAGCGGAGCTTCCCCTGGTGGGCATGGGAGGAGGCAATAGCCCCCTTGTGCCTCCGCGGCGGAGGTCTGTCGGTCGTAGGCAGGCCGGGAAGCAACGCACCGACTCCTGGCCAGGCAGCGTTGTGTGCGGTGCAAGCCGGCGTTCCTTTGTTATCGCCGTTTTAATGCGAAAGTAGCAGATCTACAAGTTCAGACCAGTTTCTTTTTTTGTATTGGTAGCAGACACGGTAAAACTTAGGCTAGCCTATACTACTTGTCACATTTCTCATGTAGGCTACCTTAATTTTATTTAAACAAAAAACGTTTCATCTGACCGAATACATTCTTTTGATTATTCAAGTTCCCGTTTCATGTCAAGGACAGGTAAAGATTGTTCCTCCATCATAGGCTCAGATCCTCGGAGCTTCCGTTCTCCTGGACAAGTCTGGGCTTAACCATTACAGGCTTATTAAATGACGCTATAGAATAGAATCATTCATTTTATCCCGCAGGAGCGAGCGCTTCTCAGCACCAACCGTGGCCGAATTAGAGATTTGATAGGTCATTTTTGGCCAATTCTGACAGCACTACTAGCAGGCACAGACATGTGCAAAATAATGCATGTATTGTATACAGAGAGGAGCGTTCGGAATAAAGTGTTTATATGGTAAATTCCAATTGGTATATACCGATTTCAAACGGTATATACCACCCCTCCAAATCCGAATGAAAATGTATTCGGGTCAGACCGGAATGGAATATTCTATTCCAATTGAGGTGTTTACATGAGCATTTCTATTCTGAATGAATTCATTCATTCCGAATATAAGTGGAATAAAACTGTGCATGTAACCGCAGCCAATCAGTCTCCTTTTTGCCTCCTACCGGAACCGCTGCCTACCGATCCGCTGGGCATCATATTATTGGCTTAGGAATGCGACAAAAAACTAAAAAATATCCATGAACTCTCCATGGGGTGACTAATCGATAGAAGCTAATTTAAAAAATGGGTGATATAGAAAATAAATGAAAAAATTGGTCAAAATGGGTGAACTATCTCTTTAAGTATTCCAGGGCCTGACCATGCAGAGCTCCATAAGTGAGCTTGAACTGGACCCTGAAATGAACAGGAAGCCAGTGCAAAGAGGCCAGGACTGGAGTGATGTGACACTGTTGTGTCACATCACATGATTTGTGGATGGGACAGCGCATATTAATGAACAATACATACATGATGTAATGTAAAAAAAAAAAAAAAAAAAAAGAAAAGAAACAGTGGAAGAAAGAGGAAAATAATTAACAGAAAGAGGAAAACAATTAACACATTTGTCTTTTTCTCATTGTGCCTTGTTCTCCGTCACAGTGCCTGAGGTGAAGGTGTCAGAGGAGACGTCGTCGGATGAACTAGCCAGGAAGATGAGACACTACAGTGAGAGAAGTAAGTCACTGAGGAGGGCCTTCATTCAACTGCATGTGTTCACAGTCAAACACGCTCTTCTTGCTTGGGGTCGGGTCATTAGTGTTAGTGATGTGCACAGAGGAATAACACTTCTTAAACAGTGGCATATTGCCATATTGAAACTGAGGGGGCACAATTTTTGGGGTGCACAAAATATGTATATATATTTTTTTTACAGTGATCATTTTATATAATGGTTCAAACATATTCTTCTATTTGTGTCATAAAACATTCCCCTCCCCAAAAAGCTACATTAGATATAATATACAACCCAATTTTATACAACATATGTATTGGGGGTTCCTGCTTTGTCTCTCTCTTAGCTAAGAGACTATAGTATTGGTTTCTTCCAATAGTGGTGCAACAGCAGGTAGTTTAGTATGCAGGCACTCAATCATGAAGGAGATTGGCTACAGCTTAAACAGTGTGTTTGTTGTCGAACAGTTTAGTAGAGCAGCAGTGCCTCTTTCTAACGTGTGAAAATGAAATGTGACGATTAGTGATACACATTTGATTGAAATATAGGCATAGTTTGCTTTTGCTTTGCAAGCTAGTTGGCTTGTAGCAGGTAGCTAACGTTATCCCTCAATCTGTTGTGTAGCCTTCTGGCTTGCTAGGTAGTTGTGACTTGTGACAGCATAGCATCCAATTTAATATTGTTAAAAGAGAGATATCTTAATCTTATGGCAATGAGCTGGTAGTTTTTAATACCACTATCAAAGGTCTTATAGTTAGCAAAACGTGTGTGTGTGTGTGTGTGTGTGTGTGTGTGTGTGTGTGTGTGTGTGTGTGTGTGTGTGTGTGTGTGTGTGTGTGTGTGTGTGTGTGTGAGAGAGAGAATGGGTGAATGTAATGCACATTGTAAAGTGCTTTGGATAAGAGGCGCTTTTATTGGCGCTTTTGTTTTATTAAACACTTTGGGTGAAACAGACAGGACCCTTTCAAGTGGCAGCAGAAGCTAGTGAATAAGTGTAATTTTCAATAACCATAACGGCACAAATAATTGACAAGAAATATGCAGTATTTCCCCTTAATGTAAAGTGGAATATTACTGAGCTACACGTTGATTTCATTTAGTTTTATAAATACAAATAATCGCTCTTTTTAAATATATGTGTGAAATGCAGATGTCACTTCTGGGGTACATACTTAACATGTCCCCTGCTATAATTCTGCCCCTTCAGAATGTTTGCATGTTCTTAACTGTAGCTACTAGTGATGTGCGGGTCGGGTTTTTTCATGACCCGCCCCGCCCCAACCCGCGACGGAACGCGATCCGCCTCAACCCGCCCCGCGAACCCATATATAAATCTATGGCTCAACCCGCCCCGCGACCCGCGGTGGGAATATATATATATATTATATAGCGCTCTTTTAAGTACCCAAAGTCCCTTTAAATGTCTACAGTAGCACAACATTGTCATGGGCTGAATAAACAAGCATGTTGGTCAAAATAGGTTTTTTTTTTTTTTTTTCGTGGAGAGCGGCTGACCCGCTCACCCTCAGCCTGCATAATTTTCTCTGAAATCCTGACTCGACCTACCCGCGCCGCGGGTTGACCCGCGGGTCCCGCGGGTTACGGGTCGACCCGCTCATCACTAGTAGCTACAGTGGGTCGCAGCAGCCTTGTGGTTAGAGTGTCCGCCCCGAGGTTGGGAGGTCAGAGTTCGATACCTGGCCGGGTCATACCAAACACTCTAAAAATGGGACCCAATGCCTTCCTTTTGGCACTCAGCATCAAGGGTTGGATTGGGGGTAAGTCCCTGCGACATACTAGCATCATGTCCAGGGGGTGTACTTGTACATCAAGCTGCCTCACACTACAGAAACAGGAGATAGGCTCCTGCCCTATGGGTTCACATGGCTCGGCAAGGCTTACTTACAGCAGGTAAACTTGTCGGCACATAAGTCCCAATGCAGAACAGAAGTTGAGAAGAATGGGAGCGCATACTTGACGATAAAATGGATCTCGCTGTCAAATGTGATCCCATTCTTCTCGAACGCCGAATAGCCGATCAACAAGCTCAACATCTTTACCTAGATCTGCTATTTACGACCTGCAAAGTAGTATAAATCAAGCTTAACCTCTCTGACTGAACAGTCCTGACTGAGAGACCCAACATCTCTGTACTCCCCATGCTCTCCTCATGCTCTATCTTTTGTACTGGCTGCCTGCAGCTGCGGGCGTTTTCTCACCTCTTCTCTGCTTTCCGTGGCATACCTGGCTTTGATGTGACTGCTGGAAGAGTAAAGTCCCCACATTCCTCACTCTCTCTTTATTTTTTTTCTCCCACGTATTGCAATCCCTCTCTCATTAGCTAGCCCCCTCCGTCCCCTCTGCCACCCTACACCCAACACCCTACACCCACCACCCAAACCTCCGTTTCCCCTCTGGGGGGAGGAGGAGGAGGTGGAGAGGGGGGCTTCACACCCCCTCACTAGACCCGCGGATCAGGTCACATTAAATACTTGCCACATAATGTCCCGATGGTTTATTAAGTAATTTAGCGAACGACTCCGGTTACGAGACGAGCTAACCGTGCAAACGGGAGCCCTTTTTCTTGTTTGTTCAGTGGTAACCCTGTAAAAAAAAAAAAAAAGGTGGGCGTATCCGGTTACGTTGTCTTTTGAATGAGGGTACACCGCGTTTATCTTCTCACAATCTTTGGCCTGGGAATGTGCCAGGTGTTCTCGGGTTAAAACTCTGTAACTGCGTGTAAATGCTCTTACACGCACCGCTGAGCAACACTTCTGATGCATTGTTTTTGGATTTGTGAGATATGCCTGTTTTTGTTTTAACCGCTTTCAGAATAACCCTTTGTTAGTGTCACATCACAGGTTTACTGGTGTAAAGAAGTGGGTGAAATTCTTCTTCTTAATTTTCTTTCTTATTTTTTTCGTAGAGTAAGAGCACAAGAGTACAAGTCAGGATAGAGACGGCTCAAATAATCAAAAAAATATATATACCGATAACTGTAGTAGCTGGTATGGGCATGATGTTAAGAACATAAGCATCATATGCAGGTGTGTACATACATGTTATTTAGAATATTGGCATCATATGCAGGTGTGTACATACATGCCGCCACGAGGAAAGGTTAAAAAAGGAGAAGCAGTCGCAGTGTTCTTAAAGTGCTTTCAACCTGGTGTCCCTGTTTTGGGCATGTCCTGTGCAACATTTTCAAAAGAATTCACTTCAAAAATCAATTAAAAAAGCAGATCTACAAGTTGTCGTGAGCTCTGTAGATCAACAGTCTTCGCCATTCGTCTTACAAAGAAAGTCTATTGGGCTTAAAATGGTTAATAGTGGTTGTGATTTTCCTCTTGCAGCCTATTCCTCCAGTACGGCCACGGCTTACTCTCCCTACCACCACGAGACTGAGACGGACTCCTCTGGCGCTCCCCTGCTCTATGTACTGTGAACAGACGGACGGAAGGGAAAACCCACTAGTAACCAGCCGGCCGGACGGACCGTGTAAACCAGCTGGTCGATGGACCGGCTCCTCCTTCTGAACTGTCATCTGAACTGGCCGGCCGTTAAAAGGAGTAATGTTGTTACCGACCGGAGCACCTTGTACTGCATGGACAGTTTTTTTATTTTTATTATGTGAGCTCTCCCTCCCGCCTCGTTCAGTGGTCCTCCTAGACAATGTCTCTGCTATCGAACTGTCCTTGAAATTCACAGACCTCTGCGTGAGTCACACTCACTCAACACCTACAGTGTAGTGTCACAAGAGGTGGCTCCGCAACTGTCATGCTTGCATGACCCCGACCGGCGGCCCCTATCTCTCCTCCAAAATAGTCCACTTCTGCACAGACATTATGCGGACGACAAAGGGATTTTTTTGCCGTCTGTTTTTTTTAATAAGGAAAAGAGAGTTGATTTTTTTCTCTCTCTCTCCATCTATTTGAATGCTATTTTGCAAGTTGTTTTTATACGAGCGGTGTCCTGTCACTCTGTGCTGTAAAAAGAAATGGGTGAACACTCCATGCAACGGTAGCTCAGGCACACGAGGCCAGATTAGACGTTTCTGCCCGACAGCAACGATATGTAAATGAATGCAGTGCAGTGTTATATGACGCGTTATCTTTAATCGATAATTTGATGACCAGCGTACCGGTAGGCGGCGGTTCCGGTAGGAGACACAAAGGAGACTCCGCTGCCGGTCATGAAATTATTGGCTTAGGAATGCAACAAAAACTAAAAGAATATCCATGAATTCAAGTCTCCATGGGGTGACTAATCGATTGAAAAAAAGTCATTTTGGGGGTGAACTATCCCTTTAACCCATTAAGACCTGAGGCGATTCTTAAAAATGTTTTCTAAATCCTGACAGTTTTTTGAAAAAAATCTGAAAAATATTTTTTCACGATTTTTCAAAAATAGCAGATCTACAAGCTCGTAGCGCGGCACTCGGTGCCGCGCTATGAGCTTGTATATCTGCTATTTTTGAATAGCCTAAAGAAATCTAAAAGTGACACAGATGCGTTCCAGGTATTAATGGATTAAGTGGTACTGAATTTGCAGCTCAACAAAAGCTAATTCGTCCTAGTGTATGACGGAGGACAATAATAACGATTATTGTCCCATCAAATCTCTTACTGTCGCTGCTCTATGAAGGTCATGGTTTGTATAAAATCTCTTTACTGTCGCTGCTGAAGGTCATGGTCATGGTCTCGTTGCCGCTGTCAGGAAGCTCCTGCCGTTGTTGTTGTGCCGCTGATTATGAAAACATTTTACCGTCCGTGTTCTTGTGAGTGAGTGAGTGTATATGCAAGTGAATGCGTGTGTTTTTGCATGGGTATGAATGATATCTTACATTTGGACCTGTGTCCTTTTGTCGTTGAGTATTTTTTAAATGTATTTTTAAGCCATATTATGATGTACATATATATTTTTTAAAGTCATTGTTACTGGGCTGTTCAGACCATTTACGGCATCGGGTCACCTTTTTAAAAAAAAGTATTCACTTTAAAGTCTTACTTTTTATCAAAATAAAAAAAAATTAAGAATATATTTGCTCGTCTGTTTTCACGTCTTAAGGGTCGCTCGCACCAAGCACGATAACTATAATGATAACGAAGTTCAACGAACTATGTCGTTCACCGTTGTGAAACATACAGTTCACATTATGGTGAACTATTAGTCCGGTCGTGAACTCAGCCAACCACCTGGGCTAATAACGATTATTAAAACTATTATCTTTATAGCTATAGTGCTTGGTGTGAACGGCCCTTCCACGCATGATGATAAGGTTTCAACTTTGTCTTTTTCCCATATGATGCAGCTTAGTTGGATTAGCTACACTTTGGCACGTAACGACACCGTTCGTCTCTTAGCTATTACAAGCATTTTTATGAAGAATTGTGGACTGGACAGACGACATACTTAAAAGTAACACGCTGTCCTCATCAGCCCCAGTAAATGTGTTGTAAAGAGCTCTGTGTGTGTTGTTGTTGTTGCGACACCTGTGATTTCCTGTCCTCTTGCACCAGACACCTTGAAGCCCGGGTTTACACTTGGTTGCGCGCCGGTGAAGCGCAGCACAGAAAATAGTCGATCTACAAGCTCAGAGCGCGTCGCGTTGCGACGCGTTCTGAGCTTGTGGATCGGCTATTTTCGGTGCGCAACAACGTGATGCGCGACCAGGTGTCGCCGAGGCTTTTAGTCTGTCTGTCAACACAGGGCAAGTCTGTCTGTCAGTCAGCTCTGCCCTGCCAAGGTTGCAGTGGGGGAAGAAGTACTCAGATCTTTGGCTTAGGTAAAAGTAGCACAGTTACCACAATATAAAAATACTCTGTTACAAGTAAAAGCCCTGTATTTAAAATTGTACTTGCGTAAAAGTATTGGCATCAAAATATACGAAAAGTACAAAAAGTAAAAGTACTCATTATGCAGAATGTCCATTTCACACGTTTTTCCAAAATGTTCAACATTTGTCAAGAAATCTGTCCAAAATAGCCGATCTACAATCTCACAGCACATCGCCATGCAAATCGTTGTGTGCTTGTAGATCAGCCATTTTCGAATACGCAGCGTAAACTTAAATGGTAAAATGTATGTGGCGACACACCGTGACACATTTTCTTACAAAAGAAAATCAGTTATCTGTGGCGAGCAGCACGGCCGTAGGACGAAGTATAACCGGTATGAGGCTTAAGATTACTGCTGTCAGCCAGGCTGTTCTCCCCCTGAGGTCACCCTGTTGTAGGAGGCGGGCCTTTTCCGCCATCAGCAAAAGAGAGGAACTCGTTTGGCTGGTTCCAACAAAAGAAAAGGAAATAAAATCCTGGGGTTTGTTCTTTGTCATCCATCTATTACAGGGGCAAAAGGAAACGCTGGAGAAAGTTCAAAACTATGATTTCGGGGGAGCTTCTCTTCTCGGTGTCTTAAAGTCCTGATACACAGTCCTTAATTTACCGTCTTTTGTGTGTGGCCCTAAACTGTATAACCCCCCCCCTCCCTGCTCCTGGCTCCCTGCCCCTTCTGCCACATTCCTGTTTTACCTGTATGTGATATCGTGTAAAGCGCTGTCTCTTTCACAACTAAAAACCAAGGTAAGGACAAAATGTAACAACCTGTTAAATATATCAACATTTTTCATAAGCTGCTTTTTTTCTTAACCACAGTACTGTATCTAATGAAGCCAGTTAGTCAGGCAGTTTTTTTTAAAGAAAATGTCATTAGGCATGGAAATTTACCTCTCCTCAATTACGTTTCCATGTAAAAGTGTTGCAGCGTATCATTCACTATGTTTAATCTAACTGAAAGCAGAACTCCATGTTAACGTGAACCTCTTTCTTTCCTCTCTCCTAGGTTTGCTTGCTTGTTCCATTGCTGTCAGACTAAAGAAAACACAGGTGAATAACCACCTCAAGAGGGAGACAAAGCATCACTGAAACACAAAGACAAAACAAATGCATGCTTAGATTCACAATTTCATACATTTTTCCCAAAAGTGGAGACCGATGAAGCCATTGCTAGCCAATTCCCAAGGAATGCCTTAGTCAAAATGTAATGCTAAATCGTATTTTAGCTGCAATTCCTGAGCGTGTTTTTTTTTCCAGCCATGCTTCTGTATTTAGTCTGATACAAGGACAGTTAATAGGCCAATTGCAGAGTTCATGACACAGAGCTCACCGCCGGCAGGGTGTCTTGTGTGGAGTCATCCACCTCTGTGTCATTGACTCTGTGTGTGTCACACCAGCACTGTGTGCTACTGAGTGAGTGACTACCGCTTGCAGCAGATTACATGCCAATTGCACAAGTGTGAGCTAAACCAGAGGTTCTCGGGCCTTTTTTTTGTGTCAAGGACCCCCACATTTATATGTATTTGGTTGCGGACCCTGTACCAGCGACCACCCATATAAAGATTTGTGTTGTAAAAAAAATTAAAATACGTTTTTATTTTTTAAATCCAAATCTGAGTGAGCTTGTAGTAAATAGCCAATGTACATGGGGTTAAAGTGGTTAAACTGATTTTGATGCTATTGTATATTAACAAATGTTTCTGGGGACACCCTGGGAACCCCCCCCCACCACAGAGCAAAACACTGACAAAAGCTAAATGTAATGTAACTGGGGTTCGTAATGTTCCGTGGTGAAAAAACAAACCAAGGAGATGTCCTCTGACTGTCTGGGTCCGAACCATGTTGGTTTTTAATTGCTCCATAAATAACTAGCCATTCAGTTCAGGCTTTTTATCTGTTTTAATTCCCTCCTAACATCACCACCTACTACTGTACCTTTTGCATGAGATATCCCATCGAGCGCTTTACTTTCCTTTGAAGTATAATTTATAGTATAAATTAGCAAGATATCCTGCCAGTTTTACTTTTATTATTCCTTGCCTTGCCAGATTTGTAAATCATAAGAAAATGGTTAGTATTCTCACGTGGATGCCCTCAAAGATAAATATTCTGTTAGTGTGTTTTTTCTTTACCGATGGCTCACTGTGATGTGTTTTCAAACATTGAGATAGACGTCGTTCTTGTACAAAAATATATTTATTTGAAAAAGGGAAGGAAAAACAGCATTCCGTGGATGCTTACAAAACATTAACAACATTCAAGCACACCTAAGGTACGTTCAGTATAACACCATTACCCGATCGACAGTGTTAGGACACTGTTATGAATTATGATTACGATTATGGGACTGACCTTAAAGGTCAGTCCCATAATCATAATTCATAACGGATACAGTCTGTTTGTACTGAGCAGAACGTTTTGGAACTGTGTGCCACAGCAAAAATTGAATTCTGTACAACTGTAGGAACAATGACCTTAATTCTGATCCTAATTCATCTTTCTCTTTCCCCAACAGAAAACAATTTAATGTGCATCAGGTCACATTATTTATTTTGTCTCCAATATACATCAGTGCTTATTTGTGCAGTCCACACTTGACCCAAATGTCTTCTTTTCATGTCCGAACAGGTCAAGAAAAAAGCTTCTAAACTTCTCAGCCCACTATAAGTCTGTTCTTAAACTGTCCCGGGGGACATTCTAACCACTTAAATCCCATACTAGTGTCTTTTCTGTTTTCTGTTATTGTGGGGAAAGCTTTCGCAGAAAATAGCCGATCGACAAGCTCGGTTGTAAGCTTCTCGACCTGCTATTTTCTTGCGTATTGAGCTTTCCCCACGATACGGATGCAGGGGTTTAGAAGTGTTTAAGAAGCGAGCACATGATGGACCGTTCTGCCTTCATCATCTGTAGAACAGCATGTCGACCAGCAGCTCCAGCAGGTTGGTCTCTCCGATGACGGGCCTGAAGAAGAGCTCCGTGACCAGGCCGTGCGTGATGGTCTGCAGCGACGAGGCGGTGAGGAGGATGCGGGCGAAGCGGCCCTCGTCCCAGGGATGGAGGGGCTGGACCACCTCCTTCAGGGCGTTGTGGGCCTCCTGCTGCAAGCACTCGATGAACACGGCTGCCTTTAAGTCCGGTACGTCTGGAAGAAGAAACCCAAAATACGTAAGTGACCAAAATTAGATATATGATGCAAAGATAATATATGCTCCATTGTGACCACAATGGAAATAAGCTCTCGAGACTTTTTGTGTTTTATCCTTTTGACAGATACGTACAAATATATATTCTTATAAAGGCATTTTTGTCTATGAAAAGGTAAATGAATCAATCAATCAAATAATTCTTACTGTACATGAAAGAAGATGAAAGAATCTGAGTGATTGTCAAGGGATCAAGTGATGCCATTCATTCGTTCGTTCGCGCCAGCAGATGAACACTAACCTGGATTGAATATCATGGTCCCTTTGAGGTACGCGTATTCCTTGGGACTCAGATCCAAACTCCAGAACTTCTTGAGGCAGGACTTGAGCTTGCTGACGCCGGCCATGGTGGGCTGCTCCCTCTCCGTCTCAGCGTTCTCTTTGCAGTTGAGCAGGATCTTCTTCAGCATGCTGTCGGCGGGGCTGTCGGTCACCTCGAAGTCCACACCCTCCTGGGCCAGACCCAGGATGAAGAGCGGAGCCCAGGAGCTTTTGAGGAGCGAAAACTGGTCGTTTGGCGGGAGCTGGTTAAACGCAGGTAAGCTCTTCATGAAGTGAATGGTCTTGACCAGGACCGCAGAGGCTTCCTGGCAAACCTCCGACGGCCTTTTCAAGCAAACTGTCCGCCGCGTCTCACAATTGCACCCGTGTGGCTTTGAGTTGTAGTTATTGTTGTTTTGATTGCAGGTGCCGCTATCCTTTCGGCTCAGGATGTTGTAGAGGATGGCGTTTGAGTGTCGATCACTGTGATCTGAGCAGTGGCACCCCTTCTCCATGTCGAGGCCTGTAGAGAGATCGGTGCAGTTGCTGGTTTTAAATTCTCAATTCGGCTCAAATGCTATACTGTCCTCCTCCTCACTATGTCGAGGTCTCCGGCTGTAGGCTTACTGGTGCCTCTGTCTGCTGTGATGCCTCTATTTATAAGACCAACCCTCCCAGCCTCGTGGACCTTGACTTGTCAATACTCCCCGTTCGGGTGAAAAACAACTCACTGTATTGCTGAGCAACTGACTGAGCAATCCCTGGGAAGTTAAGATAAGCTTTCCTCAATGAAAGAGGAACTGCTGGAGAAATGCCTGGATATCAGGTGCGGTGGGCCTTATCTCTGAGCCTGTGTCATTAACCCAGGCAGTACCAAGCTACCAAGGACTGCAGAGCTAATCAGCCAACTCACACTGCCAGCTCACTGCCAGGTGGAACGAGGCCAAAGCCAAGAGGGGGGCAATGACCTATAAGTTAAGTCCTTGAGGCATACTGTATAACCAACCCTTATTTATTTTTATATTAAATATACATTCAGTGATACTCTACCTGTGGGTATTTAGAACAGATCGTCAAAGTGTTTTTAAAAAAGGCCCACTTGCAGCCTTTTTTAAAAACACTTTGACGATCTGTTCTAAATAGACAATTAATTATTCTCCTCATTGAACAGGACGTGTGCCATCTGTCATATTCTAGTCCACACATAAGGAAAGGTAGCTGTGAGACACCACGATTCATACATAATGTCTGCTTACAGAAATGTGCCTATCTAATGAAATGCTTGTGCTGTATCTTGGGTGCACCCTGAATAGGTCTATTTGTTCCCACCAGAGCTCCTTAGAACATGACATGCCATGGAATCTCATCGTTCACTCATTTGGAGGATAAAGTCTGCAATCTATACACTATATGCTTCTCTTTCTTTGAGAATTTCAGCAACGTTACCGCCTCTCTGTGGCACAGTTGACAAAAACATCTCCATGAATTCAAAGGCTTCATGGGGTGAGTAATTGATAAAAAATATGTACTCCTTTAATGCTTGACGTCTTAATGTTTTATGTAAAGCACTTTGAATTGCCTTGTTGTTGAAATGTGCCTTGCCTTATCGAAGAGGACTCAATCTCAGAGATGACATTGAATTGTGGGCCTTCGAACATGCTAAATTGAAAAGAAGTGTGCCATGGAGACACGTAATCAATTAAACATACTGTAGCACACAGGCCGTGTTAATGTTTTCAAATGGGTGCCACAAATGCAGAAGATATGCTCAATCAAATAATGTGATCAAAAGTTCAGCTCATCATCACACTGTCTTTTTTCTTTTATCGTTTTGGGGCTTTTTCTGCCTTTATTGATAGGAACAGTAGGCTAACAGGAAATGGGGAGAGAGATGGTGGGGGTGACACGCAGCAAAGGTCGTCAGGATCGGGAGTCGAACCCGCGACACGCTGTCAGGCTGGATTACCAACCTAAGTGCCCAGACGGTAGTTACATTTAAATACTTTGTCTAAAAAGTCCGTTCATAAAAGTCCTTGCGGTCTTGTTTCCAATGAGGTCCTTGATATACTCAGATAGATACTCATCTAAGTTTTATGGTAAAGTGTCCTTGTGGGTCCTATGTTGGTACGATATCACGTTTATTAAAACAGAATAAGTGAACACAGAAGTAGGATCAATAAAGGTTTATCTATCAATCATCTCCCAATCTGGGAACCCTTTGGCAAAATAAAGAAGAGAAAAAAAAAGTGGAATGGAATCTTTCTTGAAAGATTAATCATCTCCTGACACCAAAGTGTCAGTGATCTGACCTCGTCTCTGTAGGCAGTCGACAATCCGGCCCATCATTGTTGTGTTGTTTTGTCAGCATACTTGATGATGACATTGGAACTGTGAGAGGAGCTCATATGTGCATTTACATCACAGTACATTATGTGCCAAATAAAATAACAATTGTTCTGCGAGTCAGTGAGTCTTCCATACATTATCAGTGGACACACTGCAGGAAAACGGAAACTAAAATGACTGTTGTATACCTCAGCGATTTAACTGTGGGTTGGGAACCACAACCACTGGTATAACTCGTTTGAATAGAAACTTTATTGTACACATGGCAAAATGTAGCCACAGATGTCATCTAAGATTAGACTTCACCTGAAGCAGCGTAGGAGAGGAACAGGAGGGAAAGCAAGTATTTAAACCTATATATATATATATATATATATATATATATATATATATATATATATATATATATATATATATATATATATATATATATATATATGCTAGGAAGGGACACACGTGGGCTGAGAAACAGGTCTTAAACATTACATTATTAATGGGAATTTAGTCCTATCATGACATTCACCAAGTCCAGTCCTTGTTATTTGTCTCCTTTTATGTGAAACCTGTTATGTTCACACACAAATTTTTTTTTTTTTTACTTCACCAGTATATTCAGAATTGCATAATGCAAAAATACATCTTAAACCTTAAAGGGATAGTTCACCTCACCCCAAAAAAACATTTTTTTCCTATCGATTAGTCACCTCATGGAGACTTAATTCATGGATATATATTTTTTTTTTGTTGCATGCATTCCTAAGCCAATAATTTGATGACCAGTGGACCGGTAGGCAGCGGTTCCAGTAGGAGACACAAAGGAGACTCTTTGTGTCTCCTATACCGGAACTGCTGCTGGTCATCAAATTATTGGCTTAGGAATGCGACAAAAACAAAAAAATATCCATGAATTCAAGTCTCCATGGGGTGAAAAAAGTCATTTTGGGGGTGAACTATCCCTTTAACATAGTGTCCTACAACATTACAAACAAATCATTGCACTAGCCTAGTAAGTAACGCCTTGGTAGATAGACTGGATTAATTATCACTGAATGATGAATGTATGTGTTACAGGGTGAATGGAGAACCAGGTAGATTGAAGAAGGCACGTTCGTTTTTACCACCCACCCAGCAATTCTGTAGAAGCAACACTAGAGGGAGCCACAAGCCAGGCTTGTGCACAAACATATATGGCTGCGACCACACACACACAGTCACACACACACACACACACACACACACACACACACACACACACACACACACACACACACACACACACACACACACAAGCACACGCGCACGCGCTCATGCTTTTTTTTGGTTTATTGAAAGCAGGACTGTTAAGATACTTTTATTGTGTTCTGGCTTTTGTTTTACTTTCTCCCTGACACACACACACACACACACACACACACACACACACACACACAGTGATCCATGAAAAGAACTATTCTGTCCCTATCGGTTTACAACTCAAACGGCGCTGAGTCGACTAGTAGAGCATCGGCCGGTCAGCGCGGGCACTCGCGCCGCGCGCTTCCTCGGCCTCAAGCTCCACTAAGTCGGCGCGCCTCCGTCGTGGACAAGCGTGTGCGTGTGCACGCGTGTTCAGCGTTCCCCTAGCGTAGCTTCCTGGTTGCTATGTGGGGGGGAAAAGACAACAACAAAAGACAGGTCCGCGTCGGCACATCAAAGCCCCGCCTCTCCGCGACTTTTTATTTCGCGAGGAGGAGGAGGAAACTCCTCGCGAGCCTCGCGTAATAAACCCCCGCCTCGCAGCGCCGCGTCCTCCTTCTCCTCCTCCTCCTCGCGAGCCTCGCTAATAAACCCTATCTCGAAAAGCCCCGCCTCGCTCCGAAGCCCCGTGCCTAAAAACGAGCGCTCTGTCTTCAATCTACCTGGTTCTCCATTCACCCTGTGACATGTGCATGGTGTCCCAATGGGGTTTCTAGATTATTCAGTTTGAGATATTTTCATTTACTGGTCCATACCTGGGGGTGCATTCACCCAAACTACATGCAGGGGGGGGGGTTATCAGATCGTCGGATGCCAATGATCAATGCACATTTTCAGATGGAGTAACCAACCCACTTGGGAGAAAAATGCATGAGAATTGCCATGTAACTGAATAATGTCCCCATCCGCCGATTGGTCGTTGTCACTGAAGCACTCTGAGTGCTGCCCATGGTCAATAGCCATGTGCAATGTCAGATCAACTGGTCAACCCACTGAGGAGATAAATGAATGTGAATGGAAAAGGATAGAGAGTCTTGATTGAGTGAGATTTCACTGGAAATGCTAATAAACTGCTTAGATTTGGAGAAAGTGACAAGTCGCCTTCCGCAGTCTGTAGCTGCCATCAGACTTTTTATAAATAAGTAAATAATGTTTTTGTTTTGGTCAATTCATGTTTGTATTTGTCTCTCTTTGTTTTTACATGTGTATTGAGGTCCTTTACTGTATGTTTCCTGATACTGACTAAGGTCACACTAACCTCTAACAGCTGAATCAGATCAGTCAATCAGCAAAGGCAATTTAGATCACAGTTAATTACCAGAGCGGAGGCAGAGGCACATGGTAGTTTTATACAACCTAGATTCTGACAAGTCCCGGAAAAGACACGCTGTGATTGGCCAGTAGTCACTTTGAGCGGCAGTTGGGGCAAACGCTCACCCCAAAACATGATTTACGATTCTCTGCCTATCGGTACATAACTCGGACGGCGCTGTGTAGGCTCAAGCGAACTTCGCAACGTTTGGCACGGCAACTCACTCGCTTTCGAGTGGTGCCCCTTGTGGCTCAAGTTCGCTTGAGACTGTGCGCCTCCTTCCCAGTCCAAAACTATACTCTATCGGCAAAAAAGAATAGTCCGCGGTTGTCAGAAAAAGAGTGTCTGTCGCCAGTGGGATTCGATCGCGGGGGATTTGGAATCTGTAGTCCAATGCTCAGAAAGGTACGTCACCAGACCAGTCGGTAAATTAGGGTTTTGAGCTGTATTAGAATGTGACAACGCCCCCACCATTCTGGGGGCGGAGTCGTTGTTTTCTAGTTTTTGCATTCAGCCAATCGCGTGGCAGGCAGGGCGGGGCTTGGTAGAATCTAGTTACCGTTAAATAATACGCGGCAGGCGTAGTCAATCTGAACAGAGCACTCAACGTGCAACAAGCAAAGACTAAAGAGCGATGCTGTTGTTTAAGAGTCATATCAAGATTTCTAAAGTTTCTAAAGAAGAGAAAAGAAAAGATTTGTAACCCCATAGTTGATGCGGCCAATGAGGTGTACATCGTTAAGTGTATTTGTTCTGTGAGATTCTCTGTGAGAATGCTTAAGTACTAAATTAGTGTACTGTATGTTTGTTTATTCAGTTCTCACGGCATTTGGCATTTGATGGACATCAAAGCATTGGTGCTAACAAATGTCTGTACAAGAAAAAGAACACCTTGTGAGCATATCTTATCAACCGGAGGGGAGCTATCTGCAGCACATGCCAATGGTCAACACTCATGTGCAATTTCAGATCGATGGGTCAACCCACTGAGGAGAGAAATGGATGAGGACAGTTTTCTTCATTTTTTAGGCTCTCTCCTCTGCCTCCTGTAGTCCACGATCAGCTACTTGGTCTTGGGAAAGCTGAATAGAAACTTTATTTCCACATAAATGTACAGATCATGTCATCCAAGGTTTGGTTTGACTTGAGACAGAGAGGAACAGGAGATAAGGCTTTGCAAGTGTTTAAACCTAAATGCCAGGTGGCAGGGACGTAGGCAGGCCTGTCAATTATTACACAATCGCCTAATCGCGATTATTTGAGACGCGTCGCAATTATTGAGACGCATCGCTTATGCGTGGTAAGCATGTAGATCAGCTATTTCAACTATTTATAATTATTACATATGCCAGTAATTCTTTTGTATATTTCAGCTATTTGTCATATCTGCCCTGTGCAATTTCTGATTATGAAGCCTAAAAGGCAAACACAAATTATTCATATGTTCCAATGTTCAATGGCAAAAACCCAATTGTCAGCTTAAATCTGTTAAGGTGACAGGCAGCCCTACGACATACTGGATGTGGTGCTGAAAAACACAAGGTCTTAAGCATCACGTCATCAACGGGAAATGTTTTCCAGGGGGGTTTCTGCATTGAGGTTGTTATTCCTCAAGTCCCCCTTCTTAAGCACTGTTGGTGATCTGCCCTGAATTGTTATCTTTTCTGTGCCTAGCACCAAGGCTTTATACTGATAAGCTAATTACTTTATTATTGTGCTAAATAAACAAATGGAGAATCCTCAGTGAGTTCCCCCACCGGTCGTGATATTTTAGTGTTTTTGTCAGGGGGGATGCTCTACAGGTTATGGAGCTATGGATACATACACACACCACAAGAAGCTCAATGTTAACAACCTATCACCTTTTGGTAAAGCGATTGGAATACAAGTTCTGTCATTCTGAAAGCAGAGAGCTGTGGAGTCAAGGTCACACACGGGTGAATGACCGCAATAAAGAGATTATATGTGAGACACAACTGGCAGCACCAGTCACCAAAACGATTGTCTGTCTTTTATTTATTTATAGCACAGTGGCTCTCAAAGTGGAGTCCAGGTACTCTCAGCGTTCCTTGAGGGGGTTCTAAATTGTCCCTTATGGGTCTCTGTTATGGGGGTTGTTGTAGAACCACTACTCTGGCAGCACATTTTAACACTCACCAGAGTTGAATAATGTTGTTCTGGTGGACAGTGTTTCTACACTAGAATAATCTAGACTAGGTACAGTGGGTACCTACAGTAGGAAGAGGGAGTGCACATCTCCCATAATTATATTGGCCTCTCCACTGGCTTCCTGTCAAATACAGAATCCAGTTGACGGTTTAATTATTTGTTTTTAGAGATCTACCTGTTCCACCTCCAGGCCGTCGCCTCTTAATTTGATCCTCTGACCAACTCCTGTTTGTTCCTTTATCCCAGACGCAGTTAAATGCTACTTTAATGCTGTCTCAAGGCTGTGGAAATAGTTAACCACTTTTTATTGGGTCTTCCCCCTCCTTTGACTCTTTTAAATGTCATAGACACACCTTTTTGGCATGATGAGTTTTAATGCTTGGCTTGTGTTGTCTTTTGTATTTCATACCTTTATTTCATATTTTTATTTTCATGCATTCATCTTATTTTTGTCTTTGCCAAATGTGATTCATTGACATTGGTCAACTTTTGTTGATCACAAATAAACCAGACTTTGCCTTGACCTTCACACATTGTGTTTTTGAAAATATGCTCTGACCACATGTTGCATAGGAAGATTCTGGTGGTTTGACCTGATAGCTGTATTAGCTGAATGATTGGAGCGCAGAATGTCATCTTTCCCCATGTTTGAATCCAAACCGCATGGACTGTTTGCTCCGCTGTGTGTCATTCACTCCCTTGCTCTCTGTCTCAAAGTGGGGCCCAGATTGACCCTTACAGGTCTGTAACTCTGAGAGTTGTTCACTCTCAGAATCATGGGGTCCTTGAAATAAAGAATTGGTTGAGAACCAAATGCACTTAAATCATTGGTGGTATCAGCTGTATGGTATTTAGACTCAATAGAGCTCTTTGTCACGCGTGCGGTCCCAAGATACCAAAAAGAACTTAAAGTCTTGTTCTTTTGGTCACACATAGTAAAGTACTCATTGTTAATGTACTCATTTGTATCTCTGAGAATGTACAAATGGAACCAAATGGACGTTTGGTCACATTGCAAATTAACACTGGTGAATTCACTGTGTGTGTGTGTGTGTGTGTGTGTGTGTGTGTGTGTGTGTGTGTGTGTGTGTGTGTGTGTGTGTGTGTGTGTGTGTGTGTGTGTGTGTGTGTGTGTGTGTGTGTGTGTGTGTGTGTGTGTGTGTGTGTGTGTGTGTGTGTGTGTGTGTGTGTGTGTGTGTGTGTGTGTGTGTGTTATTTTGACACAGACTTTACAGTGAATTCACAGAGTTAAATGAACACGCAGGATTTTACAGATGTAGATCGGTGTCCCAGAGATAAAAACATGGTAATAAATGGGGTGTCCGTGGACTGACTAATGCATATCAAACTGGGGGGGGTCCTTGAAATTGAACAGAATGAGAATCAGTGTTCCTGCAGAGGAGACGTGATCATTCTGACAGTTACACACTCTACTATAGTATATAGTAACCTCCCCTGGGCTGGGAAGCGTCCTAACAGTTGTAAAGGCCCGCGATAAGGAAAGATAATTATAGCAGTTGGGAGCAGGCAGAGACGGGCACGGAGGACAGACGCTTATCTCCACCCAGATAGTAAAAAGAAAAAAAAAAAAGGTCCTTCAGTTCCGTAAATGTAATAAGGGCTGGCTGTGTATGCTATGCTATGCATACGGCACACCTGTGAAAGTGGAAGACCAGAGAGGAGATAGGCCTAATGATGATGGCGCAATATGATGTAATTGCTGTCACTTGAGGGATGTCCCTGTTTTAGCTCATCTTTCTGAAATTCGAATTATTATTTTTTCTGCATCATGAATACCTTTGCCAGACTGAAATTAAAGTTAGTTAGTAAGTAAGTAAATAAAAAACAACTTGTAAATAGGGGTGCACACTGGTGCCTGCCTGGTCCTAGTGTGGTGAGGGTTTGAATCCAACTCCTGTTTTGTCTTGCATCATGTCTCTTCTCTCTCTCTGCCCTTGCTTTCCTGTCTCTCTACTACGACAAACATTTTCATGACTAGGACCCCCGAATTGATATGTACCCCCGTCTGAAAAGATTTTGTGCCAGGGACCCCCATAAAAGAAGATTTGTCATCATCTCTCGAAAATAGCTGATCTACAAGTTCACAATGTGTCGCATTGCAACGTGTTGTGAGCTTGTAGATCGGCTATTTTCGAATAGCCAAAATGTTAAATGTGCATCCCTAGGGGTCCCCAGACCCCACTTTGAGAACCAAGTTCTGTACAACACTGACCCGTCTAGAATAAAGCATAGCAAGACCAAAAATAGATGTGAAAAACAGGACAAATGTTTTCACCAGTTCTTGAGGACAAACAGGTGAGTGATCATTGTTCAAACCACATAAACTTCATTGTTGGAGTGAAATAACAACTTTTATATGTCCCCATAATGAGCTGAGGAGATGTGAACTCGAGCTTCCAGCCTCTGGGAGTCATTGAACTCTTGCTGCTGTAATAGGCAGGCCAACAGCCCTGCTGTGTGTTTGCATGATGTCCAGGGCATGACACTTGGCCTTGACCTATTGTTAAGATTCAGCTTGCCTGCATGGTTCCCTTTCCCACAAGGTCATCAACCCAGGGGTAAGGGCGCCCCCTTATGGTGGGATATTGTTTTCGGGACCTTCTGTTAACTCCTGCTGGCCTGCTGCCACTCAGGGCTTCTGCCACAGTTAGACCAGTGATTCTCAAACGTTTTCATGTCAAGGACCCCCCACATTGATATGTAATTGGCTGCGGACCCCCATCTGAAAAGGTTTTGGGATAAGATTTGCTATTTGTTTTCTTTGCTGTTAGACATTTTCTGGATTTTCTTTTACAATTTCTGAATTGCCGGCATATAAAATAGGGCTGAAGTGGTTGAAGTGTTTTTTTTAATGCTATACTGTATATTCATTTATTTAGCTGGGGACCCCCTGGAACCCCCTCAAGGATCCCTGGGGGTCTCCGAACCCCACTTTGAAAATCACTGAGTTAGAAGGTGCTAAATTAGAGTATTCAGAAAGAAAGTGAATAAATAAATGCATTAATTAATCAATTAAATAAACCCTTATTGACAGACATTTACAATTGAGAGGTTGATCCACCAGAGCATCCTTGATCCTTCAGATATTTTACAGCCTACATCTTTTTAGACATTATATAAGCTAAGGTTTTTAAAGCTGCAATATGTACATTTCATGTCCTACCTGGGAGTTGAACTTGAGTCTCCCATGCAGGACACTAAGCCAAGTAGACATATCCACTTTGACAGAAGAGATGTTGCACTTATGAGCTTAGGCAGTACTAGGCTACTAGGTCAACCAGTAGGGTTTAAATGTCTCACTGGAAGAGTAGAGAGACCACTTCCAACTCCAACCACTGCAAATGTACTAGTTATATTGTATTAACATACTCTACCATACAGATGTTCCAGTTATATTGTATTAACATCCTCTACCATACAGATGTACTAGTTATATTGCATTAACATACTCTACCATACATATTGTACTACTAACTAGTTATATTGTATTAACATACTCTACCATACAGATGTACTAGTTATATTGTATTAACATACTATACCATAGAGATGGGTTAAAATAATGTTTTATTAATTCAAATAAGTTCCGGATTGTCAAGTCAAGTCACCTTTATTTGTATAGCACATTTGAAAACTACAGAAGTTGACCCAAAGTAATTTCCATTCAAAATAACATCATAAAGACCTCATAAAATACACCATAGTAAAAGAACCATAAAAACAATACCTCATACAAATACAGCATAATTAAAAGAACAAAAAGCAAAACAATTTAACACAAAAGTACATTCCAAAAATACATTCCAGAGTAGGCCATAAGTTAATTACCCTCAGACTGAGCTGAAGGCAATGGAGAAGAGGTGAGTTTTTAGGGTGGATTTAAACCTTTCAATGGTGGAGCTGGACTTGATTTGCAAAGGAAGGTTGTTCCAGAGTGTGGGGGCAATAACAGAAAAGGCCCGGTCACCTTTAGTTTTTAGGCTTGTTGGGAGAACAGCAAGGAGCATTTGGGAAGATGACCTAAGTACCCTGGGGGCAGGAGGTGCAGAAACCATTTTAAGGTTTAAGGCTTTAAAAACAAAAAGTAAAATTTTAAAATCAAGACGATGTTTCACTGGTAGCCAGTGCAGTTGGGCCAGAACCGGGGTAATGTGCTCTCACTTCCTAGTTCCGGTCAAAGGTCTGGCAGCTGAATGTTGGACCACCTGTAGACGGGAGAGAGTGGACTGAGTCAGCCCATGATATAGTCCAACCGAGATAAAAGCATGGATAACTGTTTCCAGGTCCTTGGGTGTTAAAACAGGCTTCAATTTAGCTATGGTTCTTAACTGATAAAAGCTACCCCTCAGTACACTAGAAACTTGTTTATTAAAATTCAAGGAGGAGTCCAAATAAACACAGTGTGTGCATATTTGCAGAGAGGGGGAGAGAGTGTTTGTTAGGCCAGCGACAGATTTTTGCGGGCCAAATATGATTGCAGCTTATTGCTTCCCCCCCTGTTTCCTTTAGTTATTTTAATAGTATGACTACATTGGTTTGATTCTGCGAACTTGGAACCACTCAAAAATGTAAGGTGCAGGCCTTTTGATTGATTGATTGAATACTTTATTAACAGTTTGCAAAGACAAGCACAGGAAAGTACAGTTCAGTACAAGGTCTGTGAAGAGGATTTTAAACCCAAGAAAGCACTATATGGCTTGTTTCCATTGGGGTCCTTTGTACTCAATTCATCGAAAATGGCCTGGTTCACTAAATCCGTGTTTGACAGTCAACTTTGAATTAACTGTTGTAGGCAGTTGTACACTCATCTAGATTCTACACTCTAAGTACTACATCACATGTAGTACTATACCCACTCTTAAGGTTGGTTCCCACAGCTACTACAATAATTTGTTTTACCACTTAAGCGACAAATAGCAAATCTATCGTGCTGTGAGCTTAATCTGTTATTTAAAAAAATAATAGAAAATAGGGGCACCAGGGTTACTGTTGTTAACTCACAGGTCACAGGTCAGAATACGTACTCTAAAGTGATGTCAGGATCCAGAAGTGAAGCGTAGTTTTATGATCCTACCATAAACCCATGGCAGGTGAAGGTCATATATCTAGGTAGGTATGATGAACTCTAATAGCACTAGCACTCCTTGGTTCAGTCTGTGTATGTAACAATGTAAACAGAAACTTAACACTGATTATACATAATTTCCATGATTTAAATCCCCTCCTCTGCAGTAGTGGAAAGTAACATTTATTTAAGTACTGTCTTGAGGTACTTTTACAGTTGACTTGACTTAAAGTAGCACTATTCTGTAAACTTATAACTTCTACTCAACTACTGCTCCGAGGCAAATATCGTACTTTTTTTACGCCACAAAAATATTTGACAGGATAGGCCTACGCCTATAATTACCAGTTACTTTGTAGATTTAGATTATTTGAAAACAATCTCAGATCTTGTAGATCAACAATTTTTGAACAAAATCTGACAAATGTAGAGAATCATTTTTACTTTCCAGTACTACTCAAGTCATTTTTTTAATAAAGGCCTTTTACTTGTAACAGAGTATTTTTATATTGTGGTATTGCTACTGAGTATACTTCTTCCACAACTACCCATCTATATGATGTCAGTTTTGTTGTCATTTAATCATAGGATTGAGATAAAATCCCAAGATGGAGATCAAATGATTAGATTTATGTAAGATTTCTATGATTAATTTCATTATAATGATCAGTTATTGTATCATTCCTGGTTGGAGAACATATTGAAAAGTGTAGGTCCAGAGTTTTGCAATTGAGGTTTATTTTTTGCACAAATTTGGACTACTAAACTAAATAACACACACAGACACAGACAGACAGACACACAGACACAGGCACACGCACACACGCACGCACGCGCACACCTCATCAGAATGCGACGTAAAAAGGATCTGACGTCACACGTGAACGTCGCTCCACTGATGACGTATGTAGCCGCTGCTGCTGTAAACAATCATGGCGGACAGTGAACAAGTTGTCGTGTATTATTTCGCCATCAGTAACATTCCTGCCAGCTTCCGCTCAGCCACCCTGAGGAACTATTTCAGCCAGTTCATAGAGAGTGGAGGATTCCACTGTTTCCACTACCGACACCGACCCGAGATCCTCAGAGAGGCCGAGGAGGGCGAGCCTAAAGACCGACCCGAGGTCCTCAGAGAGGCCGAGGAGGGCGAGCCTAAAGACCGACCCGAGATCCTCAGAGAGGCCGAGGAGGGCGAGCCTAAAGACCGACCCGAGGTCCTGAGAGAGGCCGAGGAGGACGCACGGAGGACGGATGAGGACCCTAAGGAGAGCCCGCTGGAAGGAGAGAACTCTGGAGCTTCCATGTCAGCGGAAACAAAGCCAACAGCAGCGGTGAAAGGTAACTAAAAACTTGTTTTTATTTGTATAAAACTATTAATAACATAGTTTAAAAAACAAACAAACCACGTATTAATTTTATAATTATTTGTATAACTGATATTATTTTAGAGATGTACCGATACCATTTTTTTTAGCTGTACCGATACCATTTTATCTTTCCCGATTCCGATAGGCCTACCCATAACTTGCATATCGGTCGATACCGATCTGATTCCGATACCAGTCGAGCAACATCAATTCTAAATATGACTGTAAATGAAATCTAATGTGATAAATGACATGGTATCGGAATGGCATAGACTGACATACTCGCCGATACCAGCATTTTAGGCAGTATCGGCAGCTTTTCCGATACTGGTATCGGAACGACTCTATAAAAACTATTAGTCCATTTTTACTCTATTAGCTATGGTCACCTATTAGCCTTCATACAAGACTGTCATTTTTATGTGATGACCGTCTTGATCCAAGGCTATAGCCTTGGCTGCTTTGGATCAGGACGGGTCATAGTTTTCTTTTATCTCACGATAAAAATAAATCTATGACAGTCTTGATTCTGAAGGCTGTGGTCACCTACTGCCTGGCCTAGGGTCAAACACCAACTCTTCAGATTAAAGCAGGGTAAGTGATATTTTTTGGTGAAAACAAAACGTTTTTTGTTAAAGCACTATATTCTGATATTCATTGCTATAGAGTGTTTGGTCAGTAACAGGGGTCTCTCCAGCTCTTTAATAAACAGAAAATACATTTTCAGGTGGGTCACACATTTTGAGCCAATCAGGAGAGAGTACCTATTTATCAGCTTATTTTTTTATACTGTTCCAGTTCCAATTTGTCTGCTCATTTATTTGTGTCATCACTTCCAAATTCTACTTGATTATCCTGTATCCTTTCTGAGTTCTCTCTCCTGATTGGATAAAGTTGGTATCCCGACCTGAAAATGAGTTTTCTATTCATCAAAGAGCTGGAGAGACAAGGAGGAGACTCATGTTACTGAACAAACACTCTTTAGCAATGATTACTATCAGAATATAGAGCTACTTAACACTTTATGTTAACAAAAAGAAATATAGCTTGCCCTAGCTTTTAATTTACATTGGAAATGAGGCGGTTTACAACTTTACATCACACCAATGTACAGAATGATCTGTCATCTCACAGTAGCAGGATGATGATGTACTGTTGATGTACAGTTATGAGGAGCTTTTTTCCTTACTTGAGTATGTCAATTTTTGAGCGGTGTAGCCGCTCCTATAAGTGGGGTTGGGAATTCGTCTTTCCCTGTACTGTGATTGGCTGACTCTATTCACACCCTTTTCGCCGTACCGTGATTGGCTGACTCTATTCAGACCCTTTGCTTTGATTGGCTAGCGAGACGCATGATGAAATAATAACCTATAAATAGCACCACGCACTTCAAAAAATCATATATTTTTTAAAGTGAGCTTCCATCACTGTGATGACCACTGTTGTTTCTAAATAACACCGCTCACTTCACACTGGGTGTGATTTTTCAATACTTTTATACTTCTACTCTGCTACATCTCAGAGGCAATTCAATATTTTTTACTCCACTACAATTATTTGAAAACTTTAGTCACAAGTAAAAGTTACTTTGTAGATTTAGATTGTTATTACAAAGCATACATAAACCAATTATGCTGTATTTTCTACTTTGTCTATTCTACAAGAGCTTCAAAAGATTGACACATTCTTAAAACTTGAAGCTCGAAACAGGAATGGGTCATTATTATATTCTGCATAATTATAACATTTTGATGTCAGTTAGTACTTTTGTACTTTTACTCAAGTACAATTTTGAATGCAGGACTTTTACTTGTAACAGCGTTATTTCTACCTTGTAGTATTGCTACTTCTATGTAAGTAAATAATGTGTGTACTTCTCCCCCCGCTGTCCAGCAGTGAAGACGTGTTGCTGCATCGTGGCGGTCCACAGTCAACACGCTGACCGGCTGCTCAGACTGTATGCTGGTAACCAGTGGATCGACCCCAAGGGGAACTGGCTGTCCAGGAGATGTGTCATCAAGAGGATCAAAGTGTCACAGCAAACAGGTTAGTTCAGTGATACTCTGCAACCTTCTTCATTTCAAACACCTCCAGTTTGATATGCATTATTAGGCCACCGTTGGATAATACATATATAATTAAATATTTAACTTTATTTTTTATTTTTTTTATCTTTGGGATCCCAATATACTTTGCTAAGTGCTGTGTTAATTTAACTATCAGTCATTTAGCTGGGAAACCCCCCAAAGACCCATAGGCATCCCTGGACCCCAACAATTTCGTTGTGTTTTTGGCATTGAACATTGGAACATATGAATACAAATTATAACATTGATAATAGTGAATTATAAAAGTTTGGCTTTTAGACAGAAATTGCACATGGCATATATGACAAATAACTTAAATATGCAAATAAATGATTGACATCTTTAATAATATACTTTCAAATAAATATTAAAAAAGCTTGTAGATCAGCTATTTCTGCTTTTTTATATCATAAAATGTATTTTTCATCATGGAAACGACTTTGACGATTGTGCAAATTAATTGTGATTATCTCAAATAATTCAGATAAAACGATTATGTAATATTATGACAGCCCTAACTAATTGTTCTAACCTCCCATTGTCTTGGGAGAATTACTAGACAAGAAAATAAATATCAATCTAATGGACAAAACAAAATATCTCAATCATTTTTAACAAATACCTCAATATGATATTGTGGGAATGACCATTGGTACTTGCTACAGAATATTTACGTGTGATTTTTTTTAAAAATAATCATCAGTAATGCCTATATAATTAAGTGGGTAAAGGCCTGGAAATTACATCACTTTACTGTGTGCCTTATCACAATATTAAGATATTCAAATTCGCAGACAATATCTAGTCTTGCGTCACATATCTTCCAGCTGTGATGCTGTGTCATCATTTTGTTCGGCTCCAGTTTGTATTTTGTGCTTCACAAAGGAACTCTTAATTGCAACAAAATGTTATTGCTGTTTCAGATGAGCATTTATTCCCCTACAAAACGAAACTGCAGCAGAGGCGCCGTGTGTCGCTGACGGAGTGTTTCACAGAGGCCGACCTCAAAGCTTTACCCGAGCTCAATCCCCCGTCTCTGATGGAGAACGGCAACGTGGGCACGACGATCAAAGTCTTCCTCCAGCTCATCCAGTCCTGCCGTCTGCCTCCGCGTCTCATCCGCAAGCTGGGCCTCACGTTCCCCAAGACCAGCTGCAACCGCCGCTACGGCAATGTCCCTTTCCAGTACTATGACTCCTTCACAATGCCACAGACGGAAGACAATGTCTTTACTGCTGCGGGGCATGAAATAGCAGGCCCTGGCGGAGTGACTCCTAAACGGTTAGGACCTCGGAAACCATGTGACGTTGGCCAGGGTGCAACTGAGGCGGAGGAGGAAGAAGAGGAGGTGTTGGATGAGGAAGATGGCCAGTCTAATGCAGATGATGTGGGTTTACATCAATTTAAGTTACATGTGGATAGTCTAATGTCTCAATATCTTCTGCATTGTCATGTTTCAGTATATTTAAAGGGCAATTTCACTTTATTTAAAACACTTCTGGGGACATTATTACATATAGGCTACTGAGACTTTTGTGCTCCCCAGACAGTTTTTTAAGTTGATGATTGATTCAACATTTAGACGCCCCAGACATGGTTTAAAGTGAATTCCCCCTTCAAGTTCTGTGTGTCTGAGTGCTTCAACTCTGGTCCTCAGGTATGCCTAGGACTGCAGATTTATTTTAAATCTATCTCCTGATAGGTTAGAAATGGTTTAATGTTTGGTTGTAGCTACACCATGTGCCAAAGCAAATTCCTCATTCCTTCGCAATTAAGTGTCTCAGATTCAGTTTGACATTTATACTGCCTAGAATATAAGAGTGAGTATGCTGTAGTTAATGAGAGGATATCTATGTTCATTTGAGCAGAGTAAGTGGCGTTGCTTTCACTTCTTCATTTGGGTTTCCTCTTGTTTTTGCGTAGGATGACGACCGTTGTGAGGAGTGGGAGCGCCATGAGGCCCTGTATGAGGACGTAACCAGCCAGGAGCGGTGCAAGGAGAGGCTGTTTGAGGAGAAGATTGAGCTGAAATGGGAGAAGGGAGGCTCGGGCCTGGTGTTCTACACCGATGCCCAGTACTGGGCCGAAGAGGAAGGAGGTAACCAACATTCCACAAGTGTTGAATTAAGCATCACATCACACCCCACTCTCCAATGCAGACGTGTGCGCACGCACACACGCACACACAAAGAAACAGGCTTGTCTGGCTTTTTTTGTATCATCCATTTAGCGTCTTTTTTAACTCGTTGTACTCTGTAATTCAGTCAGTAAAATATTCAATCAATCAAACACAGAAAGTCCTCTGCACCAGGTGACTGATTTATGGAACTGAGTACTGACCCCTTCGAAAGAAAACTTGGCAATACATTTTATTTAAATGTCAATATCTTTAGGATATGACATATTAACTATATTATGACACTGGTATGAACATACAGTAGTTGAGGTATATATGCAATTATAAAAAACAGCAAAAAAGTACAAATACTTATTTTTCCAGCGGAATAAGCAAGCCAATAAATAGTTTATTTTTTGCGGGCCGTAGTGCCTGGTGATATATGTGCTGATATGATGGCTCTTACTTCCTCTTGGGGCAGAGGTGTTTGACCAACCCACTGCGTAGGACAGTGATCACACCCTTTTGCTCATTCTGTTATGAAAAATGACAACAACGGCAAAATAATATTCATGTTGCAAGAGGCTGCATTATATAGGGAAAACTGTTGGTCACTGTTGCCTAAATAAAGTAGTATGTTACTATGCAGGACAACATGCATTCAAATAAATACAATTTAAGAAATAACATTTGCTTCAGGAAAGCTCTAACCATTAGAATTCAGCCTTTCATAAAAATGTTGAACATATAAGGAACACACAGAAAACTAATATTATGTGGCCCTACCATTATTTTAAGAAGAATGTATTTGCTATTCAAGAATAGCTGTCTTATGATGTGAAAAGTTAATTCTAGAAATGCATGTATAGTATGTAAGATTTGTGAAGATTTGTTCTTAACAGTACATGTCACCCATGAATGACGTGTATTTGCTAAGTCATACATTGATTTTGTCTCCTTGTTATCTTTTTCCCATAGATTTTGATGAGCAAACCGCAGATGACTGGGACGTTGACATGAGTGTTTACTATGACAAAGGTATTTCACGTTTGCATGTTTTCATGTCCTTTGCATGTTTTCATATCATTTGACTTCAAATGAAATTATGTTACTGTTACTTTTCAGGATTCAAATTCAGCAGATCTACAAGCGCAAAAGCTTGTGGAACTGCTCCTTTTTGATGCTTTTGTGTGACGCTGTAGTATGATCAAGTAGGGTGTTAATTTACAAGAAAACAAAAAAGTTAGAATACGGAGATAGGAAGTTTCTGCCCGACAGCAACGATATCTATTGTTTCGTATATGCTGGCCTGTGCATAGCCTTGTGATCCTCAGACAGGCCCTCCTGCTTGTTCCTAAAACCTGCCTCATTACCAGGGTTCGATCAGGGTTTTGCAGTCCGGGCATCTAGGCTTTTGGAACGCCCCACCTGAGGAGCTAAGGCTAGCAGCAACATCAGTGCCTTCTTTTAAATCACTTCTGAAAACATACCTCTATGTTAAAGTGTTTTTTCTTAACTCTGTTTGCCTATGATAGCTCTGTTTTTTACATTTGTTTTCTATTTGACTTTTATTGTTGTATTCTGATTTTGCAGAGTTTGCTGCTTTTTTTACGTTCTGTAAAGCACTTTAAAACTTTGTTTTTAGAAAAGCGCTCTACAAATAAATAAGTAATCTTTATCCTTATTGTCCCCTCCCCACAGATGGCGGTGACATGGACTCCAGAGACTATGTGCGCATGCGCTATGAAAAGAGGCTGAGGGATGGGCTCGAAGACAGGTCGGGGCGTGGCCACCCAATTGGCAGCTTTGAGAAATTTACTAAGGTAGTGATTTCTCACCACCACAGTTTATTTGACTTATTTCTTATAGTTTCATCCTGGAGCTGGAACTAGCTCAGGGTCCAGGGACCCCCAGGGTTCCTTGAGGAGGTTCCAAATGGACCCTTATAGGTCTGTATCTCTGAGGGTGTATGATTGGAACCGAATTGACCCTTAAAGGTCTGCAACATCTGAGAGTATACAAATGGAACCAAATGTTCCTTTAGGGGTCCACTTGGTTCCATTTGTACACTGTCAGAGTTATGGGGGTCCTTTATAATCAAAAAGAAGTTTGAGAACCAATGACTGAACTTAGATGTTATGTCGTTGATGTCCTGATCAGGGTTTCGGTCGTAGAGTGATGGAGAAGCAGGGATGGAAGGATGGAGAAGGTCTGGGGAACAGCCAGGTCGGGATCCCTGCAGCCCTGGAGAACGACGGACAGCATCCCAAATGCAAAAGAGGTTTTGGGTGAGTAGTCTTGAAAAAATAGAGACAAAAATAGAAGTTGGTGTTTTGCATTTGAGTCGGTGTACAGTCTCGTCACATTTGATCATTTCATTTCATGACGCGTGCGTGTAATTCTTCTGTTTCTACAGGTATCATGGAGAGAAGTTAAACTTGTATCCTGTGAAAAGGGCCAGAAAAGAATTTCATATTTCTACAGTGTATGATAAACCTAAAGATGTCGATCAAGGTGACAGCGTATTGAGACGGCAACAAAACACCAACTTGAAGTTCAGAGGCTGGCAGCCAGGGGGCAGCATTGGACCACGAAGATGACATTACTTCTACACATTTTTGTGTTTTTTTGCAGACATTATTTCTTTGTTATAATTGTATAATAAAATATTTTAAACATATATCCTCCAGTTTTATTTTTCATTGTAAAAGTATCTGCTTTAAATTGTTAGAAAGAGTTGGTCATTTACTGTTTCATAATGTTCCATTTAATATTCAGTGTTTAGTCTACACATTATTGCGATTTAACATTGTTTTTACTTTTAGTTTTATTAAGCATTATGTAACCCAAATGCAGTGGTGGAAAGTAACTAAGTGCATTTACTCAAGTACTGTATCATTTTGATGTATTTTTTACTTTAGGCCTACTGGAGTAATTCCAACTTTCAATACCTTTACTTCTACTCCACTACATCTCAGAGGCAAATATCATACTTTTACTCCACTACAATTATTTGACAACTATAGTTACTTTATAGATCTTGATTATCATTACAAACCACTTCAGCCCTATATATACTTTTCGGCCATTTGAAAATACGATCTACAAGCTCACAATGTGTCGCCATGCGACGCATTGTGAACTTGTAGATCTGCTATTTTCAAAAGACATTTGAAACCTGTGAAACGGGACACTATGCATAATGAGTGCTTATACTCGTGGTATATTTTGATACCATTACTTTTGTACTTTTTTGCGCAACTAAATTTGGAGTTCCGGACTTTTACTTGAAACAGAGTACTTCTACATTGCAGTATTGATACTTTTACTTAAGTAAAAAATTTGTACGTTTTCCACCACTGCCCAAATGTAAAGCAGTGGTTCTCAACCTTTTCAGGCCGTGACCCCCAAAATAATCATATTTGAACTGGGGACCCCCCATTTTGTTTGACTCCGCTCCACAGATAAATATTGTGAAAATAATAATAAATATTTTCACAATATTTGCCTCTTTCTTATTTTATTTGACAATTTGGCCAATGTTTTATAGTATAGTTTGTTGATTGCTTTTGATGCAGTAATGGTCTTTTTCTTTTCTTTAATTTATTTTTATTTTTTAGGTATTAAAAAGGTCTTAAAAGTCCATAAATTGTCACTTCACTGTCATCTGGGGACCCCCCCAAATCATGTGGGGACCCCCCTGGGGGTCCTGACCCACAGGTTGAGAACCACTGATGTAAAGCATTGCGCAAAAATATGAATAGCTACACATGCGTTCCAACCGTAGGGAGGTGCTTTTATTTTGAAAGCAAATGGAAATAACCCGGAAGTTGTTCGAAGGCGAAGCATTGCGACAACAACACAAACGTAGTGGCGGCAGAGAGCTATCAGGTATTTACATACTGTCAACTAATGTCATAATATACGTACTGTACGATGATGATGTATAATATAAAGTAGGTAGCATTTGTTCTAATTATATTGCCCCTGCTTTTCAAAAGCTAATTGTGTCAAACTTGCAACGTTAACCACAGTAACAGACAGTGGCCGCAAGCAACTCTTTTAGATACTATTTTTAATGTCTGGAATCTTCTAGAGTTGCAACACCAACCCTTATGACAGCCCATACATCCACACAGAAAAGTCTGATCTGATTGTGTTAAACGACGTTAAATCCACCAACATTGCAGCTGTACGGAAATCTTGGTTTATCCTCTTTCTATCTGCAAAGTTTTTGTTTCATAAAAATCCACCATAGACATGTTATTATGAGCTACTTTCTGTCATTGTGTTGCTTGCCGCTACAGTAACAGTACTGTTCCAAGCCAGGGCTCGTATTATTATTATTATTTATATATATATTATAACCTTTTATATTAACTATTAGCTTAAGTTATAATCATTAATATAATACTGGCACGTCTGATCTTAAAACTGACATCAACAGACTTGTCAGTTCAATTCACTTCAAATGAGCTTTATGTTTATTGGCACGAGAAAATATATGTTTACATTGCCAAAGCAAGTGTCCAAAACTGAGAAATGTATTGTACATTTAAGTGGAATAAAGACATGTAAACAGAGCTATATGTAACATTGCAACTTGGGGAAAAAACTAGCTTACAAAATTGCTGATAGATATACACATTTAGGCAATGGTAGCTTGGTAAAAAGCTTTTTGATACAAATGCAAACATTTTCAGGATTTTGCAGTCACTTGATATATAAAACCGTTTGGGACAAATGGCAGCACTTTTTCACAAGTAGCCTATTTAAAATAGCTGCAGTTTTTTCAAATGTGTTTAAAGGTAGTTGCTCTGTTTATACAGTAGCTCTGTGTCGGGTGAGGAATACACATAATGATAATAATAATAATGGCTGTATTCCAATGGACATCATTCTCCTGTCCCTGCCAGGTAACAACGTGGACACTAGCATCCTGCTACCTGTACTTCCATCCATTTAGATGTGGAAAAGTGACCTGGTATTGGCCCTGTCGCAAGCCTCACAGTGACCTGGTATTGGCCCCATCACCAGCCTCACAGTGACCTGGTATTGGCCCCATCACCAGCCTCACAGTGACCTGGTATTGGCTCCACCACCAGCCTCACAGTGACCTGGTATTGGCTCCACCACCAGCCTCACAGTGACCTGGTATTGGCTCCACCACCAGCCTCACAGTGACCTGGTATTGGCTCCACCACCAGCCTCACAGTGACCTGGTATTGGCCCCATCACCAGCCTCACAGTGACCTGGTATTGGCCCCATCACCAGCCTCACAGTGACCTGGTATTGGCTCCACCACCAGCCTCACAGTGACCTGGTATTGGCCCCATCAACCAGCCTCACAGTGACCTGGTATTGGCCCCATCAACCAGCCTCACAGTGACCTGGTATTGGCCCCATCAACCAGCCTCACAGTGACCTGGTATTGGAACCATGTCCAACCAGCCCTCAGCAGCCCAGACGTTACGCTTCGGCCAGGTGGTCATCGGCCCCCCGGGGTCGGGTAAGACCACCTACTGCAAGGGGATGCAGGAGTTTTTGGGCCACCTGGGACGCAAGGTGGTCGTGGTGAACATGGACCCCGCCAACGAGAGGCTTCCGTATCCCTGCGGTGTGGACATCTCGGAGCTGGTCACGCTGGACGACGTGATGGAGGGCCTGAAGCTGGGGCCCAACGGCGGGCTGCTCTACTGCATGGAGTATCTGGAGGCCAACCTGGACTGGCTGGAGGGCAAGCTGAAGGAGCACGCCGACTGCTACTTCCTGTTTGACTGCCCCGGGCAGGTGGAGCTCTACACCCACCAGAACTCTGTGAAGAACATCTTCTCGCAGCTGGCCAAGTGGAACTTCAGGGTGAGAGGTTCTCCACAGTGAAAAAGGTGTCAGGGAGGGGGGGGACTTTGACTCATCTTCCTTTTTTAACCACTTAACCCATTCAATCCAGGAACACATCTGTGTCACTTAATATTTATTTGGCTATTCAAAGATAGCATATCTACAAGCTCATAGTGCTATGAGCTTGTAGATCTGCATTTTTTGGAAAAATCGTGAAAATGTGTGCAAATCTTTGAATATATATATTTTTAAAGCAAACATTTTAAACTTTTTTTTTTGCTTCTGGGGGTCCCTGGAACAAAATATTTTGTTGGACAAATACATATCATTTTGGGGGTCCTTGACATGAAAAGGTTTTAGCAAATGGCACCACTGATATAGCAACAAATAGAGATTTAGAAGACATTTGTAGAATTCCCAGAAGCAGAGATTTGAGTTACAAACGTTTGCTTTAAAAATATATATTTATATATATTTAGAGAGATTTGCACAAATGTTCACGATAAAAAAAAAATAGCAGATCTACAAGCTCATAGCGTGGCACTCGGTGCCACGCTATGAGCTTGTATATCTGCTATTTTTTAATAGCCCAAAGAAATCTAAAATGACACAGATGCGTTCCCGGTCTTAAACCCTATATATCAGAATGGTTAGGGTGCATACCACATGGCACATATCAGCAAGTCTCTTGTTTGATTCCCGGTCCAGCCGGACCATTTTGCTGAATTTCTCTCCACCGTCACTGTCAATAAAATAAATAAATATAAACAACTATATACTGAGTCCCCCAGGGGTCTATCCCCTCTATGCCCCTTGAGAGTTGAGACACATTATTTCCTATATGCTTCCCCTTGCAACGAGGCAGCAGTGGCTCAGGTGGTAGAGCGGTCGCTTGGGAATCGGAAGGTTCCCAGTTCGATCCCGGCTCCCCCTGGGTTAGTGTCGAACTCCTGAATGCTCCCGATGAGCAGTTTGGTGCCTTACATGGTTTCCTCCGCCGTCGGTGTGTGAATGGAAAGCGCTTTGGATAAAGGCGCTATATAAATGCACCATTTATTTCTTACCATTTACGTCAGTGGTTCTCAAACGTTTTCATGTCAAGGACCCCCAAATTAACGCTTATTAGCCCACGGACCCCCATTTGAAAAGATATGCCAGGGACCCCCATAAGAGAAGATTTTTACGGCTCTAGCAGTGATTCTCAACCATTTTAATTTCTAGGACCCCCAGTTTGACATGCATTAGGCTAAGGACACTCATTTAATGGCATTTCTATCTCTGGGACCCCAATTTATATTGTAAAATGTATGTTAATTTAGCTCTGAGAGTGCTGGTTCCATTTGTACACTCAGAGATACAGACCCCATAAGGGTCCATTTGCTTCCTAACTATCTATCATTTAACTGGGGACCCCCTGGAACTCCCTCAAGGACCCCACTTTAAGAACCCCTGATTTACGTTGTCCTGTATTCCAGCTGGCTGCGGTTCACCTGGTGGACTCTCATTACTGTGCCGACCCGGCCAAGTTCATCTCGGTGCTGTGCACCTCTCTGTCCACCATGCTGAACGTGGAGCTGCCACATGTCAACGTCCTCTCCAAGATGGACCTGATCGAGCAGTATGGAACACTGGGTAGGGCTTCAACCATACATTATATAAGTGTTTTTCAACCCTTTTCATATCAAGGTCCATTGTTTATTGGTAATTTGATGAGATTTAGCCTCTCAGACCCAAGACTTAGAATATTTTGTTGTCATTGGATAATATTTTGTCCACAATTCCATGCTGTAATGATGTGGTACCATAGGAGAGATAACAGGTTAATGTTGATCAAAATAACAATTATTTCATTAAGTAATGCAGATAACAAGAACAATAATTTAATATTTTACACTCTCAAGAGTTAAAGAAGAGTCCATTTGGTTAACAACTCTCCATCATTTAGCTGGGGACCACCTGGAACCCCCTCAAGGACCACTGGTGGTCCCCGGACCACTGGTGGTCCCCGGACCACTGGTTGAGAACTACTGCATTATATTGTTGGTGATTATACTATCAATTATTTTTGATTAATTGAATAACCGAAAAGCATGTAAAAAAACATATTTATACAAATGTATATATAGATATAAACTAATTGAGGCGAAACAAATAATAGTAGTTATTTTTTTATAATCGACTAAATCAATTAGTCTGAGTAACCTCTTAAGCCGTGTGTGTGTGTGTGTGTGTGTGTGTGTGTGTGTGTGTGTGTGTGTGTGTGTGTGTGTGTGTGTGTGTGTGTGTGTGTGTGTGTGTGTGTGTGTGTGTGTGTGTGTGTGTGTGTGTGTGTGTGTGTGTGTGTGTGTGTGTGTGTGTAAATGTGACATGCTGCATGAAGGACTTTATTCTGTCTAGCAAACAATGTCTTCTTTTTTGTATTGTTTCTTCTACCATGGTGCAGCCTTTAACTTGGATTTCTACACGGAGGTCATGGACCTCACCTATCTTGTGGACCACTTGGCTGCGGACCCCTTCTGGAAGAAGTTCCGCAAGCTCAACGAGAAATTGGTGGAGGTCATACAAGACTACAGTCTGGTCTCCTTTGTCCCTCTCAATGTGCAGGTACAGTTCCTGTTGTCCACTTGCCTTCGCACAGTAAAATTCTGACTAGGGTTAGCCCAATAAAACCGGGAACGCATCTGTGTAACCACTTTAACCATTATTTTATACTTTGGCTATTCAAAAATAGCAGATAAACAAGCTCATAGATCTGCTATTTTTGAAAAATCTTGAACATTTTAGCAAATCTTTGAATATAATATTATAATATAGTAATAATATAATAATATATATATATTTTTCACTTATGTTGCTCTATATCAGTGGTTCTCAAGCTTTTTTCATATATCAAGGACCCCCAAAATTATATTTATTTGTCCGCGGCCCCCCATCTCAAAACATTTTGTTCCAGGGACCCCCAGAAGCAAAGATTTGAGTTAACAATGTATATACATATTCAAAGATTTGCACACATTTGGGACAGATTTTGGATATATATGAACCTTCTCTGATATTGGGACAGCATTTATTTTGTATTTTGTTATTATTTTGTATTTTATTTTTTGGAATGGCTGTATTGTTGTTTTATGCTGTATGCTGATTTGTACCACTGGAGTTACATTTTGTATCATATTAAAAAACAAATAAACATTTGAATTACAAAAAATAGCCAAAGAAATCTAAAATGACACGAATGCGTTCCCGGATTGAATGGGTTAAATATGAGAACCGAATGATATAAGATAAGGCCTTTATTAGGGAAATTCAGACGCCAAAGGCAGCACAGCAATTAAGATACAGTTACAAGGTAAGAAACAGTACTGCAGATACAGAAGTAAAGTAAAACATTTTCAGACATAACACAAAAAATAAACACCATCAATAATGAACAAAATGTCGTCTCTGTCAGGTGGAAACCTCATATGTTACTTTTCAGGATCCAAATTCAAAAATAGCAAAAAGTAGCAGATCGACAAGCTCAATATGCGTCGCTCCGCGCCGCGTTCGAGCTTGTGGATCTGCTACTTTTGATCCTTTTGTGTGACGCGGTAGTATGATCAAGTAGGGCGTTCATTTATGAAAAAACACAAAAAGTTAGAATATGGAGATAAGAGGTTTCTGCCCAACAGCAACGTCATACAACAGTAATACACCCTCAACAAAGCTTGCATTATGCAGGACAAAATAAATATTAATGGACCCATAAGGGGTCCATTAATTGGTTACAGTTGTACCCTATCAAATGGATACTGTGTTACACCAGACGCCAGAGGTCTGGGTGTCTGCATCTCATGGCGGGGCACCGATACATATCATTTTTGGTGGTCCTTGACATGAAAAAAGTTTGAGAACCACTGATAATATAGCAACATAAGCCATTAAAAAAAAACTGTTAGGATTTAGAAGACATTTGTAGAATCCCCAGAAGCAAAGATTTGAGTTGAAAATGTTTGCTTAAAAAATATTTACAAATTTTAGCAGATCTACAAGTGCCAGCTATGAGCTTGTATATCTGCTATTTTTGAATAGCCAAAGAAATCTAAAATGACAGGGATGCTTTCCCGGCCTTAATGGATTAATTCCAAGCCAGCATCAGGTGTCTTTACTTTAGTAGCACATTGCGTGCTAAAGACTGAACTAATTCCCCTGGTGTTGTGTTTGATTGAAATTAAAACCTACGCAAACTCTATCACCCATTGTTGGACATGACACATGCACCCTCTGTTTTATTTACATACAGCCCAATGAATAAATAAATAGACACAATCAGAGAACCAATTAAATAAAAGCTGGTGTGTAAAAAAATGGGTTCTGATAATCAGATTTTTGTCCCTCTTAATATCCTCAGACATGTTGTTCCAGAGTCTAGGGGGCCCTAGTGGCAATGTACTGTAACGATCACGGTTAGTTTATCATCACAATAATTTTAATCACTTTAATCACTATAAACATGCATTTATATGTTGGCTATTCAAAAATAGCAGATCTACAAGTCAGCTTGTACATCTGCTATTTTTTTTTATATTTGAAAAATATCTAAAATATTTGAATACATTTGAATACTTTTTACATAAATCTTCTCTTCTTGGGGTCCCTGGCACACAACATTTTCAGATGGGGGTCTGCGGCCAATTACATATCAATTTGGCCACGAAAAAGTTTGAGAACTGCTGGTCTAAGGGCAATCATTCACTTTTGGTACAGTTGTTTGAAAACTATAGGGATACACACACACATTCATTGTCACCTTGTATAAATCCAAGGGGTCTCAGTTAGGCACCGTTAATCCATTTAGACCGGGAACGCATCTGTGTCATTTTAAGATTTATTTGGCTATTCAAAAATAGCAAATATAAATATACAAGCTCATAGTAATGAATATATATATATATATATAACATATTTTGAGATGGGGGTCCGCGGCCAAATACATATAATTTTGGGGGTCCTTGACATGATATAGCAACATACTGTTAGGATTTGGAAAAGATTTTTAGATATGTATTTGGCCACGGACCACCATCTCAAAATATATTTTTTCCAGGGACCCCCCAGAAGCAAGGATTGGAGTTATAAATGTTCGCTTTAAAAATATATATATATAAGATTTTATATAAGATTTGCACACATTTTCACTATTTAAAAAAAGATCTGATTAGGGCTGAAGCTCTTTAATTCAGCCAGGTGCTAGTGCTAGTCAAGTGTCACCCACTGCACTAAAACCTAAATGTGAAAGAAAAGTAAGGAAGCTAGAAACGGGGTGTTTCTGTTTACCTGTACAGGCAACCATCTGGAGAATGTAGCATGTAAAAACACTTCTATTTTGTTAGCTTACACGACAAGTCTGCTGTTCTAGGACGGTTTGCAGCTTAGTGAGGACCGCCAACCTGTTTGGTACTCAAATGTAAAATTGTGGTTTTGACTTGCCACCAAACGTCTGAACAAATAGAGGCTTGTGGAGGCAGCTATTGCGTGCATGAGCAGGATGATTGGATTAACATATGCAAATATGGAATAGTCAAATAACAGCCGGTTAGCAAATATAATCACTTTTGGCTCATAAAAAATAAAATAAAAAAAGTGTGCTTTACTGAAAACAATCAGAAGACAAAACATCTAAAATTACGGTATTTATAATACATCACACTTATATAGCGCGTCCAAGATTGATGACAAGCAGCGTGGCAACTTTAGAGCAGTGCATACATTTTAATATCTACAGAGATTTTTTTTATTATATTATCAATAAAATCTTGTGTTTTGCCAATTATTTAGGGGCCCACTTGTTGGGAATGGCTGCTTTAGCCCTTCTTCATCAGAACTGATGGTTGAAGCCGCATCAAAGAACATGAACCAATTTAAACTTTATTTAATATTCTGTCGTAATAGTTTTTTTAAACGGGAGATTGGCAAATATAGCATTTCCACCATAATGAAAATCCACTATTTTGGCAGCCAGTGGTGACTCAGGTTGCCATGGCATTTAACGAGTGCAAGTTAAAAGGCGTAGCGCGACAAGAAAGAAGGAACCTCTCCACTCTTGAGTGGTGGAAGGTCAGCTAATGAGGGAAGCTTTTACACATGAAGGTCAGGCTATCCTTACACAACAATCATTCATGAAAGAGCCAAGCTTCTCGCTAAGGCTTGGAAGCTGAGCCATTATAAATAACTCAACAAGTTAAGCCATTAATTTCAAAGGGAGAAGCAGGCTGTGTTTTGATATATCCAGCATAGATACTTGAGTAAAAAAGTAGATTTTCTTTTAACAATATGAGCCTGTACTTTATGTCTAAGAAGGCAGAAACAAAATGCTGAAATAGCACTGAAATGGGATATGAATGCCTTTTGTTGTCATTACTTTATTGATGACAGAATTACATCACCAAAACAGTTTTCTTATAGAAAGGCTTATAAGAACATTTTTTTCGCAGGATCTTTGACAACAGTGGTCTTTTTCAGCTCTGACCTCATGCTGCTGCCTTCCACCCAGTGGTGGAAAGTAACCAAACACATTAACATTTACTCAAGTACTGTGCTTAAATATAATTTTGAGACACTTTTACTTTACTGGAGTATTTCCATTAAATAAAAATACTTCTACCCAACTGCATGTCAGAGGCAAATATTGTACTTTTACTTTGGTACTGTAAGCATATTTTGATGCCAATACTTAAAGGACGACTTCACCCATTTTCAACCTATCTTCATATACAGTAATTGGTCTACACTAATGCTCATGATAATATGGTACAATTTTTGTCTACTCGGGTCTGTATCTCAGAGGAGGGCTGTGGACAGTTGGACATCCCGCCTACCAGTGACATCGTCGGGGGGGAATCGAAGCTAATAGAAACTGCAGGCTTTCTATTCCTGGAAAGTTACAATGCTGTGATAGAAGCCATTGTTCTCGCGTTAATAAAAATCAAAATACAAAAATGTCAAATCTGGTTTGAAAACTAAATCCTGTTGAAAATGGGTGAAGTCGTCCTTTAATTAAAAGGCCTTTCACTCCTAACAGATAATTTGTTTTTATATTGTCGCTTGGTATCGCTACTTTTACTTTAGTAAACAAAATCTTGAGTACTTTGTTCCTCCACCATCACTGTGTTCCGTTCTCCAGGATAAAGAAAGCATGACTCGGGTCTTGCGGACGGTGGACAAAGCCAACGGCTGCAGCTTCGGGGACTTGGAGGAGAGGAATCTGCAGGCCATGATGTCAGCCGCCGTGGGGGCTGACTTCCAGTTCAGCTCGTATCCTTTCCCAACTGGAGTCTGGTGACTCAGCCATGATTCACTGCTGGAGCCTGTTCTCATTAGGAAAAACGTACAGTGGATACTAATGGCTTTTACTTTTTTTACATATACAGTAGTACGTTATGTCTTGCCATACGTAACATAGTTATTAGTTACATACAGTGGTGTAAAGTAACTAAGTACATTTACTCAAGTACTGTACTTAAGTACAATTTTTAGGTATTTTTTACTTTACTGGAGTATTTCCAATTTACTAGTTACTTTGCAGATATAAATGATTATATTATAAAACATTAACCACTTCATCCCTATTTTATACATAGGCTATTTGAAAATAGCCGATGCGACGCGTTGTGAGCTTGTAAGATCTGCTATTTTCAAACGTCTTAGTACTTTTACTTTTGGTACTTTAAGTATATTTTTATGCCAAAGCTTTTGTACTTTTACTCAAGTAACATTTTGAACACATGCCTTTTACTTGTAACAGAGTATTTTTTTATATTGTGTTATTGCTACTTTTACCTAATTAAAATATCTGAGTACTTCCTCCACCACTGGACTCAGCCATGATTCACTGCTGGAGCCTGTTCTCATTAGGAAAATGTACAATGGATACTAATGGCTTTTACTTGTTTACATATAGTACGTTATGTCTCGCCATGCGTAACGTAGTTATTAGCTACATAGTACATATGTTCAGCTCCAAGTTATGCTTGTATCCTTTCCCAATAGGTCTGATGACTCAACTATGATTCATCGCCACTTAATATTCAAAACCTGAAGCTTCGCAGTATTTTAGCAATACTGTACTGCCTGATCGAAAACATTATTCAAATGATAGCCTTTACACACAGAGATATTCTTTGTGTGTGCGATTAATTTGTCCGAAAACATAATTTTCTTAACAGTTGTCATGAACACATACACACGGAGCGGAAATATTACTCTGCAATAAAGCGACGTAATTATTATTCCGAACAAGGTCGATTTCTTTAGTTTTTTGGTTTTGTTTCCACACCGCAGAAGTTTTTATGTAAAATGTTTGCTGCCGCAGGCGAGTATTACTCATCTTCGTATAATGTATTGGTCCCCGCCCCCGGTGGTGTGTCAAGACCTTTAACCTGTTGAACTTGGCTCTACCTTCTTCTTTAACTATGTAACCTCCAGAACGCTCGGAGTGCAGGAGAGATATGTGGAAACAAACGAAAAGACAGTGGAGGAGGAAGTGATGGACCTGTGAAGTTTGCTGGACAAAAAATGAACTCTCCCTCTCCAGCACTGCTTTACCCAGGCCAGAGAGATGTGAAACTACACCGCCGGTCCTTCAAGGATACAGAACAACTAGCAACAAACAACAACCACCCGTAACCTTAACCCTCCACATAATAGTCAGTCACTCCAAGGATAAACTGAAGCCCAGCAAATGCTGTCCTTGCTGCCAGAACTGCTTAACAAGATCATGGCATGGATATTAATAATTCTCACTCACAAAATAGGAGCACGGAGTGGTGATCAATAAAGACAAATACTTTATACTAAAAGGTGTTGATTATGGTTGTGTTTTTAATCCATTACGTTATTACAGGATCCATTTTTATCAAGACGACGCTCGTGGAAGTATCGCTCCATGGACAACGGACAATCTGTGGCCTGACGGGCGTCAATACCTCAGACATGCAGCATATTATTGGTGCAACTAGTGTGTGTGTGTGATGGGATTTTCAAACACCGTCGATTTAACGTTACACCCTCAATATGATGTCCCTTTTCATACTTAGATAGTACACATTTTCATGAAGGTTAGGGCCCTTTAAACAGTAATTGCTGTTTTATTGCTCTTAGTTTAGAGACAAGCAAAGCAACACTCAAGCTGTGGTGTGTACAATCATCTGAATAACAATTATTTACAAAGGTTTTCAGGACAAACCAAGCATGTCCAGTAGTTACAGTTATTTGTGAAAATATCTTCCTAATCAAAATCCTCCCAGGATATTATGTTGGACAAAAAAGATGCCACCCTCTGTCTCTGAAAATACTAAATCTACAGTGATCTACTTACACAGCACTAGGCTGCATTTCCCCCCCCCCCCCCCCCCCACACACACACAGGCCTGCCCGGATTTTTTTGTACCAGGCAGGCCCGTTCAAGATTTTTGGTGCATGAGTGAATGTTTTTCCCTACTTAGGCAGCTAGCAAGATGTGTTTAACCCACAGATGTATGCATTTAAGGACCATCTATGTGAATATTTTTGTGGGGAAATTTGACACAACACTGAATCACAAATAAATGGCCAAAGTGTTGGTGTACAGTCGCACCAAAAATAAAAAAAACAACATAAGTGTGGTGGCAGTAGAAGAAATTATTTTGAAGAAAACGCGTGCTCTGTTCGAGGCCTGGATCTTCTATCCAGCAGGTGGCACAAGTGCACCCAAATCCTGGTCCCAGGGCCGTGGAACTCCACTCCAGCTCTTCGCGGCGACCGGAGCAGAAAAAATTAAGTCAGGCGGGGAGAGGAAGCCACATTAAATCTGTGTTTCTGCACAACTGGCCCTGTGTCTGGTCTCTGGGATGGAAGACCCTCTGTCTTTACAAGACACTCAAAAAACTCTTCTTTAGAGAACACAGTATTATCTTCATTGTTACTCTTGAGGTTATTTATTACCCTGGCTGTTCCACCGTGTGAAATCAAGGGCCCTTAAAAATCCATATTTAGATGCTGCATAATCATGTTATAAAAGGCGAGGGCCAGACATGCCTTCCAATCCACACACATCTAACATGAAATGTCATGTATATGTTTGTGCTCAGTAGATGTACTCTCTTGCTGTATTTTGATCATATTTAATATGTTTTATTTTGTGTGTGTGTGAGAGAGAGAGGAGATTGAGAGAGAGAGAGAGAGAGAGATAGAATGTTATGTAAAATGATAGTGTCTCTTATCCTGTGTAAAATGGTGCAGGTTGAAGGACTCAGTGAGACTGCACACAGCAATCTGCTGCTCAGTACATTAGGGGGTGTGTCACGAGAATGTTAAATTGTGTTCCGATGTTTGTACATGTGATCAAGTATGCCTCCTCACTGCTACTTCCTGCCTTTTTTTCCTTTTAAGCCCCTAGAGGTAGGTGTGTGTGTGTGTGGTGTGTGTGTGTGTGTGTGTGTGTGTGTGTGTGTGTGTGTGTGTGTGTGAGAGAGAGAGAGAGAGAGAGAGAGGGAGGAGTGAGTTGTGTGTGTGTAAGAGAGAGAGAGAGAGAGAAAGGGAGGGAGGAGTGAGTTGTGTGTTTGTTTGTGAGAGAGAAAGGGAGGGAGGAGTGTGTGTGAGAGAGAGGGGGGAGAGAAAGGGAGGGAGGAGTGAGTTGTGTGTGTGTGTGTGTGTGTGTGTGTGTGTGTGTGTGTGTGTGTGTGTGTGTGTGTGTGAGTGAGTGAGTGAGAGAGAGAGAGAAAGAAGGAGTGAGAGGACAGAAAGAAAGAGAGAGGGAGTGTGAGACAGGGGAAGAGAAGTGTGTGTGTGTGTGTGTGTGTGTGTGTGTGTGTGCCTGTGAGAGATAGAAAGAGGGTGTCTGAGCAAGAGAGGGGAGTGTGTGTGTGTGTGTGAGAGAGAGAGAGAGAGAGAGAGAGAGAGAGAGAGAGAGAGAGAGAGAGAGAGAGAGAGAGAGAGAGAGAGAGAGAGAGAGAGAGAGAGAGAGAGAAAAGAAAGAAAGAAAGAGTGTGTGTGTGTGTGTGTGTGTGTGTGTGTGTGTGTGTTTGAGAGAGAGAGAGAGAGAGAGAGAGAGAGAGAGAGAGAGAGAGAGAGAGAGAGCTGACAGCTTCTTGCCCCACTTCAATCGAAAAATATGAACCCAGCTTGATTTAATTCCATAAATCATCAATCACAAAGATACAGCCAAATCATTAAAGTTGGGATTTTAAAAAAAGTGTAAACATGGAGTTTCCTTTATAGCTCTTTAAAAGCTCATAAACCCCCTGTAATAATCACCACCACAGCCCTGCTATGTATGCTACATTCAATGTTGTATGTATACGCCCTCTTTGTCTTTTGTTGGAAGAATGCAGCTAAACGTGTGCTTTATTTTCCCAAAAAAGCCCTGCATTCCCTCGACTGGGACACTTCAGCAAACTATTGAGACATGTACTGTGAGTCTGTGACTGAGATAGGGTCAGGTTTGCACTAGTAGTTCAATGTTAGCGGGGGGAGAAGAGAAGGCAGTGTGTCTGTGGCTCAGGCCGCCCATCCCCCCACACTACCAAGAGCACAGCGTTTCTCTGCTAGCAGAGTGAGAGACAGACAGAGGGTAGAGTCTAGACCCCATCGCCCGGAGGAGCGGTCGGGCGATGGGCGACCGCGATTGGCTGGTTGGTTGTCCAGGGCAACAACAACCGCTGACAACCAACGTAGTAGAGACCGGTTTCATAAACATTTTCGTGTCTTGTCAAGGACTCCTAGATTTGATGTGTATTCGGCAATCTGAAATTATGTTTTATGAAAGGGACCCCCATATAACTATAAGACAGCTTTTGTGTTGTCTAAATATTTCAAAAATATTTCCAATGTTTTCATAATTAATCAACAAACCAAAAAATGTAATGTTTTGAAAAATAGCAGATCTGCAAGCTCAACGCCACGCGTTGTGGGCTTTTAAGTGGTTAAACTGTAGCACATTTTACCAGGGACCCCCTGGAACCCCCTCAAGGGTCCCTGGTGGTCCCCGGACCCCACTTTGAAAACCTCTGTCTGTCACGGATGTCAGAACAATTTCATGACAGATTTACGGTGGTAAATGCAGTACACACACCACACATTTCTTATAGACATGTTGGCCAAATGTGTATACAGCAGCTACAACAGTGTTATGAATGCAGTATGGTCTCTTCTTCGAAAACGTAGCAATCAACTAATTAACCAGCCATCAATCTAACTCCAGCACTAACCTTGGTGTGTTAAAACATCTAGTTTTAATTTAAAATATATGACAAGGAAAAAATAATTGTGTGCGTAAACTCGTGGGATACTAGCTCAAAGCAACGGTTGCCTGACAACCAACTAGCCAATCCCCGTGCGAGCCATTCCTCCGGGCCATGGGATGCAGACTGTGGCCAGACAGAGAGGGGGTGGGTAGGCAGAGAGAGGAGAATTAGTGAGAATGTACATTGGTAGTCGCTCTCTCTCTTTGCTGCAAGGCTCCCTTCTGTTCTGAAACATCTATGCTGCCTTGCTTTGGCTGCACTTACACTCTTGAGTACAATAATCACTGGAGGTGGATTGTTTTTGCTTTTCTTTTCTTTTTTACACTATAATCATTATTTGTATGTGTATTTATACATGTTAAAAATATTATATTTCCTATTATTCTTTCTCTTTGGGGGAGAACAATGGTGTGTACAGTAACACAAAAATAATAAAACAAAACAAGTCAACACAACACACAAAACAAGTCAAATGAAGGTACACAAAAGTGTTTCAGTTCATTCTCCTTGGTTCTATTCCCACACCCTGCCTGCAGTGTGTGTGTGTGTGTGTGTGTGTGTGTGTGTGTGTGTGTGTGTGTGTGTGTGTGTGTGTGTGTGTGTGTGTGTGCTGCTCAAAGGACTACGTGTACATCCATGACATAAACTCAAGCACAGAAACGACTCTTATTACTGAAGGTTTCCATCACAATTTATATATATAACAATAACACTGACTATTGTGTGTGACCGTCAACACACTTGCCAGTCTGTATATTGTAATATTGATACATTTTAACAAAGTGTGGCCCTAATGAGAGTGTGCTCTTTTTAGGACAGAGTTATGGGAACAACAGGAGTCTGCTTGATGTGTGTGGTGGGGCAAAAATGATATTCCATAATTTAAAAAAAGGGGGGACATGTGTGAAGAAGTCCTATCATACATTGTGACGTGAGGAGGAAAAAAATATTCCACAATTTAAAAAAAAGGGGGACATGTGTGAAGAAGTCGTGATGTGTGGGGCAATTCTTTCTTTTTTTTTTCATAATGAAAAAAAGGGGGACATGTCACATGTGTGAAGATTGAAGAAGTCCTATCATACATTGTGATGTGGGGCAAAAACAATATTCCATCATTTAAAAAAAGGGGACATGTGTGATGTGAGGAGGAAAAACTATATTCCATAATAAAAAAAGGGGGGGGGGGGACATGTGTGAAGAAGTCCTATCATATATTGTGATGTGAGGAGGAAAAAAATATCCCATAATGTAAAAAAAAAAAAGGGGGGACATGTGTGAAGAGGTCCCATCATATATTGTGATGTGTGGGGCAACAAAAAAAAACATAGTAAAACAAAAAAGGGGGGGACATGTGTGAAGAAGTCCTATCATACATTGTGATGTGTGGGGCAAAATAATTATTCCATAATTTAAAAAAAAGGGGGACATGTTTGAAGAAGTCCTATCATACATTGTGATGTGAGGAGGAGGAATCCACTCCAGTCTCCAGCTAGCAGTCCGCTCCGTGTGTTACTCGCCCCCGTGCGGCTCAGTAAAATGGCTGTGTGTCGCCTAGCCTCGTGTTGAGGTTCTGCCTCTCCTCAGCCCGGGCTCAGTAACACAACTCCCACAACAATTTGTGTCGGGCTTTTACGCATTGTATGGATACCGAACCGTCTCTCTGAAGCGTTTTACGGGATCGGGAACGGGGAATGGCGGCCGGATTCGATCCGGTATAAGGCGGGGGAATGCATCGGCACCGGGACAAATGGTTATAAAAGATTATTTATATTCACAAATGCTTAGCTTTTAGATTGTGACTGACTCGCCGAGAGCAGGAGAGAGAGGGAGAGAGAGAGGAGGGGGGTTATCATGGCCGCTCAGGTCGCCAGCGCCGCCACTCTCAACACTAGCCCGCCTTCCGAACTCAAGAAGCCGGACCGAGACCCGAAGGAGGAGTCGGTGCTACCGGGGGAGAAGCAGCAGCAGGACAAGAAGCAACCGGGACTGGAGAGCGGATCGCCGGGCCGGGGTGAACCGCAGGACGGGGCCGAAGGTGGAAATGCAGGGGGAGGAGGGGAACCCGAGATGAAGAACGGGAACGGGAACCCGCCCAGGGCTAATAATAATCAGAATGATTCAATCGGACCGGAGGGAAACAACCACCCGGGGATGGTGCATCACCACGGGTCCGCTTTCCCTCCACCCTCGTACGGATACAGCCAGCACTACGGTCGGGCCCCTTTTCATCAACATGGCGGACAACAAAGCCCTGGCATGGCAGCTGCTGCGGGTCCAGTCGTGCAGGCGTCGAGCAACATGATGGATCCGTATCAGAACGACCAGCACGGCTTCCCCAACCAGCACCAGTTCAACAACTACAGCCCGTTCCCCAACAGGACTCCCTACCCCGGCCCGGGGTACGGCGGGATGAGCTCCCCGCGCGGCGGCCAGCAGCAGCAGGCGCCGACGGCCGGCGGCCAGCAGCAAGCCAAGCAGCAGCAGCAGCAGCAGCAGCAGGCAGCGGGAGGAGGAGGAGGAGGAGGAGGAGCAGGGGGTCCCGCAGCGATGGCTGCTGCCGCCGCCGCCGCCGCCGCGGCCGCCGGTGGACCCTACAACAACCAGAGGTACAGCATGGGGACCCCCCCTACCTCCACCCCGACCCTCAACAAGCTGCTCACCTCCCCGAGCTCCACGCGGGGCTACAACCCCAGCTACCCGTCTAGTAGTGACTATAGCAGCCAGGAGGGGGCCGGTAAGGCACCAACGGACCAGTATGGAGGCAGCAACCCGGGCGGCTGGCAACAAAGAACCCACCACCCGCCGCCCATGAGCCCGGGAAGCGCAGGCCAGCCGCTGGGTAGAAACCAGGTAAAAGCCACCAACGTTATTAAAACACACGGACCAGCGGGGGTTGTTCCACACACACGGCTCTTTAACGCTGTGTTCTCTCCTCTCCACCTTCCATAGCTGCTTCACAACGTAGCAGGCCAGCCATTGTCTATTGGTTGGTTCAGCCAAAGACTCTAAAATGGCTGCCTTCTCTTGTTTTTTCTGGTCCAAGCACACACACCGTTAAATAACTGCCGTTTTGGGTCGTTCGCGAGGAGATACGGCCTCGCGACGGTGCCGCTCGGAGCGTGTATTATGTGTAAAATGTTACTAAAGGACGTTGAGGGAGTCGGGAAGGCCCGACTTTGAACGGGGGGTGAATACAGTGTGTTGTAGGGCAATGGCTTGCTCTTTACACGACCCGCTTTGCCTCACATGCAACAACACACACTTCACATTTAACGCTATATTCCCTATAATAATGTGACTGTAAACCAGTAATCGGTACGCGAGATGAAGATGTTACACACTCGAATGTATGGATTAAAAAGCAGGGCCACATCTTTAGCTGTTGGGTTGTCTTCTGTGCCTTTTTAATTGTATTAGTCGGAGGTAGGAATGCATTGCATGGTACACCAGATCAGACTCCTGGCCTTGCACACTAGTGCAGACCTGGTGGTCTTTAAAATCCGTAGAATGCTTGAATGTCTGCAATGTTAATCTCAAACAAGTTGGGGGTGAAAAAAATGTTGTACATGATCGTAGAAGCGACCATAGAGCAGTTTTAATTCGGTGCGTGTGTCGCCTTTTCAGGCGCTCGTCCGTCACATGGCTGTAAACAGTGTGCTGGTTGATGTGAGTGTGACTGAAATGAACTGCAGACCTAGTCAGTCAGTGTGTGAGCAGATTGCTTTGCTCTGGGATTTGAATTGTGGAGGTAAAATGCTTCTGTCAAAGCCAGGAGACAGTTGGTCTTGGGTTGACATGCGAGCTGGAATCTGATTGGCTCCCCAACCGGTGCTCATGGCCATTTATAATTACATGTGATGTAACGCAACAGTTGCCTGATAAGAAGAAGAAGATCACACCAGCAGCAGCATAGAGTCATCATCACCCAGTGTGTGTATAAACCACAACAGTGCTTCTCACACTTTCTCGTGTCAAGGACCCCCCAAATTGACACATATTAGCCCACAGACCCCCCCCATTTCAAAAGATATGTCAGGGCCTCAACCATTTTCATTTCTTGGGGGTCCCAATCTACACTGTAGTATCATGATCAGTGCTGATGTAACTCTTCAGAGTGTACAAACGGGTCCATTTGGTTCCATTTGTACACTCTCAGAGTTACAGACACATAAAGGTCAATTTGGTTCCTAACTATTAATTTGGCTGGGGGACCCCCTGGAACCCCCTCAAGGACCCCTGGGGGTCCCCGGATTCCACTTTGAGAACGACTGAACTACAACATGCATTACTATTCCACCTCATACTCTGAAGGCCCCAGCATCTCCCCCATCCTACCTCCCCTGTCCAAACACATTATGTGCATTAAGGCAGTTAAAGGTTATGGGTCTAATGAATGGGTTTTTATCAATTTGATTTTATATTTTACAAATTATTTCTGTGTATTTGAAACGAGACCAATTGTCTGCCCCATCAAATACTTAAACATGTAAGACTGCTCCTTGTACAGGCCTGTGTTTGTGTGTGTGTGTGTGTGTGTGTGTTTGTGTGAGAATTATTTGTCAAAAACGTCAACATAATATGAAATGACACACTGCAATCAATAATTACCTATATGTTGGCAGAGAAGAAACATGTTGGAACATCAGGCTTACTTAAACTGAAATAGCATATTCCTATTACAGTTGTATTGCTGAATGGCTCAATTTGCTGTATAGGATAAGATTGTACATCAGTTATGTTGCTTTAAAAAAAAAACCAACAAAACAAGATCACATTTTGATATCAATCATTCATTACTACGATAATTACTTTTGTAACAGTGGGAGGCTATAAAACAATCTCTTTGATTTACATGCCACCCTCATGCTTGTCCTTGATAGTTGCAATTTAAAATATAGACAGGTTGTCATGCTGGGTGTGGGTGTGTGTGTGTGTTGTGGCAGAGTATTGAGTGCCACACAAGTTTCACAATGTGACTGAAGAACCCCCCCAACCTTCCTCCCCCCAAGCCAATCAGAAGACAGTCCACGTCTCTCACTCGCCAAGGGAGTTTCCTCTCTGTCTTATGCAGATTAGCCATGTGCTGTTTCTTATTTATTTCATTTCATTATCTCAGATCTGGGGAAATGCCACGTTGGGCATTTTTGCACACTGTTTGTAAAAGGCCACGGCTGAGCTAAGACGTCTCATTTCTCAGGGCATCGTCAGGTGCACATGGGGTTACCGTCTCTGGAGAGATTTGGGAGTAGTACACCAATAGGTTTTTCAAATGACATGGTTCGTTTGTTGAAATTGGATTATGGAACTGTATAGTAAATATGTGTAGTTATGGACTTTCTGGCCTCTGATAGGTGGACTTTTTGGTTGTAGGTGATAACAATCTGAGGTTTATAAATGAAATGAACAGCCTGGGGCTCAAGGTTGGTTGGATGATTGGTTCATTCATGCTATTGGGCATAATAATTCCCCATAAGTTAACCACTTAGAACCCTAGCATCCCTGTTCTATGGGGAACATTTGCCAAAAATGGAAGAGCTACAAGCTCACAACACCCTGTGATCTTGTAGCTCTGCTATTTTTGCTAAAGCGATTTGGTGAAGATGGGAAAAAGAGCGCATGGCAACTCATGTCCAGTTCACTAAGTCTAGAGGGTTAAATGGTTAAAAGTTTGCCTATGCTAGCATGGTGAGTTCTTGGATGGGAGCTTTTATTACCTCTTGCTTTCTGTCAGACTGTGGCATGGAGCTACTCCCTTCATTTCTAGTGTCATTCATTCAGAGCCAAAACTGCCTTCTCTGGGAAAAAAAGGGAAAGCATGCTTGGACCCGACTCAAAACAGAAGCACAGCTGGGATGTGTTTAAGATTGGGCAGACTGCCCTCCATTCGAAAGTAGATATATATAGCTCTGTTGACTTCCGAAACTATGGCAAAGTAAGGTAGAAAAAAAATCAGGTTAATGACCGTGGGAAATGTAAAAAAATAAAACAAATTAAAAAAACATAATTCCTTGGACCTTGCCCATGATCTTTTCCTCCAGTGAAGGTGCACCGCTCCGGAGAATTTGAGGAAGGTAGTAAATGATATAGGCCAAGTTGTGAGGTTTTGAATATCAAAGTCGTATTACTTGTCAGTGTCCATTTCTCTTTGACATATCTTAGGTTTGTTGATTTGATTTCCCTGTCTTTTGTTCTTGCCTCCCTCTAGCCTCCAGGTCCCATGGATCCAATGGCCAAGATGAGGAGTCAGCCGTACGGAGCGGGGAGCCCATACTCTCAGCAGCCTCAGCAGGGACCCCCCACAGGTCCTCAGCAGGGACCCGGGTACCCCGGCCAGGGCTATGGCCCTCCGGGCCCTCAGAGGTACCCTGTGCCTGTGGGTTTGCAGGGACGGACTCCCGCGGGCATGGGAGGCATGCCTTACGGGCCACAGGTCGGTAAAGCCGGAGTTATACTTAGTTTAGCTGCACGCCGGTGTCACACGGCATAAATAGCTGATTGCAAAGCGTTGTGAGCTTGTAGATCTGCTATTGTTGGTGCGTGACACAGACAATTTGTGCAAAGAAGTATATCAAGCCCTTAAATGTAAAATAAAGTAACCCACTATCTTGACTGCTATTAGATCTGCCTCTGTCGATCAATCTGCTATCTTGGTATATAAATCTGTGTATGTTCTGTTCAGATGGGATCCTATGGCCAGCAGGGACCAGCAGGTTATGGGCCTCAGGGTCAGGGGCCGTACTACAGCCAGCCGGGCCAAGCTCCTCACCCAAGCCAGCAGCAAACCCCATACAGCCAGCCCCCACCAGGACAACAGGGCGGACAGTCCCCTTACCCAGGGCAGCCCCACCCTTCCCCGTCATCCGCTCCACACGGTCAGGGTGGGCAGCCCTATCAGCAGCAGCAGCCCCACATGCCTCCACAGTCCCAGGGGCCACTGCCAGGCCCGTCCCAAGGGCCCTCCCAGTCTCAGCAGCCACCTTACTCCCAGGCTTCAGCACCTCAATCCGGTGGCCAGTCTGCTTACCCACAGCAGCAGCAGCAGCAGCAGGGGCCTCCTAGCCAGTCCCCGCAGCAGCAGCAGCAGCAGCAGCAGCAGCAGCAGCAGCAACAGCAACAGCCGGGCACCCAGCCTCCTGCCGGGTCACAGGCCCAGCCCGGCTACCCGGGATCTGCCCAGGGGCCACAGCAGCCCCCCTCGCAGCAGCAGCAGCAGACGTCTGCTCAGCCTCCACAGCAGCCAGCGGGTCATAGCCAACACTCACAGGGCCAGCCTGCTTCATACCCCCAGAACGCACCACAGCAGCAACAGCAACAGCAGCAACAATCACAACAGTCACCTTACCAACGCTTCCCTCCTCCACCACAGCAGGTACCGACCGACCTACCTACCTACCTACCTATATAGTATATATATACATACCTACCTACCTACCTACCTACGTATATACCTACCGCTCTCAACCAGGGAGTAGGGCTGGGCCTTATGGCCTAAATCAAATATCACCATATTTTGGACCAAATACCTCAGTATTGATATATTGTGCCCAAAACCTAAAATATCGAAAACGGACGATCTACAAGCTCACATCTCGCAAAGCGACATGTTGTGAGCTTGTAGATGTGCAATTTCCTTTGAAAAAAATAAGAATAAAATGAAAGACAATTTTTTAAAGTATGAAATTAGGCTTAAATGATTAGAACTAGGAAAAGACAACTTATGCCATAATATCACTCATTATACATCATTACGATTTCCAAACTTCCACACAATATCTAGTCTCGCATCACAATATGGATATAATATATGGATATGTTGCTCAGCCCTACCAGGGAGCAGATCCTGTACTTAATCTTTGTTGTGTGACTGTGTGTGTGTGCACATATTTTGGTTTGTTCCTGAGTGTACACAAATGCACTTCAAATACATGTATGGTGTGTTCTCAGGAGGGATCACAGGACTCGTTCCAGTCCAGCGCCCCATCCTCTGTCCAGCCTAAAGCGGGCTCAGAAGACAGTCAAGGCCGCCCCTCCAGCCTTCCGGTCAGTTCAGCCCCATGTCTCAATTACGTGTGTGCAAGTATTGATTATCTTCTTAGCGATTGGATAATCGAGAATATTTTATTTTATTTTCTTTAATGAACGAATCGACATGCATGAAAAAATTGCAATTGCCCTTTTTAATCAATATGTGCAGGGTCAAATCATGAAATGGGGTTGGTTCATATATTTTTTTAAACTACAATGCAAACACATCGTGCTGGCAACTCTGTTGAGGAGGAGACACTTATTTGTGACTGAAGCTGGGGAAAGGTGCTGTGTGAATGTTTAGAAACACTAATCCTGTTCTGTCCTAGCTCCTCTAGCCTCACTTCTGCAAGGGGTGTTAAGAAGGAAGGAAAGGACCTCTACATGATATGTGTCAACTTCGAGAGCTTGTAGACTTGATTTGAGGACTTGTCAAATGCCAACGACATGCATGTATATTGCAGTGTTGATTTCGTCGACTGAAACTACGGCGAAAAGTCTTCGTCGACTGCCTTTTTTCACTGACGAAAACGGGAAAAAAAAAGATAGCTAAGCTATATGATGACCAAAACTACAATTAAATATTGACAATTTCGTCAACAAATAAATACTAGACTAAAATGGAGCGACTAGTGGAGAAGGGATAAGACGAGTCATTTTATGCTTGGTTGCACGTGGGTGTCACACTCTGAAAATAGCCGATCTGCAAGCTCAGAACGCATCGCAGACGAGTTGTGAGCTTGCCTTGTAGATCGGCTATTTTCGGCATACATCTAAGTATAAATCAAGCCACCAAGGCCACATTTTATTTTAGTTGACTAAATCAACAGTAGATTTCAAACTAAAACATTTCAAATGAGTAAAATGACCAAAACTAAAGGATTTTTTCCCCAAAAGACTATGACTAAAACTGCATCAAAATCTGCTGTCAAAATTAATACTGGTATATTGATATATTTGAACTTCATTCTTTGTCAAATATTCATACGCATGTAAATTGACATTTGAAGTCACAAAGAAGAAACAATTCTCGTTGTGCAACTGTGTCGATCTACATGTGTGAATATTCTTTTGGTGACTATTTCCTTTTCTTTGTCTGACTTAGAATTCTGATTACGTGACTGTGTGGATTACAGGTTCAAATTTCAGTGAGTTTGAGTCAGTGTGCTCAAAATAAACCCACAAGCTCTTGAATTTTGCAACACATTCTACCTTCATTATATACTGTAGATTGTCCTTTCCTTCTTTACGTAACCCTGGTAGGAGTGAGGATAAGAGGAGCTAGGACAGAGCAGAACGAGGACCTGAGAGCTAAACTAAAAAAGGCTGCGTCCTTTTGAGTTTAGTTCAAAGGTGTGCGAGTTTGTGTATGCATGCATGCGTGTTTGTGTATGTAGGAGTCACATGGCAGGGCTGCTACACGCTGACTCAGTTCCCATCCTACAAACCTTGGTAGCCATGGCAACGCCCAGCGCTAATGTGTACTGTGTGTGTTTTCCTTTTTTTCCCCTTCAAAGATAAATAAGGGCAAAAGCCTCAGTGCCATTGATTTGAGTCTGAACAACAAAGGAATTCCACTATGCTAACTATGCTAAAAAAAACTACCACGTAATCGGACTATTGCTAACGCTTATCTAGGTGGGGATTAAAACTTGTTTGGAAACAGGAAAAACGTTGCATTGACGGTTCCCGTCAGGCTCAACAGTAAACATAGGAGATTTTTGTATTAAAAAGCACAAATAATAAAGTACATTTGTCTTTTTAATATCAATGCATTGCTGTATTCCTTTTTTTGGTAATTTTCCAGAAAACGAATTCAAAAGATTTTTCAGAAATGTTTGAAATGCACTAATAAGTGGTTTATTCATAATGTACTTTTTGTCCCTTCCTAGAAATGTAGTGGTGTCAAAAGTACAATATTTGTGTTTGAAACTTAGTATCCAAAAACTCAAGTACTCAAGTAAAGTACACATAATTGAGAATGAAATGTAGTTTTATATGAGTACAGACAGTACTCGTATAAATCGTCTGTCGGGTGGAAACCTCATATGTCCGAAACTGTTACTTTTCAGAGTAAAAATGTTGTGACGCTGTAGTATGATCAAGTAGGATGTTAATTTACAACAAAAAAAAACACAAAAAGTTAAAATGTGGAGATAAGAGGTTTCTGCCCCGACGTAAACGAAATGTGCTTTTGTTACTGTCCACCACTGCTACTGCATCCATCAACCCGTCTGTTGTTTGTTTCTCAGCCACCGGCGCTGACTGGACCTCTCTCTTCTCCCGTTCTGGGTTTTCAGGATCTCTCGGGGTCCATCGACGACCTGCCCACGGGCACAGAGGGCGCCCTGAGCCCCGGCGTCAGCACCTCGGGCGTGTCGAGCAGCCAGGGCGAACAGAGCAACCCGGCTCAGTCGCCGTTCTCTCCCCACACCTCGCCCCACTTGCCGGGCATCCGCGGGGGGCCCTCGCCCTCCCCGGCCGGGTCTCCGGCCAGCTCCAGCACTCCCCGCACGGGGCCCCTATCGCCCGCAAACATGCCAGGTGGGGCCGGTCTGTCAGCCTTTTGCGGGCCAATTGTAGAATTATTGGATATCTGCTTTTCAATATTTTCACATGAGTTTTATTTTCACATGAGAGTATAATCATGGAGGATTTAATCCAGCCTTGTCATTTCCTTTTGCTTTCTTGAACTTATTGGCTTTTTGTTAGACATGGGGGGGGGGGGGGGCATTATATTAAGGCAGAAGATGCTATACATACTGCAGAAATTCAGGGTATGGGACACCCTGAATACCTTACAGCTTTACTATAAAGAGACATGTCGAAAAAAAGACTTTTGTAGCTAACAGTGTCTTAACTTAGTTACAGTTACTAGATCCACCCACAGCCTTGCTGTCATTTCCCCATTTTATCTCTTAATAGAAATAAAATAAATAACTTGATTTTGTACTGCTTCCGTACTCTAGAACGTCAATCCAGTAGGTAGTGAGCTGAGCTTCCTCGGGCAGATTTGGCAAATACATTAAAAAAAATGATTGTTTGTGGAATGTGAACAACAAACCAAGCAAGTCAAATTCCTCTGTGTGGAACTAAGCATACTTTCCTAATAAAGTATTGAGCCTTAATGTTATCAGCCTTATCAGCTAAAACTGATGCTCCATTTGTACTCCACTACCAGGCAGTGATGGAAGGAAGTACTCGCATGCTTTACTTGAGTAAATGTACTTAGTAGTTACTATCCACCACTGGCTATAGCTTCTGCTATATGTGCAAACGTCTGTTGAGAATGATGCATTTGAGGAACTGGGTGTGATCGGTGCATTATTATGCAACAGTTTCTGTTTCTTTGATACATATTATTTTGCTGGCATTGGAACTTTTCTCATCTAATGTTTTTTATCATGTACTACACATCACTGTTTCTCAATGTCCGGTCCGCGGGACCCCCAGGGCTCCAAATGGACATTTTTATAACGTGTGTGTAACTCTTTTTAGTGTACTAAAGTGAGCATTCATTTGTGCACTGTCAGAGTTAAATAAACGCAGTGTAGATTGAGGTCCCGCAGCAAAAGGGAAAGAAAGAAAGAAGTTACAAATGGGGGGTTCTCTGGCCTCGATTAAACTGGGGGGGTCCTTGAACTTAAAAAGGTTGATAATCACTGAACTAAACTATACTGGAACCCCAATCTACACTGTGTTAATTCAACTCTTAACACATTGTGTGCCAGAGGTCTATTAAAATAGGGTACGTTCAGTGCCAGCATATCTTCCATCCACTTACGTTGATATGTTTCGTGCTGTAGAAGCGAGGTCCGGACCGTTTATGGCACTCAATGTGTTAAGAGAAGGTACAAATGGAACCAGAATGGACCCGCACGCCGGTTCCATTTGTTACATTCAGAGTTACAGACCCGTAAGTGTCCATTATTTGGACCCTCTGGTGGTCCCTGAACCCCACATTCAGAACCAGTGTACAAAACTGACTTGAGCGAAAAAATAAAGGAGAAAAAAGGAACAAATTGTTCCAACGCAACGTGCAGCTTGCAAACACCAGTCCGGGTCCCCAGCTAAATGATGGAGAGTTAACCAAATTGACCTTTATAGACCTTTAACTCTTGAGAGTGTAAATGATGGTTTCATTTTACGCTCAAGAGTTAAACTATTGTTCAACATCTGCATTACTTAATTAAATAATTGCTATTTTGATCAACGTTTGCCTGTTTATCTCTCCTACGGTACCAACATCAATACAGCATGGAATTTTGGACAAAATCTTATCCAACGATAACAAAATATTCTTAAGTCTTGGGTCTGAGAGTCTAAATCTCATCAAACGGTGGTCCGTGGCTCAAATGCCCAATTAATAATGGACCTTGAAATAAAAAGGGTTGAAAACCACTGCTGTAGGGCTCTGCAGTATCCTGGTCAGTGGAAGAAACATTCCTCACCTTTTGTGTCAAGGAACCGCCATACAAGATATTTTGAAAATAGTCAATCTACAAGCTCGCGACAAAGCAATTTTCCAAACGGCTGATGTACAGTGTATAGGAGTTAAAGAGGTTAAACTGATTTTGATGCTTCATTAGCAAATTTAGCTGGGAACCCCCCTCAAGGACCCCCGGGGGTTCCTGGACCCCACTTTGAGAACCACTGTTCTATACCAGAGTTCTCAAATTCTGCCCGAACCCGACCCTACCCGACGTTTTCGGGCCGGGACGAAAATGAATGCTAATTTAAAAATTGTCAGGCCGAGCCGAGCCTCGGGTTCCGTGAAAAAATGCCCCTAGAGGCCGAACGGTAAGGCAGACGGAAATGGCAGTGGATGCGTTAATTGCATTGCTGAAAGTGAACTTTACTCAGGTATCTAGTTCGTCACCGTCCTACCTTCCTAGCCCGTGTTATAAAAAAAGAACTGGTGAAAATGGCCAGAACCCAAAATCGTAAAAGTAACCGTTTTCAAGATGTTTTGGCCATTAGCTCTGGAACGGAAGGTCCAACCTGCTCAGTTCAAAGCTTGTTGGATGTGTGACTTTGAGGACGTTTTTTTTGTTTTTTCGGGCTTAAAGTATGGTAATCGTTCGGGCCCTGTTCGGCCTTAATGTTCAGGCCTGTTGAGAACTATTCTATACTCGGTACCACTAACACATTCATGTGATTCCTCTGTGCTTTTAGGGACCCAGATCCCCCCCAGGCCGTCGAGCGTGCAGTCGGATGGCTCCCTCCACCCATCCATGAGCCAGTCCCCCATGGCACAGGACAGAGGTACAGTATGCATGGAGCAGCACATTTTGATGTAGTTTTAGCAGTAGTCTTTTGAATAAAATGGGCTGATTTTCACTGCATGCCGAAAATAGCAGATCTTGTTGTGAGCTTTTAAATCATTTATTTTCAGTCTGTGACACCCGCATGCACCCATGATGACTTGTCTTAGTTCTACTGGATCTCTTCTCCACTAGTCCCTCCCAAACAATTTGAGTCTAGTTTGGCTATTCTCGCTCATTTGGATTCCATAGAAGCCAGCATGTCTACTATGGAAACATGTTGCGCAAAGAAAATAACCGATCTACAAGCTCTCAATGTGTCATTGGCCTTTTTTCGGTTATTTCTTTTTAAGATTAGAGCATTTTCAGTGGTCATGTTCCAGAAGCATCTTCCATAAAACCTTGAATAGTCTCGGATATTTTTGAATAGCCAAAGAAACCTAAAATGAAAAGAGATGCGTTCCCGGATTTAATGGGTTAAAAGCTCTCCACTAATGGGCCTGGGATCAATTGTAAATGTGAAAGAACTACAAGAGCAGAGTGCAGTGCACTGTACACTCTGCTTTTAAGAATGCAGTTTTGTGTTTGTATTGTAATGTTTATAGATCGACCCATGTGTTCGATCAAGGTTTGTGTTGTAACGTCAGAGACGGATGCATTCTTTATTAGTCCTTGCGCCAGGCAGCCATCAAGACACAGAAAACACACAATATGCATTGACGATAACAATACTCCCTTACAGAAAGAATTTGGCAACCATTCATGGTTAAGCAGAGGATATCACTCATGTTCAGAACTGAAATGTTTGTTCAAAAGTCATATACTTGTGGGGACCAATTATCTCTGAGGCCGATGCTTGCATTGCATCCTCGGCACTGTGTACCGTCGTCCTGATGGCACGAGGCGGGTGTTGACTGTATAGCGGGGGGGGGGGGGGGGGGTGTTCCGTCACCACCAGGCATGTAACGATTCACTCAACTCACGATACGATTCGAATCACGATACTACGTTCATGATACGAATTTTCAAAAAAGAATTAAACAGAAAATTTGTTTCCAGACAAATGACTGAAAAATCTTTTTAAAATTGTTTCTCCTTCACAAATCCAGTATTATCTTTTTTTTTTCTACAATACCTTTTTTCTCTTATCCTCTTTTCAATACAGTAGCAAACTTAAAAAAAAAAATCTATTCTCTTCCCTTTTTTTCTATGCTGTTTCCATCGCGATATATTTTTTATTAAATCGGGTTAAATTCTCACCAGTTTGAATTGATTTTAATCGATTTACGATAAATCGTTACATGCCTAGTCACCACGAATACCTTGTCTCTTTCTAAGTTACCCGGGTCTCATACTTGATGATGTCATACTATCAAGTTGAACTCCAGCTATCTTCCTGGAAACGTTGATCATTTGTTTTATTACTCACAGATTGCTATTGTTCTGCTTTGTATTGTTATGTAACAGATGGAGATTGAACCCCTATTCTTTGTGGCTTTGTATTGTCATTTTTCATCAGAGTTAACCGTATGTTCTCCAGGGTTTATGCAGCGAAACCCCCAGATGCCTGCGTACGGCTCGCCTCAGTCCGCCTCCGCTCTGTCGCCACGCCAGTCCTCAGGTGGACAGATGCACCCAGGGATGGGCCCCTTTCAGCAAAACAACTCCATGGGGGGCTACGGCCCTCAGGGAGGACAGTACGTCCCCCAAGGTGAGTCAGTGGGCACCGGGTGGACAAAAACAGACTGGGTGCCTGGCCTGCTATTATTATTAACCCGTTGAACCCCAGCATCCATCCATATTCTAGGGGGGGAGGGGAACATTAGCCAAAAATAGAAGATCTATAAGCTCTTGTAGATCGTCTACTTTTGGCGAAGAGATTTGGTGTAGAATAGACATCTATAGTACAGAGCCTAATGAGGTCCAGGTTGACTTAAGTCTGGAGGGTGGCACTCCATATTTCAAAAGGCTACAGATGGAATTTGTTTGTTTTGTTTCTGTTTTTGTGTGTGTGTTTTGCTCGATTCATAAATGCTTCCCGTGCATATAAACATCAACAGTCTGTTGTTGCAAAGTTGCCCCCCTGCTCACTTCCTGTAGCCTATGGTATGCGTTTCTTTGCCTCGCAGGAATTCCGTGCTATCGCCCCGTCCCCTCCCTCCGACTCCAGAGCGTCTATTTATAGCGGTTGAAGCACAGAGTCAGCTGACGTAGCAGAGCCTCCTGTCAGTAGAGCTGCCGCTGTGACGGAGGGCTCTGTGTGCTCAGGGTGCACAGCTCGCACCGCTAGTTCCCACTGGAGGGAAAAAAGTCAGCCTCCCCACAGCTCCTTGACAATGGAAAAACTCGGCAGATAGACCAGTGCTTCTCAAACGTTTTTAATTCTAAGGACCCCCATAACTCTTGAGAGTTTTACAAATGGAACCACTTTGTACGACTCTCAGTTAAGGACCTGTAAGGATCCATTAGGTTCCTAGCTATCAATAATTTTGCTGGGGGACCTCCTGGAACCGCCTCGAGGACCCCTTCGGGGTCCCCGGTCCCCACTTTGAGAACCACTGAGATAGACAGACCCACTGTTACAATTAACGATCTTGGGAGATGTAATTCAATTTGTGTTTGTGACGGGAATCGCGACAAACGTTTTAGAATCTGTGTTTTTTTTCTTCCTGTGCCATCCTCAGGTTATCCTGTCCCCCGGCAGCCTGGCCCTGGCTACGTCAACATGCCCAACGCCAACTACGCCGGGCCTGGCATGGGCCCGATGAATCCCATGGCTGGTCAGGGCGGGGGGCCACCGTACACGGGCATGCCTCCCGGACGGATGCCACCGGGCCAGATGGGCACGCGTCCCTACGGGCCCAACATGGGCCCTAACATGGGCCCCAACATGGGCAACATGCCACCTCAGGTGGGCTCGGGGATGTGCCCTCCTCCGGGCATGAACAGGAAGGCCCAGGACGCCGCGGCGGTCATGCAGCACGCCGCGACCAACTCCATGCACAACAGGTAGGCAGTGGTGGAAAGTAACTAAGTACATTTACTTAAGTACTGTACTTAAGTACAATTTTGAGGTATTTGTACTTTACTTGAGTATTTCCAATTTCCAATACTTTTACTTCTACTCCACTACATCTCAGAGGCAAATATTGTACTTTTACTCCACTATATTTACTTGAAAACTTTAGTTACAAGTTACTTTTCAGATATAAACTATGATATAATGAAACATACATTAACCACTTTAGCCCTATTTTATACGTAGGCTATTTGAAAATAGCCGATCTACAAGCTCACAACGCGTCGCATCGCGACGCGTTGTGAGCTTGTAGATCTGCTATTTTCAAATATTTAGTACTTTTACTTTTGGTACTTTAAGTACATTTTGATGCCAATACTTTTGTACTTTTACTCAAGTAAATTTTTAATTCTGGACTTTTACTTGTAACAGAGTATTTTTATATTGCAGTATTGGTACTTTTACTTAAGTAAAGAATTTGAGTACTTTTTCCACCACTGCAGGTAGGTTACGTCACCTCATGTCAACAAACCTTTAACATGGTTCCTCTTGGGCTTCGAGTGACCCCACAGGCAAAAGAGCGACAGGAGAACACTAAACAAATGATAGATGAGCATATAGACATAGTCTGACAACAGAGGTCTCTGAATTCAAAATATTGAACTTGAAAATATTTGTTCCCAATAAAAGAGCGCTTTCCACATCTATTGAAAAAACACGTTATTGCGTTCCAGACATATTCACGTCTTCGCCGCTGATAGCAGCCATTGTTCCGGTGCTCTCCATCTCTTGTCAAGTCGATGGATAGATAAATAACTGCTGTTTAACCCATTAAGACCTGAGGCCACTTCTAAACATTTTTTAAATTCTAAAAAATAATTTTCACGATTTTTCAAAAATAGCAGATCTACAAGCTCGTAGCGCGGCACTCGGTGCCGCGCTATGAGCTTGTATATCTGCTATTTTTGAATAGCCTAAAGAAATCTAAAAGTGACACAGATGCGTTCCAGGTATCAATGGGTTAAGTAAGGTTCGGCTCCTCATATATCTCCTCTACATGCATCCACACAGGATGCCTGGGTACCCCAACATGTCTCCAGGCATGATGGGCTCCGGCCCGCCTTACGGCCCACCCATGAACAACATCCCCGGCATGATGAACACACAGGGTGGGCCTCCGTTCAACATGGGGCCAAACATGTCCAACAACTCTTCTGGTGAGTTACTTACTTAACTTTTATTTGTTTATTTGGACAGGACAGTACTTATCAATGAACACAGCAAACAACATTACAGCAGTAGAGTGCACACATTACAAGTAAAATCACAACAAGGCAACGCTAAGAAAAGATAATATGTAAACGGCCGACTGCAAGACCATTTATGTGCACAATTTGAAAGAAAGTTGTGCATTGAAGTGTCAGCAGGCAGTTTTCTGCTAGTGCAAAATGAATGTCGATTGCAGCAGTGAATGCAATTATAATGGTGGTACAATAGTCTTACAATAGTGTTGCACGACATTATCGGTAGCGTATAGAATCGGACGATATTTCATTAAAAATGGATTTTACCAATATCTTTGCACCGATATTGACCAAGATTTTGGCACCGATATTTCACCGATATTGACCGATATTTCACCAATATTGATGCAGTAATAATGAAAATGAAAAATAAAATAATTCAGCAACGAGCTCAATATAAACATAATGTATAATAATGTAATATATCGGTATCGGGCCGATTGACCCTGCATATTATCGGATATCGGCCAACATTTCAATATCGTGCATCTCTAATCTTTCCTCCTGTGTTTTAGGCATGGCCCCGAGTCCAGAGATGAACAACAAGATGAACAACAAATTGGACGGGCCCGTAACGCCCAAACCGGAGACCAAAAAGGTTTGAGTCGTCCTGCTGATTGATACTTTAAAACATTTGCGTTGTCCACGGAGACGGGGTTCCTGCGTGTCGTTTAACCCGTTAAAGCCGGGAAAGCATCCGTGTCATTTTAGATTTTACCTTTTTTCCACACAAGTCTTCTCTTCTGGGCAGGGATCTGCTGTGGATTTTTTAGCTTGTGGAGCTCTATTGTAATGACGTCACGTCACATGCACGCATGTGCACATAGCCACTCAGCTCAGTGCTAGTTGAATACTGTATTCAACAGTGTGATGGATTATTTTTTTAACCCATGAAGACCTGAGGCGATTCTTTAAAAAATTCTAAATCCTAACAGTTTTTTGAAAAAAATCAAAAAAATGTTTTTTCAATATTTTTCAAAAATAGCAGATCTACAAGCTCATAGCGCGGCACTCGGTGCCGCGCTATGAGCTTGTATATCTGCTATTTTTGAATAGCCAAAGAAATCTAAAGTGACACAGATGCGTTCCAGGTCTTAATGGGTTAATGTAATTATATTTCTTATTATTTAGTTTTTTTTCTTTATCAGCAGCTGGGAGGCCACAGGCCTTAGGCAGGCTTAGGCTTTGCAGTAGCGACAAAACGAAGTTTCCTTTGGACGATTCGGTGGCACGGTGATCGTCATTTGTAGATATTCGCAGACAGTGAAGCAGCAGAATACTAGGCCAACTATCTGTCTGTATGTCGGTTTATACAGTGTAACTGTACACATGCTCGAGTAATGTTATGCAAAGCAGCCAGGTAGAGGGGCTATTGTTCTAGGCGTTGACGGCGTGTTGACACGTCTTCCAGGTGCGTGCACCTCCTTCAGAGCTAGTGGCGCTGCGCTCCACTTCGCCCCCACCGGCAGTACACCCCCCGCTTCTGGGGGTCCCTGGCCCAAAACATTTTCAGATGCGGGGGGTCCGCGGCCATGTTATATATCAATCAATTTTCAATCAATTTTGACCTTGACATGACATTTTTTGAGAACTACTGACTTAGAAGGTATTTGTATAATCAGCCTCGGGTCTTAATGGGTTAACTATGATGTGATTTGCTGATGCGATGAATAATATCCCAGTAACTGAAAACGATGTGCGCTCGCTTTAGTCCTAAGTGTTGTATAAATAAGTCGATACACATCACATTCAATGGCCGCTATTAAAATACACCTCACATTGAATGACCGCTGAAACCTTCAAGTTGCACGAGGAAATTGTTTGTGACCTTGTGTTCTGTTGATTGATGATGTGGTGAATTAGACGGTTTGACTGTGAAACCGTATGTACCACTGCTGGCACAGCAGCAAAACCAACCACCCCACAGTCAAAACATAGATAATAGGTGGTCTGTGACTCTCCAATATTGAGAGTCCGGCATCGGACTGAAAAATCTGGCATTGGCTAATGTATAGTTTCTCAATAATTACATTTTATTCCCCCCTCCTTTTATTGTTCACATATTAAAGGAATAAAATATTCTGCAAATGCCTTCTACATCAGTAGTTCTCAAACTTAAGTGCCAAGGACCCCCTAAAATGATATGTGTACTATTTGGCTGTGCCTCCCTCCCCCCCATCTGAAAGTTTTTTTGTGGCAGGAAACCCCAGAAGAGAAGATTTGTGTTTTAAAGGAAAAGCTAAATGATTCAACATTTTTCAAACACTTTCAGGATTTTTCAAAACCGATGCTTTCCCAGTTTTAATGGGTTAACTCAAGTCTATAAATTGACTCTGTGTTGGAACTCTGAATAATGTGGGGTAGGGAGGGAATAATGTGGGGTAGGGAGGTGGGGCCGTGTTGTATTTATTTCTTCAGTGTTTCCAAAACTAATCAGGGCCTCTTGTCCATTCCTTTTAAGAAGAAGTCCAATTCTTCCACGACGACCAACGAGAAGATAGTCCGCCTGTACGAGCTGGGACCCGAGCCTGAGAGGAAGATGTGGGTGGACCGATACCTGGCCTTCATCGAGGAGAAAGCCATGGGCATGACCAACCTGCCCGCCGTGGGCCGAAAGCCCCTCGACCTCTTCAGACTCTACATGTCTGTCAAAGACATCGGAGGCATGGCACAGGTAGGCCTGTCTGTCTGTCTGTTGCAATTATTACATATTAATCTCCTGATCACAATAATTGCAATTATTTTGCACAACCGTCATAATTAATTGTTTACATTCTTTCTTTTGTATGAATTCTTCTGTTGAATTTTTTTTTATATATAAAGAATTCCAAAATAGTGGAAATGGAAGATATATGTGCCATTTCCAAAATGTTTGAACATTTATGAAAGTATGAAATTATTAAATACATGGCCTGTATTGGTTTATTTTAGATTATTGGTACTGGTCATTGTCTGTCAGTCATTTACTTTTCATATCTGTCCTGTGCAATTTTTGTTTACAACGCATATAGAATTGTATTTTCAATTTATATATGTCCCAATGTTCAATGCCAAAAGCACAATTAAATCATTAATGGCAATTATTTGTATGCCAAATAATCATCACCTAAAATGTTGTGATCGTGATAGCCCTAGAAACAGGTGTGCTTCACTTTTCACACATCGTCACGTAACGTTAAGTGTTGCTCGTCAGTGTGTGCCTTCTTCACGTTTGTAGCGCTGTGCTAAAGTTGCTCTCGTCCCGTTTTCCTGGCGCGCCGCCGCCTCCTCCTCAGGTGAGCAAGAACAAGAAGTGGCGTGAGTTGGCGACGTCCCTGAACGTGGGCACTTCCAGCAGCGCCGCCAGCTCCCTGAAGAAGCAGTACATCCAGTGTCTGTACGCCTTCGAGTGCAAGATCGAGCGCGGCGAGGACCCGCCCCCCGAGATCTTCACCGACAACAAGAAGAACCAGACTCCAAAGGTCCAGCCGCCCTCTCCAGGTTGGAGCCCTGCTCTTTTTCATGTTTCCTCCATCTCTCTCTAAGCAATCTGGGAACCCATTCGTAAAAAAAAAAGTGGATTTTTTTTTTCTTTTCCTTTTGTCTCTGAGAGGGCACAACCTCCTTTTTTTTGTTTAGAAACAGGAACTTGGTTTGGCTCCTCCCCTTTCTTAGTCCACCTCCTCCCGTGTGCTTCTGTGTTTATTCCTATTAACAAAACAACACTACATGTTTAGGGCAGTGGTGCTGGCAGATTCTGCTGTTTAGCAGAATTTGTCTTGAGAGATTACGCTTTCAGAGTGTCGTACTTATCAGGGCGCCATTTTTTTTTTGTCATATTTAATTCCTGCTAAATGTCGAGAACCGTCGCTGTCGGGTGGAAACCGTTAACCGTTAAGAAAATGGAAATAAGAACCTGTGTTCCAATCGATCCAATGTAGTTGTTCTTTAGTCACAATCTCTTGGTACTACTTTTCATTGGTTAAATATTTACAAAAACTCTCACACTCACTTTCACTTTCAAAAATTTCACAACACACAACACAACATGAAAAGGTCAGATATGGAGATAAAGGTTTTCTGCTAGACGGTGACAATACGAAGTATAATGCACGTGACACTATATCCATATCTTACAATATGAATTGAGTGTCAATATGCATTGAACTCAGAAGCCCTAATGCTTATTCCAATGCAATTGAGAGTCAAACTTTAATCTTAGGTTTATTATTTGCACACACAATGATGAAAGTATGTAGATTGAAAATAATTACAAAGCAGATAAGAAATGTGCAGGAGATAATAATGCAAATAAAACCGCGGCTTGTCCTTTGAAAAAGTGTAAATTAAGAAGGAAGCGAGACATTGAGTAAAGAACAACAATAATAATAAAGGGAAAACAAATGGTTAAGACAGAACGTGACAAGAGAATTGCAAGAGTCGTTGAGCTGAAAAATTGGTCGTACAAGTCTAATTATAGCTTCTATCTAGTATCTAATCTTACCTCTATTTAATATTCAACCTGCTGTGTTGCAATGTCATTAAAGCCCTGCCACTTTTATCTTTCTGCTTTCCCTCTCTGCTGTCTCTTCTCTCTTGCGCTCCACACTGAAGCGTCCCTGTGTTCCACAGCGGGGTCAGGCTCCTTGCAGGGCCCCCAGACGCCCCAGTCCACCAGCAGCTCCATGGCCGAGGGGGGAGACTTGAAACCCCCCACCCCGGCCTCCACCCCTCACAGCCAGATGCCCCCGATGCCACCTGCCAGGTGAGGCCCGTTCCACGGCAAGCAAGGGGGGGGGGTTGACGTCACCATCGTCACTGATGATGTCATTCCAGCGGAGAGGCTTTTTCATGTCAGACAGATCTTACATTCTACGGATCCGCTTTAAAAGGGATAGTTCACCCAAAAAATGTTTTGTCGCATTCCTAATTTAGGTCCGCTGGTCATCAAATTATTGGTTTAGGAACCAATAATTTGATGACCAGCGGACCGGTAGGCAGCGGTTCCAGTCATCAAATTGTTGGCTTAGCAATGCAACAAAAACAAAAAAAATATCAATGAATTCAAGTCTCCATGGGGTGACTAATCGATAGAGAACAAAAAGTCATTTTGGAGGTGAACTATCCCTTTAAGCGTTTAGCTTCAACTTGGATTATAAAAAGCTCATGATAAATCAGGAGGACGCTGGTGATAGTGCTCAAGACAATACTCCCGTGATCCTTGAGACGGTGCCAGTACAAGAGTAAAGCGCCGTTCACAACAAGCACGATAACTATAACAATAACTATAAATATGTCGTTTTTAAAAACAAATCTAACTGAAGTGGATGGCACAGTCCACACACCACAACTATAATGACGACGATAGTCGTAAACAATGTCGTTTGGATTACTTTTAGAGTGATGTTATGATCGATGGAAAAACATTTGACAGCTGTTTGAAGGACATCTGGGCTGCAACCGGACTCATTCAAAGTTTTGTTATGAAGGGAGATGAGGTGACGATGCAATGAATGGCTAACACTAGCTGGTAGTAGGCTAGCTGGCATTACCTTAGAAAGAAGAGGAAGTCCGCACACTGTTGACGCTCCAGCGACCACAATTTTATTTAAGGCTCACAGCACACAACGTTTCGACCCCTTCGGGTCTTCATCAGGTATGAGAAGTGCAGACATAGGCAGGTTAAAATAGAGAGCAAACAATCAAGTCCCAGCTGTGTCGGGGATAATGGACACACCCCCCCATCTTAAGGGGACAGGCTACAAACAGTATAATGAGTAGAGAAACAGAAAATCAGTTCATTTTTAGAAAAACAGTTAATTTTTAGAAAAATAGAAATTCAATTCATTTTTTAGAAAAATAGAAATCCAATTCATTTTTAGAAAAATAGAAATATAGAAATTCATTCATTCTAATTCATTTTTAGAAAAATAGGAATTCAATTCATCTTTAGAAAAATAGAAATTCATTCATTTTTGTGACATAATGTAATGACATAATGCAGCACAATACAGTTTTAAGAGGCAAAAAAGCCAATGGACTAATTATAGGCAGTACAGGGGTGTTTTTGGGATCCCAAAAAAGACACATTAGGCATAGAGCAATAGTTTAGCAGCTCCCAAATAGGCATCACTCAAGGCCTAGATGCACAGATCAAATAAGCGAACGAGTACACAAATATGGTACCATAGTGAAGGCATAGACAAAAAGACAGTATAATAAAGAGAACTTATAATAAAGAGAATAGCTGGAATTACCTCTCAGGTACAACTATCTCGCCTCCTTATAATTAATAATAGTCAGATTATCTGATATATCCTGCTGCATGCGTCTTTCAGCACCACTGAAATGGTGGAGATTTCTCTCTCTCCTTCCATGTGGGCTCTGACTGGCTCGGACACACAGGCTCACACAGCTTGTCTGTGCAGTGCGTGTTTGATGCCACTGTTCACAGAACTTATTGTTCACAAGTGTGGACACTCACATAATTATCGTTATAGTTTTTGTGCTTGGTGTGAACTGCCCGTAACCCACTTCAATCCGGGAACGCATCTGTGTCATTTTAGATTTGAGCTATAACCATTATTTTGTACTTTGGGCTATTCAAAAATAGCAGATCTACAAGCTCATACCGCGGCACCGAGTGCCACGCTACAAGCTTATAGATGTGCTATTTTTGAAAAACCTTAAAAATGTGTGCAAATCTATGAATATATATATATATATTTGTTTTTTAAAGCGAACATTTTTACTCAAATGTGTGCTTCTGGGGGGTCCCTGGAAAAAAAATATTTTCAGATGGGGGGGGGTCTGCGGCCAAATACATATAATTTTGGGGGTCCTTGACATGAAAAGGTTTGAGAACCACTGATATTACAGCAACATAGGTTTTTCAGAAAACTGTTAGGATTTAGAAGACATTTGTAGATGTGTTCCTGGATTGAATGGGTTAACAAACCAAAAAAAAAGGTGAAAAGGATGGGAGGAAACAAATTACTTTTCTTTTCATCCTCTGTTCATTCTTCTCTTTGTGACACTAGAATGACATGTCAGTAGAACAGCTTGCATCTAAAAGCAGAGGAAAGCAATAGCAGGAGACTAATGTCTTTCTCTCATTTGACTCACCCTCCACTTCATTCATTCTCTCTCTCTCATCACCCCCCCCCCCCCGCCCCCCCACCTGACACTCCTTCTCCTCTAGGAGCAGTGTTAGCCTGCAGGACCCCTTCTCTGAAGGGAGTGACCCTGCCTTCCCCAGGAGGAACATGACTCCCAACTCGGGCTACCAGTCTGGCATGAGCACCCCGGAGATGCAGGGCCGCATGGGCCCCTACGAACCCAACAAGGACCCTTTCAGGGCCATGCAAAAAGGTGGGCACAGCGTCTTTGGCCAATTATATTTAGTTGCTGTCGGGCAGAAACCTCTTTAACACATTGACTGCCAGAATTATTTCATTTTTTTTTTTGCCAGTGCCAGAGTTTTTCATTGGAAAAAAAAAGTACTCAGGAGCCGAAATACAGCATTTTTAAGTTTTAAGTTAACAAGGAAGTGGATAGGAGTCTAGATCTTCAACTAATCATATCTCCTTGGTCTTTGGGTGAATTTTTTTTTTCACTTCACGTAGATCTACGCGATTGGCACGTGGCGGCTTTAAAGCGGTTCGCGTAGATCTACGTGATTGGCAGTAGGGACTACACCATGAATTAAAAAAATAAAAATAAAATTAATATCATATTTTTTATGTCCCTCAAACGTTTTTCAAAAGGTTTGAGCCTAAATCAAGCCTCAGATATACTCATTCCAACTAACTTCTCTCTGGCTTATAAAGCACTTTCACCTGCAATACCACATTGTCCTGTTTGGCACGGGCGCTATTGAGCCAGTTTGTATGCATGTTATCTCCTGGTTCTGTGTGGAAAAAGTTTTTTTTGGTTGGAACTGAAAAACGGGAGGGATTGTGTCACGTCAGGGACCAAATCAGTTTGGCCTGTTTTGAGACCAATTTACTGAAAACCACAGATTTGCTGTGAAAGCCTGAGTGTTCAAACTGGGGTATTTTTGGGGATAAAAGAGAGGTAGGGGAGACCAAAAACACACAAAAAAGAAGAAAAAGTTAAAATTCATGGTGTAGTCCCTTTAACTTTTTGGTAAATTAATGCCCTACTTGATCGTATTACAGCGGCACACAAAAGCATCCGCAAGCTCGAAACATGGTGCCAAGCGACGTGTTTTGAGCTTATAGATCTGCTACTTTTGCTATTTGAATCCTGAAAAGTAACAGTTTTGGACATACAGTATGAGGTTTCCACCCGACAGAGATGATATTTAGTAATACCCCTGTCTTGCATAGAATGGGGCTAAAATAACTTTACAAGCGGCACTATTGTATGAACATATTTTTATGTTGTCAGTATCTGTCGATTGGTGTAACAATGTCTTTTTAACCTTCTTTGTATGATGGCTGATGGCAATTAATAATACAAAATAAAAATAAACTAGGGTGGACAAACATTTTTAGGCGAGAGAAAAAACATGAATCACTTGGACCCTTGTGTCCCATGTTTTGGGGCGAACATTCAGTGAAAATCGCCGATCTATAAGCTCACAACGAAGCTTGTAGATTGGCTATTTTCGGCACAGAGATTTGAGGTATTGAGGGAAATACTAGAGTATTCTAATATAGATCCCTCTGGGACCCTGGGCAGCTCAACAAGTATCTAGGGTTCAAGTGGTTAAAAGGGCATTAAAGCAATTTAAAGAAGGAGAATCACTGTGCACAGCAGTTCTATTCTCCCGAGTGCCAGCCGGTACCAGAATAAGCTGAAAACGGTTGTCCAGTTGGCACTATTTATTCATTAAAGGAATGAATAAAAGTAATGAATAAACAGTGTCTGTCTAATATCCTGGTGTGCATTTGGGCCACTCTCGTCTTTTTATCCTGGCATTAAAACATTCATTTATTTTATTGTGTTATCCCCAATATAGCATTTTCCTAAATGAGATAGATAGATAGAAAGCAGAGAAAAGGGCATTTTTCCAAATCCATTGGGGTGAATTTTTTTTTTTTTTTTTTTTTTTTTTTATCACGCTGCTTCACTGGGAGTCAAATGGTGACTCCTAGGTTAGCAAAGAGCGCCATCTAGTGTAAAAACTGAAAACACCAGTACACGTCCTCGGCGGTGTGGGCTTTGGATTGACACACGTCAAAACACGTCATTGGCAGTCAATGAGTTAATGTCTTACTGTACCCTCCGTGCTGTTTACATTTCTGACTAATATAAAGTATTCAATCAATCAATCAACCAATGAAAATGTGCCCCAGCAGTAGGGGAACAGTTCCTGCCTGCCAGCCAGGGACCTAACAGCGGTGTGGGGGACCAGCAGCAGCAGCAGCCTCCACAGCAGCAACAACCTCCACAACAACAGGGACAGGGACCCCCGTTCAACAGAGGGCCCCCAGGGGCCATGGGCAGCATGGGCCCCATGGGGCCCCGGCAGCAGTACCCGTATGGACCAGGCTACGAAAGGAGGTGAGACTTCACTTTTTAATTTCAAGGGCCGTGGATTAAAGTTCTCAGTCATTTGGGATTGCATAGAAGTCACCATGTCTTCAATGGCAGTGGTTCTCAAACGCGGACCCCCATTTGAAAAGATATGCCAAGGACCCCCATAAGAGAAGATTTTTACGTCTCTAGCAGTGAGCACCCCCAGTTTGACATGCATTAGCCTACGAACCCCCATTTAATGGCATTTCTATCTCTGGGACCTCAATTTATATTGTAAAATCAATGCTAATGTAACTCTGAGAGTGTACAAATGGAACCAAATGACCCGTTAGGATCCATTTGGTTTCATTTGTACACTCTCAGAGTTACAGAACCATGAAGGTCCTTTGGTTCCTAACTATCCATCCATCATTTAGCTGGGGACCCCCTGGAACTCCGCCAAGGACCCCTGGTGATCCCCAGACCCCACTTTGAGAACCAATGTTCTATGGAACCAGGTCGTGCCAGCGCAGTGCGACGTGTTGTGAGCTTGTAGATCGGGCTATTTTCGGTTATTCGATTATTTTAAGATTAACGTATTTGAAGTGGTCAAACTAGCGATAGAATACATGTTCAGAAGCGTCTTCCATAAGCCCCGATGGTCTCGGATTTTGTCTTAAAAGCAAAGGTTAAAGCCTCAATAAATATGCAATTTCTTCAATTGGTTGGCTGTATGTATCACAGTTCAGGTTTTTTTGTTCCTTTTTGTTTAATGTTTCAGTCATCATGAGATTTAATTTTGCTTTATTTCATGGGCCCAAGTGTACAAATGGAATCAAATGGACCCATAAGGTAACCTGACACCGTCAAATGGAAGAAGCTTGCGACACACATTTGTTTCACAGCCTACTTCCCATCTGAGACTCTGGTCGCAGAATCGATGACAGACGGTTTTTCTTTTTTTCAAGCTACTAGGCAGGTGATTGGATGATCCCGCCCCTAGCAGCCGCTGATTGGTTCGGACACGCAGTGTTCGGGCAGCCTTACTCCCTACGCAATCCCAGACCTCCCTGAAATCAAATGCAAATGAGATTTCCGGAGGGAGGGGCTTTACCAGGCTACCCATAAGGGTCCATTTGACACAACCATTATAAATGGTGTGTACCAAATGGACCCATAAGGGTCCATTTGGTACACACCATTTATAACACCCTCAAGTGGAGTCCCTGAGTGGGGTCCCCTCCACTTTAGAGAGCCACCTATTGATGGTGAAATGGCTTGTTAATGTTCTACTGTAGGACAATAAGGTTTGGAACGACTGGCAACAGATGTGAAATAATGTGATTATTTTTTTGTATGTGGCATTTGTTTTTTAATTCCTGAACAGTGAATAGTCATGATAGCCGATCTACAAGCTCGCGTTGTGACGGAGCCTGCTCACTGTCACGTTGTGAGCCTGTAGATGTGCTATTTCTGCATTTTTTTTTAGAAAATCATAAAAAGTCCGAAATAGGGACTCTAGGGTTATTGGTGGTTTTACTGGTGAGAATTATTCTAATATTATGAATGTAATCACCATATGTGTAGTCAATACTTTAGGAACGGTCTATTCTAGTGTATTATTTTGGAAAGAACCAATGATATTTTGCTAATTGTAAAAGGCGGGATCTTCCCTTGTATAAACTACTAATTCAACCAAATCAGAAATTAAGCATGTGCTCTGTTTGGAACTACAACCACAAGACACTATGAATGTCTGTGTCAATTCAGCCGAGGGGAATTTGACCAGCATATTAGGTGAATTGGATATAATTTGATAAGCTATGATGCAAAAGGATCACTTAACAAAAGATGTCTTCAGAATCATAATGCATGTTATGATTCCCTCTGGTGTCCGTCTGAATTCTCAAACACTGAACTGGTAGCAAGTATCATTTGGATTTTCCTCTTAATGTTAGCCAAAAGATTTGGTGGAAAAAGGTAAATATAAATTGCATTTCTCCTTAGCTGTGAACTAGCTGTTTTTGTCTATCCTGAGACACTTAACCAGCCATTTTGTTTTCAGGCCAAATAAGCTTTTTGAGAATATAACTCGGTTCTCTGTTGGTTTTAGCCCCTTAAGGAGTGGAGACGGCATTTACCAGCAACACTGTAAATTGACAAATATTTTGGCTTGTGGCGGGTGTTAATTTTCCATCCTGTTACTAAATGAAGTAGTAGTCAGCACTTGCAAATAAGAATGGAACAGCCCCTGGCTTTATTCAGCGCCCGGGGCTCAAAATGCGTCTGTGTCCTTCTGCTGCTGTGCGTTATTTAATGTGTTAACATGCTTACTGTATTTGCAAGTGCTGACGACTTCATTCACTATTTTTGGTGGGGAAAGAAATTCGGACCATGAGATCCTGAATGTACTGTATTATATAAATCAATGGTTCTCAAAGTGGCGTTCGGGGACCCCCAGGGTCCTTGAGAGTGTTCCATGGGGCCCTCAGCTAAATTGTTGACGGTTAAAAAACAAATGGACCTTTTAACAGGTCTGTAACTCCAAGAGTTATAGGCGTCCGTGGCCTAACGCAGTGTTTCTCAAGGGGTTTCACCCCTAGGGGTACGTGGAGGTACTACAGGGGGGGTATGTGAAGGAAAGCGAAACATTTGAATTTTTTATTTTACTGTTGCGTTTAATTTTAAAACATTGACAGACTTTGCGTGAACTTGCTGAAGCAGGTGAAAACCAAATGAAATCTAAAACCTAACTAGCGCAACTGTTATTGAATAGAAAGCAATACTCATTTGCTATTATACGGTTTTATTTTAGAACATACCGACATCAAAACTGGGCCCACTGAAATGTTAGGGTCACAGTTTGAAATAATAAATCTGCTGAGGAACAACTGATTGTTGTTCCTCCCAGTCTCTTATTTGTAATTTAGATTCTTCAAAAAGTGGTTTATCACTCATCCATAGCATCCTATACTAGCTATGGCTTTCTCTTGCAGTATTCTAAGCAAAGAAATGTTTTAGTCGTGCATAGAGTGTACTTGTTTTTTATTATTACTTAAGTGTTAGTAGTTTTTTGTTCTGTCTGTCGTTTCATTGGAGGTTTTGTTACTTGTATGTCGTGCATATGCTTGAAAACCTGGGGATTTCTAATCTGTATTGCCTTTCATTTTGTACTCATGATTCTCCAATAAACCCTATTTAAAAAAAAAAGGGGGCACTTTGATTTAAAGTCAGAGAAAAGCGGTACTGAAGACAAAAAAGTATTTTTTGCGCCGCGATCATTGTTGTTTTTTCCCTCCTGCGCGGTGAAAAGAAAAGCTCATCACAATCCAGCTATTGCCGCCCGCGCGCGCGTGCACAAACGAGCACGCGCGCGAGAATTTCACGGGGGCAGCGCCCGCCTGCCTCACCGCCCCTCAACTTCTCTGCGCTTCCCAAATAATCGCCCGCCTCTCATTGAAAATGAATTACATAGGCGCGTTCGCCCGCTTGCCGTGTGAAAGGACCTTAATGCATGCCAAACTGGGGGGTCCTTGAAATTAAGAAGTTTGAGAACCGTTGATATAAAGGATATATTAATGATACAAAATTATATATTATCATGTTGTTTGTGTTGTTTCAGAGCGGAGCAGGGTCCAGACAGTATAATAGGGTATGGGTCCAGACAGTATAAATGATATATATCATGATGTTTGTGTTGTTTCAGAGCGGAGCAGGGTATGGGTCCAGACAGTATAAATGATATATGCCATGATGTTTGTGTTCTTTCAGAGCGGAGCAGGGTATGGGTCCAGAGGGCAGTATGGTCTCAGGGGCTCCACAGCCAAACCCCATGATGGCTGCCAACGCTGACACCACGGGGATGTATTCACCCAACCGCTTCCCACCACAACAGCCACGGTCAGTTCGCCTGGAAAATCCTCTCCAGCCGTTGATATAGGTTTGATGCCACCAGCAACTGAATAGCCCTTCTTCTTATCAAAGAAATATATATTATTTTTTTCAGGGTTCTTATCGGATTAGAAATGGTATGTCATTATTTGTGACTTATCTACAAGCCCATGCGTTGTGTGCTTGAGTAGATTTTTCGGCGAAGAGATTTGAGTGTTGAGGAGGGAAAAGGAGAGGACCTAGTATAGAGCCCTGTGGGACTCTGGTTTCTAGTGGTAAAATATTCCCTTCTAGTGCTAAAAGATTCCCTTCTAGTGCTAAAAGATTCCCTTCTAGTGCTAAAAGATTCCCTTCTAGTGCTGAAAGATTCCTGTCTAGTGCTGAAAGATTCCCTTCTAGTGCTAAAAGATTCCCTCAAGTACTCGGCTGGGCGATGTTGACACAGTGATCTATATGGGTATAGATATATGGGCCGCTTCGTTGGACAGAGAGGACTGGTAAGATCTACTGTAGCAACGGGGGTGACCTGATAGCCAGGTCATTGGTTAGGGTACATACAACTAGGGCTCCATCAGTTAATTAATCTAAGCCCCACCCACCCCCCATCTTTATTTGGCCACAGACCTCCTTGAGCCAGGGACCTCCACAATATGGCTTTGTGTTATACAAGTTTTTCAAACACTTTCAAGATCTTTAAAACATTGTGAGCTTGTACATCTGATACTTTTGAATAACCAACGTATAAAATGTAGATAAAGTGGTTAAAATGATTGTCATGCTGTATTAACACATTTTGCTCGGGGACCCCCCCCCCGTTCCCACATTGAGAACCACTGATCTAGACTAGAGGTCAAATATGCAGGACAGCCACCACGCGCAGTCAGTTTCTGTCTGTGAATTTGGTCTTCTTGAGTATCAAGAACGTGGACACCATCTATCAAAACCCAAAAGAACATGGTGGCCGCCAAGTGGCACCGTGTTCTATTCGGTTCCTCAAGCTATATAAGAATAAACAAAAATAAGTAGAAGGTCTAAATAACATATCAAACATATTGGTCTTCATAGAAATGTAGGTGATGTTACATAAGAAATAGCCTATCTACAAGCTCACAGCGCACCGTGGCATGTTGTGAGCATGTAGATTGGCATTTTTTTTTTTTATTAAAGATTTTTGAGAATTTGCTAAATAAGTAATTATTTTGGCAATTATTATTATTATTTTTGTGTTCACCTACTTACATGTCCAAAATGGGTACACCAGGTTGAAAGTGATTATGGTCTATATCCCAGTGTGCCATGTGTTTAATTGCCTAGTAACACAATGAGCAGCTCATACAGTATATGTGGCTGTGAGCAGCAGTGACTCTGACTGGGTGAGTAAGCAGTGTGACACCTAACATTTGACCAAGTGGAAGCTGACGGGATCTCCTAATGTTTGCAGGCACGATTCCTATGGTAATCAGTACCCTGGCCAGGGCACGCCCCCTAGTGGCTCATACCCCAATCAGCAGCCTGGAATGTACCCACAGCAACAACCGGTAAGCGATCCGTCTGTCTCTCACACACACACACACACACACACACACCGCACTCCAGTCTCACACCAACGCCGATACGCCGGGAACAAATGATGTCACACTGAAGCTATTCAGTTTTCAAGTATAGGTTTCGTCCTTTGGTGTTGGCACTATTGTTGCGTTTCCTTTTCAAATGGCCTTCTGATGCTATCTGGTTAACTGGATGCTGGGTACTCGTGTGCTGCTTTAAGAGGTTTTAATCTGGGTCACCTGATGCTATTGTCCAGGTGGGGGGTTTCCCCCTAAACCTTTTAGTTTGAGACCCAAAAGATCAATTATTTGGTGTCTCCCCGGGAAAGACACCAAATGTACAAAATACATTACAGCGTTGTTGTCGGGCAGAAACCTTATCTCCATATTCTAACCTTTTGTGTTTTTTCGTAAATTGACGCCCGACTTGATCATGCTACAGCGTCACACAAAAGCATCAAAAGTAGCAGATCCACAAGCTCGGAACGCGGCACGTAGCGACGCGTTTTGAGCTTGTAGATCTGCTACTTAAGCTATTTTTGAATTTGAATCCTTTCCACCCGCCCACGAAGATTGATTGTTCACTTAAGCAAAATACTAAATAGTGGAAATATACGATGGACAACATTTTGAGCTTGTAGATCTGCTATTTTCATTATTAAATAATGTTTTATTCATGGACTTAATTCTTTAATTTATTTTTTAAATTATGAAAATCTTTTGAAATAAAAATAGAAGGGGTTTATTTACTCGCGACAAATTAAATGGGTCCGCGACCCTTTGTTTTTAGGAGCCACTGCTATTGTCTAGACTGTCTGTGGACCGTTATTGTTTGTTTTTCCAAACGTGCAGAACTACAAGCGTCCCGTGGAAGGTGGATACCCGCCAGCCAAGCGCCATGAGGGCGACTATTCCGGGCCTTTCCCCGGCGGGCAGCAGCCACCGCAGCAGCAACAGCAGCAGCAGCAGCCGCCGCAGCAAGGAGGCTCCACTGCGCCCCCCTCAGGCCAGCCGGAGGCGTACAACCAGTACAGTGGCAGCGGCGGGCCCTACCCCGGCCCCGACCGTCGCCCGCCGGGCCCCGGCGGCCAGTTCCCCTTCCCCTTCGGCAGGGAACGGATGCAGGGCGCCCAGGGTCCACCCAATGCCCAGGTAGGGCCGCAAATAACCCATTATTATCTTAGCGATTATTGTTCTATTGATTACTTTTTTCGATTATTCGCTATTTTATACTTTTTAGTGAAAATACCAGATTTAAGAGCTCACTATGCGCCGCATTATTTGTGAGGTTGTAGATCAGCTATTTTCACTTTTTGACTATAATGACATGCCCCAAAATAGGGATTGATTATTAACCCATTAAGACCTGAGAAGATGATTTAGAAATGTCTTCTAAATCCTAACAATTTTTTGAAAGAAAAACCCCCAAAAAAAAATCCTCGTTTTTTCAAAAATAGCAGATCTACAAGTTCATAGCGCGGCACTCGGTGCCGCGCTATGAGCTTGTATATCTGCTATTTTTGAATAGCCAATGACATCTAAAGTGACACAGATGCGTTCCAGGTATTAATGGGTTAATTGATAATGTTTTATGAGTTTTTCCGATTAGTTTCAATTAACTGTTGCACCCCCTACTGGTCACCCAGGGGCCCAACATACCTCCCCAGATGATGCAGCAGGGTCCCGACGGCCCCCAGGGGCCAGGCATGTGGCAGGGGGGACCCCGGGAGATGAACTTCCAGAACTACCCCAACCGGCAGGGCGGCCCGCCGGGGGCCTCCTCCGGGGGACCCCCGGTCCCCGGCGGCGGTTACCCCGGCATGAACCGCTCCGAGGAGATGATGCCGACGGAACAGCGCATGAACCACGAGGGCCAGTGGGGGGGCCCCCAGATGGGCCCCCGGCCGGGGCCCCCCTACGGCCCCGGAGGCGCCGGCCAGCCCATGTCACGCGCCGGCGTGCAGCCCGGCGGCTACCCGTCCCCGCAGGGCGTGCAGAACCACATTCCACAGGTAGGGGGTCGGCTTTTGCCATCATGGAATTTTCGAATTATTGCGCTAACGATTTTAATTGAACATTGGAACGTATGAATCAAAATTACATAACATTTCTGTTTGTCTTTTAACCCATTGAGACCTGAAGCCGATTCTACATGTCTCCTAAATCTCAACAGTTTTCTGAAAAACTTATGTTTCTATATCAGTGGTGCTCAATCTGTTTCATGTCAAGGACCCCCAAAATGATATGTATTTGGCCGTGGACCCCCATCTCAAAATATCTTGTTCCAGGGACCCCCAGAAGCAAAGATTTGAGTAAAAAATGTTCGCTTTAAAAATATGTATTCAAAGATTTGCACACATTTTCACGATTTTTCAAAAATAGCAGATCTACAAGCTCGTAGCGCGGCACTCGGTGCCGCGCTATGAGCTTGTATATCTGCTATTTTTGAATAGCCTAAAGTGTAAAATAATGCTTTTTAGCTCAAATCTAAAAATGACACAGTTCCAGGTCTTAATGGGTTAAGCTTAGTGATCAAAAGTTGCACAGGGCAGTCAGTTATGACGAATAACTTCAATATACAAATGAATGACTGACAATGACCCGTAGCAATAATCAAAATGTGCTATGGCCAAATAAACAAGCCATATAAATAATAATTTCATACTTTGTGCTATGGGAAATCTACGAGCTTTAGTAGAGAGCCTTTAGATCTGCTATTTTGTAAATAAAAATTAAAATAAATGTATGACAACTTGTCAACAGATGAATTTACACAGATGAATGGAAATGATGCAAACATAATTGAAGTCTTTGTTGAGAAATAAACCCTGGCAGGGTGATTAGACCCCGACACGCCTACTTAATAAAGAAATTAATCAGAATCAGTTTTATTGTCACATCACAGGTTTACAGGGTAAAAAAGTGGGTGAAATTCGTTTTTGTACATCGTTCCCATCGCAACGTTAGTTTCCATAGAAAGAAGAGGGGGGGGGGAGAGGAAGAGGGGGTGGGGGACAAGTGGGAAGGAGATCAAAACAAGAGAGCAACAGAAGGCCAGACAAGTTATCTACATATTTACAAAGTACCTGAGATAATAATAAAAAAAAAAGAAAATTAATTAATAAATGTACCCAAAAGTATTATCAAAACGAAGGATTTAGTTACTTACGGTAATGAAAGCAGTCCATTAATTTATGCCAGGTGCGTCCAGTGCAACGTGTCGCCTCGGAAAACAGCGGGTAGTGTTGATAAAATAGAATACATTTCCGGTTACTGCATTGTCTAGTTCTCGCTTCAAATGTTTTCAGAAACATTCTTGAGAGCAATGTTGAGCTGTAAATTACATTGTGCGTTTGTTTACACGGCTGCCATGTTGGATACGGCATAAAATCAAGCAGCGCAGCTGGGTGATCTGAGCCTTTGATTAGACAGATTTGCTATTTGCTATTGAGCTCAGCGGTCATTATTCAGAAATAACACACAGCTGAATTCCGTGATTGACCAATCGGAAGCAAGCATTCAACCAAGCTGTGTAATGCTAATGTAATAAGAGTGACCTTGTCCTGTCCACACAGGTGTCCAGTCCGGCCTCCATGCCCCGGGTCTTGGAGAGCAGGTCGCCCAGTAAATCGCCCTTCATGCACAAGATGCAGAAGGCCGGACCCCCGGTGCAAGCGTCTCACATAGTGCCCCCCGCGGTGCAGTCGCCCCTCATACGGCGGGACATGCCTTTCCCTCCCGGATCCGTGGAGGCCACCCATCCCGTCTTGAAACCACGACGGCGACTCACCGTCAAAGAGATTGGTATGTTATGGCTAGTTGGCTACAACGCACTTGATAAATATTTATAAAACCCACAGACAGAGTAAACCTTTTCACTTTCAAAATCCTGTGAATATATATATATATATAGCTGATCTACAAGCTCACACCGTGTGGCTATGCAACACGTTGTGAGCTTGTGGATCGACTATTTCGACTACTTAAAGGGCAATTTCACCCATTTTCAACCTGTCTTCATATAATTGGTCCTCACTAATGCTCATAATATGGCATAATTTCTGTCTACTCACTCTGTTTCTCATTGGTGGACTGTAAACAGCTCAGAAACCTGCCTACCAGTGACATCATCGATGGGGAATCCAAGCTAATAGAAACTGCAGGCTTTCTATTCCTGGAAAGTTAGCATGCTGAAATAGACGCCATTGTTATCGCGTAAAAAAAATACAAAAAATGGAATCTTGAAAAAAAGAACATTCCTAACAATGATGTCACTGGTAGGCGGGTTTCTGAAGTGTCCATAGCCCTCCTGAGACACAGGCCGAGTAGAAAAGAATTACACAATTGTATCAGGAGCATTAGTAAGGACCTATTATATGAAGATATAATATATAAAATGGGCGAAGTCTTCCTTTAAGGGAGTTTTTTTTAATGAAAAAACTAAAGTTGAATGAATTACGGAGACACCAGGTTTCTGCCCGTCAGCAGCAATATATATATGAACGCACGTTGAATACTCGTGTCTTTTCTTTTGTTTCTATCTGGCAGGAACCCCAGAGGCCTGGCGAGTAATGATGTCATTAAAGTCTGGTCTGCTGGCCGAGAGCACATGGGCTTTGGACACCATCAACATCCTGTTGTATGACGACAACAGCATTCAGACCTTCAGCCTCAACACGGTGGGCACATGATCACACCCCATGCTTATTATTCTGAAAAACTAGTAAACTACCGCGACCAATTCAGATACTTTTTAATATCTATTATTACTGATGGGCTTGAACTTGATCAGCCACAGGGGGTTTAGGGTTGAGTTGAGGGCTGTTGACACCAAGCACTATAAATAACTCTATTTGTTCACCATTGTCTTTGTTATAGTTGCGCTGTGAACTTTCCATTTAGAATGATTTTTTCAAACTGGTGTGAATGGCCCTTTAAAGAGAAAGACATGCTGGCCTCTATGGCAGGGGTCGTTTTTCAGCCCAAGGACCCCCTAGCCGAGAGAGAGAGAGATGAAGCAGGGACCCCCACTACATACTGTATAAAATTGTATTTTCATAGATTTCATAGACCAACATCAAACCTCTTTGCCGAAAATAGCCGATCTACTAGCTCACAACGCCTTGCAGCGTGAGGCGCTGTGAGTTTGTAGATCTGCTATTTTTGGCTTAAGTTCTCTTCCGAATAGGGATAATAGGATTCAAGTTAATGTAAAAAAAAAAAATCCAATCACAAAGATTTGGCGACCCCCCCCCTGCAGTAACTCTGAGGACCCCCTAGGGGCCCCGGACCCCCTGTTGAAGACCCCTGCTCTATGGTATCCAAATGAGTCAAATAAGTTGTTGTGACTGAGAGCTTTAAACCATGTGTATGTTAACAATACTAACGGTCATTTCCTTCCCCTCCACAGTTGCCTGGCCTACTAGAGCTGGTGGTCGAGTATTTCCGACGCTGCCTAATCGAGATCTTCGGCATCCTGCGGGAGTACGAGGTGGGAGACCCCGGCCAGAGGACGCTGCTAGACCCCGACGCCCTGAACCGGGACTGGGACAGCCCGGACGACGAGGACGCGCTGATGGAGGACATGGAGCAGGACGACGAGGAGGACGACGAGGAGGAGGAGGAGAAGGAGAAGGGAGCGGCCGAAGGGCAGCCTCGCGTGAAGGCCGAGGAGGAGCAGCAGCCGTGCTCGGGCTCTCGGACGGAGGAGAAGGCGGAGGACGAGGATAGGAAAGGGAAGGGGTCTTCGTCCGAACAGTCGCGTTCCTCGTCGTCGACGCAAGAGAGACCCAAACAGGCCAGCAAGTTCGATAAGCTCCCTCTCAAGGTGGTACGAAAGAAGGACCCGTTTGCGGCCAACCGCGCCACCCACCACGGCAAGGTGCAGGAGTTCGACAGCGGGCTGCTCCACTGGAGCGCCGGCGGAGGAGACTCCACGGAACACATCCAGACCCACTTCGAACCTCGAGAGGACTTTGTGGAGCCCCGGGAACGGATGCTGGTCCCCATGAAATTCCTGAAGAGAAAATTACCTGAAAAAGAAACGGCAGCGGAGGCGGCGGAAACCGGCGCCCGGGCAGAGGAGGCCAAAGAGCGGCGTCTGGATGAGGATGAGAGGCCAAAGCGGCCAGCGTCCTCGGAGAACGCCTCAGCGGTGGAGAAGGCCTCTACGTCGGCGACACCCTCTACATCGGAGACGTCTGAGAAGGCCTCGGCGTCCGAGAAGATGTCCGAGAAGGCCTCTGCGTCTGAGAAGGCCTCTGCATCTGAGAAGGCCTCTGCGTCCGAGAAGATGTCCGAGAAGGCCACTGCGTCTGAGAAGGCCTCGACGTCTGAGAAGGCCTCAACGTCCGATAAGATGTCTGAGAAGGCCTCTGCGTCTGAGAAGGCCTCTGTGTCTGAGAAGGCCTCTGTGTCTGAGAAGGCCTCTGTGTCTGAGAAGGCCTCTGCGTCTGAGAAGGCCTCTGCGTCTGAAAAGGCCTCTGCGTCTGAGAAGGCCTCTGCGTCTGAGAAGGCCTCTGCGTCTGAGAAGGCCTCTGCGTCTGAGAAGGCCTCAACATCTGAGAAGGCCTCAACATCTGAGAAGGCCTCGACGTCCGACAAGACGTCCGAAAAGGCCACGACGTCCGAGAAAGCCTCGGCGTCGGAGAAGGCCTGCACGTTAGCCAACAACAGTGAGGAGAAGAAAACGGACGCCGACACCAAGCAGTCGGAGAAAGAGATCTCCAAAGGCCAACAGGAGATCAGCAGCATCAGCGCCCTTCCCGCGTTCGGCGGCAGCGACCTGGCCCTGCTGCCGTCGTCCCGCCGCCTCGGCACCATCCTGGAGGACGAGCCGCACAGCAAGGACGAGGGCCCACTCATCACGCTCGCCCACTGGCAGGACTCTCTCGCCCGCCGCTGCATCTGCGTGTCCAACATCATCCGCAGCCTCTCCTTCGTCCCGGGCAACGACCACGAGATGTCCAGGCATCCGGGGCTGCTGCTGCTGCTCAGCCGCCTCATCCTGCTCCACCACAGGTAGGCCCCGCCCACAATCATTACGTAATCGCCCCACCGCAGTTATTTGAGATGAATCGCAATTGTTTTTGCACGATCGTCGGCATTGATTCCGTTCATCTGCATAAATTCATCTGTTGAAAATGTTTAATTTTCAATAATAACGGAAGAAGCTACAAGCTCATATTTAATCATTTAGTAAAAATATTAAATATGGCTTATTTTGGCAATGGTGCATAATTTATTTGGATTATTGGCATACTGGTCATTTTCAGTAATTTCTTTGCATATTGTACTTTTTTTTTTTTTTTTTTAAGCATTAAAGCCATACAGATTTTTTTTTTTCAATTTTGCAATGAAAAAACCCAATTAAATCGTTAATCGCAATTATTTGTACGACAAATAACCCACAGGCACCCCGAGCGGAAGCAGGCCCCGCTCACATACGAGAAGGACGAGGAGTCCGACGAGGGCTCGACCCAGCGGGACGAGTGGTGGTGGGACTGCCTGGAGCTGCTGCGGGAGAACACGCTGGTCACCCTGTCCAACATCTCTGGCCAGCTGGACCTCTCCATCTACTCCGAGAGCATCTGTCTGCCTCTGCTGGACGGCCTCCTCCACTGGGCCGTCTGCCCCTCGGCCGAGGCCCAGGACCCTTTCCCCACGCTGGGCCCGCACAGCGCCCTGTCGCCCCAGAGACTGGTCCTGGAGACCCTCAGCAAGCTGAGCATCCAGGATAACAATGTGGACCTCGTCCTGGCCACGCCGCCCTTCACCCGGCTGGAGAAGCTGTACGGCATCCTGGTGCGGCTGATCGGGGACCGGAAGGTGGCCGTGTGCCGGGAGATGGCCGTGGTGCTGCTGGCCAACCTGGCCCAGGGCGACAGCATGGCGGCGCGCGCCATCGCCGTCCAAAAGGGCAGCGTGGGCAACCTGCTGGGCTTCCTGGAGGACAGCCTGGCGGCCACGCAGCTCCAGCAGAGCCAGAGCTCTCTGCTGCACCTCCAGGGGATGCACTTCGAGCCCACCAGCCCGGACATGATGCGGCGAGCGGCCCGGGCTCTGCACGCCATGGCCAAGGTGGAGGAGAACCACTCCGAATTCACACTATACGAGTCCCGGCTCCTCGACCTCTCCGTGTCCCCACTAATGAACACACTGGTGTCCCATGTCATCTGTGATGTACTCTTTCTGATTGGCCAGTCATGACAGCTGTAGGGAGCTGAGGCTCCACCTTCTTAGGGGTTTTTAAAATCCCTGCCCCCCAACCCCCACCCCATGTCTCTCTCTCTCTCTTCCCCCCCCGGTGACCTGGCTTGTATGTGTAAAAGGGGCAGGGAAAGCTCAAGTGACTCTTTTTAATTTATGCAAAACCCTTCAGATTCCATTCTCTGAGCCCTCCCCAGGCCTGTCCTCGTTTAGAGGCGGGCCAGTCACAGAGCTGCAGTGGATTAACCAACCAGAGAGACTCCCAACAGCCACAACAACAACAACAACAACAACTTGGATCGTGAACGCCAACCAGACAATGTCGGAGCAGAACGGCAAAGGTTTAGGAGACCGTGCCGCACTTGTGTGTGTGTGGGGGGAGAAGGTCGGGGGGGGAGGGGGTAAAAGTACTTTTTAATAAAAGATAAATAAATGAATTAAATAAATAGCTGAAAAACAAAAAAAAGAGAAAACTGTTAACCAAAGTTGCTGTCTCGTTTACAGTGAGTTTTGGGAGGCTTAACGTTGTGCCCCAGCTCTCCCCTTGAAGGGGCACAGTGAGTCTGTAAACTGGTTTTCTGTTTCTGAGGCGAAAGCAGAACTGATGAGTGGCCAACTGGTTCTGGTTGCTGTTCAACTGGATCCCCACCAGTCAGCCTCTACGATAGACAGCCTGCTGCTCAAGCAGACAACCTTCACCGGGGAGGCCTGTGCAGTGTGCAGTAGATTGTAGGACATTTTCTGTACCGTACTGCTCTTTTGAGTGTAAGCATTCTGTAACACGAGTTCTCTCTCTCTCTCTCTCTCTCTCTCTTTCACACACACACACACACATATACACACACACACACAAACAAACGCGCGCAGAGAAGGGCGACGACGGCGCAGCTCTCCCTAGACGTTTCGAGGTCGTTTTTTTTTCTTTTTTAGTTTGGTGTTCAAGAGAGAAAAAACTAAACAAAAAAACTAAACAAAAAAAAAAGGTCTTTCTTCCCCCAAAGTTATAAAGACAAAAAAAAAACTACGACCGGACGACGACGACAACAACAATCCTTACCTCCTCTCTTTATCCCTTGATTGTATGAGATACCCTTGACGGAAAAAGAAGTCCCCCTCCCCCCCCCCCCTTCTACACCCCCCGAGGACTGGTTTTCAACTTGGGATAACAGCTTTGCTGTGGTGTATATATGATGTTGTACATTACACTTCTTTCTGTGTCCGTCCTCTTCTCTGTCTGTGTCACTATTTCCTCTACAAACACACGCTACTGACGGGGGGGCATTGATCGAGGGCCCACGCAAAAAAAAAGAAGCCCCGATTCGTACTTCGTCGGACGGCAGCGGCGGCGGCGCGCGCCGGAATCAGGCCGACCTATACAAGCGGATGCGAAGCGTTGTGAGCTTTGTGTAGGTCGGGGCGCTTTTTCCTGCGTGCGGCTTCGTCGTGTGACGGAGCATAAATTGAGGGCGTAAATAAAGCCTTTTTGGTTCCTGAACTCTGGTTCCGGGTCCCACTACAATCCCCACAACCTCCCTCTCTGCGCTGATGGACCCTTTCCTCCGGTCTGTCTCTCGCTCTTTCTCTCTCTCTCTCTCTCTTTTCACAGCTCCTTAGTACGGCAGACACGGCTCGAACCCTGTTAATCTCCTGGTACAAAAATGAAAAATAAACCCTAGATGAAGTTACGTTTGACAATTTTTCTCCGGTTAATATGGATTCTCTGCATATTTGTATTTCAAGACTTATGTAGCTAAAGACATCATGTAAATTCCTCCCTTTCCCCCTTTTTTGGCTCAATGAATATCATTTATTCAGTATGAAAATCTTTATACTATATGTTCCACGTGGTAAGAATTAAATGTACATTAAATCTTCCTAAGATGTTTAACGGCGTCATTCCTCTGGTCGTGTTTCTGGGGCATGATGGTGTACTTTTTTTTTTTCTTTCTTTTTTTTTCTTCTGGATCATCCGGACCAGAGCCATATAAGGAGAGTTGTGTCACCTCCGTTCACTTCATCGGGCCAGTCTTCTACAGAGCCTTCTATTGGCCAATAGTGACAAAGCCCTGAACCGGAAGTTTACGGAATGCACTGGAGTCACGTTTGTCACTACTTCGAGTTTACATGAACCACGTGACCAGCGCTGTTTCTGCCCCCTCATTGCCCCATCATTGACGCAACTCTCCAATAGAAGGCTCTGGTTCCGGATACAAGGATAATATCTGGGAATTACAAGATCGATAACTTCATGTGCATGCATTTTTATTTTCTGAGTTTCCACTAACCTTGAGCTGACTATTCAGAAGTACACAGCCCAGTCACATTTTAAAGGGATAGTTCACCCAAAACAAATCTTTTTTTTCTATCGATTAGTCACCCCATGGAGACTTGAATTCATGGATATTTTTTTGTTTTTGTCGCATTCCTAAGCCACTGATTTGATGACCAGATGTCCGGTAGGAGACACAAAGGGAGACTCTTTGTGTCTCCTACCGGAACCGCTGCCGGTCATCAAGTTCTTAGCTTAGGAATGCGACAAAACAATATCCATGAATTCAAGTGTCCATGGGGTCACTAATCGATGGGAAAAAAATATTTTTGTGGGTAAACTACTCCTTTTTAAAGCCCCATAATATGTGCCAATAAAAAAGAAAAACCTCTGGGACCTACCGGATCCAAAGGTCAACCAGTTCGGAGTTATAGGGGTTTTAGAGAAGGAGATACAACGGAAGCGGATGGGGAGCCATGTTTTTGGCACGGTGATCTATAAGGCCCTTCCTTCGCAGAATCACCGTGGGTGATTCCAGAGCTGCTCCAGCCCCTCCCGTGTGGAAAAAAACGGAAAAAAATAAAAGACTGAAAACATGGTTCAGACCTTGTTCGGCACCGAAGCGCTACTCTGTGAAAACACGGTTCAGACCGTGTTTGGCACCCGATGTGTTAACTGTCATGTCATGTCCTACCGGGGGATTCGAACCCGGGTCTCCCGTGCAAGTGCCTGAAATTCTTAACCACTGAGCCGATAGAGCACACCTGCTCGCTGAGGGGAGAAATATATATATTTTGAACACTTCTCAACCAGTAGTGGTTCTACCGGGCCACAAGCATCTAAATGTCTCTATAGACTAAATATTTGTTTACTAACATTGAGACTGGATGCACAGGTGATTGTTTCACGCAATCAATTCCCAACCTGTTGTTTTTGGTTGCGCTGGTTTCAGCACACCCCAACCCCCTCTTGTGTGTTGGCTAGTGAGGCGTGTCCTAGCGAGACCTGATAGAATGGGTTTCATTGCGCGCATACTGGTTCTTATCAGTGTGACGTCGTCTGTTAAGGGGTCTATAGGGCATAGCAGTGGCGGCCATTTTGTGGGGCCACAGATGCAAAACCCATCCATTTTCCCCATAAATATTTATATGCAGTTCTTTTTAGTCTGAAACCAAGCCATCCAGACATGACCATAAAACATTTGATTCTGTGTCAAGAATATTTGAATATTTAATTATATTTTGCCGTTTTTTTTTTTCTTTTTTGACACAATCAAATGTTTTATGGTCATGATTCACTATAGGAGCCTGGATGGCTTGGTTCCAGCCTTAAAATAATTTATATAAATATTTTCGGAAAAATGAATGGGTTTTCTACAAGCCCCCAGAACCGAGAGGGAGCAGTGAAGCGCATTGGACATGGTGGCTGTTCATAGGTACTGCAGCTTATTACAGCCGGGTCCAGACACATGAACGAGTGAAATTGTGAATTTCACTCGTTCATGTGAATTGGGTTTCGACCAATAGGCTCGACTCACGAGCTTGCGCACAGGGTTGCACACGGAGGTGACACTACTGTGCATGTGAGACGACGCGCAGAGTGACGCAAAACGCGTCACTTAGGCCCCAAATAGGCCCCGCCCGTTTCATTTCCTAACCCGGAAGAAGGGGTGAAAAGGGAGTATGCACTGGGTGAGCAACTCCATACAAGTGAATGGGCTGGGATTTCCGGTGTGCTCTCTATTATTTTGTTTTTACTCTTTTTTTTAATCTGTGGCACCACAAAATGCCTATCGAAAAGCCGGGAGAGCAAATGCAACCATGTTGGTTATATTGTATAAATATACTCTTGAAAAGAGGCAAAAATTGTTGCACACTCCGGCTCCATAATTAACATACTCTTTAACATACAGATTGGTCCAAATACCATTTTATTCACTAAGAAAGTTAGTGTAGCTTTTAAGCCTGATACTTAGCGAAAATAGCTTTCAGATCTACTATGATCGCTGGTTTTCGGAAATGTTTTGCCTATAATGACATGCCCAAAATCTTGACCTAAGGTTGAAAGTGACTTATCTGTCGCATCATCACTTCACTGAGGGATTTTGTTCGTATTTTTACAAGTGAGTGAGTGTGGGCTCTAGCCTCTAACCCACAGTCTGTCAGCGTTGGGTGGGTCCGGGGCCCAGCCAGTGGTCTAAATAGACCCTTATGAGCGTATACAAATGGAACCAATTTTTTATTTTCTACACTGTAATATTCTCTGTTCATTTAACTCTGAGAGAGTACAAATGGAACCAAATGGACCCGTAAGGGTAAATTGTTTTGGACCTCCTAGTGGTCCCCAGACCCCGACATTGAGAAACGTCTCAAAGGTGCTTCACTGATTTTTGGGCGGTGAAACCGCCCCTATATGTGAGGTTTGGACATCGACATTCGCTGCACTGTGATTGGCCACCATTGTACCCCCCCCACCCATTGCACCCCCCCAACCCTGCGCTGTGATTGGCCGCCATTGTACCCCCCTAACCCTGCACCGTGATTGGCCAATCACAGTCTATTCAGGACTGTGATTGGCTAGTGAAACATGACACATGTGCATAGCCCTATAAATAGGACTATGCACTTAAAAAAAACACATTTATGGGTTTTTTTTAAGTTAGGGGTGTACAATGGTTGGTCCACAATATTACTTTTCTTCCATCACTTCTTCCATCACTGTGATGACCACTGTGACCACACCGCCCACTTCACACTGGGTGTGATTCTTTTTTTTTGTTTCAGGTTTTTTTTGTTTCTTCTCAAAGATGCCCTTTAATTGCTTGGTTTTAATTTATTTAGCACACATATTTTAAGACATTACTAAAAGAGTACACAAAATATAGGAGGGAAAGGTGCCAGGAGGAGGCAAGAAGCCCAAAGGGCTTATACGAGGCCTCTGTGTATAACACAATAAAAAAAACATTAGTTGGACATGATTTGCAAACAATTGGCCAACAAAGTTGACACGCATGATTATATAAATTGACATGATTGCATCATAAATTAAATCTGCAACATAGCTGAAATACATGATTATTATATCTGATTATCAATGGCATGATTACTGATAATAATTTGCCAACATATTTCACATGTATGATTATACAGGGTGTCAAAGCCATACTGCAAAACAAGCAAACAGGGAATAGACAAAAAATAACCCCAAAAAAAGGGATCAATGAGTCAGTGTTATCAGGGAATGTTGACAAGTCCCCCCTCCAGTCATGTTTTGAAATATGCAAATATACTCTTATCATTAATATGTTGTTTAACATGTTTTTTTTCCCCCACATAGAAAAACAAAACAAAACTGAAAAGTGGTCCCTTGTTGAGAAATTCTGGATCGCATGAATATTCAATGAGTGCTGAATATTCATAATTATTCTAATATGAAAGACACATCACAGGCCCGCCCACTACTGCTGCTCTTAGTGGTTTCGGGTTCCCAGCAAGAGGATAATTTGCATGTTAGTTGGACCTGGTGGGCTGCTGTTGCTGAGTGGGTGGAGAGGAGGATGTCTGGGAAGTAATCGGAAGGTCGTAGGTTCGACCCCCACCCCCTGACTCTCCCAGTCTGTGTCCCTGAGCAAGACACTTAAGCTCCCCGCCCGGGTGCCGCGTTAATGTCAGCCATTGCTCCTATGATAGTTAGCAGGCGATGAATTCTAACAATCTGTGCAAATGTACTGTTGCACTGTGGTTCTCAAAGTGGGGTCTTCAAGGAGTTTACAGGTGTGTAACTCAGAGTGTACACATGGGTCCATTTCATTACATTCTGAGTGATCCTATAGTGTAGATTTGGGGGAGGGATGAAAAAAGAAGGGAAAAAGTATCAAATGGGGCTCTGTGGCCTAGTGCACATCAAAGTGGGGGTCCTCGAAATGAAAAGGTTTAAGGACCACTGCTGTAGCAAATACCCCAACAACAACTAAAGGGGACACAAATGTATTAATTTAATAGGTTTGTTGGGTTGATGACATGACACAGTCTCAGATTTTGAGGAAATGCAGAGGAGCCTCTAGTGGAAGAATGTGGGAAAGGACACTAGTTCTGCACATATTACAAATTACAATCTGTATTCACGTCAAGTCAAAGTCAGTGATTTCGCAACCTTTTTCTTTTCAAGGACCCCCGGTTTGATATGCATTTGGGCACGGATGGTATACCATTTTATATCTCTAAGGACCCTCATGATCTACTACACTGTAAAATCCTCTCTGGCGCCTGAATTTCCCCCGCGGGATCATTAAAGTTATCTATCTATCCGTGTACATGTTCGAATCAGAATCACTCATCTAAGTAAACAATGAAAGAGGGTTCATTATTGGGGCATGGCCACACGGATGACAGGAGCTTCAGTCTGAAGACTGTTCGACTGGCATGTGTTTCAATAGGGATACGGGTCCAGTGGGCACCTAAACCTTGTGGGCTCCTCAATGTTAAATTGGCATATCTTTTCTCCCTGAAATGTAAAACAAAGTATAAATGTATGCTTTGGAAAATGGTCGGAAATAATGTGAACATGCACGGTACATTATTGTCGGACCTAAATTCAATTCAACTGTTGAAGGGTAAAGGGTCCTTAATTACTATCAACGTTTTTGTAGCAATTTGTAACATTTTGTAGATTGGGCCTTAGAAAACATATATATATTATAGCCTATGTATTTGGCCCCTTATTTGTGAAATAAATGTAGATATAAATCATATATAAAATAAATAAATATTTAAAAGAAATGCCCAGTGTTCCCAGGGGCCCACTGTTCCGGAACAGTGGCCCACTGTTCAATAGGCACAGTGGCTAAACACACGTCTGCAAAAGACATAAAAACAAAAACATTTACTTGCATAGGTAAGTAAATATATGCTTGACATTGTGGTCGAAAAAAACGCACATTTGATGACCGTGATGCTTGTGTAGTCTACGTAAGGAAAAACAGCAGCACAGTCCTCAGGTGCGAGAGCATCAACGTGATCACAGTGTCGGCAAGAGAACAGTCCCAACAACTACAGAGAGGGATGTTCTAGTAGCCTACAGTGGTTCTCAACCTGTGGGTCGGGTCCCCACTTGATTTGGGGGGGGGAGGGGGGGTCACGGCCTGGAAAGGTTTAGAACCACTGTTCTAGTAGGGCTGCAGTGCATAAAGCCCTCATTTACAGACTAATGCACATTTGAGAGTTCACCGTTGCAAAAAAGAAACCACAGGCACTGTGTCTGTAGAGAAACTGATATGGTCGGCTGAGTCATCCTTCACCATATTCTCCACAAGTGGGCGAGTGCACACCAACAGAACGAGCACCACAGGCCTGCATGCTTGACCCCCCCGACTGTTGAGAATTAAGTAGTCCTCTGTTGTGATCCTAAGAGCTATCATTTAATCAGGTGGTTTATACCAAGCAAGCTGCACAAGCATGGAAAACGAGATGACACAAGGTAATATCACACTATATGTTCTGAAGTTTATTACAGGTAGGGATGTCTCCCTGTCTCTCCACCTACTTGGTAAACAGAAAATAAATGTTCAGATGGGTTGCCAATTTCATCCAATCAGGAGAGTAGTACCCATTTATCAATTCAAATCTTTATTTATATAACGCATTTCAAAACAACAGCCGTTGACCAAAGTGCTGCACAGCACAGAAAGCACAAAACAAAGCACCACAAAAGCAAGTGCAATCACATACGCACTTGACATGCACATCAATGGATGCAAAAGTTTAAGTACAGAATAGCCCACTCAGATTTGATTAAAAAGAAAGGGGAAATAAATAAGTCTTTATCAGCTGTATGTTATAGTCTTACAGTTTCACTTTTGTCTGCTCATTTGTGTCATTACTTCCATTTTCATTTGTTTATCCTGTATTTTGTTCTAAAAAATACATAAATATATGTAGTTTACATTATGTTTATTATCAATGAAGAGGTCAAAGTTTTCTCTCCTGATATCCCAACCTGAAAACATATTTTCTATTTACTAAAAAGCTGAAGAGACTGTTATAGAACAAACACTATAGCAATGATTAATCAGAATATAAAGCTATTTAACACTTATTTAAACAACAAAATACCACTTCGATACCACTGCACCTTTAAGCACATACCGACAATACATTTGCAGAGGTCACATACATGTGGCCGGAAGATATGATTCTATTTGTAAAAAAGGGGGGAGGAATTCATAACTATTTAAGCCCTATATGGACAAACGGCTAAAATAGTAGATCTACAAGCTCACAATGTGACACACTGAGCTTGTAGATCTGCTGGTCTCACTATTTTTCAATAAAAAAAGGATTATGTTAACATAATTATTTTATAAAATTGTTAAAATGTGATGTTATGAAACATAAAATACCAAACATATCAGAAAGTAAACAATTTCCCAAAAGGAAATGCATGTATATACTGTAAATATATAGTCTGACAGAATCGGAGATGAAACATAATCTTCACCGGCTATAAAAAAAGAATGACTGACCAGAGCGGGGATATCAAAAGCAGAGGCCTTTCTTCCTCCCTGCACACATGGGGCATGGAGGGGGTCACTGAATCTATTAGTGTGCTGCGGCCTTCGCTGTCACCAGATCTCGGCGCGGCCAAATACATATCAATTTGGGGGGTCCTTGACATGAAAACGTTTGGGAACCACTGACTTACACCGTAACGGTTCGTAGCACCGGGCACCACGAAGGAGTTAATCTGCCCCTGCTAACAGTACAGGACCCTGCAATAATAAAACAAGACAGGGTCTAATAATGGTGTGGCTTCCCTGAGCAATCCTACTCAGAGGCCAGTGTGGAGTCTGTGTGAAACATGCAGTACGCAGTTTGTGGGCCAGCTGACCACCTATGGTGCCACCTTATAGAACATTATAAAAAGGATGGACCGCTGGTAGGTCCCTGACCAGAGGTTGAGAACCAGTGTCTAAGGTGCGGTAGTTTTTCTTCTTACAGCGGTGTGGATTGCGTGGAATCGTGTGGTGAGGACAGAGGCGTTTCCAATGGTGTCTAATGGCCGCTCTGTGAGGTCACTCGCCAACCTGCTCTAGTGCCACGCAGTTCCTGTCATGGCTGGGGACAGGAGGGATGTGGTGATGATAATATTAATAATCCTATATTAAACTTGCTTTGTGGGTAGATGGTGGGTGGGACGGTGGGCTTCAGCGTCCCACCCACCTCATTCCCATATGTGGAGACCACTTTAAACAAGGTTTGAAGGCTGCGTAGCGGCCTGAAAATCGGGTTTTAAAAAAAAGCCCTGGGTCTGGATTGAGGGGGGGACAACAATAAAAAAGCAATAAAAAAAACAGAAGTGTCTAAGGTGTTCTAATGTGTTGTGCTGTCTAAAAGGTTTCTTAGAGCCTTTCTGGATTGCATGGAACCATGTGGTGAAATAATAAAAAAACGAATACATTTAAAAAGTGCACAGGGAAGAACCAGGGGTTCAAATCCTCTGCGGTGCCTCCGGCTTGGCTGGGCGTCCATACAAACAATTGGTTGTGTTGGTGGGAGGGAAGCCAGGCGTGAAGGGTGATCTCTATTGCTGCACTGCAGCGGCCCCTACTAGTTGGTCCGGGTACCTTTTCAATGGAACTGTGTGGAACAGTGAGGAAGGAGTAGTGGGTTTTTCGACACACGCTACGTCTTCCCGGTGGGGGCTCCTTGCTGGCAGGAGTAACAGCAGTAACAAAACTAAAGTGTGTGGGGAATTCAATTGGCATAACCGGGAGAAAAAACAGGAAATAAATTGGCTACTCTTAAAAAAAGGAGGGGTCCTGGTCTGAGACCATTTGCTGCATGTCATCCACTCTCCTCCCACATTTCCTCAAAACAGCCTAATCTAAACCCTAAACCCTCTAACTGGTACTTGTTTTAGAGTCTTTTTCCATGCCCAGTTGGTTGTCTCCATTTGTGTGGTGACCTCTGTGTACCCTCTGGGGAACTTCAGTGTTGTCTCCCCGTTCAAGTTCAGTTTACTTTTCAGTTCACTGACCTTTGGGATACTTTTTGGGACCGGTTTCTTGCCAGGTTTGAGTCTCTTGTTCCATTGTGGATGGGTAACTGCAGGCTGGATCAAACATAGGTTTTCCTTTGTGTCGTATGATTTGACACGACCGACATGATCCAACTCATTACCTGTAGCAGCTTGGTAGCTGGGTCTAAATCCATCCCAAAGTTCTCCGTGGCCTTCTCCAATTCCTTCCCTGGCTGCTACAAGTAGTGGACGGAGGTTTTGCTTGTCGTCTATTGCTGTGCTGATCACGAGGTCTGCATATTGTTGGAATTCATTCTCCTCTGCAAGAGCACGCTCTATGCACTTGTCTTTGTAATCGCGTTCGTCTTGTTTCACTTTTTCGGCCATAGCACGTTTTTCAGCCACTTGTTGTTTACAAACGTAGTCACAATATCTTCTTTCATCGATACGTTGTTGTTCCACCGCTCGTTGCTGCTCAAGATGAAGCCGCTGAGATTGTTTGAGTTCCTCCTCTGCCTCTTTCTTCCCCTCTAGTTCCAGTCTCTTCTGTACCTTTCGCTTCGTTTTAGTCTGTATTTCCCTCTCCTTCAGAACCTGAACATGCAGGAGTGCCCTGTGTAATTTCTGGACACGTTCAGTATTACAAAAGATCTTAGACTTGGCCCTTGTAAGAAGAGCCTTCTCTTCTGTATCCGCTGGATCTTTGTATCTGGCCTGCTCTAACTCGACCAATTTCCTTTGGTCTTCCTCATTGGCCTCTTGGATCTTTTTCAGTTGAGCCTTGGCTTTTGCAATGGCCTCCACCTGTGCTTGATATTTGTCCTCCTCCGTCACGTCGACTAATTGTCTTTGCTCTTCCTCAATGGCCTCCTGGATGACCAGGAGTTGGGCCTTGACTTTTGCGACCTGTGCTTGATATTTGTCCTCCTCTATGTCCATTAATAGTTTTCTTTGGTCATCCTCACCGGCTTCCTGGATCTTCTTGAGTTGGGCCCTGATCTTTGAAATAGCCTCCATCTTTGATTTGTATTTGATGACCTCCATGTTGGCTAACTGTTTCTGCTCTTCCTCTTTCTTACTCACCTGAGGAACCTTTGTATCTCCATTTCTCGGCATTTTCCCTCCCTGTACTTGCAACTGCACAACAGAAATGTTGTCCAAATTACAAGCAGTGAACCGTAAATGCTTTATATACTGCCTGATTAGGAGATTGTTGCTGACGTCATCCAGCCTCGCCCAAATATGGAATTCTGGCTAATAGTGTAATAAGATAAGTTAAGTTCTTTTTTTACCTTGTGTGTGATGGTGTAGCTACATCAAGAACGTGTACACTATTCAAAGTAGTAGGGCGACAGAAAAGAACATGGCGGCCGCGTCCATTGAGTTCAATAGAGAAGTGGCGCCATGTTCTATTCGGTTCCTCAAGCTAAATTTATATAGCTACATTTGGCACACCAAATATCCTGGATGACCTTGGGATCAAAGGGAGGGGGGGGGTATTGTATTTTATTGTATTGTATATACAATTGTATTTAAATACAATTGTTTTCTCTGCTCTCAATATATATGATGGTTGTTTTTTAATATATACAGTATATGATGGTTGTTTTTTATTTTGAATTTTCTGTCTGTCTCTTACATGTCATCATGATTTGTGTGCATGGGTATCTCATCTTAAACAAGCTTAGTGCTTAATGAGTCTCCCAGTTTAGTAGACCTTGTATTGTGAATTTGTACTTCCATGTACTGTTGTTCTCATGTCTTACTAAATAAAGTACATCAATCAATCAATCATTTGAATGTGATTGTGTCTGGCTGCCTTTCAAATGGACTGTTTCCTTATACTTTGACATTATATTGTCCTTAATACTAGGCTGAGTAGGCTAATGTTTTAATTTACCAGTCCGGCGGAGACGGACCCCCAGGCGTCCTTCATGGTTTCCAGGGGGTCCCCTGCTAAACTGAGTTGATATAGAATGCGCTGTGAGCTTGTAGATCAGCTATTAGATCAGCTATTTTTGCACATTTTTGAAACATTTCGAATGATTAGGAACACAACACAAATCTTCTCTTATGGGGGTCCCTGGCACTAAATCCTTTCAGATGGGGGTCTGCAGCCTAATATAAATTTAGGGGTCCTTGACCCAAATTTCTGGGAAAAAAATACAAAAAGGAAGTGGAAAAACGTTCGTCTATGATGACCTGCCCAAAACATATGGACGCCAGGTAACGTTGAAGGCTGAAGAGAATATAGAAATCCGAATAACGTGGAACAGAAACTCTTTCTAGGGTAAAGTGCATGGAGTAAAGTGCCCGCATTGAGAAACCTTTATTCTGAAACTTACCCCTGAAATCACACCGGAAGTAAAACGTCCACCAATCAGATCAAGTGTGAGTGCCGCTGCAGCAGAAAAGAACAGGAGCTGAAGACCGAAACACACACAATCAATAAGGATGAAATATTCACTATAAATAATGATGGATTTAATGTTTACACTGCCGTGTAATTCTGTACAATTAACGTAGTTGAACTCAAACACCGTCTTCCTTTGACTGAAAGTAGTTTGGACCTCTGGTGTTGAATAATAATAATAATAATGATGATACTGATGATGATAGGAGGACAACAATAACATGGAGCCTCTGTCCTAGCTCAGTGTTTATTGTTGGCCTGCGGCGACCATGTTCTCCTGTGGTACCAGTGTTCTCCTCCTGATGTTCGCCTGATGTTCGCCAGCTGTTCTCCAGCTGTTCGCCTGATGTTCGCCTGCTGTTCGCCTGATGTTCTCCTGATGTTCTCCTGCTGTTCTCCTGTGGTACCAGCAGTGTTCTCCTGCCGTTCTCCTGTGGTACCAGTGTTCTCCTGCTGTTCTCCTGTGGTACCAGTGTTCTCCTGCTGTTCTCCTGTGGTACCAGTGTTCTCCTGCCGTTCTCCTGTGGTACCAGTGTTCTCCTGATGTTCTCCTTCTCCTCCTGACCTCCTCAGTGACCATGGATGTCAGAACAGTGGTGCAGTTCGCCACAGTCACCAGGGGCCTGTCCCTGCTGCTGCAGGTCAGATCACATGGATTGTTGTTTGTTTGTTTGTTTGTTTGTCAAATTACGTTAAAGGTTAACTGGGTAACTTTTAGCCTATTTAATTGATAGATATATGAAACTATTTAAGCCATCATTTCCCTCTATCAGTCATAGTGTGTTTGTAAACACACACACACACACACACACACACACACACACACACACACACACACACACACACACACACACACACACACACACACACACACACACACACACCACAAATGTTACATAGTTCCCTTTAAACCTGAAAATCTGGTTCACATCTCTGAACCAGTTTGTACTTTGTACCTTTGCTGTCAAATCCTGAGTTGTTAAAAAGCTTCAATCTGGAACTCATTTTAATGAGTAAAACGTTGTTTTACATGATCCCATACACAGCACATATTGTGCACTCTTGAGTTTCAGACCTGTACAGGTTTACGGTTAAAAGCTAACCATCATTTGGCCGGGGACGCCCGTCTGGAACCCCCTCAAGGACCCCTGGGGGTCCCTGGGCCCCATGTTGAGAACCATTGTGTTAAAGCATAGTAAAGGTGTACATATGATATATTTAGGGGTGCAACAGTTAATGAAACGAATCGATTTGAATCAATAATTTAATCAAATAATTGATTAATAATCGATCCCTATGGGCATCCCTGGGGCATTTAAATAGATCTACTGCTGTGAGATTGTAGATTTTCACAACTTTTGCATTATGTGGTTTATCAATTTGTAGGTATACAGTATATATATATATATATATATATATATATATATATATATATATATATATATATATATATTATCTATTAAAAACCTGCTTCTCGATTATTCTATTAATCGAAGAAGAAAAAAAATCGATAGAATACTTGCAACCACTAAGAAAAGAATGATAGTTGCTAAATATATTCCTATTATGCAAGAGGCAGTGATGGTTTCAGATCAGTGGTTCAAAAACTTTTTCAGGTCAAAGACCCCCGGCCCATATTGACATATTTTAGCCCGCAGACCCCCATCTGAAAATGTTTTGCGCCAGGGGCCACCAGAAGAGGAGATTTACGTAAAAAACGAAATTCCAAATTTTCCGAACATTTCCAATATATATTTTTTTATTTCTAAAATTGCAGATGTACACGCTCTCATGTTGTCTCTGAGCTTGTACATCTGCTATTTTTGAATATCCAACATATAAAATATGGATGAAGTGGTTAAAATGATTGTGACGCTATATTAACTACTTTTCCTGGGGACCCCCTGGAACCCCCTCAAGGACCCCTGGTCACTTTGAGAACCACTGCTATATCATGCAACGTCTCATCATTTCAGGCAGTCTTCAACGCCGCCATCCCTGACCACCAGGCGGACGCGTTCAGCCCCCCGCGCACAGAGGAGCCTCTCTACCTGGACCCCGCGGTGGAGTGGCTGCTGGGCGGCCTGTCCCACTGGGACGCCGAGCACTTCCTGTTCATCGCCGAGAGAGGCTACCTGTACGAGCACAACTTCGCCTTCTTCCCGCTCCTCCCGGTCATCCTGCGGGGCCTGGCCGACACCCTGCTGTGGCCCCTGAGCTCCTGGCTGACGGTGCGGGGCCGCCTGCTGCTGGCAGTGGCGTTGGGTACGATGTCATTAGTCATTGTTGGGCATGTAACGATTTTATCGTAAATCGATTCAAATCGATTCAAACTGGTGCCAATTTAAATCTATTTAATAAAAAATGCATCGTCATACAAACAGCAGAGGGCGCGTAAAAAAAAGAGAAGAAAATACAGGATCTTTGTGAGAGAAATTATATAAAAAAAAAGAGTTTTAGTAATTTGCTACAGTATTGAAAAGAGGATAAGAGAAAACATAGTATTGTAAAAAAAAATCAAAAGAAGAAAATACTGGATTTGTATAAGAGAAATAATTAAAAAAAATATTTGTCTGGAGAATAATTTTGTGTTTGTGAAAAATCGTATCGTGAACCTAGTATCGTGATTGGAATGGCATCGTGAGTTGAGAGAATCATTACATGCAGGCCAGGGATTCTCAAAGTGGGTGCCGTGACGCCAGTCCAGGGGTGCCTCAGAATACTTAATATTTAGAATTCATCAATCAGTTTAACCACTTTAGACCAGGGGTCTTTAACGTGTTTCAGAGAGAGAGATGAAGCAGGGACCCCCACTACATATTGGATTCATGTTAAACGTGTGTTTTCAGACAATTAACCACTTAAACCCTCAATACTTAGTAAACTTGACCTTTGGCTCTGTACTTGGTCTGCTCTTTTTCCCCCCTCTGCACCGAACCTGATCTACAAGCTCACAATGCGTGACAGACGCGTTGTGAGCTTGTAGATCTGCTATTTTCTGCTAATGTTCTCCTCAGAATAGGGATGCTATAGGGTTCAAGTGGTTAATGTAAAAAAAATATATATATACCCTATCACACAAAGATTTGGCAGGACCCCCTGGCCCCAGGGGTCCCGGTCGGACCCCTTTTTGAAGATCCCTGATTTATAAGGTATAATTCTACCACAATTCCTCCTCCTCCTCAGGTAACAGCGCCCTCTTCCTGCTGAGCGTGGTAGCGCTGTACGCCCTGAGCAGGGTGGTTCTGCAGGACAGACGTCTGGCTCTGCTCTCCAGCCTGCTCTACTGCCTCACGCCCGCCAACGTCTTCATGCTGGCCGGGTACTCCGAGAGCCTGTTCGCCGCGCTCACCTTCGGCGGCCTGTACCTCCTGGAGAAAGGCTTCACTTTCAGGTAAATAGTAAATGGTGCATTTATCTAGCGCTTTTATCCAAAGCGCTTCACATAGATTGTGCATTACATTCACCCATTCACACACACATTCATACACACGATGGTGGAGGAAACCATGCAAGGCACGAACCTGCTCATCGGGAGCAATTAGGGGTTCAGCGTCTTGCTCAAGGACACTTCGACACTAACTCTGGGGGAGCCCGGGATCGAACTGGGAACCTTGTGGTTGCCATCTGGCCGCTCTACCGGCCACTCTACCGCCCCTGCAAGCTATCCAGCATTTCTTAGATCTTCTCTCTGTCGGGTGGAAAAACCTCATGTCCAAAACTGTTCAAAAATAGCAGATCTATATTACAAGCTCGAAACTTTTCTAGCTTGCCGATCTGCTACTTTTGATGCTTTTGTGTGACGCTGTAGGTCAAGTAGATCAAGTAGGGCATTAATTTACGACAAAACACAAAAAGTTAAATTATGGAGATGAGAGGTTTCTGCCTGACAGCAATGTTATTTATATAGCCAAAAATATATCAACCATTTAAGCGTCTCACTACCCGTCACGATGTGATGAATTTGTGAGCTTGTAGATTGGATATTTTCACTATTTTGGTTTGGTTTGTTTGACTTTTTTTCTGCTTATGATAACATGCCCAAAATATGTATTGATAATGATTTTAATAAAATGATTGATTACTTAGGAAAAAAAACAATTAAATCAATTGGTTCGATTAACTGTTTCACCCCTAACTTTCAGGGCCTGCCTAGCCCTCGGCATCGCCACCGCGGCGCGATCCAACGGTCTGGTGAACATCGGGTTCCTGTTGTACCTGCCGTCGCTGCACGCCATGTCCCGGATCGGCGCTTGTCGCGCGTCTGGTATAGGCTACGGCGGCAAGATCTTCCGCTACGTCTGGATCGTCGCTCGTCTCCTGTTCACCTCTCTCCTGGGAACGGCGGTCATCGCCCTGCCCTTCTGTGCGTTCCAGTACTACGGCTACAAGACGTTCTGCATGCCGTCTCTCTCCCTGGAGAGCGTTCCCCCGGCTCTCCTGTCGCTGGCCGAAAGGAAAGGCTACCGCCTCCCCGACCAGAACGGACCCCCGCCCCTCTGGTGCATGAGACCCCTGCCGCTGCTCTACTCCCACATCCAGGACGCGTACTGGGACGTGGGCTTCCTGCGCTACTTCCAGCTGAGGCAGATACCCAACTTCCTGCTGGCGCTGCCCATGGCCAGCCTGGGCATCGCGGCGGCCTACGGGTACTACCAGGCCAACCCGGACATGTGCCTGAGGCTGGGCCTTTGGGAGACGGGGGCGAAAAAGCGCCTGGACAAGCCCACGCCTGGATTCTTCAACCCACGAGTGTTTGTGTATGTTGTACATTCCACGGCACTCCTGGGGTTTGGAACGCTGTGTATGCATGTGCAGGTGAGAAACAGGGCTGATTATTCTATCGATTGCAGTTTTTTTAAATTAATCGATTAAAGGGGAAATCCACCCATTTTCAATATTTAACTATGTCATTAATATAGCATAAAGGAGTTGTGTGGAAATAAGAAAAAAATTAAAAAAAAATTAACATTGCAAAAAAATGTAACATTGCAAAAAAATTAACATTGCAAATTACACTGTGATGACTCATCATGGTGTAATTTGCAATGTTAATTTTTTTGCAATGTTAAATCACTTAACAAAGCACTTAAAGTAATACTAGGTAACGTTTTCAACAAAACTAAAGTTAAATTGTATATCTTTTGCGAGTGGCAAAAGTTTCACAACACCCACTCCGTGAATTTCACCCCCGGAAGCCTTTTATTTATATATTTTCTATTGAAAGTGGACTGGGGGGACATTCCCGGGGAAATGACGTTCCTGGCCAACGTCATGACGTCGTGGCCGACGTCCCCAGGAACTACCGCAACGGTTTCCTGTTTGGCCAGGAACTACCGCGCTATAACAAAAAGGAACCTCACGCTGATGTTAAGATAATGTAGGATTGGAAGATCGAAAAAGAACAGAAAAAGAAAGCACAGCTCATGGTAACTAATGCTCCACTGGCTAAGAGAAACGATCCGTAGATAGTATAAAACAATTAAAAGATCGCTTTTTGAAACGCTTCCGGCTTCCGGTGAAAACGAATGGAATTCTGGGTAATCGAGGATTACGGAAATTGTATGCAGTGACGGTAGTGACCAGCAGAGGTTGCTAAAAATCGTTATTTGGGATTCTGCATTGTATTACTTTAAGTATTGTTTTACACTTTGCCACACAATGCTGTCGTGCAAAAATTGTAAAAAGATATAAATGACAAATGATGAATGTGTACTCTCTCCTGATTGGCTGAAATGTCAACCTACCTGAAAATGCATTTTCTGTTTATTAAAGAGATGGAGAGACGGGGAGAGAGACCCCTGTTACTGAACAAACTCTCTATAGCAATGATTACTATCGGAACGTCTGTTGGGTGGAAACCTCACATGTCCAAAACTGTTACTTTTCAAATTCAAAAATAGCAAAAGTATCAGATCTACAAGCTCAAAATGCGTCGCTTCGCACCACTTTTCAAGCTTGTGGATCTGCTACTTTTGATACTTTTGTGTTACGCTGTAGTATGATCAAGTAGGGCTTTAATTTACAACAACAAAAAAAAGTGATTATGGCGATAGGAGGTTTCTGCCCGACAGCAAAGATATAGAGCTTTAACCTTTTCACACACACACAAAAACCTATCACTTATACTACCTTTTTAACCTCTAGGTTCTAACCAGATTCATGGCGTCCTCGTCTCCGGTCCCCTTCTGGATCAGTGCCCACCTGCTGCTGCTCAACGAGCCGCTCCTCCACAAGAGGACGCCCAGAAACGGATGGAAGCACATGCCCCACAACAACCCCATCGCTGACCTGCTGCCACACTGGAGACAATGCTCCCTGACCACGCAATGCATCCTGGGATACTACCTCTCCTACTGGCTGCTGGGTCTGGCGCTGCACTGTAATTTCTTACCTTGGACTTAAAAAGGAACACTTCACCCATTTTCAACCGTATCTTCATATAATTGGTCCTCACCAGACCCATAGAGAGAGAGAGTTGCATCACGCTTTGATCTCGCCGCAAAGCGGGATGTTGCCTCCTGTAGTTCCAAACATTGGAACTTCCTCCTTGAGATTGAAAGAGAACTTCCGCATTCCATTCTTACAATGGGAGTCTATGCTAGTGACATAACTCTCTCTCTCTATGGGTCTGGTCCTCACTAATGCTCATTGTAAGATGGCACAATTTCTGTCTACTCGCTCTGCGTCTCATTGGTGGACAGTTCAGAAACCTGCCTATGAAGATAGGTTGAAAATGAGTGAAATGGACCTATAACTCTGTGCACTGGATGCAATACTTTTCATGTAGGACTGGGCGGTACATCATGTAAGGCTGTTGTTCTCAACCAGGTTCATACTAGGGATGAGTTTAGATTTTTTAACATTTTCATGGCAGTCTCCAACATCGATTGTTCGGAGAATTGGACCTCTTGCGACCCATTATTTGGTCCAGATCCACTGGTTGAGAAACACTCATTTGAGGCACACTGGTTATGGATCTAGTGTCCTGAGACAGACTGTTGACTCAAACAGTTTTCAAATGCTTCAGAAGAAGCCTAACAGTCTGTACATGGGAAGCACTGAAAATCTGCAGGAAATAAAACGGATGTACCGCCTCCTCCCCACTTCCATTTCGACTTTGCAGTCGCACAAATAAGTCTCTACTGTAAATGAGTCTGAGCCCGACTAGCTTGGTGCTTAGCTGAAATGGAAATTCAACTGGTGCTCTTTAGTGAAACAGGTAGGTATATATGAAACTATATATATATATATACTATACAAGAAGTCGTGCTTGATTTTAGATCCCCCAGTGGTGCAGACAATCAAGGAAAAGCAACTAAAGGCCAATACATGCTTCTCCCGAACTGTAGCTCGGAGAGTCAGGACATCTGGGGATGCACGAGTTCTGAGAAAAAGTTCTGAGACCGACCGCCCATCAGAAGTTCGGAATGACGTCAATTTGTTGTTATATCACCTCACTTTCAGAAGAAAAGTTTGGATGTCGGAAGGAGCATGTACTGGCCTTCTCTGCACTCTGGGCCCTATCTTGTGCGCTGCCTTACCCCCTATGCCTAAACCTTTTAGGCATTTGTTTTACTATTTTGAAAAACATTTTAAAATAGTTCAAATAGCCGATCTACAAGCTCAAAACGTGTCGATTTAGATCGTCTATTTTAACAATTTTGAAGTGTTTTCTAAATGTTTAGAAAGTTTCGGCATATGGGGTAAGGCGACGCACAAGATAGGGCCCTCTGTCTTCAGGTGAATATATCAAATATGTATTTCTTTAACCAAGGCAAACAAATGACCAACGCGTGTCAACTCTCAGGTCTTCGTCAGGTAAAGCTGAATTCCAATACTCAAATTTCTGCCTCCTCGTTTCCTCCGCTATCTGTCCTCCAGCATGGCGGTGTTATGGTGAAATTGGTGACCTGCCGAAATATTTGACAATCGTGTAGACATCGCATAAGGTCAGTGTCTGAACGTAAATCATTGAGGCTTATTTATTAGCAGAGTTCAACCTAGCGGTAATTAGGCCACGTATTTAAAGACCTCCATGTAAGTTATGTGAAGTCCACAAGATGGTCACATTTCCGCAGGTCATCAATTTCACCGTAACACCGCCATTCCGGAGGACAGATGACGGAGGAATCGAGGAGGCAGAAATTTGAGTAATGGAATTTGGCTTAAGGCTTTTTTTTCTGGATTGTGTGCTGTGCGCCACAGGGGATTTAAAATTAAGTAAAGACTTTGGGGATTTTCATTTTCAGATGAAAATAGCTTCCTGTCACACCTTTTTGCGAGGCGCATCTTACAGACGCTCTGTAGCGTTCAAAGACTGTGGCTGTGCAGGAGTCGTTCTGGCTGGAGAGACTAGAGACTAGAATGGATCACTGTAGAGATGTGTTTCAAAGCCACTGATTGTCAAAGACTGATGTAGAAATAGGATGACGAATGGACCGTTATAAATTAAAGCTGCAATCTGGAACTTAGTTGAATGAAAACAACTTTATTTGAATCTATGTGGGTAGAGTATGTTAACCCATTAAAACCGGGAAAGCATCTACGTCATTTTAGATTTTTAGCAACACACGTTTTTCTGCTATTTCTGAACATTTTTGAAAAATCTAAAATATTCGCTTCTGGGAGTCCCTGGCACAAAACATTTTCAGATGGGGGTCCGCACGGCCAAATACATTGTGGGTCCTTGGCCCGAAAAAGTTTGAGAAATACTGATTTAGAAGGCATTTGTAGAATCGGCCTCAGGTATTAATAGGTTAATACATTATAACTAGTACTGTACATGTGCAGTGGTTGGAGGTGGTCTCTCTACTCTCCCACTGAGACATTTAGACCCTGGTGGTGGTGGTGGGTAGAACACTTCACGGGTTTACTGGCAAGTAGTACTGCCTAAAGCTCGAGGGCAAGGTCTTACTCTTAGCTTACTGGTAGAAACGTTTGAATCCCAGGAAGGTTATACATACATCTCTATGGATTGCAGCTTTAAATAAAACCTCCATTTTGAAAGTTTCTTAAAAAAAGAAAAAAAGAAAGACTTTGAAAAGAATGTTGTTTATGGCGAAATGTGCATTGTGAAAACTGAATACGGTCAAATTGTTTTATTGAAGCTGAAACAGGATAAAGCTAATCTATCACCTAGTCCTACTTTCATCATACATACATTAAGACAGGCCAGTAATGTAAATGCTACTCTGACATTAAGGTTTTATTGCATTTTCTATACAAATGGAGATTTATGGAATGCAGTAGTAAAAAAGAAAAAGAAAAGAAAAGTCAATTTGCACATTTTAGCCAAACTGAGTAGAGTGGGTGTACAACGTGCTGGGAAGAAGAACTGTTTGCAATAATGACTTTTTAAGAACACTTGAGTTCTTGCTGCAATATTCTGATGAATCCTTTGTATTCAAGATGGCACTGCATGGTTAATAAAAAATAAAAAATATAGGATATGGGAGTACTGTTGGTATATCACGGTCCTTGAAACTACATTCTACTTGGTGCAGTGATATTTTGGTTGGTTTAAATAAGTGTTAAATAGCCGCATATTCTGATGGCAATCATTGCTGTACGGAGTAACAGGGGTTTTATGTTCAGTAACAGGGGTCTCCGTGACATGTCTCTCCAGCTCTTTAATAAACAGAGAATGCGTTTTCAGGTCGTGTTAGCCAATTTTGTCCGGTCAGGAGATAGAACTCATACAGGCTTCAGGATTAACAAGTGAAATTGAAACTTGATGACACAAAGATGTGAGCAGACAGAATTTGAACTGGAACACTATACAATTGATGCTGATAAATGGGTACTCTCTCCTGATTGGCTGAAATTGGCAACCCACCTGAAATCTTCTGGAGAGAGATGGAAAGACCCCTGTTATTGAACAAATAACCCCCAGCAAAATTAGTTAATATAGCATCACAATAATTGTAACCACTTTAACCATTATTTTATACTTTGGCTATTCAAAAATAGCAGACATACAAGCTCATAGCGCATCACTTCGTGCTATCTGCAATTTAAAAAAGATTGTGTGTGGGGGGGTTGTGTTGTTACATTCCAAAATCACTTTCTGCATAAGTCAATTAAAATCAACCTTTTGAGTTAGGCAGTTTTTTTTAATGTAATAAGCATTCTGATAGACTGAGAACATAGGCAATATTAATGCAGGATGAATCATCAGTGTTTGAAGCAGAAATAAATAAAGGCAGATAAACACGACTTAGGCAAAATGAGTTTTTTTTTCTCATGATTGCCTAATAAGTCAACTAGATCAGTGGTTCTCAACCTGTTGGTCGGGACCCCCAGGGGGATCCTCACATGTTTTTTTTTTGTTTTTTTTGGGGGGGTCCCCAGATGACAGTGAAGTGACAATTTAAGGGCTTTTAAGACCTTTTTAATACCTCGAAAAAGAAAAAGAAAGATCATTACTGCATCAAAAGTATATCAACAAATATACTATACAAACTGGTCAAACATTGGCCAAATTGTCAAATGATATAAGAAAGAGGCACAAATTGTGAAAATAGCAGATCCACAAGCTCACGTTGCGAGGCGTTGTGAGCTTGTAGATCTGCTATTTTCACAAAATATATCTGTGGGACCGAGTCATGTAATGCCTCAACTACTACAATTCCAAGTGCTTATCAAGGTGGGGGCGTCCCCAGTTCAAATATGATTATTTTGGGAAGGTTGAGAACCACTGAACTAGATGACTTCATAGCAGATAGTGATTTTTCATTTCTCCTTTCTTGAAAACCTTAAAAACATGACTTTGGCAATTAAGCTATGAGGCTAACTATGATGCAAAATAAGTGATGGATGGGGCTTTTAAGTCCACTGCAACAGTGCCCCTCAGTGGCATTAACATGCACTTCAACTCCTGTTTTTTTTTATTATTAATATCTTGCAGGCAGTGGCACCTCTTAATATGTAACTTATGATGTATAATTATGTAGATTCTCAGGGATTTCAGGTTGTAGCTAATGTTATCTGTACCCTACTTTGGAAGGCAAAGTGTGCCTAGTGTGTTGAATAATGCATCACTTAATGGATGATATAGCCACGTCTGTCTCTTGAGGTTTCAAAGAATAAATTATCTGTGCTTTGTTTATTTTAACACTTTAGTCAGAAGGGAAACTGGACATCTCAATTAATAAAATGCATCCTTAATGTTTTCAGACTGAGGGATGCATGGATGGATGGATGATATACATGGATACTTTATTCATCCCTTTGTGAAAATTCCGGTAATATAGATTCCAAAAGTAATTTTGCACAACATGAAATTAAATTGAATGAGGTGTATGTTTGTAGTTATCAAAAAAAAAACATGGGCATAAATTGTTGGTATGTCATTGATATGGAAATCCAAGCAGCACTGGAAACTGTTGATGTAATGGTCAGAAATATCAAAAGAGACGCTCGGCCCGGACCGCGGCCTATTGGTCTGGGCACTTAGGCGCTCAATGTAGCCTGTCAGCGCGTCGCGAGTTCGAGTACCGAGCCCGACGGCCTTTGCTGCGCGTCATTCCCTGTGTCTCTCTCCCCGTTTCCTGCCTATCTTTACTAATACTATACAATAAAGGCAATAAAAGACACAGTCATAACATGCAACACTTTTACAAATCAATCGGATTCCCAAAGTGGTGCACCCGGCAAGAGAGTGGGTATTTAGAGGTCTGTGCAAAGTATATATATATATACTAGATTTTCAGATCCAGTCCTATTTTGCGCTGATCAGCGCAATGGTCACCGAGTTCTGGCCATTTGAAGTGGCCCCCTGGTGTGGCTATTCTGATGGCAGACCCCTGAACAGTGTTTGTACCGAGTTTCGGTGAGGATTGGAGCAACGTAAACTGTGGCAACGGGGCCCCTGGATGGCCCCTGGGGACCACACATGGCCCCTGCCCCCTGGTGTAACTATTCTCACACCAGACCGGACCCCTCCACCCATTAGGCAATTGTAATATAGGATAAATATATAACCATACGGAATGGGATGTATATATATCTCTCTCTCTTTCTCTCTCTCCCCTTGCCCCCTTCTTCTTCACACACACACACACACACACACACACACACACACACACACACACACACACACACACACACACACACACACACACACACACACACACACACACACACACACACACACACACACACACTTATATATAAAACATTCATCAAAAGTTCCTATTTTCTGCTCAGTGCTCAGATCGATCCGGTCTGAAGTCCCGCCTACTTTTTCTGTTTCCGTATCCGCTCTAGACCGGATATACTAGATTTTATTTATAATGCACTTTAAGCAAATCTGAAAGAAAGAAAGTGCTACAGAATAAATAAAACATTGGCATAAAACCCACCTAGAAAACATGGATGTATGCAAACTGGAAAGTGATTGATCATCTCGGTCCACTAGTCTAGTCAGCAGTGGTGTAAAGAAAGTACTGGCAAGTACTGTAGTGTACTACTTACTACTACTCAAGTACAATTATTTAGGTATTTTTACTTTACTGGAGTATTTCCAATGTTCTGTACTTTTACTTCTCCTCCACTCCATCTAAGAGACAAATATTATACTTTTACCCCACAACAATCATTTGAAAAATGTAGGTAGGCCTACTAGTTACTTTGTAGATTTAGATTATTATTACAAAACGCTTTAGCCCTATTTATATCTCGGCCATTTGAAAATAGCCACAATTTTATACATTTGAAAACTTGAAATGGGACATTTTCTCATAATGAGTACTTTCATTTGATACGAATACTTTTGTACTTTTACTCTAATACATTTTTTTATTCCGGACTTTTACTTGTAATAGAGTATATTGTATTTCTTTATTTGCTGTACTTTTTTCCACTACATGCTAGTCTAGTGGCTGAGATCAATTCCCAAAGCGAGCCGAGGGCGATGGGTGTCGCTTACCAAGCACAGAGCAGATCTACAAGCTATCGACGCGTCGCACCGCGACGCGTCGATAGCTTGTAGATCTGCTCTTCTTGACTAAAACAGTGACACCGTCCTTCTCTTCCTCCGAGGTGGAAAGACTGGTGACGCGAGGTTACCGTCCTTCCACCGTCGTCTAATACGTCAACCTGAGACCCCGTGACAACCATTCTGTTGGCTGCTGACGATAAAGGGAAAGCAGGACCCTCGTCCTTTAAAAAAAACAAAAAAACAATTACTACAAAATCTGGCAATTATTTACAGTTTATTAATCATAATTAGCCGTTATTAATTAATGATGAAAGGACCGGCATGGACCAGAGAACATGGCCGTTAAGAGAAGCAGCTTCGACGGGGAGGCTGGCTGTGGAATGTCGTTGCTGCTGGCTAGCCAAGCTAAGCTAAGCTAGCTAACGGCTACAGAATGGGGAACTATAACTGAGAAGAAGAAGCTCTTAACTTAAATAAATAACCACCAAACTAACTGAGTCATTATCTTAGTTGATATATTAACTAATTGAGTGGATGAGTCATCAACGTGGACCTCATCATCATCATATCTGAGTGCCTTGTAGCCTCTTCTTCCTCCTTTTGTTGTGTTGTTTACACTGTTGGAAGAAGGAAGGAGAACCATGAAGAACTGTGAGTACCAGCAGATCGACCCCAGGGCTCTGACCGTCACGGCCGGCGGACAGGGGTCCAACGGGGGGAAGGATCGTCAGGCTTTTCCTCCGCTGCGGACCCCCTCTCATGCGGGGGCCGGACAGGGACAGGGACAGGGACAGGGGGGCCGGAGGAAGTGGGAAGTGTTCCCGGGGAAGAACCGCTTCTACTGCGACGGCCGGGTGATCCTGGCCAGACAGAGCGGGGTGCTGCCTCTCACCCTGGGCCTTATCGTCGTCACCTGTGGCCTTTTCTTTGCTTTCGAGTGAGTTTGTTGTTCATTCAATCATTTCAGTTTAGGCATTTAGTGGGTTGAGGGTGAGCAAGCTATCTGTGTGTGAACTGTGAATGTATTTGTATACTTATGTATGTTTATGTCTTATGTTGTGCATGAGTTTATGGCAGTGGTTGTCAAACATTTCTATGTCAAGGACCCCCAAAATGATGTTTTTCTTTGCTGTGGACTCCCTGCCTCAAAAAAGATTTTTGTGCCAGGATTTTTGAATAGCCAAAGTATAGGTAAATTGGTTAAAATGATTGTGACGCTACATTAACTAATTTTGCTGGGGACCCCCTGGTAGCCCTGGGGGTCCCCGGACCCCACTTTGAGAACCAATGGTTTATGGGACCCCCTCGAGAAAGAGATGCTGCATCTCAATACATTCTAAATTTCTAATCATGTTCTGAACTTACGGAGTTAATGAATATATATTTTTTTCACGAATGTCCTGTTACTGTTCTAGTCCTGCAACGTATTAGCCTTGGATCAAGACTGTCATCATAGATGTGTTGACTTTTACTGATGTATGCAAATGTCAAAAATCAAAAATACACTTATGTACCTCACCTGCTGCAGTTTTTAACCTCACCTTATCGCTGCACCCTATTAGCCTCCTGTACACACTTACTGCTATTTATGCTATACACATATACTGTATTATGTATATATTTTAGATTTATATCCTGCGCCATTTCTCCTGGCTCTTCCTCTATCTACTGTATGTCCTTCCTCCCTTTTCTGAAAACCACAAATGATGGAGCTTGCATGAAAAAAGAAAAGAAAATTCACCCACTTCTTTCTATACACCTGTAAACCTGTGACGTGACAATAAAGTTGATTGTGATTCTGCCTTAACTCTGGCAGTGCACATAACGTGCACTCCCAGAGTTACAAAAGGGTAAAGTAACAGGAGTTTACAGCATAATAATAATACATACGTTTTTATACAGCACGTTTCTAGGTACTCAAAGTCGCGTTACAGAAACAAAATAAAAACGACTTTATTAGGAAAAAAACTAGTTAAAAAGGTTAAACTATAAAAGAAAAGTAAACAAAGGTGAGTTGGGATTTATGTAGGGAATCAAGTCTGAAAAGGTGGGTTCTGAGTGTGGTTTTTGGTGAGGGTGTGGGCAGCAGCAGTACTGTATGTAATGTATCTACGAAGAGGACACCAAACCAAAAACCATGGATTGTCTTCTCTTTGTCTCACTACAGCTGCCCGTTCCTGGTGGACCGCCTGACCGTCTTCATACCTGTGATCGGCGGGGTGCTCTGTGTGTTCGCGGTCGTCGCCCTCCTGCAGACCAGCTTCACGGACCCGGGCATCCTGCCCAGGGCCACACCGGCCGAGGCTGCAGACATCGAGAGGCAAATAGGTACAGTTTACAGTTTAGGCATTTAGCAGACGCTCTTAATCCATAGCACTAAAAGGGGAACAACATTACGCCCCCGCGTACCCACCCACGCGGGTCCGCGGGGGTCGCAGTGCGCTCCTCATGTGAAAAGAGGGCGTTTCTGCACGTCGTTGGGTAGAAAAAGGTTAAAGGTTAATTTAACTCGACATGGGTGGCCGTGAGACGAGCACAAGCGTGACGAATTTCACGGGATCGCGCCCAGTCGGTCAGATTGCCCACTGACTTTCATCATGCCTGACCCGCTCGCCTCTCATTAGTCACTTCCTGTGTGAAAAGCCATTTTATGCTGCGTTCACACACAAGCGGTGATGAAAGCTACAAAACAACCAGGCGGGACCAACTGCATTGCTGCTGAGTCACCATTGAAGTGTTGCTCAAGCTACACTGCTGCCTAAATGAGAAGGGTTGGGTTACATTAGGACAAGGAACTGGTTAGAATTGGTTTTTCTTCCTTTTTACGGAACAGAGTAAGAATTGTGGAGGGAGAGAAAAGGGAAGTGGAAATGGTGAAACTAAAACATGATTTATTGATGCTTCACTGAGTCATTGAAGCGCTTGGAAAAAAAGTTGAAGACAGCTCAACTTTTTTTTTTTTTTGTAGTGCGTCACAGAGTAGCTTCATTTCGCTTGCTTCCATTGAAAATGACTTGTAGCCTGTTTTGTTTTGTGGCTGTTGGTATGAATGCAACATCGCTGGGCCACTAGTTGGACAGATGGGATCAGAAAGCTTTGCCATATGGGGGGGGGATCGTTGTGGTGCTGACCTAAGCAGATTACTATCGGTTAGTGTCAAGAAGCAATCACTCAGGGCCAAGTGTTTCCCTCAGATCATTTAAAAAAGGGAGAACTCACTTTTAGTGCTCCAAACTATGGAAAAAAACAGCAGCAACAGACTGTTGTTGCATTTTTTTGTTTGGAGCACTAAAAGGGAGTTGCGAGCCCTCCCTTTTTTAAATATGATTTCACTGCCCTTGCAGTTTGTCTCGGCACCAAAAATTGGAGGATGTTCGTTAAATTGTTCTTGAATCCCTTGAATTTCTCAAAATGTTCAGATTATTTCTCAGTGCTGATTCTGATTCTCAAATGAAACGATGTTGGTTTGCCTCTTGTGGTCGTTTTGTTTTTGCTATAAAGCCTGTGACTCAGTCACCTCTGTTCTGATTTGTAACTGAAGACACGTCGGGGTCGTCCACATACCGCCCTCCTCCACGGACCAAGGAGATCCTCATCAACCAGCAGGTGGTGAAGCTCAAATACTGCTTCACCTGCAAGATGTTCCGGCCCCCGCGGACCTCCCACTGCAGCCTGTGTGACAACTGTGTGGGTAAGATGAACACACACTACACAGCATGCTGCACCTCAGCATGTTTACTGTATCGTTGCTGTCGGGCACAAACCTCTTTTCTCCGAATCCTAACGTTTCGTGTTTTTTCGTAAATTAATGCCCTACTTGATCCTGCTACAGTGTCAGACTAAATAATCAAACGTAGCAGATTCGCAAGCTCTAAACGCAGTGCGAATTGATGCGTTTTGAGCTTGTAGATCTGCTACTTTTGCTATTGTTTAAATTTGAATCCTGAAAAGTGTGGGTTAGGGCACTCCATGTGAGGTTTCCACCCGACAGAGACGATATGCAAAATCCGTAAGCTCTGACTTGCTCTGCCTTAAACCACATGAACCCTAGTATCCCGATTCTGTGCATGTCATCAATCCATAAGCCTTGAAATGCGTTGTGGGCCTGTAGATATATATTTTGTGGGCATATCAACACAAGAAAAGAACACAGAAGACCCCCCCCAGAAAACGTACATAAAACACTATAGACCTACACCCCCTAACCCTAATATACAGCACAGGATAACATTACACATTATACAATAACAGTTGGCAGTGCAAGGGAGTGTCAGTATCAGCTGTTCAGCAATCCGACTGTCCTTGGAATCAGCTTTATTGTCACATCACAGGTTTACAGAAACTGTTACAGAGATGGATGGAGTGTGACTTGATGCTGAGAGTAGTGGTTTTTAGATGGAAGGAGTGAGTGAACAAAACATGAGTGGGGGGTCGCCACTAGAGCTTAAGATTTCAGCCCGAGCCCAACGGGACCCGGCAGGTCGGGTCCAATTGGTCACGCATTTGTCTGGATTTGGGTCGGTTCGGGCTAGGCAACTACATGTTTTTTGAATTATTTTAATAATCCAAATAAATGATATATCAATTATTTTGTAGCGTATTGTGTTCGCAATAAGCAACTTGTCGTATAAGTCAGATCCAGTTGCAGGCAGGCAAGCACAGCGCGGTATATCATGTTGTCTCAGTCTCTGTGACTGTAGTAAGATGCGCTGCTGCGCAGCTTGACTGTGTGTGTGTGTGTGTGTGACTGTGTGTGTGCAATGTACGCCTGCTGCCTGATTTAGTGGAGGCCGTGTCCTCCGAGCAAGGCTCCTGTTTATTTGTTCCTTAATTAGGACGGTTATTACAATTATAGCCTATTTGCTCCAAGGAGTTTTTTTCAACCGTAGTCATTTTACCCTTTTCCAACTGTCTTTAACAAATTAACAAGATTTCATGAGAAAAAAAGGCTGCATGCAGCAATTAAGCTTGTTTAGAAAAATGTCGGGCTGGGTCGGAATCCATTAGTCAATTATGTATCGGGCTTTGGCTCGGGCTGACGTTCTGTCGGGTGGGCTGGGCTCAAATATTTAGGCCCGATTAAAGCTCCAGTAGCCACTACTGCCCTAGTGTGGTTTCGCTGTTGATGTAAAGTTAATGTTTGTAAAGCTGATGGCACCAGGTGTATTAAATTGTTGCTGTCGGGCAGAAACCTCTTATCTCCATATTCTAAATAAGAAAAAGAGGTTGCGGCTCTGAAGAAGGCTCATAGCCGAAACACATAAGTTCATTTATTGGTGTGTGCCAATAAAAAAGTGGAAATGTGAGTACTTTGTCGTCCATTTATTAGAAATTTTGGATGTGCTACCTTTTGGGGATTTTTTTTAAATTCCTACTTTTGCTCCATATTGTAACCTTTTGAGTTTTTTCGTAAATTAACGCCCTACTTGATCACACTACAGCGTCACTCAACATTCTCAAAAGTAGCACATTTACCAGCTCGTTTTGAGTTTGTAGAACTTTTGCTTTTTTCTTGGAATTCTTATCCTGAAAAGTAACAGTTTTGGACATATGAGGTTTCTACCCGACAGAGATGATATATTGTTTGTCCAGAAAGGGAAAGCTCAAGGCTGATAGGCTGGAGAGTATCTATTGAACTGTACAATGTATTACATTTTTTATAATTGTTATTGCAATAATATTGTAATAACAATTTTATATTGGTGCCAATAATACACACCAGACGCAAAGATGCAATGTGTCAATATTAAGGACATTCTTTCTAACACATCACACTCTCCCTCCAGTCCTTGCATACATGAAACCAGATGGGGCTCTGTGTGACGCAAACAGAGCAGTATGTCTAAAAATAAACAGAAGACGGGTGAAAACCCTAAACAGACAAACAGATAATTGACCCTTAAGGGTGGAAATGTGAGGTGGAACAAATGTCAGGCAAATAGAGACATTCCTTTCAGATGTTTTGTCTTGTGTTAAAAAGATTACTTATTTGTATATATTTTTAAAAGAATTATGGATGACAGAGTAAGAGCTAGAGTTCTCAACGGGCCTGAAAATTAAGGCCCGGCCCTAACTGTGCCCTACTAGACCGGCCCGAGGCTCGGCCCGGCCGGAACAACTACCATACTTTCAGGCCTGAAAACCCGAAAAAAGCTCTCAGGTTGGGTTCGGGCAGAATTTGAGAACTCTAGTAAGAGCGCATACAACATAAATAAGGCTATAGTCCTTCTTGCAGCTAGCCCGTGTTTGAATCCAACCTGAGACTGTTGGCCTAATGTCACCTCTCTCCTTGCCTTTCCTGTCTTTCTGTTCACTGTCACTTGTCTGAAATGAAGCAGAAAATGCAGGGGTGGGAAAAAAACAGAATGGCCTTGATAGAATGTGTAGGCTAGTTTCAACCTTTTGAAGAAAACACATTGGGTTGCTTTTTGGTTCTTGGCCTCAGCAGTTAGTACACACAACCCGGAGTCCCGGAACTACTTTTACAAAGTAAACAAATTTAAGTTATTCAAGGTTGAAGCGCATTACTGGCTATTTATTGGTAACTTCTATCAGTTACTCACTGCAAAAGCCTCGATTTCATGGAGAATTTGTGTTTGTGTCGCATTCGTTCACAGTTAATGAAGATTCCGCAAAACCGAGAATATACTAGATGAATTGAAGAAAATGGGTCAAAATAAGTATGTTTTATAAAGGCAAAAACAACTCTCACAGTATAATCCAAGTGTCTTGTATGTATCCAGTCAGTGTCCTCATTACCTTCAAAGCAAAGCATAATAGCTGAAATTGTACTATGCAAAACACTGTTGGGATAAACAGGCTCATGCACGAATGAGGTGCATGCCAGGGCGTGCATATGAACTCGGCTTGTGTTGAACCCCACACGCACGCCCAGGCACGTTCTTCATTCATGCATGAGACTGTTTGTACCGCAAACGTTTTAAATGGAGCGAAAATGCAGTGTTTTGAAAGTATTTTGGACACAGACTGGATACAAGACAATGTGAGAGTTGTTTTGGAGTTTATAAATAGATTTTTTTAATATAGTTTTATGGTTGTTAATCTTGGATCCCTGTGTTTTTCAATTCATCAAGTATTATTATTTTAATTTTTAACAAACATTCTTAACTCAGCATCAAGGGTTTGTTTGGGGGTAATTCCCTGCGACATACTAGTGTCATGACCAGGGGTACATTACCTTACATTCATACTGTACACTTGTACATTCATACTCCTGCCCTATAGGCCACAAGGCAGGCTACTTGCTTACTTACTTGTAAGCTCGTAGATGGGCTATTTTTTGCAATTTTTGAAAATGTTCTCCTATAATGACATGCCCAAAATAGGGATGCCAGGTTTAAAGTGGTTAACATGCACCAGGATACTGTGGGTATTGCAGATTACTGCTGTACATTTACTCCTAATCTCTTAAGTCTAATACATATTTTTCTTATTCTGTTTTTGCCCTCAGAGCGATTCGACCACCACTGCCCGTGGGTGGGGAACTGCGTGGGGAAGCGAAACTACCGCTTTTTCTACACCTTCATCATCTCTCTGTCTTTTCTGACGTCGTTCATCTTTGGGTGTGTCGTCACACACCTCACCCTGCGTACGTAATAATGCTCGCACCGCCGTCACACACACACACACACACACACACACACACGTTGGGACTTGATCACTTTGTGTTTTCAACCGTCCTGCACAGTAAACTCCTCAGTGGTTATTTTGTCCATTTGAAACCCTGAGGGTGTACGAATGGAACCAGATGGACCCGTAAGGGTGTGCACTCTGAATTAAATCAGGGTTTCTGCGTGTCCCTAAAAGGTCTAGAATCCAATAATCTGAAATTCAGGCCTTTTTAAATTGTCTTAAAACGTCTGAAGTACGACTTAAAAGACAGGTCTTAAAAACAGATTGGATTATGAAGTTAACGTTACTTTTATAAAGTTGTATTTACTTCAGTCTCGCTTTTAAACGTGTTTTGGGGATTTTTTTTTATTGATCACATTATAACAAAACTACAAAATGAAGACCAAAATGGAACCAATAACCAGTAATGCGCCTCAACCTAGAATAGCTTAAATTAATTTACTTTGGAAAAGTAGTTCCGGGACTCTGACGTTCTTTCATATCCTTTGTATCTTTTGTTTTGCCAGAACGGATGTGAAATAAGTCTTAAATTGCATCCATTATGGTCTTAAAAAAGTCTTATATTAAACGTGTTGAAGCCTGCAGAAACCCTGTTAATGAACACTGAGGATGTTTTGTTTTTATGGTGTAATGGTTTTAATGAGAGGCTGATGATGAAGGCTGTTTTGGGTGTGTGAGTTGCCTGTAATCTTCTCTTTCCCCCCCAAGGTTCCCAAGAAGGGAGAGGCCTTATCCAAGCCATCACGGAGAGTCCTGCCAGATATCCTTTCTGTACAGACAACATTCCTGCTTGACATCATCGCTGTCGTGTACAAACCTTTGTCTTAAACTGTTATTTTTTAAGAAAACTGAGGGAAAAAATAACCTCTCTTCCAATGGATCCAAAGTAGTTATTATTTTAGTACTTCAATACTTTTGCACTGATTCAATATTTATAAAACCCACAGACTTAACACTTTCACTTACATTTTCCTTTCGTGTGCTAATGATAGCAGATATACGCGATGTGAGCTTGTAGATCGGCTATTTTTTTTACTTTTGTGTGACACTAAATCCTAACCTAAGTTTTCAGAAATAGTTCTATCTTTTATTCAATATTTGTTTTACAAATATCTGCTGCTATGGCAACATCTAAAATTACATAGATGCTTTCCCGGTTTTAAAGGTATAACAACGTATAGGCTTTCACGGTCTTAATGGGTTAAAAAACATAACATTTCCAGTTGAAATATGGAGATGCAAGGTTCTCTGCCCGACAGCGACGATGATCAGTCAGCCTATAGATGCTGTGGTGTCACGGTGCCGCTGGTGAGCCGTGCATAACACATAACTGACAGTAGCAACACTGTTGACGACACGTTCCTGACAGGCCTTAGGGCTCTAAGCCAGCAGCTAATAGGATTAGAGGCATGGCCAGAGTGTGTGTGTGACACACACACACACACACACACACACACACACACACACACTTTGAAGTTAGCATGGTTTAAGTCACTGCTTTTAGGCAGATGGCCTTTGTTTCTATCAGAGTAGTGTTGTCTCATGTCCATATGGCATGATGTCACTGGCTAGACAAATAAAGCTGGCTGATTGTGTGTTTACACGAAGTGTGTGTGTGTGTGTGTGTGTGTGGGGGGGGTAGCCTCATTAGAATATGAATGCCGTGTTGTACACACGGTCAACAGTGTAGACCAGTGGATGGGGCATTGATCATAGAATAACATTGATTGTATCATGGTTGAAACAATTACCTCTGACATACGTTTCAATCAACCAGACCCCATCCACTCTTGTGTGTGTGTGTGTGTGTGTGTGTGTGTGTGCAATTGCACACTCGTGCACATTAATCTCCACACATGCAGCATTGTGGTCAACTTATGTCATGTAGCCAATTGAGGTCATTCTTCACTGTGACAACAATGCGTTTTGAGTCGTAAATTGCCTTGACGATCTCTGTCACTGTTGTGGAGCTGGTCATCTGTTTCTTCTCCATCTGGTCTGTTTTGGGCCTCTCGGGATTCCATACCTACTTGGTTGCCTCCAACCTCACAACAAATGAAGACGTAAGTACATGGACAGTTAGCAGTCCCCCCCCCCCTCCTACGATGATAGTGGAAGACTTATGAATAATGAATGAGCCAAGTGTACAGCTTTTTATTTTAAAGATATTTTTGGGCTATTCTGCCTTTATTTGGATAGTACAGAGTACAGGAGAGCGAGACATGGAGTGACACGCAGCAAATGCCAATGGGCTCAGGAATTGGACCCGCGACTCGCTGTCATGTTGCATTAGAACCTATATGTGGTATGCGCCTTAACCACTAGGGAATCGGCACCCTGTTCATTTAGTTTTTCAATGGCTGACAAAAATGTTTGCATGTGAACCAAAAATATATTTATTGACTCATTGTCAAGTGTCATAATATTTTCGAACTGATTCCCACCCTACCGGTATGCAAGTCGGACGGCGCTGAGTTTGCACTTCTCGGTGCGGGCACTCGCTCATCTGTCTCCTCGCTCAGGCGCGCCCAACTTGGCTTAAGCACACTTCTGTCTGTGCGCCTGTCTTGTTTGGAATGTTGGATGACTCCTGACATGAGAACACTTGACTCATGAAAGAATTACTTCACCCCCAAATATTACTTCACTCCCAAATTACCCTTTTTTTCAGTTCATGGAAAATGTTTGTTTGTGTCATGGTGAATGAAGAATCCACACACAAAAATAATTGACATCCTGGATTAACGATGGCAAAAACTGTATGAAAAATCCATTTACGTCTTTATAAACTCCCTACACCTCACAGTATAAACCAAGTGTCTTGTATCCAGTCGTATCCTCATGACTTCCAAAACACCACAAAAGTTTACTATTTAAAACACTTCAGTCTCATGCACTAATGAGGCGTGTGTGTCAGTTGTGCATGGGACTGTTTACACGGAAAGTGTTAAAAGATATAGTAAAGTTTCAGCAAAAATACGGTGTTTTGGAATTAATGAGGACACCTGGATTATACTGTGAGAGCTGTGCTGAGAGTTTATAAACATGCTTTTGATATAGTTTTGCTGTTGCTAATCCTGAATCCCTATATATCCCGTTATTCAATTCATCGAGTATATTCTCTTCGTTTTTGGATTCTTCAATCTCTCTGAAGGAAAGGAATATGACGCAAACAAAAATTCCCCACAAATTTAGGACTTCATGGGGTGAGTAATTGATAGAAAAAAAAGTATTCCTTAAGTCTTCCCCTGCCATCCTAGGAAAACAAAAATATAGCGTACAGTTTACACCCACATCAATCAAAACATGCTTCATTTGGAATTGTTTTGTGCTTCACTCTGCCAAAGACTGTAGGCCTGCTGCAACTATCCATTATTTTATTAGTGATTATTCTATCGATTCCTTTTTCGAATAATCGAGAAGGTAGTCTTCTGAGAGCAGTTTTTTTTGTATGGAAAAAAAATATATCAACAAATTGATTACCCACTTAAGCATTATTTCATTCTTCCTTCATCCAAATATAGTGAAGATAGCCAAACTTCAAGCATACAACGCATCGCAGCTTGTAGACTGGCTATCTTCACTATTTCTGAATTTCTTATCAATATTTTTGAAACTTTTCGCCTGTAACGACAAGCCCAAAATAGCTGGGATAGATTATTGATAGATTATCTTATTAAATGATCCATTATTTTGTGTAATCGATTAAATCGATTAGTTCAACTCTAAAGCTCCTTACACACCGGGGGCGATTTTTTTCATGCGAATAATACGTCGTTTTTAAAAAACCTTATAAAGTCAATGCAAGCTTCCACGGAGCGAAAAGGCGAAGCGAAAAAGTGTATTTTAATTATTCGGAACGAGTCCGAATTTTGCGTATATTCGCATAATCGCCGGTGTGTAATGACCTTAAGACACTGTTTACGTAGCTGTGTAACAACACACTGCTGTGTTTTCCATGATGCAGATAAAAGGCTCCTGGTCGAGTAAAAGAGGTGCAGAGGAGACGGGGAATCCATACACTTACAACAGCATCTTTACAAACTGCTGCGCAACGCTGTGTGGGCCAATGCCCCCAAGGTCAGTACCACTGTAACCCTGTGTGGGCCCATCTACAAGCTCACAACATGTGAGCTTGTAGATCTGCTATTTTCACTGCTAAAAATATGTATGAAATGTTTGACATGCATACTGTATTTTTTTTCTGAAAATCAACATTTTCTTTCTTTCTTTCTTTTTGAAAATCTTTTAAAATAATACAAATATTGTTGGAAACCGAGAAAAAAAGAAGGGATATTTACTTGTGACCGATAAAAACGGGTCCCTTTCGACCCACTGTTTGTAAAAACCCTGCTGTATAGTATCACTCTGACCCCATCCTCTTTGTTTCTTCTGGGCGTTCCGCAGCCTGATCGACAGGAGAGGCTTCCTGCCTCCCGACGAGGCGCTCCCCACCACCTCCTCTTCAGACGTGGAGCTGCCGCCCTTCATGGCCAAGAACGACTCACACATGGTAGGATCAGACACCTTGTGGTCCCCCACTAATGCCCCCCACCCGATGGTATAGCTCCCAGTGTTCCAACCCCTGCCCTGCCCCGCCCCCTGCCCCACCCTGTGTGTGTGTGTGTGTGTGTGTGTGTTAGCTTTCCCTACTGTAGGTTGGTCTGTGTTCAGGTTCCTCCTCAACGTTAATCTGCTGCTGTACCCCGGAACGCACTGAAGCTGTGTCCTCCGCATGGATTTGAAGTTCTCAGTCGGCAAGAGTATTAGAATGGATCAAAACTAAGCAATAGAAAACATGTGCTTTGAAAAAAAAGAGGAAAAGATCTGAACACAAAAAAGTGAAAGAGGATGTGGAATTAAAAGTAACTTTAATGTAGTAACCCATTTAGACCTGGAACACCTATACGTGTAGTTGCTGCTACAGTATTTATTTAGATTTCTTTCAGGAAACTTAGGTCAGGATTTAGAAGGCGTTTCGACCAGGAGCTGGTCTTCATTCATCAGTCGAGAACTGTTGAAGTTCTTCTCCATTCTACATCCTCTCCTCCACTTTTTGTCCGAGTTGCCAAGTTGCTAGGATCCTTTCCTCTTTTTTTTTAAAGTCTTCATTCCCGTTGATCCTAGAAGCATCATCAGTATACTTTTATAATGTTTTATCTAGTTTTTGAGCACATGGTTGGCTTCTTTGTTTTTAATTATTTTCTCTGTTTCTCTTGTTTAAATTGTAAAATTGATGTTCAGAAGCATCTTCCGTTAAAAACCCTAATGGGTCTCGGATATATTTCATAAAAAGCAACCTGCGGTTTCTTCAACTGGTTGGCTGTATGTAGAACAGCGGGAACACAATACCTAAACACCATCGTTCTACATGTTGTGGTTATTGTTTGGGACACTAACACAGAGCTAGTGTGGAGGCCTCCTCTCACACTGTTTCACAAGTCACAGATTGGGACGGACGTCCTGAGATTTGTTTTTACTTTACTCCCTGCTGTGTCCTTCATTACGGCGCATGTTTCACATTTTCTACTGAGTGCTTTTAAAAGTGCGTATCGCTCCATTAGTATTTTACAAGTTTTTTGTTTTAATTATTTTTTACCTTCTACCTTCTGCCTTTTCTTTGATCTACCTCCTTAATAAAGTAGTTTTTAGTTGTGTTGTAAAGGGCTGAGGTTGTATGGGTACACAAAAGTCCTAAAGATGGCTGCTGCTTATTTCTGTTTCGGCACATATGTACAGTATTTTGAGGCAACGGGTGTGATTGTTGGACTGTTTTTTTTTCTTCTTTTCTTTTTTGTAAGCACTTTAGCGCCTCTCATTTTTCACATGCTTTGAATGTGTTGTCATTCAATGTCGCCATTCACACCATGTTTGAAATATCTTTTGAGTGTAGTCCGTTCAGTTCCTAAATGATTGAGGCACGATTATATGTTTGAACTATTTATATCACTTTAAGGACAGTGTTTAATGTCTTAAATCAGTGGTTTTCAACCTTTTTCATATCAAGTACCATTATTTATTCGGCATTTGAGCCAGGGACCACCGTTTGATGAGATTTTGCCTCTCAGACCCAAAATTTCATATTTTGTTGTCGTTGGATAAGATTTTGTCCTCAATTCCATGCTGTATTGATGTTGGTACCAATAGGAGAGACAACAGGCAAACATTGATCAAAATAACAATTATTCTACATTCTTTAATTGTGTAGACTTACACAATTAAATTGTGTAGACGTCAATTAAGTAATGAATAAAGATCTATAAGGGTCCATTTGGTTACCAACTCTCCATCATTTAGCTGGGGACCACCTGGAACCCCCCTCAAGGACCACTGGTTGAGAACCACTGTCTTAAATAGAAAAAAGAAAATCTTTTGTTTGTTTATTTGGAATGTTGCCTCTGTTTTTTAAGTTGACTTATTTCATTGCACATAAATGTAAGACAATTGGCAGCATTTGTGCCTGTGTTGGTTAAATCTTTATTTCATCAGGAGCAGGAGGGTCTAGTTTAGATCAGAATGATCAGTATGTAAATAATTTATTTCCAAAAATGACATGTCCACTATTGGGGTGAAAAAAAGTCGTCAACGTGCCTTTTTCAAAATGATTCCTGATATAAAGAAAAATAAAGCATGTTCTATGGTTTTTCATAAAATGAACGAGTCATGTCAATTCAAGCCTTATTTTTTATACTTTGTGCAATGGTATCTTTCTTAAAAATTGCAGATCTACAAGCTGGTGTCTTTTCTTAAAAATGTGCAGTTCTACAATCTTGCGTCGCACGACCCGTGACATGCTGTCTTGTAGATCTGCTATTTTCAGTGTGTGATACTGTCATACATAATATCCATATACTTTTTTTAGTAGTACTTTTTTTCCCCCCCATCTTCAAAATGGACGGACCAACCTTTTCTGGATCAGGGCCCACTTGAAAATCTGCGGTCCACCCATCTGACCACTTAACCATTTTCAGAGCATGTTTATTTTAATGACTTGGATCAATGGAACTAACGTAGCATACTTTAAAGTTGCTATTTATCGGTATCACAAAGATAACACATTTTTCAAGGTTTTAAAGGAAAAAAATGCCATAACCTTTTTCTTTTTACATTGTTCTTTATATTAACCCTACTTAAAGGAGTAGTTCACCCAAAAAACATACTTATTTTCTATCAATTACACACCCCATGAAGCCTTTTGAGATTTTGAATTCATGGAGAGCCAATAATGTGATGACTGGGACCAATTTTATCCAATCAGGATAGAGAAGTCAGTCAGGATACAGATTAAACAAGTGAAAATGGAAGTGATGACGCAAATAAATGGAACACTATAACATTTAAGCTGATAAATGAGTACTCTCTTATGATTGGCTGAAACTGGCAACCCACCTGAAAATATATTTTCTTTAGTAAAGAGCTGGAGAGTCGAGGAGACCCCTGTTACTGAACAAACACAAAAAAAATACATTTATGTTTTAACCAAAAAATATCATCTTCCCTACCTTTTAATGTGTTATATTATCATTTAAATCTTTGTATTTTGTAAATTATTTCCTACATTCTCACGATAAAAAGAAAATGGCAGATATACAAGCTTGCCACGCTATGAGCTTGTCGATCTGCTATTTTTTAATAGCCAAAGTATAAAATATGATTAAAGTGGTTGAAATGATTGTGACGCTGTATTAACACATATTGCTGGGGACCCCCTGCTACCCCCCCCCCCCCCCTCCCCAAGGACCCCTGGGGGTCCTTGAACCCTACTTTGAGAACCAATGGTTTAGTGATGAATGCCTTCCATCCTCGCAGGAGGAGAACTGTCAGGATTTTGCTCTGTCCTGCACAGCCTGAAGGGGGCACTGTTGCTGTGTAGACGGCCCATGGTAAGAGTAGGGGCTCGGCTTCAAACCCGTCGCACTCATCTCACCCCCTCCTCGCCATCTGTCGTCGTCATGTAGCATGATTATCAGTAAATATCAACCCACAATATATTGTTGCCGTCAGGTGGAAACCTCATTATGTCCAAAACTGTTCACTTTTCAATATGGCAAGAATAGCTGGTTGAGAAAACTACTACGCGTTGTTAGCCGAATCTAGACTAATCTGCCAGTGCAAAAAAAAATAAGTAAGATTATAGTCTGGCCCCGCAAGGTTGTGATTGGATTTCGCTGCCCCCCTGAAGTTGTGGGGCACCAATCAGGGCCCAGTATGCAAATATGGGACGGGTTTATCACTAGAGGCATTATTTTTATCCGCCCCTTGGAAATGCAGGTTCCACACAGAGATTCCAGACTAATATCTACACAGTGATATTAGTCTGGCCATGCCAATAACTACATTGGATCCATTGGAACACAGGTTCCCTGAAAAGTAACTATTTTGGACATACAAGGTTTACTTCACCCGACAGCGGCGATATTATACGGTATTACTAATCCCCTCAGTTATTTCAATAAACTACATTGGATGCTTTCATTTTCACATGTAAGACAAAGGAAGGCAATGTGGGGAGAGATGTAGTCGATGGTGTCTGAACGAGGCCGTGATCTGGATGATTTCGTTCTGCGTGCCTCTTGCCTCTGAATGTGCATGGTTCACTTCACTGTCAATCACGGTTCCACACACTATTCCTCTCATTAACATTGACTCACTCTCCTCAGTGTTGGATGAAACTTCACTTTTCTTTCAACGTTGGTGTCCTCCTGTGTGCACTATAGGGTTGGGATCCAGAACCGGATCCAACATTGATGAACCATTAACGGTAGTGATCGACTGGTTTTTCAGTGGCAGATAGATAGATGGATCGATCGGGAAGACCCGATGGCCGACCAAAAAACTATTATCTTGAAGCATAATGAAATACAACAGTAATAATGTGAAACGGTAATACTCACATAACTAAATGCAACAAATAGAACTGCCCTGACTGGTAGTTTTCTCCCACAAACCAAGACATCTACAAGTTATGAACCTGTTTAGATACCAGGCACTTGCTCATGGACGTAGAAAGCTGTGATCGGTGTTCTAAACTACAGATGGGGCCAAAAAAAAAAGTCGACAGGGTAGCACCATAGGAAGCACAATAGAAGACAGGGAAGCACCATGGAATACAGGAAAGCACCATAGGAAGCACCATAGATGACAGGGAAGCACCATAGGAAGCACCATAGATGACAGGGAAGCACCATAGGAAGCACCATTTAAACCATCTCGTCCAAAGGGAACCGTTAAGGAGTTGGACCGTTAAGAGGCAATCGTTTAAAATCCTAAAGGATCCCAACCCTAGTGTTCGGTCCCATGATCAGTGATCCTCCGCACAGGGCTCTCTGCTGTTTGCTTGGTGATCCATTGTTACATAACACTCCCTTCCGTTCCATCTTTTGCTATCAGCCCTCGAGCAAATGCAGGAAAAGAGAAAAAAGGGCTTCCGTTCTTCTATTCTTCTTCTGCTGTTGTTATTTTTTTCTCCCTCACCTTGTGTGGACGGTATTTTCCCTTTATTAATCTGACTCACTTCCTCTGTGTTGCTACTGTACCTTCATCTTAACCCACTGACCTACTGCCATTGTTCTCCTCCTCATCACCGTGCTGGATGCTTTGTCCTGAACTAACCTTGGCTTCATTCATTCACATCAGAAGAACCCTTGGGTGCTTACACTGTGCTTCACTAACTGTGTGTTACTGGCTTTATTCATTCACTCCATCTCTTGGCTGCCTTGACCCATTAAGACCGGGAACGCATCTGTGTAATTTTTTTTAGGTTTCTTTGGGCTATTCAAAAATAGCAGATCTACAAGCTCATAGCGTGGCGCTGAGTGCAGCGCTGTGAGCTTGTAGCTCTGCTATTTTTCTATTGTTTTTAAGATATTAAATATATATATTTTCCTTCATTGATAGGATAGTAGGCTGACAGGAAATGGGGAGAGAGATGGGGGGGAAACATACAGCAAAGGTCGTCGGGATCGGGAGTAGAACCCACAACACACTGGCAAGCTGGATTACCAGCATATGTGGTATGCGCCTGGACCGCTAGGCCAGCGGACGCCACGTAGCTCTGCTATTTTAGAAAAATCGTGAAGATTTGTGCAAATCTTTGAATATATATATATATTTTTTTAAAGCTCCTGGGAGGGTCCCTGGAACAAAATATTTTGAGAAGGGGACAAATTCATATAATTTTGGGTGGTCCTTGACATGAAAAGGTTTGAGAACCACTGATATTATAGCTACATAAGTGTTTCAGAAAGTTTAGATGGATTTAGAAGACATTTGTAGAATCCCCAGAAGCAAAGAAGCAAAATGTAAAAAAACATATATATTCAAAGATTTGCATGATTTTTCAAAAATAGCAGATAAACAAATTCATGAGCTTGTATATCTGCTATTTTTCAATGGCCAAAGAAATCTTAAAATGACATCGATGCGTTCCCGGTCTTAATGGGTTACCGCTTATGTGGATCATCTTGCCCTTTAAGCCCCCTTGACTTCCGTGACCTCTCTTGTCTTGACCCTGTTCCCCCCACACAGTGCACACAGAGCACCAAAGACCTGCTGGAGAGGATGCTCCGCTCCCCCGACGTCCACAGCCTGTGTTGTCCCGGCGCTCCCAAGACCAGTCCCCTGGGCCAGGACCAGTCCGCCGCCTCCGCCGCCGCCGCTGGGGAGGAGCCTCCCTCCTCCTCCTCCTCCTCTTCCTCCCTGGGCTGCCTGAGACAGCAGCAGCATCACATAGGAGGCGCTCCCTCCTGCCCCCCTGCGCTCGGCAGGACCGACGACACCAGGGCCTCGCTGCACTCCATCAACCCTGCCTTCCGCCTGGCCTCCCCGTCCCCGTCCTTCAGCCTCCGTGGGGGACCCCTGATCCTGCAGGGGGACGCGCCTCCTGACATGGGCTTCGTCCCGCTGCAATGAGCGCAGGGAGGAGGAGGCGGGGGTACATCCAGCCAGCCCCCCCCGCGAGAGGAAAAGCTACGTCACGGCGAAAGACTTTAGGACTCTTTTCCACTACAAGAACTTAAGTGAGCCGAGTATAGTCGCACCGTGAAACGTATTTCATCACGGGTTCTGGTTTTTGTTTCCATTACGCTGCTGTGGTTCGGCTTCAGATACAGTTCTCAGAACGTTGCCTGTCGGGGCTGGAACCCTCTTATCTCCGTATGTAAACCTTTTTATGTTTTTCATGAATTAATGGCTTACTTCGTCATACTCTACAGTGTCACACAAAAGTAGCAAAAATTGCTACTTTTGTGGATTTTTTTCCACCCGACAGCGACGAGAACCTAATTTGGGTCCTCAGGAGGTGGCACTAACACTGAGTACTGGGAGAACCCACAACTCGGAGCTTATACTTTAAAAATTGTTCTAAAATAGCTGATCTACAGGCTCCACAACGCGCTGCGCCGAGATGCGTTGTGAGCTTGTGGAGCTGCTGTTTCGCTTTTTTAAAAAGTTTTTTACGACGTACCTCCCTCCTTCAGGGTGGTTGTGGTTCTAATAGAAAACTACAAAAAAAACAATCACAGACCTTCACTGGTTCTGGAAGGTTCTGGGTTAACCCTTTCATAGTCGAAAAGAGCCATTGTGTTGGAACAACTCGCTGAATCCCCCCAACAATCCTGATCTCCCGTCGTCACAAAGGGAACCCGTCATGGCTTTTTGTGAGGAGACCCCTTTTTTTATTATTCAGACTGCCGCTTTTTCTATCTCAGGATTCCGTTCTGCTGCCGAGTTGATAGTGAGTTGATGGTTAATTAAAGAGGGTTGTTAAACTTAGTAACACTGTCAAGCACAACAAATATTTTATAACTCCATACTATTTTATTCCCCTTTTAATTGTTTTGGGCTGATGCTATTAGCACCCAGGTGTCAGTAGCCAACAGTGCTATTTGACCCCTGGGGTGGAATAGCACCCGGGTGGATTTAGCACGACAGAGACAAGCACCCACATAGCGAACCACGTTATTTGCACCCGGCCGTATGTATGTTTCTCAAACATTTTCAAGTCAAGGACCCCCAAATTGGTTTGGCCGCGAACCCCCACCTCAAAATCTTTTGTGCCATGGACCCCCATAAGAGAAGATTTATTTCTGTTTTCAAACATTTTCGATAATTTTAACAACACAAATGTTGTATGGTGGTCCCCCTGGCTCAAAATGTTTTTCAGATGGGGGGGGGGGGGTCTTTGGAGAAGTTTGAGAGCCAGTGAACCAGTGATGTACAGTACTATTGGGTTCAGTCCCCCAATCTTATGCAAAGTTAAACCAACCCTGGACACACAGGTGTGTTAGTCAGGGAACTGTGTGTGTGTGTGTGTGTGTGTGTGTGTGTGTGTGGGGTAGGTGAGAAGCGTCTGGAGACACAGACATTGAACCAGGCGTAGCAGGATGGATGGATGGGTGCAGTCGGGTGTAGCGTGCTGTTAATACTGTCTCTGCTGTTCCTTTTTTTAGTTTTTTTTTAATATGTGTGCGTCTTGTGTGTTAAGAGTACTGTTTCTCAACATGTGGTCCGGGGCCCACCACCAGGCCAGGGGGGAGGGGGGTCCAAATGGATCCTTACAGGGTCTGTAACTCTCACAGTTAAATTAGATGGAACCAAATGTTCCATCTGTACACTCTCAGAGTTGCAGACCCGTAAAGGGACCATTTGAGGACCCCTGGTGGTCCTCAGACCGACGTTGAGAAACCGGTGTGTTGGTGTCCATTTTAACACTGATAGTGAGGTCTAGCTTGACGTTTTTGTTTTGGTTTAAAGGGTGCATCACTAATAGTAGGAGTCTGTGATGCAGAGAATATATACTTGTTGAAAAGTAATTTCTGTGGAACTATTCAGGTATCGTTTTATCGTGGATAATCTTCCTCGTCTGAAATGTAATGGCACATGAATCATGAACATTTGCCACCACTGTGGTTTTTTAAAATGAACATTATTTTCCACTCTGCGCATTCATTCATTCATTCATTAATTCTTTCATTCATTAATTCTTTCATTCATTCATTCTTTCATTCATTCATTCATTCATTCATTCATTCATTCTTTCATTCATTGCAACAAAAGGGATTGATTTGAATCAAAAAAACAAATCCCCGACTGCAGTATTTATAAATGACTCAGTGTTTTTTTCTATTCATTTCAACTACCATTGTGTATGACGAGCTAGTATAGCATTGTTTTTTTGTTCCGTTTTGTTTTCTCGATGCACATTCACTGTTCTACTGTACTACACTGTATTATGTTTGGATCGTGGATGTACAGTACCGTATGTTAGGGAAACGATGCACAGGCTAGATGTGACCAGTGGTGGGCCAAGTACTTGGATATTTATACTCGAGTAGCAATAGGACGATATACATATCGACATGCTGTCGGGCAGAAACCTCTTATCTCCATATTCTAACTTGTTTGTGTTTTTTTTCGTTAACGCCCTACTTGATCACACTACAGCGTCACACAAAAGCATCAATAGTTTGCGCCGCGTTTCGAGCTTGTAGATCTGTTTTTGAATTTGAATCCTGAAAAGTAACAGTTTTGGACATATGAGGTTTTTCCACCCGTCAGAGACGATATACGGTATATACTCTGTTGCAAGTAAAGAAGGCCTGTATTCGAAAAATTACTTGTGTGAAAGTACAAAGGTATTGGCATCAAAATTTCAAAAGTTTTAAACATTTTGGCGCAATCTTTAAAAGATTATTATGAGCTTGTAGATATGCTATTTTTTGATATCCAAATTATAATACGGGGATTAATAATTGGTTAATGTGTGTTTTGTAATAATCTAAATCTACAAAGTTAACTTATAACTAAGAGTTTTCAAATAATTAGAGTAGTGAAAGTAAAGTTAAAAGTTCCTTAAAGATTGTATTCGAGTACAGTACTTGAGTAAAAGTTCTTGGGCTACTGTCCACCACTGGACGTGACATCATGTTTGAACCCAGAGTAATGTTCTAGGAAGGTTAGGTGACACTAGGGTACAGTAGATGTGACCTTTGCCTACGCTAGTGGCATGAAATGTGATCCCCCTTCCCCCTAGTCGTTTGGACTACTCTGCTGTGACCGTACACTGCAGGTAACCACAAGGGGGCAGAGTCCACCATCATTAAAATGTGGATTACACTAGTGGTCACACCACATGGTAGAAATGTGAAACAAACAGTATGTCTAGAAGGGCCCTTGATGCTTCTTTGTTTGAACATTGAAATAAGCTGTAGATAGTTTGTGAAAACCCACTGTGTGGTAGTCAACATGTCTTATTTATGCATCTATATCAGTTGTTCACAAACTTTTTTTATTTTATTTTTTATTTCACGGACCCTTGTAACTCTGAAAGTGTAGAAATGTCTACACTCTCAGAGTTCTAAGACCTGTAGGCTAAGGGTCCATTTGGAAGCCCCTAAAGGAACACTGAGGGTCCCTGGACCCCACTTAGAGAATTAAAAGCCACGGGTTATACTCAAGTGTGTGTGTGTGTGTGTGTTACAATTACAAGCAGGGCTTGTATGAGCATATGGGATGTTTTTTTGTTTCTGATGTTTTTTTGTATTTTGTAGATTGTAATGAATATCAACAGTGGAACTGTACCATTTGCTCAGTAAACCTCACCAGCTTTGTAAACCGTTTGAGTTGGGTTTATTTTCTGTTTATTTCCTGTTTATTTCCTGTAAGATATCCTGTGAAACCATACTAGCACTAGGAAAGAAAATATATAGCTACCGCCTACCGGTAGTGTAACTCTCATGGATTAAAGTTCTCATTCACCACAACGTCATTTGGATTCCATAGAAGTATTTTACGGAACCAAGTCGCTCACAGAAAATAGCCAATCTACAGGCTCGCGACGCGTCGGCTATTTTCGGTTATTAGTTTTAATATGAAAGAGTATTTGAAGACGTCATATTAGCAATAGAATACTGTATGTGTTTAGAAGCTTCTTCCATAAAACCATAATGGTCATAGAAGGTGAAATGTTTTACATATCGCAGATTAGGACTTGACATAACTCGCCAGTCGTGAGATTTTATTTTGCTTTAATACATGAACTCTAAATAGAGGAGAACCGCAGTGTTTCTGCTCTACGTTTCTTACCGACGATGTTTTGCAGGGTGCGGATAACTCAGAGGACTTGAATTTAGCTGACGTAGACATCTCACAAAAAGGGAATATTAAGTGGACACTGTGGCGGATTTGCTCGCACCGGGGTCTTCAAACTGAAGGTGAAACAGCAATAGCTCTTCCCTAGCATCAGTGAAGATCTCTCGAACTATACTTTCTTGTCTTATTAACGGACTAATAAGTGCCTTGTGCCGTCGCTGGTGTGAGAAATGTTCCGCTGGTTTGTACATCTGAAAGGAGGACCAAACGGTTATGGTTGTGCTGTTTAAGCAGTGGGACACAAGATGTACGCTTTTGGAGGGCGCTCCTACTGTGAGACTGACTTGTCCAACATGGGTCCGAGCAGTGAGAACTCCCACACGACATCAGGTGGAAGTGGTACCTGGCATCCATGACGAACAACAGCAACTGAAACAAGACTGGGTCCAATAACGGCCTGGCTTCACCTCCGCCATTGACTTCCTTATAGACGGCTTGACTCTGATAAAGTCTAGCCAATGATGTCCCATGTAAGGGCCTTTCTGTGTGGAGTTTGCATGTTCTCCCCTTGTCCCCTAGGGTAGGTACACCCTCACAAAAAACATGCAGTAATCCTGGTCTCTATACTGCCTCCCCCAGCCGGGGGTGCCTGATAGAGGGGAAAGGAACTGGTTGGAATAAAGTGTTCCTTCCACGCGCTACGTCCTACCGGGGCAACTATAGTAGAGCAGATAGTAGGAACAATCGTTCACTTTGTGATACAAGCGTGAAAATTGGCATGAACATTCCTTTAGGTCAACTCTTTGACTTTTTTAATAGAGCCACTCAAAAATCCAAGATGGCGGCCATTTTTCAAGATGGCCGATACCTTAGTGGGCAGTTAAGTGATATGATGGTTTATTTGGTGATACAAGCATGAAAATTGGCATGAGCAGTCTCTGTGGGTCACTTGACAATAGGCCACCCACAGCTACTTGAAATTTAAAGATGGCGGCCATTTTTCAAGATGGCCAACACTTTAGTGGAGCATTTAAGTTATATAATGGTTCATTTGGTGATACAAGCATGAAAATTGGCATGAGCAGTCTCTGTGGGTCACTTGACAATAAGCCACCGACAGCTACTTGAAATGTCAAGATGGCGGCCATTTTTCAAGATGGCCACCACCTTAGTGGACTAGTTAAGCTTAAGAAATCATTTAGTTGGTGATACAAGCATGAAAATTGCCATGAGCCGTCTCAAAAGGTCATTTGACAAGAAACCGCCCACAGCCACTTGAAATTTCAAGATGTCAATCTTTAAATGATACCTTTTCTCATAGAAATGTATTGGGTTCCTCAAAAAGCTCTGTCAAGAGAGGTTGTTTGACTGTGTTTTGTCTGACTCCTCGCCCACGACCTGTCCAGTTTGGTAAGACCCACCGGCATAGCTCTCAGGGTTCACTGAGGTAGGCCTAAACAAGCTCCCTTACCACGACAAGGTAACAGTCACAAGGGATATATATATATATATATATATATATATATATATATATTTTTTTTTAAACTAACAGCCATTACATGTGTCAAATAAATACTAAGGGGTGGGGATACAAAAAATAAGATGAATAAATTAGCACAGTTGTGGTGCTGATAAGCACAGTTGTGGTGCTGAACGGACAGTGCTCCAAAATTATGAGTAATGGCTAATACTGAATGGCAATAGCCACGGAACCATGACAAACGATACTAAGGAACTAAACTGAAAATGTGCTTCACTGTTAGATATGGCAGTGGAAGGCAGTGGAAGCAATGTTACAAAGTAACAACTGAAAATTACACAGTAATAGACTAGATAAAAAGTAAAACATGATGCGTCGATGTGACGAGGGGAAGCCGAGCCATAGGCCTCCACTTGAAAACACAGAGGACAACAGGGAATAACTCTGGCAAAATAAACATGCAAATAGGTTCTAGCAGGGGCAACTACATAGGCATGTGAAACTGAGTCCATATCTGAAGCAGTTACACCTTCCAGTACATGCCTTGGAGCACCCACATTTGGTCAACTCCCAACAACTCTCCGCAATAGGTGGAAGTGGAGTCCAGAAGACTTTCCACTTCTCGTCCTGTTCCACCCATCCCCAGTCAGATGGGCTCGGCATTTGTGGATGTCGCTTCAATGCCTGTCCCCACACGTATCCATCCTCATAAGAAGCATGTTTGGCATGCTCTTTGAGTGCTGCTTGAGTTGGTGGGATCAAGTCATATTGTCTTTGCTTTCTGGCAAAGAGATCAAGCCTGGCCTCGTTCACAGTTGTGACATCGCTGGACCGGTCATACATTAGATCTTCTTGGCCTCTTGACATGGATATCTTTGGTATCTTCAGTGTCTTCAGCAGATGTAGATGCTCTCTTTTGGGCCCTTTCCAGCTCTGTGTTGTTGAACCTAAGTTTACAGCTTGAATTATATTTTGCTCTGTTTCTTGTCGATGTGCTTTCTATGCCATCACCTTCATCTAGTCGGGTTGGACTAAGTAAGATAGGCAGAGCATTGATCTTATGAAATAATGGAACATTTCTTGCAATGGTATCATAACCAGTACGATCGTGCTCTCTGTTGAATAAACTCGGCTGAATGAGTTTTTCCTTGGTGACCTGCTGACAAATTAAACATCTGTCCCAGTTAGTTTTCACAACTGTTATGATGGCTTCTGCCATGTCTGCAGCATAGGCAGAGGCCGAGGGTTTATCCTTTTACCACCTTTTACCAAGCACTTTGATGTATGGGATACAAGTAAGTTCGTGCCTTAACCCTACACTTAGTTCGATCGTTCATCCAATGCCATTTAAATCCTGAGCGATCTGTACACCATCCGGTTAACTAAAACCCCATTAACCTTGGCTCGGCTCTCCCGTGCTGGCACAACCTGTCAATTCAGGTGCGGCTATCTAACTGTTTTGGGGTAAATTAGACAGCATTTGGGATACCAACTTTCAATTAGCTGACATTGAACCCCACTCTGAGTTTAACAGCAGTGATATATCACCAGTGTGCCCTGGTAGTGCAGATATTCACTCTTATCTAATCTATCTATGATCAACAAATCAACACAACTATATTGTGATGTGTTAAAAGTTGTTCTTTAGCATAATAATAATAATCGTATAATCGTCCTTAATGAAAAAAAAACATACATTTCTATGAGAAAATGTATCTTTTGAGGATCCAGGGGGCGGCCATCTTGAAAATAGAAATGTAAAGTGGCTGGGAGTGTTTTCTTGTCAAGCAACCCTTAGAGACTGCTCATGCCAAATTTAATGCTTGTATCACCAAATAAACCATTATATAACTTAATTGCTCCACTAAAGTGTTGGCCATCTTGAAAAATGGCCGCCATCTTGAAATTTCAAGTAGCTGTGGGTGGCCTATTGTCAAGTGACCCACAGAGACTGCTCATGCCAATGTTCATGCTTGTATCACCAAATAAACCATTATATAACTTAATTGCTCCACTAAAGTGTTGGCCATCTTGAAAAATGGCCGCCATCTTGAAATTTCAAGTAGCTGTGGGTGGCCTATTGTCAAGTGACCCACAGAGACTGCTCATGCCAATTTTCATGCTTGTATCACCAAATAAACCATCATATCACTTAACTGCCCACTAAGATGTCGGCCATCTTGAAAAATGGCCGCCATCTTTGATTTTCAAGTGGCTCGATTAAAAAAATTGATAAATGACCTCTAAAGATGATCTGTACCAAGTTTCACGCTTGTATCACCAAGTGAACGATTCTCCCAAAATATTGCTTTTAGCCGCTGCACTACTACTGTACCTTCCATTATCCTCCTATAAATGCGCAAAATCTCGTTCGTTCGTCCATCTGTCTGTGTGTTCGTGCACGTATACTGTAGTTCACATATCTGGAGAACCGTCCGACCGACCAACTTTAAACTTGGCGCGCATATTGCGACGACCCGAGGTAGTGCCGTGCCCGCCAATCCGCCATCGAGTCGGTCCAATAGGTGGTTGGTTGTTCAGAACCGCCGATCCGACCGATACACCCCTATTTAAGCATATGGGGATATCCAGGTGTCCAGAACTGCTGATCCAACCGCTATGCCAGTATATGGGCATGCCCATATGTATTTTTTGGGGGAGGTTTCTGCCTTTATTTGATAGTAGATTGGATATTCACAGGAAACGGGGAAAGTACAGTGGTGATCCACAGGAAACCTGTCACTGCTGTTGTATCCTACTGACTCACCTGCCAGTGAGGAGCCCCCACCGGGAGGTTGGGCTTGTAGGAATAAGTGCAGTAACATATGTCATCCTCCCCGCCTGGCTTCCCTCTCCCGAACACAGTCGTGTTTGTAAAGATGCTCAACAAAGCCGGATGCACCAAGGTGGAGCCGCACCCACAACCTCCGCGGTGGTGAACAGGCACTTTACCACTGCGCCACCCAAGGAAGACATTTAGTGTAGACGTCACCCTCACTTTGTCCATAGGTCTGAGAACTCGCACTCCAGTGTGGGAAAGGCTATCGGGACGTTGTAAAATGACACGACGGGTCGTACCCGACTACCCGTCATGTCAAATGTTGTCGTTTGGTCAGATGTTGTCCCTTGCCATCACTATATATATATAGTGCGGCTTGGAAGCGAGACCATGTTGTTGATTTTATAACGCAGTGGTTCTCAACCTTTTCTGGATCCAGGGCCCACTGGATATTGAAGATCTCCAAAGCGTTTGCGGCCCACCCAACTGACCACTTAAGAAGTCAGCTGATACCGTGTTTAGTGGTCAGATGGGTGGGCCACATGCACTTTCAGAGCATGTTTATTGTAATGATCAATTATTACGGCCTGGTGGGGGGGGGGGGGAGGGGGTCACAGCCTGAAAAGGTTGAGAGAGAGAAAATTCATGGATATATTTTGAACACTTTGTATCTCAACATTTGTATTGAAAAGTGGGACTTTAACTGCAGCAAAAAGGATAGATTCAATTGTGTGTATGGTAACCAGTAGACCAAATAGTGAGTTTAACAATATTATACATTTTTTGGAGTGCTTTATTCAAAGTTAAGATATTACATAGTATCACATTGCAGCAGCAAACTGGATTTGATGGATGACATGCCATGACTTCCTTGTATCTGTGGCCCAGCTACATTAAGACTAAATATACATTTTCTGCAGGTAAGTGCATGAGAGCAGTTTCTATCAGCTTATGAATATATTTTTATGATTTCTACCTTTTATCAGATAAATCGGTTCACGTAAATAAGACATCACATGCTTTCTGATCTCTTGTTTTTCGATGTGCACACTATATAGTTTTATTGACGCATCTAAAGAGCGCAGAGTATGTTTCTGTCTGTCTGTTTCACAATAATTACAATATGATTATTGCATATTATGCAGAGAAAAACAAGAGACCAGAATACAAATTGAGATATATCTTTTATTTTCCTGAACCAATTATTTTTATCCTGTGCCCTGTGTGAGTTCTCTCTCCTGATTGGATAAAATTGGTATACCGACCTGGAAATTTAATTTCTGTTTAATCAAGATCTGGAGGTACGGGGAGAACCCTGTTTCTGAACAAACAATCTATACCAAAATTAGTACCGTCAGAAGCAATTTAACACTTATTTTAACAAAAGAACATCACTTAACCTACCTTTAACTGAGACCATTCTGAAACCCCCCTGGATTGACTCATGGTTCCAGCTGGAATCTGTGCCCTTTCTGATCCTTTATGACCTTCCTCATTTCTGAGGTGAAGCTAACATAGTACGAGCATGGTACTCAAAAAGAAATGAAATGAAAAGAAAAAAGACCATTACTGCATCAAAAGTAATCAACAAACTATACTATAAAATCTGGTCAAACATTGGCCAAAATGTCTGAGAGCCGATTACATCTCCTGTCAAACTGTACATTTGGACCATAACAATGTCATATACAAATGCACGAAATTATAAAATATATATATGTAACTACAGTGCTATAGCCTATCAATAGTCTTTTATTGGCAGTGTAGCCAATTTAATGTTTGCTTTACTGTGACTGAAATATTGCACAAAATCATATTTTTCTTCCATCCTCTGTCTGTCTGTCTGTCTGTCTGTCTGTCTGTATGTTGTCAAAGTGATATCAGTCCAACTTGTCTTACAACAACTTTTTCCCCCTTTTTTTCCTCCCAAAAGTTTACATTTTGTGTTATTTTTGCTACTTTTCAAACGAGAAGGTTAGGATTAACCCTTCACACGCCGCAATGCAACACCTTGTGAGTTTGTAGATCTGCTATTTAAAAAAAGAAGAATATCGACAAAGACTGAAACTAAGGACATTTTCTTTATGATTTTAGTTGGTTTTGCAAACACACCATACAAAAAGCACTTCCAGAATAATAAACAGTATTACTGTTTATTATTCTGGAAGTGCTTTTGCTGAAAAAGTGTGAGGCGACCTGCAACGCAAAAGCAGCAAACAGGATGTTTTATTCAATGTTGATATCGATTACAAATAATATTACATAGCTGTAAGGATTAGTCTAATCAGTGTGATTGACAGGAGAGATGATCAGAGGAACATTAAGGTTTAAACATGGATGGAAATATGGATAGAGTCTCTCAGTGAAGGTGCAGCCAGTGAAAGAGTAGAGATGAACTCTGGTCTCCACATCATAAAAGGAGACCAGACCCTCCTCATAATCCACAAACACTCCCACTTTATGGACCTCCTCTCTTACAGGGAGGAGGACAGCACCTTCACCAGCAGCCTCGTACTCATTTCCATTCCTCAACATTATAGCCCAGTAACCATCGTCAGGGCTCAGATAGATGTCTCCCTTCCTGTTGATGGACTCTCTGACCACTCCTATTGTCCACTCAGTCTTCCCTCCAACCTGAACCTCATAGTAAAACCTTCCTGAGGAGAAGCTTTGTTTTCCTAAGACGCAGGCACATGGAAAGAATCTCTCTTTGTTGTCTGGCAGATTCTTCTCTACGTTTCCACAACGCATTTGTTTTCCATCCTCAGACAGGATGAGGTAGGGATGAGCTGTATCAGGGTCCAGAGTCACATCCACTACATATTGCTGGATTCTAATCAGATCAACATCACACAGCTTCCTCTCCATCTCTTGACTGAGTGTCTTCTCCAGCTGAGCCACAGCTGTCCTCACAGTCCCCACACATGAAGACGGATGGACATTGACCTTTGTCCAGTCCTTGATGGGTGGAGGGGTGTTGATGGAGGTGAAGTTCTGGAGGAGGTGGAGATGGTCTTCAGTGTGTGAGAGTTGCTTCAGCTCAGAGCTTCTCCTCTCTAACTCAGTGATTTCCTGTGTCAGCTCTTTAATGAAGCCTTCAGCCTGTTTCTCTGTTGTTTTCTGCTTCTCTTCAATCACATCAATGAGCTCAGCCTGGCTTCTCTGAATACAGCTGATCAGAGCAGTGAAGACCTGCACACTGTCCTCTATCTCTGTGTGTGCATCCTTCTTGCTGAGCTCTACTGAGAGTTCGACCTCCTGAATCTTCACTTGTCTGTCCTGGATCATCTGCTGGATTTCATCCTCTGTCTTTCTGTCATAATCGTCTTTCCATTTCTGACTCCTGAACTGTTGAACCATCTCAGAAATGAAAGTATTGACAGATACTTTTGGTTGCTTTTCGAAGGTTTCTTTACACAGTGGACACTGACACACATCACTAGTGTCCCAGTAATGTGTGATGCAGGTTCTGCAGTAGTTGTGTCCACATGGAGTGCTGATTGGATCAGTGAACAGATCCAGACAGATAGAACACAGGAACTGCTGTTCAGAATGGAGAACGCTGGCAGACGCCATTTCCACACACTGACGGTAGCCAAGTGGTTCACTAGATGACGTAGTAGTAGCAGAGGCTGAAGGAGAGGGTAAGTGGCAGGTGCTCTGTAGTAACCTGAGTATCTGGGCTGTCAGGACAAAAACCCTGGTTAGCTGAGAAGGTACGGACGGATCTCTGTCCTGCTGACAGTCTGGTGTTGGTTAAAGGTCTGAAGATGGAGTCTCGTTGAAGAGTTGATTCAGGGAGACGGTTGAAGACTCTGAGGGCGGTCGTTGGATCTGGGAGCGTCTCTGAGGTTACTATGCCTTTTATATCATTGGCTAATGCGCTGAGGTCATCCCTGTGATGTCACTATGAGTCTGTCTTATCCATATATGGAGTACTGATGTCAGTCATGTCCATATATGGAGTACTGATGTCAGTCATGTCCATATATGGAGTACTGATGTCAGTCATGTCCATATATGGAGTACTGATGTCAGTCATGTCCATATATGGAGTCTACGATGTCAGTCATGTCCATATATGGAGTCTACGATGTAAGTCATGTCCATATATGGAGTACTGATGTCAGTCATGTCCATATATGGAGTACTGATGTCAGTCATGTCCATATACGGAGTACTGATGTCAGTCATGTCCATATATGGAGTACTGATGTCAGTCATGTCCATATATGGAGTCTACGATGTCAGTCATGTCCATATATGGAGTCTACGATGTAAGTCATGTCCATATATGGAGTCTACGATGTCAGTCATGTCCATATATGGAGTCTACGATGTAAGTCATGTCCATATATGGAGTCTACGATGTCAGTCATGTCCATATATGGAGTCTACGATGTCAATCATGTCCATATATGGAGTCTACGATGTAAGTCATGTCCATATATGGAGTCTACGATGTCAGTCATGTCCATATATGGAGTCTACGATGTAAGTCATGTCCATATATGGAGTCTACGATGTAAGTCATGTCCATATATGGAGTCTACGATGTCAGTCATGTTCATATATGGAGTCTACGATGTCAGTCATGTCCATATATGGAGTTTACGATGTAAGTCATGTCCATATATAGAGTCTACGATGTCAGTCATGTCCATATATGGAGTCTACGATGTCAGTCATGTCCATATATGGAGTCTACGATGTCAGTCATGTCCATATATGGAGTCTGCGATGTCAGTCATGTCCATATATGGAGTCTACGATGTCAGTCATGTCCATATATGGAGTCTACGATGTAGGTCATGTCCATATATGGAGTCTACGATGTCAGACTTGGATATGCCAGTTATCTCCATATATGGAGTTTGAGGTGGTCAGTTTTACCCATAGACTGTATAAAAGAAATGGACAAAGCCAACCCCTGTTTTCTATAGACAGTAAATTAAGCCGATTGATCAGCTATTTGAAATCCGCCATCTTTAATATATACAAAAAAGCATCCGGCAATAGGAACCGGAAATCAATCCCTAAATGAATGCTATTGGTTGGGTAGCTTGTCAATCAAGAGCGGGGGGCGGGGAATGAATGCTATTGGTTGTGTAGCTTGTCTATCAAATCATCCCGCCCCTCCTAAAGCATAAGCTACTTTGTCGTCAATTTTAAAATAAATAGGACCATAATTTACCAAAACGCATATCATGATGATTGAAAGAAGACTTTAAACTAGCGACTGGAAGCATATAGTATTTATGACAACTAGAGGTTTGGGACGCTTCGCGGCCCTCACATCTAGACCTGATCAAAAAAGAGATGCTGCGGCCAGAAAAAAGGAAAGCTGCTGTGGCTAAAATGTTAGGATGTAGTAAGAAATTTAGTTTTATATTAACCGTACAATATGTAAGTACATTGAAGGCGGGGAAAGAAGCCTATATTATAGCCAGAGCTCTGATCAACAGTCTGGGGCAAGTTTCGGGGCAAATGGAGTGATCGTGTGTTGACCAACCCCGGACAAATTTTGGAGGTCATTTCAATTAAAGTAGTAGGATAGGATAGGATAGGATATTCGAATATATTCGAATATCTGCCAATTTTTAAAACCAATATTCGAATATCATTTCTGAGGAAAGTTACCAGCCCTACAGGCTCACATCGTGCCGTGCTGCGAGCTTGTACATCTGCTATTTTTGGAGAAAAGAAAAATGTTAGGAAGGCCCCTCTGTGCGCCCAGTCAGGTTCTGTCTTGTTTGATGCTGTCCAAATGTTTGTTTTACTGTGACTGAAATGTTGCACAAAATCTGATTTTTCTTCCATCCTCTGTCTGTCTGTCTGTCTGTCTGTCTGTCTGTCTGTCTGTCTGTCTGTCTGTCTGTCTGTCTGTCTGTCTGTATGTTGTCAAAGTGATATCAGTCCAACTTGTCTTACAACAACTTTTCCCCCCTTTTTTTCCTCCCAAAAATTTACATTTTGTTATTTTCGCTACTTTTCAAACGAGAAGGTTAGGATTAACCCTTCACACGCCGCAATGCAACACCTTGTGAGATTGTAGATCTGCTATTTAAAAAAAGAAGAATATCGACAAAGACTAAAACTAAGGACATTTTCTTTATGATTTTTGTTGGTTTTGCAAACACACCATACAAAAAGCACTTCCAGAATAATAAACAGTATTACTGTTTATTATTCTGGAAGTGCTTTTGCTGAAAAAGTGTGAGGCGACCTGCAACGCAAAAGCAGCAAACAGGATGTTTTATTCAATGTTGATATCGATTACAAATAATATTACATAGCTGTAAGGATTAGTCTAATCAGTGTGATTGACAGGAGAGATGATCAGAGGAACAGAGTTTGTACCATTAAGGTTTAGACATGGATGGAAATATGGATAGAGTCTCTCAGTGAAGGTGCAGCCAGTGAAAGAGTAGAGATGAACTCTGGTCTCCACATCATAAAAGGAGACCAGACCCTCCTCATAATCCACAAACACTCCCACTTTATGGACCTCCTCTCTTACAGGGAGGGTCACCAGCAGCCTCGTACTCATTTCCATTCCTCAACATTATAGTCCAGTAACCATCGTCAGGGCTCAGATAGATGTCTCCCTTCCTGTTGATGGACTCTCTGACCACTCCTATTGTCCACTCAGTCTTCCCTCCAACCTGAACCTCATAGTAAAACCTTCCTGAGGAGAAGCTCATGGAAAGAATCCCCAGATTCTTCTTTACGTTTCCATCACTCACTTGTTTTCCATCCTCAGACAGGATGAGGTAGGGATGAGCTGTATCAGGGCCCAGAGTCACATCCACTACATATTGCTGGATTCTAATCAGATCAACATCACAGCGCTTCCTCTCCATCTCTTGACTGAGTGTCTTCTCCAGCTGAGCCACAGCTGTCCTCACAGTCCCCACACATGAAGACGGATGGACATTGACCTTTGTCCAGTCCTTGATGGGTGGAGGGGTGTTGATGGAGGTGAAGTTCTGGAGGAGGTGGAGATGGTCTTCAGTGTGTGAGAGCTGCTTCAGCTCAGAGCTTCTCCTCTCTAACTCAGTGATTTCCTGTTTCAGCTCTTTAATGAAGCCTTCAGCCTGTTTCTGTCACGGTCTGCCCCCCCACAGACCGTGTCTCCTCTTCGGCCACTCCCTCTTTCCATTCCTTCTCTCAGTCCTGGTTACACACCTGTCCCCACTCCCTCATCAGCCCAGCAGTGCCATGCCAATTACAAGCCTGTGAACACTTCTCCAATCAACCTGCTCCCTATAAAACTGGACTCATTGCACACACTCATTGTCAGTACATACTTTGTTGTTCATATGATCTGCTGTGGAGTTTTCGTGTTCTTCGTTTTTGTGCTCCTGAAGAGTTTGAATCTGTGGACATCCTGATTACTGCTTGCAACTCCCGGCCATGAGTTTACTGGTTAGTTGTTTTGTGCTTCAGACAAGTTAGCATTTTCAGACTTGCTGTTGCGTGCAACTACTGCTTTTGGTTGTAAGCTTAACTTATGCTTTAATAAATCTCTACTTTGAAACTATTCTGCTTGTGGCTCTGCATTTGGGTTCAGTCTTTCTGCAAACCGTGACAGTATGTACTGACCATAAAAATGAACCCAGCAGAGCTACAGCTTTTTAACAGAAAAGTAGTTGAGTTTGAACATGTGGTGGCTCGTTTCATGTCATCTCCCCCAAACCTGCGTGCTGAACTCCAGAAGGAGATTACAGTACAGCAGCAGTGGTTTAAAGACAGGCCATGGGTTAGCCATTTTGTCCCCCACCTGGATGTTGTCTGTGGGAGGCTTAATAGCTTTGTTGAAACCAGCTCGGCCCATGCTTCCCAGCCAGCTCCCCGCTCCATAAGGCTTGGAGTAGTGAGTATGCAACCCACCAGCCCTGCTGCAGACCAGCAGAAGACCCAGTATGTGGACTTGCTTACGTATTTTTGCAGCCGTGTGAAGCTTCCTGTATATTCTGACCCAGTTCAAGAACCACATCTGGGCACAGACCTGGCTTGGGGAGGTCCCCGTAGTGCCAACAAACGGGGCAAAGTCTCCCTGGGTTGCCTAGCCACCCGGCCAGCTAGCCCCTGGCCTGCTAGCCCTCAATTGACTAGCGACCAGCCTGCTAGCACCCAGCCTGCAGCTCCAGATCCCTCCTGCCTTGATTCTGTGTTTCCTGCATCCGTCTCTCCCGGTCCGGCTCCAGTCCAGAGCCCTTATGAGGGGTCTCGCTTGGCCCTTTGTTTGGGCAACCGTGGGCCCTCCAGAAGAAGACGTGGTTATCGTGACCCCCAGCAGTCTTCGCGGCCCAGCGTCCAGAGCACCCTCCTGCCCAGCGCCTCGGAGCCAGAGCCAGCGCCGCCCTGCTCGCCGCCGCCCTGCACGCCGCCGCCCTGCTCGCCGCCGCCCTGCACGCCGCCGCCCTGCACGCCGCCGCCCTGCACGCCGCCGCCCTGCTCGCCGCCGCCCTGCTCGCCGCCGCCCTGCTCGCCGCCGCCCTGCTCGCCGCTGCTCTACACGCCGCTGCCCTGCTCGCCGTCGCCCGGCTCGCCGCCGCCCGGCACCCTGCCGCCCGGCACCCTGCCGCCCGGCACCCCGCCGCCCGGCACCCTGCTGCCCGGCATTCCGCCGCCCGGCATTCCGCCGCCCGGCACCCTGCTGCCCGGCACCCTGCTGCCCAGCACCTGGCTGCCCGGCACCCTGCTGCCCGGCATTCCGCCGCCCGGCACCCTGCTGTCCGGCACCCTGCTGCCCGTCACCCTGCTGCCCGGCATTCCGCCGCCCGGCACCCTGCTGCCTGGCACCCTGCTGCCCGGCACTCCGCTGCCCGAGACCCTTCTGCCCGGCACCCCGCTGATCGGCACTCCGCTGCCCAGCACCCCGCTACTCAGCTCTCCCAGAATCTACGAGCCTTCTCCAGCTGCCTCCATTGGTGACCTGCCTGCGGCCTCTGCATCCTTGCCGGCTGTATCTGCTGCTGACCTGCCTGAGCTCTTGCAAGACATCTCCCTAGATGACCTGCCTGCGCCCTCTGCACCCTCAACAGCCCTATCAGCCGATGACCTGCCAGAGCCCTTGTCAGTCATCTCCACTGGTGATCTGTGTCTGCCAGAAGTCGTGGAAGCCCTGGTCCTTGGCTTTCAGCTGACAGGTGTGTTGGACGATGGCTCTCCAGCGTCTGCAGCATCTCCTGTGGCGTCGCATCCAGCATCTGCAGCCTCCGCTTTGGCATCGCCTCCAGCATCTGCAGCATCCACTGTGGCGTCGCCTCCGGCATGTGCAGCATCCACTGTGGCGTCGCCTCCAGCATCTGCGGCATCCCCTCGGGTCCCGTTTCCGAAGTCTGCAGCTTCGCCGGTGGTCCCGTTTCCAAAGTCTGCAGCGTCGCCGGTGGTCCCGTCTTCGGCGTCTGCAGCGTCGCCGGTGGTCCCACCTCCAGAGCCTGCAACGCCGTCTGGGGTCCCGTCGCCAGAGCCTGCAGCGCCATCTGGGGTCCCGCCTCCAGAGCCTGCAGCGCCGTCTGGGGTCCCGCCTCCAGAGCCCGCAGCGCCGTCTAGGGTCCCACCTGCAGTGCCATCTGGGGTCCCGTCTCCAGAGCCTGCAGTGCCATCTGGGGTCCTGCCTCCAGAGCCTCCAGTGCCTTCTGGGGTCCTGCCTCCAGAGCCTCCAGTGCCATCTGGGGTCCTGCCTCCAGAGCCTCCAGTGCCTTCTGGGGTCCCGCCTGCAGCGTCCTGTGTGGCTCCGTCTGGTCATCCTCCAGATCCTTCTCCTAAGTGGTCATGGGGTTCTCCCGGTCGTCCACCCGATGTTGCTTGTTCTGCCATATCCCAGTCTCCAGGCAGTCCGCCTGACGTTGCCTCGTCTCAGCCTCCAGGCTGTCCGCCAGGCGATAACTCTGATGCATCGTCTCAGCATCCAGGCCGTCCGCCAGACGACAACTCTGCTGCCTCGTCTGAGCATCCAGGTCGTCCGCCAGACGACATCTCTGCTGCCTCGTCTGAGCATCCAGGTCGTCCGCCAGACGACATCTCTGCTGCCTCGTCTCAGCATCCAGGTCGTCCGCCAGACGACACCTCTTCGACCTCGTCTCAACCGCCAGGTCGTCCGCCAGACGACACCTCTTCGACCTCGTCTCAGCTTCCAGGTCGCCCATCAGACGACACCTCTCCGACCTCGTCTCAGCCTCCAGGTCGTCCACCAGACGACACCTCTTCGGCCTCGCCTCAGCCTGCAGGCCGTCCACCTGATGTCTCCAGCTCAGCCCCGGTCCGTCCTGGCCGTCCGCCTGACTTCACCAGCTCAGCCCCGGGCCGTCCGCCTGACGTCACCAGCTCAGCCCCGGGCCATCCGCCTGACGTAAGCAGCTCAGCCCCGGGCCGTCCGCCTGACGTAAGCAGCTCAGCCCCGGGCTGTCCGCCTGACATAAGCAGCTCAGCCCCGGTCCATCCTGGCCGTCTGCCTGATGTCACCAGCTCAGCCCCGGTCCATCCTGGCGTTCCAGCTGAAGTCACCACTGCCTCTTCTCAGCGTCCAGGCCGCCCACCTGAGGTCACCTGCTCAGTCCCGGTCCAGTCTCCAGGCCGTCTGCCTGGGGTTCAGGTTCCCAGACCCCTCCTCCAGACCGGGCCAGCGTGGTGGGACGTCTGGAAGCCGTCCCTTGAGAGGGGGGTACTGTCACGGTCTGCCCCCCCACAGACCGTGTCTCCTCTTCGGCCACTCCCTCTTTCCATTACTTCTCTCAGTCCTGGTTACACACCTGTCCCCACTCCCTCATCAGCCCAGCAGTGCCATGCCCATTACAAGCCTGTGAACACTTCTCCAATCAACCTGCTCCCTATAAAACTGGACTCATTGCACACACTCATTGTCAGTACATACTTTGTTGTTCATGTGATCTGCTGTGGAGTTTTCGTGTTCTTCGTTTTTGTGCTCCTGAAGAGTTTGAATCTGTGGACATCCTGATTACTGCTTGCAACTCCCGGCCATGAGTTTACTGGTTAGTTGTTTTGTGCTTCAGACAAGTTAGCATTTTCAGACTTGCTGTTTATGGCGTGCAACTACTGCTTTTGGTTGTAAGCTTAACTTATGCTTTAATAAATCTCTACTTTGAAACTATTCTGCTTGTGGCTCTGCATTTGGGTTCAGTCTTTCTGCAAACCGTGACAGTTTCTCTGTTGTTTTCTGCTTCTCTTCAATCACATCAATGAGCTCAGCCTGGCTTCTCTGAATACAGCTGATCAGAGCAGTGTAAGACCTGCACACTGTCCTCTATCTCTGTGTGTGCATCCTTCTTGCTGAGCTCTACTGAGTGTTTGAAAAAGAATAAAGTCTGCACACTGGTAGATGCAAAAAGCTCCAGAATGTATTGCTCGAGCAATAAATTCTGGAGCTTTTTGCATCTACCAGTGTGCAGACTTTATTCTTTTTCATTATACTTTGTTTGTCTAAGCACCTGGACTAACGGATGTGCGCGCACTATTCTTCATACGCTACTGAGTGTTTGACCTCCTGAATCTTCACTTGTCTGTCCTGGATCATCTGCTGGATTTCATCCTCTGTCTTTCTGTCATAATCGTCTTTCCATTTCTGACTCCTGAACTGTTGAACTTTTCGAAGGTTTCTTTACACAGTGGACAAGGAGGAACCGGAAGGGCGTGGCGTTTGCACCGGGCTTTGCGCCGGGACACTGATGTTGACTTTGTGTTGCACAATGTGCATGGCACTGTTTTATCCCACACCTCACTCTTAAAGGGGAATTTTGGACTAAAGTTTTCTTACCTTTTCTATGACGTTATGATATCTTAGGATGAATGGTACAGTAGAAAAATTTCATAACTCCACCCCTGAGCCGCCACAGCTTAAAAGGTGCGCGGATAGGCCTTAGGTTAGATCACATATTTTAATAGTTTTTTTTTTAGTTTTTTTTGGTGAGATCTGACGTTCATAGTGACAGAACACTATGCAACAAAAAAAAAAACAAAAAAAAAAACAGAAGTCTCGCTAGACGAGATTGAAATCTCGAGATTTCAATCTCGTCTAGCGAGACTTCTGTTTTTTTTTTTGTTTTTTTTTTTTTGGGGACAGTGTTCTGTCACTATGAACGTCAGATCTCAAAAAAAAAAAAAAAAAAAAAAGCTATTAAAATATGTGATCTAACCTAAGGCCTATCCGCGCACCTTTTAAGCTGTGGCGGCTCAGGGGTGGAGTTATGAAATTTTTCTACTGTACCATTCATCCTAACATATCATAACGTCATAGAAAAGGTAAGAAAACTTTAGTCCAAAATTCCCCTTTAAGCCCCATAGAGTTGAGCCCGCTTGTAAATGGCAGCATGAAAGCATGCACACGCACACGACCATGCAGACCGGACAAACACAGAGAGACACACCGTTCCTCTCTCATTTGGAAAATATTTGATCATTTTGAACTGGCGATTTTGGAAAACAGTAACGTTTTTCTTTTTTTTTTCTACAAAAGTATTGCGATACTATGTCCGGAGTAACGATAGAGTGTTGGGAAATAAAATATCACGATATATTGCCATATCGATTATATTTCCCATTTCTATTTAGTGGTGTCCATGTTGTTCTCATCTTTCAGTGTTCATGTTGTTCTCATGTTTCAGTGTTCATGTTGTTCTCATGTTTCAGTGTCCATGGTGCTCTCATGTTTCAGTGTTCATGGTGTTCTCATGTTTCAGTGTCCATGTTGTTCTCATGTTTCAGTGTTCATGTTGTTCTCATGTTTCAGTGTTCATGTTGTTCTCATGTTTCAGTGTTCATGTTGTTCTCATGTTTCAGTGTTCATGTTGTTCTCATGTTTCAGTGTTCATGTTGTTCTCATGTTTCAGTGTTCATGTTGTTCTCATGTTTCAGTGTTCATGTTGTTCTCATGTTTCAGTGTTCATGGTGTTCTCATGTTTCAGTGTCCATGTTGTTCTCATGTTTCAGTGTTCATGTTGTTCTCATGTTTCAGTGTTCATGTTGTTCTCATGTTTCAGTGTTCATGGTGTTCTCATGTTTCAGTGTCCATGTTGTTCTCATGTTTCAGTGTTCATGTTGTTCTCATGTTTCAGTGTTCATGTTGTTCTCATGTTTCAGTGTTCATGTTGTTCTCATGTTTCAGTGTTCATGTTGTTCTCATGTTTCAGTGTTCATGTTGTTCTCATGTTTCAGTGTTCATGTTGTTCTCATGTTTCAGTGTTCATGTTGTTCTCATGTTTCAGTGTTCATGGTGTTCTCATGTTTCAGTGTTCATGTTGTTCTCATGTTTCAGTGTTCATGTTGTTCTCATGTTTCAGTGTTCATGGTGTTCTCATGTTTCAGTGTTCATGTTGTTCTCATATTTCAGTGTCCATGTTGTTCTCATGTTTCAGTGTCCATGTTGTTCTCATGTTTCAGTGCACGTGTCTAGCGGTGTCCAGGAAGTGGCTGGCTTTGGGTACGTCGGCGGGAGGACTGCATCTCATCCAGAGAGAAGGCTGGAAACAGAGACTCATCCTCAGTCACAAGGTTCTTTTCACTGACACTGACAACTTGAAACCATCGTTACTGTCAAACACTGCAGCCACAGCTCGTTTAATGAATGATTAACCATGTGGTGTTCAGGAGGGTTCTATCACACAGGTGTGCTGCTGTCCACATGATGAAGACTTAATACAAGCCTTCTTCAACATTCGAACTGTGTTAATATGAAAAAAAAAATCTAATTGAATTCGCGATTTTCTACTCTTTCTCCACTGGCGACATGAGGCAGCATTCACCAGTAGCGGACACATATATTGAAGGAGGCAAAAAAAAATCACAATATTTGGAACCGAGTCAGACGTCATGCCTCAACTCCTACAATTCCAAAAGCTTATCAGGGTGGGGGGTCCCCGGTTCAAATGTGTTTATTTTGGAGGGTCACCGTCTGAAAAGGTTGAACCACTGGACTATCCTACACTTACTTTACTTAAATTTATTTTGGGGCATTGTTTTTATGCCTTTATTGACAGGACAGTAGGCTGACAGAAAATGGGGAGAGAGAGATGACATGCAGCAAAGGGCCGTCAGGATCGGGACTCGAACTCACGACATGCTGTCAGGCTACACTGAGCCTAGGTGCCTGGACCGCTACGCTAGCGGTCCAGGCCTAATTTCAATTTTTTATGATGGGAGTAGAGTACACCACGGCTTGTCCATTTAGCAGTTCTTAACATTCAAAATGCCACTTTCCCTTCACATTATGGAGCAGCAGACAGAGAAATATTAGACAAGCAGCCTAAATAGATTTCGTCAAATGAGCGAGGCCTCCAGCTGGCTGGACAGAAATAAGTTCAGAGTTCAATCCAAAGTTAACATCCGGCTGGTGACACAAATACACTATATTATGATGACAAGGCCAGGGCCACTGAATGAACTCGTTTTTTTGTACTGCGAGTGTAGTAGATCAGTACTGTACTATGACCGATTTTGTATGTTCAAGAACAGGGTACATATCGTTTGCTGTCGGGGCAGAAAACTCCTATCTCCATATTTTAACTTTTTTGTGTTTTTTCGTAAATTAACGCTCTACTTTATCATACTACAGCGTCACACAAAAGGATCAAACGTAGCAGATTGACAAGCTCGAAACGCGGCGCGAATTCTTTTTATCCTGAAAAGTAACAGTTTTGGACATATGAGGTTTCCACACCCGACAGAGACCATATGTTTTGAAAGAAAGCATATTGACATGTTCAGTTATGTTTTCATGTTATGCGTGGACCCCAGGAAGATTAGCTGATGTTATGCAAATAAACTCAAAATGCTGATGCCCATGCTAGCACGTACCCTTACTAAGCACTTTTTTTACTTATCTGTTAAAGGAGTAGTTCACCCAGAAAAATGACTTATTTTCTATCAATTACACACCCCATGAAGCATTGAATTCATGGAGATTTTCTTTTAGTTTTTGTCGCATTCATGAGCCAATAATTTGATTATAAAAAATAAAGACCCTAATGTATCCGTATGAAGATGCACCGTGCATTATTTACAACGTTTAAAAAAAAACTGGTTAGATTGATTAATTAATTAATGAATCAATCGGATCAGCGGTTCTCAAATATTTTTCAATTTCACAAAGTGAGGTGCCCACAATGTTTACTGCAGGTGCCCACTTGACCTGTATCTGCTCAAACACCAGGGAGCTGGGGTTCTCTGGGCTGGGGGACTGGCTGGTTCAGGAGGAGATATGGAATGGGAGGTTCTCTGGCCTCCAGGAGACATGGTCCAGCTTCCTGATCTGGCTGATGCTGGCTGATCGAAGTAACGTTTTATTTATTTATTATTAATTAATTAATTAATCGGACCAGCGGTTCTCAAATATTTTCATGTCAAGAACCCACAAATTGATATATATATTTTACCAGGAACCCCCATGAGAGAAAATGTGTGTATTCAAAATTATTCAAACATGTTCCCGATTTTTCCAAAAGGTTTCGAAAATAGCAGATCTACAAGCTTTAAGGTTCGGATATTTTCAAATAGCCAAAAGTATAAAATAGGGTTACCAAGTGGTTGAACTGATGTTCACGCTACAGTATGTCAACAAATTTTGCTGAGGACCGCCTGGAACCCCCTCAAGGACCCCTGGCGGACCGCACTTTGAGAACCACTGCATTGGAGAGAGTTTGGCTCTGCTGTCCAGTGTTAATTTGGTTGACTAAGACTAAGACCAAAAGACAAAGATTTTGATATTTAGTCGACTAAGACTAGACTAAAATAGGACTAAAACAAAATGGTGTGTTATTCAAAGGACTGAGACTTAAGACCAAATCAGAATTAGCTGTCAAAATAAACACTGCTGCTGTCCAGAATGTGTTGCAGTGCCATGCACACTACCAACCACGTCCCCTTTTGTGAAAAGGTCTGGCTGGAGAAGGCGAGCGTGTCGATTTGGAAGTCAGTGGCTTTAAGACGGGTCCGATGACATCCCATAAGGCCCGCCTTCAGGGGTATCCCAAAAAACCCAGAAGTGGCCTTGGCCCAAGGGATCGACCGCTGAGTCAGTGCCAACTAGACAAACAATAGAAAAGCATGACACACCATCTCTGATTTACTTACCGTAGCCGTGTGACGTAGTTGGACGCCTCTTTATGAGACCAAGAGTAGGTTGTGAGTCTATTCATTTCAATGGGAGCAGTGAACGTGAACGACTCCTTAGCCCCATGGTCACTGAACTAAATGGCCCATTCTTTCACAAGCCACACATATTCCCAACATCGTGACTCTAAAATGGCATTTTCAGAGAGATGAATCAGGAGAAAATCTACTTTGTTATCAAATTTCTCTGTCCCAGCAACACACTCTTGCGACATCTAGCAACAGTAACGTGAGATCATCCGGCGTGAGACCGCCGGCGCCCACTTAGGAGTACCATTGTGTGATTGTGTACCATTTCACACCTAGTGGCGAAGCGTGGGACAGCATATATCTTCCCAAATTAAGCATCTTTGGTCGGTCTTCAATGACACCACACAAGACGCCCCTCCCTGGGAGATGATCCAAAAAATGCAAGTGTGGCCCGGGGAAGTCGACCGCCAATGGGTGTGAGAAGACATTTGGTTCTTCATTGCCCCATGACAAACCTTATAGTTTTAATTTATGCCCCATATTTTGACAAAGTGTTGACAAATGGGGTGAAAGGTGAATGAGTTCTTCATTGTCCCCTGGCAAAACCTTCCATAAGCTGTTAAACCCTACTTTGTTAACCGGGATCCCTATAGGCCCGAGGGATATAATACGTAAGTCTGCTAGCTCTTTTCCCTCTACACCAAATATTGCAGAAAATAGCAGATCTACATTCTCACACACAACGTGTCACAAGCTCACGGTTGTGAGCTTGTATCTGCTATCTTTTAGCCAATGTTCACCCCAGAATAGGGATGCTAGGGTATACATGGTTCATACTCCATGGCATGGTGTTACGTGGATGAGTTTGGAAAATAAACGCCTTTTTATGAGAAGCCAAAACTTCCACTTGCACTCATCATGATGTCTCAGATTTCCTTGAAACTAGCAAGGATATGAACCCACGGTCACACGGTCATGGCCCAGGTTAAAGCAATAAAAGCAGTGATAAGCCCCCGGTTGTGTGTCTGTAGAGGAGAGGGGAGGGCTGGGACCACGGTGACACACACACACACACACACACACACACACACACACACACACACACACACACACACACACACACACACACACACACACACACACACACACACACACACACACACACACACACACACACACACACACACACACACACCAATGCATGGCTGCTGAGTCATGGGATTAGCCCAGACATGTCCTGTAGACATAACTACTCGTATGTGTGTGTGTGTGTGTGTGTGTGTGTGTGTGTGTGTGTGTGTGTGTGTGTGTGTGTGTGTGTGTGTGTGTGTGTGTGTGTGTGTGTGTGTGTGTGTGTGTGTGTGTGTGTTTGTAAACCATTGATCCCGTGGGGGACATTCAGTTGTCATTGGCAGTTACAACAGTAAAGAAGGAGACACAGGACAGATACAGTATAGAAAAAGGTGTGTGTGTGTGTGTGTGTGTGTGTGTGTGTGTGTGTGTGTGTGTGTGTGTGTGTGTGTGTGTGTGTGTGTGTGTGTGTGTGTGTGTGTGTGTGTGTGTGTGTGATATGTTTGACATTTCAAATCCATTTCAATATGCAAATAACTCCAAACTCGACCTGTATTGTTAGAAGGATGCATTCCAGATAATGTAATGAGTGCTGCATTCTTCCTTAGATGTGCAGAAATCTGTTTATTAATTGCAATGGTATACAGCACAGTATAACATTGTATACTGTGGTATAAATCCTGCCTAGGGCACCATATTCCTCAGGGCCAGCACTGTGTACTGTGCTGCGGAATAAAAAAATACATCAACTCCGTCAGATATGCCATCTTATGGAGTTGTCATCTAAAATAAAAACTGTGAGAGGTTGGCCCATTACATGGTTTAAAAGTCAACACTCTTTTAAAATATCTTTGTACCAATTCTCAAGAGTGTGTGTGTGTGTGTGTGTGTGTGTGTGTGTGTGTGTGTGTGTGTGTGTGTGTGTGTGTGTGTGTGTGTGTGTGTGTGTGTGTGTGTGTGTGTGTGTGTGTGTGTGTGTGTGTGACAAAGGACAGATACAGTAGAAAAAGGAGTGTGTGTGTGTGTGTGTGTGTGTGTGTGCGAGAGAGAGAGAGAGAGAGAGAGGGAGAGAGATTAATAATAAGAGAGAGAAAGAACGTTAAGTGAACATTTTAAACTTCTGGCAGTCCCTGGCACACAGTATTTTTTGAGATGGGGGTCTGCAGCCAAATACATCATTTTGGGGGTCTTTGACATGACAAGCCTGCACTATGCAGAACAAAAAGATGCTGCTCTATTGGCCAGTGGGTCTCAAACCTTTTCTTTTCAAGGATCCCCAAACTATATTTGGCCTTCCATCTGAAAAGGTTTTGTGCCAGGGAGACACCCAGAAGAGAAGAGATGCGCTGTGAACTTGTAGATCCTCTATTTTTGAATAGCCAACATATAAATGGATAAAGTGGTTAGAATGATTGTGATGCTATTAACTACTTTTGCTGGAGACCCCCTGCGACCCCCCCCCCACTCCAAGAACCACTGCTGTATTGTATACCCATTCTTGAGAATTGGGACAAATCTTACCAAAACCTTTCAAGTGATTGTTTATTAACTAATTTGAAAAAGAGGTTGGGTGAAAATATATTCTTTTTGGTCTGGTTTCCTTTTATTTTTTTAACTTTTTATCTAAACTTGCACTCTGTCAGAAAACACCCTTGTCTCAGACAAGGATTCACAACTTCAACATTATTTAAAAATTGTTTAGTTAAAAGCATTAAAAAACTAACCATGTGTATTGATAACATAGGTGTAAGAATGTACTATATAATATATGATAATTTGATCAGGCATAAACAGGTTTAGCTATATCCTAAGGTATACTGTCTCACTTCCTGGTTTAAAAAAAGGCGTGAAAGCTGTGAAAGCTCTGGTAAGCTTTTATTTTTTGATAAATGCACTAAATAATCTTACTATCTGGTGTGTCCCAATCTGGGAACCCATCGTCAAATACAAAGGAAAAACAGTGTCCTCTGCTGTTTTTCACTTTTGCATTTGACTCTGGGGGGGGGGGGGTTAACTAGACACATGCTCACTGGAAACCGGGGTTTGGACATGCCTTCAGCCCTCTACTTCCGGTGGTGCGCCTATGTTTTCATTGCCACTAACAATATTTCTCCACGGAACACTAACACCATTTCTCCCAAAGAACATGGATCGTTTTGGTTATAAGCCCACTTGTTTCTATGATGAAAGAGTTAAAATGTGAATATCTTTCCGTGGTTTTGTCGGCTTCTAAAATCTGAAAGAGTAATATAAAAGATTTGTTTTTACATAAGTCAGCCTCCTGGTGGCGCTATAAAAATAAAAATGGAGGGCAAAGATTTTCCTTGGCCTCTAGGGAGTGCACATACAAAGTTTTACACAGATCGGTGCAGTTATAGGTGAAAACACGAATCGGCCTGTTATAGCGTGGCTATATTTGTTACTGTATAGTTATAGTGAGGGTGATTTTTCAAATCAGCCTCATGGTGATGGTGAAGATTTTGGCATTTCTTCCTCGGCCTAGTGGGAATGTGCGTGCAAAATGTCACAGAAATCGCACGCTGTGTTCATGATTTGAGGCAGAACGGAGAACTTTGGAAGCCAATCTTAGCCAATCAGGATGGAATATGAAAAATCTGAAAGATCCGTTCCGTTTAATGACTATAGTGTCTACCGATTTACAGTCAAAAAAATTGTTATTATTTTTCTGTAATTTGAAAAAAACAGGATGTCTTTCATTTGAAGTCATTTTCAGACCCTGGGAATGACTAACCTACAGCCATTGCCAATTGGTTAATTACATTAAAGTCATTTAGCGGACGCTTTTATCCAAAGCGACTTACAATAAGTGCATTCAACATAGGTAGGGAACGAAACTACTAATCACCAGAAGCATTAAGTGCATTCTCTTCTAAAACAAGCAACCAAGAGTATACCTAGCACTAAAGTAGAAGTGCAATATATCAGCTACCTACTTTCATAAACAGATGAGACAAAATAGGAAAATCAAATGAGCAAGAGTTAAAACAAATAAGTGTATCGAATAAACAAGATCCAATAAAACAATAAAACAAGAGTTCGTACAACTAGTTAACAACAAGTAGGCAAGGCGAAGAGGAAGGGTAGTGTTTCCTGAAGAGGTGGGTTTTCAGCCTGCGGCGAAAGATGGGCAGTGACTCTGCTGTCCTGACATCAGTGGGGAGTTCATTCCACCACTGTGGGGCCAGAACAGAAAAAAGTTGTGACCGTGTAGATCGGCCAGAAGGACCCTTGAGCGACGAGGCAATCAGTCGCCCCGAGGTGGCCGACCGAAGTGGTCGGGCAGGGGTGTAAGCATCGACCATAGCCCGGAGGTTAATGTAAAACTACACAATTGTACCCAATGAGTAAAATATACTGTCAGAGTTGATCAACGGATTAATGAAATGAGCGTCGACCCTCTCACAGACATACGCAGAGCAAGTTCTGTCAGGGAACTCAGTGCAGTTGTTGGTGGCCTACCATTGGACCATGTCAGATCCACATCCACTCACACTCATTTCATTCTCAGACCGCTCTATTTAAGCTGGAAGTTTGCACTTCTCGTTCTGCTTGCTTTTGCTGCACACTGTTGCCGCTGCTGCGCTGCTGTTCATTGCTGTTGCTAAAATTGCTGCTCACCCTCCACCACCCCATGCTACCACCTGTTGTTTTGGATCTGCTGTTTATGTACGGGGGATTCTGAGTCCCTATGGTTGGGAGATGCGCTTTATCAGAGTACCTAAAAGCAGATCCAATTCATCGCCAAACCATAATAAATATATTGCTCATTTTATATTCAATACATTTATCTTATCCTTCATGAGTTGTCTTTATCCATTTATGAGTTGTCCTGACAGAATATGCATTGATTTAGTGTCTCAGCTGTGTGCGTGTGTGTGCGTGTGTGGGCAGGGGGGATGGCCTCCATAAGATGAATCTGAGGGCGGAACACACACACACGTTGCATGATGAACTATATTTTCAGAGGTGAAATGTTTGACATTTCAAATCCGTTTCAATATGCAAATAACTCCACCTGTATTGTTAGAAGGATGCATTCCAGATAATGTAAGGAGTGCTGCATTCTTCCTTAGATGTGCAGAAAGAAACCTGTTTATTAATTGCAATGGTATACAGCACAGTATAGCATATTGTACACGAACATGCGTGGGGCGGGGGGGGCAGCACTGTACACTGTGTAGTATGTATGTAGGACCTACAGCTGGTGGCTGTGGGATGTGTGGTATGCAAACTGAACAGCCGTTGGCCATGTGCTCAGTAACGAGAGGCTCCCTGCTGCCTGCTTTCAGTTAAACCTCTGCCTACTGTAAATCTCACTGTAAATCTCACCTCCACCGGAACACACGTGCATCTTTTTAACTCAAGGCAGACTTTGGTGGACACTAACAATGTATATCGTAGCTGTCGGGCAGACAGTCTTCATATTCTAGCTTTTTGTAAATTAACGTCCTACTGTACTTGATCATGCTACAGCCTCACACAAAAGTATCACTAATAATAGCAGATCTCAAGCTCAATCTGCTATTTTTGAATAGCCAACATATACTGTACATGGATAACGTGGTTAAAATTATTGTGATGCTGTATCTACTTTTGCTGGGCCCCCCTGGAACCCTGGAACCACTTTTGAGAACCAATGGTTTATAAGCACCTGTCATGAATATACAGATGAGGACCGTTCATTGGCTTTCATACAGAAACTGCATTAGTCAGGTTTAATAAATTATCAGTCTACTGATAAGACAATCTTTGATGAGGGCATAGTTCCTTTTCTCTTCTTTTCTTTTTTAACAGAAACATGCAGCGCTCACGCTCAGACCCTCTTGGCATGATGGGACATACTGTACCTTCTGCCCAAAACCAAAAGTCTTCCTTGATCTCCCAGGGGGGAAGATCTCAGATCATCTCAGAACCTGGACCATCATCTGAGTAACGTGTCTTGCCGCCGCTGGCACGTTTATATGTTCACGTATATCTGCAGTATCTTATCTGCGTAAAGGTTACAGCGGACGTTACCTTGCTGGAAGTTATAACGTCCACTCAGGCGTTTAATGTTGGTACAGTATAATATAAAATAAAGCTCTGAATGGTTTAGGGCCGAAATACATTTATGATCTTGTGCGATATCATGAACCTGCTTTCTGCAGCATTTAGTTTTTATGCACCACTGTATCTAGAACAAACTCCCAAACTGCCGGTCTGCTGCCACTCTTATTTATTTTAAAACACAAATAAAGACGTTTCTGTTTGACGCTGGCTTTGATTGAGATACTTTTCTTTTTCTTTCTTTTTCTGTATTTTTTTTTACTTATTTTGTTTTATGCATCCTAGTATCATTGTATAATTGTGTTTCCTTTGCTTGATGTTCTGTTCTGATGTGTAAAGCACATTGAATTGCCTTGTTGTTGAAATGTGCTATACAAATAAAACTGCCGTGCCTTGCCTTGGTGGCTGTGACGATAATGCTCATGACCTTATAGCACAGTGGCTCCCAACCTTTATGTCCTCGGAGCCCCACTTTGTTACATCTGACACAAGCTGCCCCCCCTGACATGAAAATGTTTGAGAACCACTGGTTTAAACAACATTAGACAGCAAATCCAAATAAGCAACTACACTTTAGAAACAAGCCCCAAAAAAAATACGCAACCCGTAACAACCAATATTTACAAGCGACTTGACATAAACACAAGCCCAGAGTCGCTTATAATAAGCAGACATGGCAACACTGTCTGTGCACATGTGCCTCCGCTGTGCCGAGGAGCCTCGGAGCTTTCCTGTGGATCGACACAATAAACCCCCGACCGATAAATGTCTTTCCAACGTGCTGCTGCTCACTATGACTCCCCCACAATGAAGCCCGCTTTGTATCCCAGCTACTGGATATGCAGGCAGGGGTTGATGAGGTGATTTCTGGGAATGAAATGAAATCAGAGCCCCCCCCCCCCCCCCAAAGCACGCACGCACGCACGCACGCACGCACGCACGCACGCACGCACGCACGCACGCACGCACGCACGCACGCACGCACGCACGCACGCACACACACACACACACACACACACACACACACACACACACACACACACACACACGACAGAGTTCTGGTAAATGGCCCGAGGAAATGCAGGGGCTCTTCCCCTTCCCTTCTTAGTTTTTATTATGCGGCCTAGCCAAACGAGACACACATGTTATTCACATGTTACAAGGTGACAAGAGAAAGTTACAAGGCAGCATGTTTGTATTTAACGGGTTTTTCCAAACACCGTTGGCGTCTGTCGACTCAGCAGCGCGAGGCGCATGATGAGGGATTTCAACGTGGAACCATGGAATCTGTGCGTTGACATAAAACATGATGAGAGATTTCAACGTGGAAACATGGAATCTGTGCGTTGAAATAAAACATGGAATCTGTGCGCTGAAATAAAACAGCGCCGGCCGTTCGACAAGCCGCTTCCAACCGGAGTACACGTGTTTTTCCTGTGATAATGCACACAGAATCAGGGCAGGAATTGGCCATGACGGAATTTACCATGAAGGCCATCAGTTTGGTCTTTTGCCCCACAGAAAATGATCTGCCCTGAGGCCACAGTGGCCTTGATGCCCCGCCCACACCGTCCCAGTGGGATTTCAGCGTTTTCTCCCTTGCCTCCTGGCAATGTGATTTTTACATTTAGCCGGTGGAAAAGGGGCGTTTCTTTGCAAAAAAATTGTGTTTCTTCAAAATGTGTCCATTTCTCTGGACTTTTTGATGATTGGTTTGCTATCGCTTCCCAAGTTCCCATGCTCTTGAGCCTGGCCGGCCCCAGCGCTCCTCAGAGCGGACACCGGCGGCTTTCGCTGGCCGGTGCTTGTAGATCTATGCTTTTCGGCATAAACCGATATAGCGCCCGAACGGTCGGTTGTACCAGGACGGGGGACAGCTCGTTGGATCCAGGCTGGCGAGGCGCATCCAACGGTGTCTGGCTCGAGTCTGTTCGTTGCTCCCTGGCCGGCCTGAGTGTGAAGAAACGCCTCCCGTGGAGGTTGAGGGACCGCTCTATTTTCAGACTGTTACCACAGTCATAATTGACATTTATGTCATTTGTTCTTGTTACTAGACACCAGTGTCTTTGGTTGAGATCCTGAATTCTCAACTCCCCCTGTGTCCCCATCCCCATCTTCAAACCAGTCCAGTGACTCTGATTGGTGCAGTGCTGAGTGTGTATGAACTTTTGACTCAGGAGTTTAATATTGGTAATTTATAAATACCAATAATGTATTTATTTCACTGTTAGTTACACTACAGTACGTATTAAATACAAATTCATTCTTAATCCTTAAATTAAATTAAATTAATTATTTCAGGTGAATTAATATCATCATTTTATTTGATGGCCTTGATGTCCTGGCATTTGGCCCTTTGCATGCACTCAAAAAATGTATAAGACCAAAAGGCTTGCCTTTAAAAAGATAAAATTCCAGGCCTGCACAGAACCTACTAGTAGAATAGAGATCATCATCTCACATTAATGTTTCCGAGGCAAAGCAAACCCACAGTTCTCAAGAAAGTAACAAGGAAGCTCTTTATCTGGAGGCACATGTGAAGAAGTCTGAGTGGATGCGTGGGTGTATTCTGTGATTCTCAAGTATTGAGAGTTTAAGAGGTTAATGCCTGAAAATACGCATGAATAAAAAAAAACATTCATTTACAGCACTAATACTGGTGACAGTGCTGTCAAACAAGTCTATGCATCTACCTATGAAATCAGTGGGAAAAGTTTTATGTGATTGTGAATATATTTAATACATGTAGTGGGGGGTCCTTAGCCTCGTAAACCACCCCCCCTGGAAATCGCATTGCATAAATGCAATGCGATTTCCAGGGGGGCGGGGATTACGAGGCTAGGGAGTCCCTGCTTCATCTCTCTCTCAGCTAAGCCAAGGGATAAAATCGTTGGCCTGAAAACGTTGAAGACCCCTGCACTAGTAGAATACAGATCAACCACATGTACACAACCTGCGTACATGATGCTAATGTTCTAAACATCTTGTATATACCTTCTGTCTGCATATGTATAGATATATATATATATTTGTTTTATTTGACCTTTTGATTTGATTCAATTTTGGTAAAAGAAATACGAGCAAACGCAATATTAATTAAACCCTGGATATACACATAAAAGCTTAATAAAACACTTTTCCAATGTCCTGCAACACAAAATAAAAATAAATACAATAGTCCAATAGATTTCATCGCACCAATAAATTACATAGCACCAATAAATTACAAAGCCCGCTGCATGTCACATGAACTACAAAATAAAAAAACAAAAATCCCTATCAAATATCAAACCATAAAAACACAAATCCACAGTGCATCACTAGCCTGTGTAGATTATTCCATAGCAGTTTCTATCTCTTTCGCTCTCACAGTCGTCTCTCTTCTCAACGGACTACAAAGTGATGGTGCATGCACTGAAAAAACTACATCATTTCACCCACCGCTTTACACCTGTAAACCTGCGATGTGACAAATTAAAGCTGATTCTGATTGTGATCCACAGAAAAACGTGCATGTTTTTATCATCATCTCACATCACTGTTTCTAGCCAAAGCAAACCCACAGTTCTCAAGAAAGTAACAAAGGAAGGCCTTTATCTGGAGGCGTTGATGTCCTGGCATTTGGCCCTTTGCATGTACTGAACCAGAACAGAACCACTAACTAGTAGAATAGAGATCATCATCTCACATTAATGTTTCCGAGGCAAAGCAAACCCACAGTTCTCAAGAAAGTAACAAGGAAGCTCTCTATCTGGAGGCGTTGACAGGACATCAAGCACAGTCTAAACATAACAATACAGAGAATACACTAGCACAGTTCTGATTGATTGATATCTTTATTGATTGATATCTTTATTGATCATGAAATAAAACATAGATATACATCTGACCCACCATAATCACCACACTACATGATGTCATGTAGTGTGGTGCTGTTGGGTGCATTACATGTATAGAGTTCATGATGTGGTAATGTGTCCCTGGGCACATATGAAGAAGTCTGAGTGGATGCGTGGGTGTATTCTGTGATTCTCAAGTATTGAGAGTTTAAGAGGTTAATGCCTGAAAATACGCATGAACAAAAAGTTATAAAAAAAAATGTTATACAAAACAAAAATCCCTATCAAATATCAAACCATAAAAACACAAATCCACAGTGCATCACTAGCCTGTGTAGATTATTCCATAGCAGGTTCTATCTCTTTCGCTCTCACAGTCGTCTCTCTTCTCAACGGACTACAAAATGATGGAGCATGCACTGAAAAAACTACATCATTTCACCCACCGCTTTACACCTGTAAACCTGCAATGTGACAAATTAAAGCTGATTCTGATCCACAGAAAAACGGTGCATGTTTTATCATCATCTCACATCACTGTTTCTAGCCAAAGCAAACCCACAGTTCTCAAGAAGGTAACAAAGGAAGGCCTTTATCTGGCGTTGACAGGACATCAAACACTAAAGTCTAAACATAACAACACAGTTCTGCCAAGCTTTGCTCTTTTGTTTTGGAAAGGACCCTTGAGTCCCGGGACCCGTGCCATGTCCCACTGGGGCGGTGTGCTTGTGAAATTTCATAGCGTCGCTGTCAGGCAGAAACCTCGTATAATCTCCATATTATTTAAACTTTTGTAAAAAAAAAAAAAAAAAGCCGGTTAAAGCCCTACTTCACCATATTACAGTGTCACACAAAAGTAGCTGATCTACAAGTTCACAATGTGTAACATTGCAACATTTGTTTTGGCCATTTTTGAAAATCTTCTCTAAGTGAAAGTGAGTTTTATAAATATAGTCATCCATATTCATCCTTATACTCATCCATAGTAAGTACATAGTCATCCATAGTAAGTACCATAGTCATCCATATATAAGTACCATAGTCATCCATAGTAAGTACCATAGTCATCCATATATAAGTACCATAGTCATCCATAGTAAGTACCATAGTCATCCATAGTAAGTACCATAGTCATCCATAGTAAGTACCATAGTCATCCATAGTCATATGGTTGCGGCTCTAATGAGGCAGCACTGTAGTCAGGCAACCCATGTTGGGACGTCCCATCTCAGCCAGGGTGTTTTTTATGAGCCACACCAGGACCATGCGTTCCTCCTGGCTCCTGCCACAGCACCTCCTCCTCCTCCTCCTTATAACAAGTCCCGCTGAGGAGGTATGCATGCAGCTTAGCTGGGAGCAGTGGTGCAAAGTGACTAAGTACATTTACACAAGTACTGTATACTTAAAGGACGACTTCACCCATTTTCAACCTATCTTCGTATAATTGGTCCTCACTAAAGCTAATTATAATGTGGTGCCATTTTTGTCAATTCACTCTGTGTCTCAGAGGAGGGCTGTGGACAGTTCAGAAACCCGCCTACCAGTGACATCATCGATGGGGAGTCCAAGTTAATGGAGACTGCAGGCTTTCTATTCCTGGAAAGTTAGCATGGTAATGGAAGCTATTATAGCATGGCTACATGCTATAATGTACTTCTGCTATACTTTTACTACTTTTGCTATTTTTTTTACTTTTGAAATTGAATCCTGAAAAGTAAAAGTTTTGCACATAATGAGGTTCATTTCCACCCGACAGAGACGAATTGACAGTTCCGCTTTGTGCACAAGTATGACGCAGACACACGTGCACATGGGCTTAATGCATACACCCTTGTGTACACACACACACACACACACACACACACACACACACACACACACACATACACATACACATACACACACACACACACACACACACACACACACACACACACACACACACACACACACACACACACACTCATAATGAACGGGAAAGTCCAGTTCTATTCGCTTTCCTTTATACCTTTCAGTTTGGCTTTTGATTTATGCGACAAATACAGCTCTCTTATCTGGCCCGCTTGGCACAAGCAATATGTTTGTCCACAAGGTGTACATCATCTCTCCCTCTGTTGCCTTTCACTCTCTCCTCACACCTTGGTGGTGAGTCAGACGCCTCAGTCATTGTTATTATGACTTCTGTGGCTTTCTTTCTTTCTTTCTTTCTTCTTTGCACGCATGCACATACACAGTGGTGTAAAAAGTACTTAAGTAAAAGTATCAACACTGCAATGTAGAAATACTCTGTTACAAGTAAAAGTCTGGAATTCAAAATGTACTTAAAAGTACAAAAGTATTGATATCAAAATGTACTTAATGTACCAAAAGTAAAAGTACTCATTATAGGGGCGCGGTGGCGCAGTCGGTAGCGCTGTCACCTCACAGCTAGAAGGTCCTGGGTTCGATTCCTGCCGGGGATGCTGTGGGGGCTGGGGGCGTGTTCTCTCGTCTGTATCATCAATGCCCATACCCTAGGTGGTGAAAGGGCCTCTCTGTGTGGAGTTTGCATGTTCTCCCCGTGTCTCCTAGGGTAGGTACCCTCACAAAAACATGCAGTAATCCTGGTCTCTATACTGCCGCCCCCTGGTCAGCCAGGGCGCCTGATGGAGGGGAAAGGAACTGGTTGGAATAACGTGTTCCTTCCACGCGTTACGTCTAACCAGGAAACCTCCCCCCTGTCAGGTGATAAGAAGCGGCTAGCTAGTTCTCATGCATTGAAAGAGGCATGAGCTCGGCTCTCATGCATCTCCCTAGGCTGGTAGAGGGAGTGTAGCGCCCAGGATTACTTAGACAATTGGCACTGGGTGAAAAACTGGGTTACTAAATCGTGGGATAAAAACTTAGAAAAAAATTAATTTAAATAAAGTACTCATTATGCAGCATGTCCGATTTCACAAAGTTTTCAAATGTATAAAATGCATAAACATCTTTTGAAAATAGCAGATCTGCAAGCTCACAATGTGTCGCATCACGACACATTGTGAGCTTGTACATCAGCTATTTTCAAATGGCCGAAATGTATATAGGCTGAAGTGGTTTTGTAATAATAATAAAAATCTACAAAGTAACTAGTAACTAAAGTTTTCAAATAATTGTACTGGAGTAAAAGTATAATTATTGCCTCTGAGATGTAGTGGAGTAGAATTAACTCTCTCAGTGCCACGCCCCGAGATATCCAGAGTTTTTCCCGAGTACCCTCAGTGCCAGCACGAGAAATCCCGAGTTTTTACTTTTGACTGTGGTCGCGCTATTCTGTTTATTTTTCATGATCACTTTCGCTTCCTGACTCCTTCAGACTCATTGGGTTCCGGTTTCATGACGCAGATTCCGTTTCCGGTTCTCAGTTTTTTCCCGCGATCATTTTCGGCCAGAATAGGGAAAGTCACGGTTTTTCACACGGTATAAAAAACAAACGGAGAGGTCCACGTCTACTCTCTTTGGTCTGGCTGACGATCAGTCATCGTAGTCGTGTATCACATCGTAATTTAGCCCGATCAACGATTGTCAAAAATGTCAACATCCGGTTATGACCGGATATGACGTGAGCCTGTTTGGGAGGGGGCGAGTGAGCCAGCGAGATCATCAATGTGTCGATTTGTTGCTCTCTACTGGTAGAACTGTATTATGGGTTTAAAAACCCAATCAGATCATTTATTTGAATGAAAAATTACAAAATAAAAAAAAACGCAAATTGCTGGCACTGGGGGAGTACTTTATGAAAATACTCTTGGCAGTGAAAGAGTTAAAAGTACTGGAAATTGGAAATACTTAAGTAAAGTATAAATACCTAAAAATTGTAAATACAGTAAGTAAATGTACTTAGTTACATTACACCACTGCATGTATACACACACCAGCTGCGGAGCTGAGAGGTCCTTATGTAACTACGTAACTATGTATCTAAGTCTGACTGCAGTACACAGTATAAGTGACCCTTGAACCTCAAAGATCTGTGCCTCTGCCTGATCACGCCCGTCCCTATCTCTCTCTCTCTCTCTCTCTGTCCGTCTCACACACACACACACACACGCACACACGCACACACACACACACACACACACACACACACACACACACACACGCACACACTAATTAATGATAAAACATCAATTTCTCAAATTCTACAATACTTGTGGGGGACATTACATTTGGCCCTCACAAGTATAGTAATATAAATGCACCACCACCGGCAATGTGTGACATAACCATGGAAGTGCGGCGTGTGCATGTGGAGGATGGATGACCCCACATGACACATGGTAAAGCATTAGACCATGACTGTTCATTTAGTGCAGCAAATTTTGATTTAGTTTTAGTCATATTTTAGTCATCTGAATTTAGTTTTTGTCCAGTTTTAGTCGACTAAACATAATAAGATTTCAGTGGACTAAATCCAGAGTTGATTTAGTTGACTAAAATGTATTTTGGTGGCCTGCGATGGCGTCGTAATGGCTGATTTTAAACTTGGTTGCATGCTGAAAATAGCCAATCTACTGTACAAGCTCACAACGCAGCTTGTAGCTCTGCTATTTTCAGAGCGCAACACCCGAGCGCAACCAAACATAAAATTACTTGTCTTTTAGTGCTACTGGATCTCTTCTCCACTAGTCCACATTTTAGTCTAGTTTTCATTTTGTCAATATATTTAGTCTTAGTTTTAGTCATCATAGCTTAGTTTTTATTTGTTTTTTATTTAGTTTTCGTCAATGAAAAAAGGTAGTCGACCAACATTTATCGTCATAGTTTTAGTTGACGAAATTAACACTGCAGCTCTCGTTCTCCTTCACATTATGGGGCAGTTAGAACGTTATCCTTCACATTATGGGGCAGTTAGAACGTTTTCCTTCACATTATGGGGCAGTTAGATGGAGAAATATAAGACAAGCAGACTAAATTGATTCTGTCAGATGAGCGAGGCCTCCAGAGGCTGGACAGAAATAAGTTAAGTTCACATTTCAAGCCAAAGTTAACATCTGCTGGTGACCCATATATAGGCCTACACTATATTATGATGACAAGGTAGACATCTAAAAATATAGAAGGGTGTGACTTACAGTAAGTCATTGTGGTTTGATTGTAAAGCCTAAACAGTGACCCAAGTATGACTATGATTCGATTTGGCCCTTAGTAACCTATAACCTTGGGTCTCCTCAGATTATTTTTTTAATATAGCATCACAATCATTTTAACCACTTTAACCATATTTTATACTTTGGCTATTACAAAATATATACAGTACAAACTAGATCTGGCTTTCAGAAATCTTTGAATATAAATATTTTTCAAGCAAACCTTTTTAACTCAAATCTTTGCTTCTGAAGGTCCCTGGCACGAAATATTTTTAGATGGGGGTCCGCAGCCAAATTTGTACATATTTGACATGAAAAAGTTTGAGAACCACTGACCTAGGGGTCCCAGACCATGTTGTAGCCTACTGACCAACTCCCCCATTAGAGAGCTTTATACACACTCACTGTAGCAGAGCGGTATACGTACAGCACACAGTACGATGCCACTCACACGTAGAGTGTGCTTTGCAGTGTTTACTTTGCACCAGGAGCACACATTCACTGCTGTGCTCCGCCGAGCGGAGCGGAGCAGAACGGAGCACAGTGCTACTGTAATAACTCACGCAACGCAAGCAGCCGGAGGAGACACTTTGACGTCAGCCCTGCCGGTCCTCTGCGTATACCCTCTGATCCTCTGTCCCTATAGGCTGGATGGACGGTACGCACGCTGTGCTGCTGATAAGAGAGACCGGCCCTCTTATCAGTCACTGCTGGAATGGAACTAAGTACATTTACGACAAGTACTATACTTACAGTACAATTTAGATTTTACTTTATTTGAGTATGCTATATGTCCATTTTCCCAATACTTTATGCTTCTACTTCACTATGTCTCAGAGGCAAATGTTCTGTTATGTTATTTGAAACGTTCCCAGCCAGCACGCCTACGTGGGTCCCATTATGGTTTCAAGGTGGACTGAACGATATAGGCCCCAAGTGGGCAATGTCAGCGGGATCCACGTGGGTTTAAGTGGTTTGTACCTGGGCCATAGGTGGGCCACAACTAGCCAATCTACAAGCTTATTTAAATCGCCTATAAAAGAAAAAGAAAACATTCACATATTTTGAAAAGATTCGAGTACTTTTACTTGGGTACTGTAAGTATATTTTGATGCCAATACTTCTACACTTTTACTCAAGTAAGATTTTGAATACAGGCCTTTTACTTGTAACAAAATATATTTATGTTGTGGTATTGCTCCTTTTATCGGAGTACTTCCTCCACCACTGTCCTGTAGTATAGGCTGGACTCAGGCTGCACTATAGATCAGTGTCTATCAACCTTTTTTGTGCCAAGGCACACCTGGCATAGCCAAAAAATTCCAGGGCACACCTAGATATACGGTATATATAATTATATATATATATATATAAGTATATCTATATACACACACTAGGGGTGTGCCGATTTTCACATTTCACGAAACGATACGATATTGGGCACACAACTTCGATACGATTTCGATACGATACGCACTTTTTTATCATGAAAATATATGGGGGAGAAAAAAAGCAAATGCAAACAAATATTTCTGTTTTTGCATTATTCAGACATGCAAACTTGTAGCTTTTCAGCTTCCACTAGCCGTTTTGAATCCAAATAGGGCAATAGTGTGACACCTGACCCGAAAAAAAACAGCATGTTGTCACCCTTTTCACCTCGGGCTGTTTGCATGCCTGATTATTATTGTTAAAAAAAAAAAAAAATGATTTTTTTCCAAACCTCCTTCAAACGGCGCGGCACACCTCAGCAGTAACCCCGGCCCAAAATTGGGACGTTTGCCAGGGTTGATATACACTGCTATAGATAACCAGCTAGGCCGGTCTCTTATCACACATTCCCTGGCAGGGTAACAGGCCTCAGTGCCTTGGCCAGCAGGTCAGCTTTGCCAGGTCTAACAACAACTGGCACCGCAAAAAAAAACAATGGCGAGCCGCCCGTCGCCACGGGAGACTGAACTTGATGTTGACAAACAAGTCTGATAAAATCAGACACGACTTTCCTGATGAAATCACCTTTTGGCTTCAGCATTGGCTGACATCACGCACGTTAGAAAGCACCATGACACGGTAGTGGAGCACGCAAGTAGAGAGCGCACATCAGAGACAATGTGGTAAACAGATGCAGGCCAGACAGAGAGCCAAGTGAATAAAAAACGATAAGATAAGATAGATCTTTATTGATTCCTGTTAAGGTGTCGTATAGCAGTAACAGCTGTAAGTATGACATAAAATAAATAGATTTAGAGTCTGACACTGTCATCTGCACATGCTCTGACTCAGTTAACATATTGTTGGTGTCGGGCAGAAACCTCATACCTCCATATTTCAACTTTTTATGTTTTTTCGTAGATTAATACCCTACTTCATCATACAAAAGTGTCACACAAAAGTAGTGAAAATAGCTGATCTAAGCTCATAATGCCTCGCATCGCTATTTTCACTATTTTAACTTGTTTTAAAAATCATAATAAAAAGGAACACTTTTGGACATAGCACCTACTGATCCTAATAGTTAGGATGGAAAATGTATTAATATCACTCACCGCTTCTAATAGTTAGGATGGTTAAATGTATTAATATCACCCACTGCTCCTAATAGTTAGGATGATTAAATGTATTAATATCACCCACTGCTTCTAATAGTTAGGATGGTTAAATGTATTAATATCACCCTCTGCTCCTAATAGTTAGGATGGTTAAATGTATTAATATCACCCACTGCTTCTAATAGTTAGGATGATTAAATGTATTAATATCACCCACTGCTTCTAATAGTTAGGATGGGTTAAATGCAGAAGATGAATTTCATGTACGGTATGTGCAAATGTACTGTTACAAAAATATCCCCCTTTCCCCATAGCTAGTAGGCTTCATTGTAACATGTTGTTTATGTCAGGCAGTAATCTCCATATAACTTTTTGTGTTTTATTTTTCATAAATTAACGCCCTATACTTGATCATACTATAGCGTCACACAAAAGCATCAAAAGTAGCAGATATACTGTAGAAGCTCGAAATGCGGCACGACTCTAATTTTAAGTTTACCACAGTTTTGGACATATGAGGTTTCCACCTGACAGAGACGATGTACTGTTTGTTAGGTGCTTTTATTCAAATTCACAGCAGGACACTCAATCCATTAGCAGCTGCCACACCAGCACTCACATTACCCCTACTCCTACAGCATGGCAGGCTATAGGGCTAAGTGATGGAATAAGTACTCTGCTCTTTTACTCAAGTAAAAGTAGCAATACCACAATATAAAAATAACTCTGTTACAAGTAAAAGTCCTGTCGTCCTGTTGTAGAGTACCAAAGTAGTAGTAAATATGTGATCTACAAGCTCACAATGTGTCGCATAGTGAGCTTGTAGATCAGCATTTTTTTTTTTTTTTTTTTTCAATTGTCAAACAATTGAAGTGGAGTGAAAAGTACAATATTTGCCACATGTGTGTCTGCTCATGTGGCCTAATAGCTGCTTCTTCTGGCCTTGTTTTCATAGACCCTGGTTGCTTATTTCTCTCGCAAAATCTGGCAACGCTGTCGCTGACAGCAGGGTAAGGGTTAAGTGACATGCAGTACTGTACATACACAGGGCTGCTCTCTGTGCATATTCTAATCATAGCTATGACTCAGTCTCTCAGTATGAACTTCCATAGACCCCTGTGGGACCCTGGTCAACTTTAGCACATACTGTAGGGCCCTATCTTGCGCCTTACCCCTCATGCCTAAACTTATTAGCCATATTTTACTATTTTGATAAAACATTTTAAAGTAGTTCAACTAGCCGATCTGCATTGACATGTTGTGAGCTTGTAGATCGGCTATTTGAACTATTTTTTTTAATGTTTTTCAAAATAGTAAAAAATGGCAAGATTGGCCCATAGGGTTTAAAGTGGTTTAAAAACAGACAACTCACGTGTGCTTTCTATTATTAGCATCTTAAACGGAAAGGGCATACAGTGAGTCATATAGAGTCCATATCGTTGCTGTCAGGCAGAAACCTCTTATCTCTATGTTTTAACCTTTTGTGTTTTTTGCATAAATTACTGGATCATACTACAGCATCACACGAAAGAATCAAAAGTAGTAGATCTGCCAGCTCGAAACGTTTTGAGCTTGTAGATCTGCTACTTTGCTACTTTTGCTAATCCTGAAAAGCTCTCAGATCCCTCCATAGACCCCTGTGGGACCCCGGTCAACTGAAGCATCATACTGTAGGATTTTAAATGGTTAAAAAAAGAAAACCCATTTGTGCTTTCTATTATTAGCGTCTTAAACGGTAAGAGGACATACAGTATATGAGTCATATGAGTCCATATGGACTTGTTAGAATGGACGATTGTTAGACCCCCGCCCCCCTTCAAACGGAAATAATGATCTCAATGATTAAAACCCTACAGCTCTATCTTTAACAACAGAGACAACCGACACCCGTCCATCCGTCCGTCCGTCCGTCCGTCCGTCCGTCCGTCCGTCGTTCCGTCCCTCCTTGTGTGACGCTGAACATGTGCAGTGATGGAAGAAGTACTCAATTTTTTTTACTTAAGAAAAAGTATCAATAACACAATATAGAAATACTCTATTACAAGCAAAAGTACGGTATTCAAGATGTGCTTGTCTTGTCTTATAATGTGATTTTTATTGCTGCTATGTTGATTGGAATGACTTTATCTTGAAAGGCCCTCTTGACAAGAAGAGGTCACTGTGACATTAGCCTGAGGCTACGAGCTCAATCCATGGTCTTGAAGGGCGGACCCAAACACAGCCGCCTGGATTTGTGCGTGGCTTCCTATTGCTTCACCAATCTATGGGTGCGTTCGGAAATACAGCACTGAGCGCACTGGCCAATACAAACTAATAGGCGAGTGCGCTCCGGTGTGCAATATCCGAACGCACCCTATGTCCCCGCCTCCCCTCCCCTCCCCTCCCCCCCTCGGCCTGTGCACGGAGCACGCTGACGTCACCAAATTTAGAGCGACGCCCCTCTGCACTCTGATTGGTTAGGAGATAACAAGGTCCAAGACCATCTTCCTACATCGCTCCCCCAGGCTTTTTTTCTTTTGTAACAAAAAAAAAAGCCTGGGTTTCCGAGGCTACTGTGACATTAGGCCCTCTTGATTAGAAGAGGTCGTTAAGTTAAGGCAGGTGTGTGAGTTAAGCTATTTGCACTGGATACAGTACAGCTGTGTGAGCCTGCAAACAGCATTTTCATGTTAGTAGCAGCAGAGAGTGCATGCTCTTCATTCCTGTGTACAATTTTGATCTTTTTCATCTTACCTTCAACATACCTTCCCCAGGAGGCAATGCTGTAAGTTAGAAGTCATGTGGAAGCTATAATTTCATGTTGTTGTGGCAATTTCATGTATGCTTAATTAAGACAATAAGTTAATGTTAAAAATGGCAGTTAATGGTTATTTTGTATTAAAAAATGATTGTATTTACAAGCCACTGTAAATAGAACAGGACAACATCTCATGATACATTGTATTGTATGATACATTTGTTTCCAGTTTTTACTCCATGACCTGTAATGATGAGGAATCTTCAGTAAAAAGAACAAGTCCAAGTCACGATTCTGTCATTATTTTTATGGGAAGTGGAGTTTAGCTCGCTGTTGAGCTGAAGTTCAGCATACACTTTGGCAGGAACAGCACAGTGCTTGAGTAAAAGTACAAAAGTATTGACATCAAAAAGTACCAAAAGTTAAGTACTCCTTACACAGAATGTCTCATTTCAGGTTTTCAAAATGTATACAAATCTTTTGAAAATAGCAGATCTATAAGCTCACAACGCGTCGCATCGCGTTGTATAGTTTTCAAATTTGTTGTGGAGTAAAAAGTACAATATTTGCCATCTGAGATGTAATGGAGTAGAAGTATTAGAAAATTTGAAATACTCCAGTAAAGTAAAAACAAAACCTCAAACTTTTACTCAAGTATATACAGCACTTGAGTACATGTACTTATTTACTTTCCTCCGCTGGATCTCAATTATGAGAGCCCTATATCCATACCTGCCAACATTAAACTGTACCGTTTAAACATTAAACGGTTCGAATCCACCGTGGTGCATCCGGCTTTGTCGAGCGTCTACTCTACACGAACACAAGGGAAGCCGGCCGGGGGAGGGTGATAATTGTCATTGCACGTACACCTACGGGCTGGGGCGGCACCTGTCAGTGGGGAGTTGAGTGTGAGGAGTAGGACGAAGGCTGTACGTCCTCCTGGTGGGGGCTCCTCACTGGCAGGTGAGTCAGTAGGATACGACAGCAGTGACAGCACAGAAATGTGTGTGGGGAGGAATCAATTGCCATAGAAAAAGGTGTAAAAAAATCTTGGCTACTCTAAATTTATTTTGAAAAAAAAAGAAACATTAAACTGTGAATTTCTTCGGCAAGGCTCTGATAACACAGACATGAACGTTGTAAGGTTAAATGAATGCGACTGGGCCACGTTTGGCGGGGGGTTTGGGTGGGGGGGGGAGTAGGGGGGTACCTCCCAACTTTTTAACTCAGATGTAATTTCCTGTATTCTGGAGCATTTTAACAGGGAGTTTGATACTTTGATCAGGCTTTAACTAGCATAGGAAAACAGGATACGTTTCAATTCAGTAGCCAAGAAGGAGACAGGGTAAAAAAAACCTTAGGTTTGTTGGCAGGTAATACCTATAGCTCTGTCTTTAACATAACAACAGAAACCACTGGAAGGCCTGTCTTCCCGTCCGTCCGTCCGTCCTTCCTTCCTTCCGAAGGCCTGCTGCCATTAGGCGTGACGCTGAACATGTGTTATCTGCCTTCTGCATGATTAGTCATTGTGAGAGCGTGTTCTGTGTTTGGTAACTATCTATTCACGGCCCTGGGTTTTACAGCTTGCTGTGACGTCCATCCTACCATGCAACCCAATGTCCCCCCCTCCTCCTCTTAGCTAAGGAGAGAGAGAGAGAGAGAGAGAGAGAGAGAGAGAGAGAGAGACATGCCACCTTCCAGCTGCTGAAAGAAGAGATACAGGCTGGTTGTAAAAGACTGACAAAGAATCACTTCCATATACCCAGTGGTGGAAAGTGGCTTACTCATGTAGTGCACTTAAGCATGGTTTTGAAATTCCTTTGGTTTACTTGAGTCTTTCAGTTTTTTCTATACTTTCAACTTGTACTCCACTACATCTCAGAGGCAAATATTGTATCATTTTACTCTGCCTACAATTATTTGACAGCTTCCAGATTTAGAAAACATGCATTAACCACTTAAGCCCAATTTTAGACTTTGTCTATATTTGAAAAAGAGAAAGTACTTTGGTACTAAAATATATTTTGATACCAATACTTTTGTACCTTTACTCAAGTAACGATTTGAATGCAGAGTATTTGTATTTTTACCTAAGAAAATGTTCCACTACTGGATAGTTGTAAGAAGGCTCACTTCCATACTGCTAGCTTTTGTTTTTGTTATTGTTGTTTCACTGAAGCCACAAATACAACGTTTGAAAGAAATCACAACGGGCTGCAAAGTGAGGCCTGGGATGAACCTACAGCAGCACGGTCATTCATTTGATGAGTGTATGAGTGTTTGAGCGTTACACTACAGCCTGATGTTGGGTGCCGTTTGGTACAGGCTTTTAGCCTGATGTTTAGCCTGGTGTTTGGTAAGATGTTTAGAACGGTTCCACCGTGGTGCAACCGGCTCTGTCGGGCATCTACTGTATGCGAACACAATTGGCCCGTGTTCAAGGGAGGGAAGCCGGGTGGGGAGGGTGATATTGTTTACTGCATGTACTCCTACGGGCTGGGGCGGCACGTGTCAGTGCAGGGGGAGTGTTGGGCAGGAGGAGTAGGACGAAGGCTCTACGTCCTCCCGGTGGGGGCTCCTCACTGGCAGGTGAGTCAGTAGGATACAACAGCGGTGACAACACAGAAATGTGCGTGGGGAGGAATCAATTGGCATAACGACGAAATTGGGGAGAAAAAGGGGGCAAAAAAATATTGGCTGCTCAAACTTTTTAAAGAAGAACAGGCTTTTTGCCTGGTGTTTGGTAAGATGTTTAGAACAGGCTCCAGCCTACTGTTTGGTGTTTGTTTGGGACAGGATCCGCCTCGCACATCATTTATTCAAGGTGTAATCAAACAAAACGCTTCCACACTCCACCTACTAGACTCACAGTCTAGAGTTACTAGACCGTCACAACGTGCCGCTGTGGGATGTGGACTTTGCTTCACACAGAGGATCTGTTGTGAATGCTGATTAAGCCCTTATTATAAAGCTCACATTAATGGAGCTGCAAATTAATGGAGTTTCTACGTAATTAGAGGCTTATCGTTGCAATGGGGCAGAAACCTCTTATCTCCATATTCTTGCTTTGTTTTGTTTCGTAAATTAACGCCCTACTTGATCACACAAAAGCATAAAAAATAGCAGATATGCAAGCTCGAAACGCGGTGCGAAGTGACTCGTTTTGAGCTTGTAGATCTGCTACTTTTGATACTTTTGAATTTGAATCGTAAAAAGTAATAGTTTTGGAAATACTGTATGAGGTTTCCACCCGACAGAGACGAAAAAATAAGGTGCTAACTGGAACCAAAACTGGTTCTTCAGAGTGATGCCATAGAAGAACAATTTTTTTGTTCCAGAAAGAACCTTTTAGATCATTTATTTGTATGGTTCTATAAAGAACCCAAACCTCTTAAACCGTAAACACTTCATCAACCGGCTGAAATGTGTTTGTGGAAAATCGCAGATCTACAAGCTCACAGCGTGTCGCACCACGATGCGTTGTGAGCTTGCAGATCTACTATTTTCTATGAACGTCTGCCTATTAAGAGTTCAAAGGTTCCTCAAAGAAATTTGACAAAAAAAGGTTCTCAGAGAACCTCCTCTAGTTCTAGAGAACCGTTCTCTAAAACTAGATGAGGAACATGAAGAACCATTCACTAGATCAAATGGTTCTTTAGTAGTTGATGGTTCTTTGTGGAACCATATAGCCTTTTAAAGAACCATTTAAGAACCATTATTTTTCTGTGTGTATGTTATTTGCAGTGTGCTTTTATTCGGATTCACAGCAGGACACTCAATCCATTAGCAGCTGCCACACCAGCACTCACATTACCCCTACTCCTACAGCATGCAGGGTAGGGCTAAGTGATGGAAGAAGTACTCGGATCTTTTACTCAAGTAAAAGTAGCAATACCACAATATAAACATAAGTGGGTTCCAGGGGGTCCCCAGCTAAATGAGGAACAGTTATAAACATTTGAACTGTATTTTATCGATTGGCTGTTTGAAAATACCCGATCTCCAAGCCCACAACACGTCGTGTTTTGGGCTTGTAGATCTGCTACTTTCGGGGAATAAAATGAAAAATTGAGGTTGGAAACCTCATTACGTCCAAAACAGTTACTTTTCAGGATTCGAATTCAAAAGTAACAAAGGAGCTCGAAACGTGTCGCTTTGCGCTGCTTTCGAGCTTGCGGATCTGCTACTTCTGATGTTTTTGTGTGACACTGTAGTTTCATCAAGTAGGGCTTTAATTTACGGGGGAAAAAAACACACAAAGTTCAAATATGGAGATAAGAGGTTTCTGCCAATATTCTGTCTTGACCCTAGGCATATGATGTAAAATGTATACCGTGTTGCAAAAGGGAGTTGCTCAGCGGCCTTGCGTTTAGAGCGTCCGCCCTGAGATTTAGAGGATGGGATTCGATCCCTAGCCGAGTCTTACCAAAGACTAGCTCAGGGGCCTGTTCCTCAAAAGGTGAATTAACAAAGCCTGGCCTTAAGCCAAATCAAGGCTTGACAAAGTCGGGTCCGAAAAGCCTCGTTTGTTCCGTTCCTCAGACGCCAAGCCAGGCTGAAAAGGAGCAACTTTGTCGAGCTAGACCTTGTCAAGCCAGGCTGTGTCCAGCCAGGATAATGAAGCCAGGCTAAATGGGCGGCGATTCGCCGACGACGTATTTCTATAAAAGACCATGAACTCGAGCGCAGATTCCTTGAACTTGACCAATCATGGCAGCGGGGAACAAAACTCGCGCAGCGTTTTTCTCTGTGGCCGAACAGCAGCAGCTCATGCAAGCTTATGAGGAAGTGAAACATGTTATCAACAGAAAAGGAAACGCGACCGCAATAAATAGATCCAGGGCGAAAGCTGGCAAAGTATTGAAAGCACACACAGAGTGTGTGTGTGTGTGTGTGTGTGTGTGTGTGTGTGTGTGTCAGCGCCGGACGGGCAACAGGACGTACGGACGGGACGGGACGGGACGGGGACGGGGGACGGGACGGGGACGGGACGGGGACGGGGGGACGTGGGGGGATGGAGGGGACGGGACGGGACGGGACGGGGGGGGGACGGGGGTCGGGGGGGTTGACCGCGACGGGATGAGCGGGGGACGGGACGAGACACGCAATAACCCCACATTGCAAGACCACTTTAGTAGAAATTTGGGTTGTGTAGTTACCTTGCCATCATGATGTAACTCCAAAGGTGGACAAGAAATAAAAAATAATTTCTCCATTGACTAGAAATTGATAATTTAAAATATGCTCCTTATTGACTTAAAAAGAGGCTCCTTTAAACCCGTAACTAATAATGTATATATATATTTAAATATATGTATATATGTATATGTATATATATATATATATATATATATATATATATATATATATATATATATATATATATATATATATATATATATATGTATGTAGGCTATGTATGTATGTGTTAGACATTTCTTATAATATTACCAAAAAAAAGTAATATATTATCAAACATCTAACAACAATATGAACTATAGTGTTAACAGAGTGACAATGACATATCACATGAGTTATTGTGAAACAATTATGATTCATGGTCACACACTATTTCAGTAATGTAATTACATTGATTATATCTTATTGTATTGATTTCATTTTATTTGAATGCAGGGTCATTCAAATGAGTCCATATACAAACACATGTGTTGAATTAACTGTGGAAAAACTTGAAGAACAAAGACACTGGATTAAGTAAGCTTGGCTGTTAGCCTGCTCCTGACCAGGCTAACTTCACAGCTAAATTGCCATGGTAACTAAGGTAGGCTTGCTTCAATTCTCTTTTGAGGAATCGGATAAGGCTAAATTTAGCCAGGGTGAACTGGCTAAACTAATCTTCAAGATAATTCACCTTTTGAGGAACCGACTCAGCTCTAATCCTGGCTAAATTAAGCCAGGATAGGTGGTAAAGCCAGGCTTTAGCTCTAATTCACCTTTTGAGGAACAGGCCCCTGGTCCATAGTGTTAGAGGGAGTTCTCCTTAACGCTATGGTACTTTCGAGCCGCAGCTCAGTGGCCGCAGCCTCCGGTCTTTAGTAAAAATAATATATCCACTTTTGCTACTCACCAAAACAAAGACGGTTTTAAGATGTTGAAAGCCTACTTTCTTTAGTGGGAACACTCGGAGCCCCCACCTCACTTCTAAAATAAGGAAAGTAGGCTGTCAACTCCTTAAATCCGTCTTTATTTTGGTGAGTAGCAAAAGTGTATTTTTTATTTTTTACTAAAGACGAGAGGCTGCGCAGCCTGGGGTATGCATGCAACGGCTCGAAAGTACCATAGCGTTAAGGAGAACGACTTCTAACACTATGGACCAGAGCTAACCAAAGACTATAAAAATGGGACCCATATGCCTCGCTGCTTAGCACTCAGCATCATGGGTTGGATCGAGGTAAGTCCCTGCGACAGACTAGCGAGCGTCATGTCCAGGGGATGTACTTGTACGTCAAGCTGCCTCACACTACAGAAACAGGAGATAGGCTCCTGCCCTATGGGCCGCATGGCCCGGAATATACTGAATATAGATGACTGGCAACTGAAAATCTGTTGTTTTTCTGCGAGCAACAACTGTCACAGGACCATATAAATGAGGCTATAACCCAGAGTAACCCTTTGCAGTGTGTTCCCACTGATGCACAGGGCGGTGAGCTGTACGGGAACCTGAGAATGTCAAGTGGCTTGACATTTAGTCTTCTTTATTGTTGTCCCCCCCCCCATTTCCCAATGTTTCAGATTCAGGGGAAGTGCCACATGGCGGCTGGTTATTTATAGCCGCGGTGACGCAGGTGTGTCACCTCGGCACCTGGTAGGACCTATACCGGCCGGAGCCGCCTCTGTCCCTGCTGCCCGACAACCGTGGATGCTGTTGCCACGGGAACAGGATTATGTTGACATCATGAGATTTGAAATGGTCTTCCATGGCGACAGGAGAGATCCGCGTTCCGCCCCCGCACCGCTGCGGCTGTCAGCCACTCAGGGACCCTGTGAGTCACCTGGTGAGAGGGCTATGTTGTTTAGGGACGTTTCGGAAAATACACGCACTCACACGATGCGATGTGACATACTTTATTGTCCCCTTACGGAAAAAAAGGTCTTGGTCTCTGTGTCGCTGCCATGCATGCGTCTAACAAATATCATTCTACACATATGCAGACATGCAGACATATGTGACACAGTCTACTGCACACTGGTATTCATACTGTATGTCAAGTCAAGTTTTTTTAATAGCATTGACCCAAAGTGCTTTCCAATCAAGGATGACCAACCATGCAGCAACAACACGATAGTCATATAAAAACAAGTAGATCACAGTAAACTAAAAGAATAACAATACAAATCTGGAAGAATATACAATTAGAATATAAATTATGACAGTATTTACACTTTTAAAGATAGTAAATAAAAAAGATGTGAATGCATGAAGTCGACAAGACAAAACTAAAAGTGAGAGCCAAGCGGTGAGACTATAGATTTGATTTAAAAGTGTCTGTAGTGTGGCAGGACTAAATGTGGGACGCGAGACTAGGCCATTCCAAAGTTTAGGGGCAGCGACCGAGAAAGCTGCGTCATGTTTTTAGTATGTGTACACATATGTAGTGTACACATTATGTACATACTAAAAACCAATGGTGACTCAGCTTTCACAGTCGCTGCCCCTAAACTTTGGAATAGTCTCCTGTGCATATTATGTTCACGTGCCCTATCTAACATAACATATTGCACAACTTTAAAACAACATACAGTGTTGCACAAGCCGTCCATCCTAACAAAGTACATATGGCTTTTATGACTCAGCATCCATATTTTGCTGCGACATTAGCCACAAATAGCCGTACAAGTACTATTGCTTAAGTACACAATTAAGAGGTACTTTTACTTGAGTATTTCCAGTTTATTTTCGGATACTTCTACTCCACTACATCTCAGAGGCAAGTATTGTACTTTTTACTCCACGGCAATTATTTGAAAATCTTAGTTAATAGTTACTTTGCAGAGATTATTATTATAAAACATATTGTACATTAGCCACACAAGCTCTATTTTATACTTCAGCTATTTGAAAATAAGCCATTTATAAGCTATTTTTTTAAAATAGCTTGGTACTGTAAAGTATACTGTACAGTATGTTGATGCCAATACTTTTGTACTGTTACTCAAGTAAACAATTTAAATACAGGATTTGTAAGAGAGTATTTCTACATTGTGGTATTGCTACTTTTAACTTAAGTAAAAAATGTGAGTACTTCTTCCACCCAAACAAAACAAGTACAAGCTGTGCTGCTGTAGCCTGGCTGGAGCGCCGGCAGACTGTCTGTCAACATGGGCTGTTGAGGTAAACATGTCATCAATATGGATAACAGGCTATAATGCATAATAATCGCCACACTGTGGTCTGGTCACCTACTGCCCTTGTGGGTCAAACACCATCCCTTCAGCTTCATTTAGATCAGTGAAACTCAACCTGTGGCCTGAAAAAACATCTATCAGGAGGAGACCACGAGGAAGGGGAGGTGAATGCAAATTCCCATCGAAAGGAGGTGTCGTTGCCGCCGTTTTTCCTTTTTCCTCCTTTGTACATAAACTGTAGTATTTGTATTTTGTAGATGACATGTATTATTGTGTATATTTGTATGCTATGATGATGAATTGAATACATAGGACCACAATAGAAACAAGTCCCCAGGACACACACACACACACACACACACACACACACACACACACACACACACACACACACACACACACACACACACACACACACACACACACACACACACACACACACACACACACACACACACACACAAACACACACACACACACATACAGATTATACAGTATACTGTACATACCCGCCAGATGTGTTATTAGATGCACATTTGGTATCTTTTAAGACACATGTGTTTGTGCCTGTGGTTGTGCGTGTGGGTGTGCATGTGCATGTGTGTGTTTTGTTTGACTGTTTTTGTAGTCTGCACAAGGATTAGTTAGTTTTAGGGTTAGGGTTAGGGGTTTTGATGTAGAATGAGTTAAGGTTATAGGGACCCTAACGAACCATGAGCTTAACTTTACCAACCACACCCTAACTTATGGTTAGTTGTGGTAGTGGTTACAGTTAAGCTTAGGGTAAGTTAGTAACTGTATGTGAAATATCTATCAATTAGTCAAACGTTTAGGCATTTAGCAGACACTATTTATCCAGAGCGACTTACAGTAAGCAAGGTAAACACACACATCAAACTTACACAGTGGTGTAACTTTGCACAGGCATGGTGTATTTTCTTGAACCTTTGTGTTGTTTTTAAGTTGTGTATGTATGTGTATCTTGTTTTTGTTAAATTTTTTAAATTCATGATGCATCTATGTGTACTGGCATAATTGTATTGCTGATATATTGCTGATATGATGAATACAAACAATTGATAACAACAAAAAAACACATACATCAAATGTATAGAGACAGTGTATTGCCTCCGTAATAGGATCATAGGTAAATCAAGAACCTATAGCATCAGTCTAAACAGTATTATATCACAAAATAAAGAATACAAACTATAGGATGCCAGGTCAACAAATTGGCCTGGTCATCTGTTTAAATAATAGGCTATCTAAATTAGATTTTAACCTTTGCATAAGACTGCATGGTCGTCAAGGCTAGGTCAAGTCAAACTTCATCGTCAAACTTTTTTGTCACACACAAGGTAACAGCTCAGAGGCCTTGTGGTTAGAGTGTCCGCCCTGAGATTTGGAAGTTGGTGCTCAAATTCCCGGCCAGGTCATACCAAAGACTATGAAAATGGTACCCAATGCCACCCTGCTTGGCACTCAGCATCAAGGGCTGGATTGGGGGGTAAGTCCCTGTGACATACTATCGTCATGTTCAGGGGATGTACTTTTACATCATGGCTGGGGATGTACTTTTACATCATGGCTGGGGGATGTACTTTTACAGTATGGCTTGGCGATGTACTTTTACATCATGGCTGGGGGACGTACTTCTACATCAAGCTGCCTGACGCTACAGAAACAGGAGATACAGTACAGCTCTATGGGCCACATGGTTCCCAAGGCTATACCTACTTTATTGCGAACGCGGAAGGAGGCGCGGCGAAGCCGCGCCTCCGACCAAGTGGAGCTTACTATGTAACTCTGCTTGGGTTGTGTCTCTGTCTGTGTCTCCGTGTGCACTGCCTGTGTGCACTGCCTGTGTGCAGCTCCTCTGAGATAAGTAAATGTCCAATTTAGACGTACCATACATCAAATGAAAGGTCTTTGAAAACTGAACACACCTGTCAAGGTTGCGTTTAAGCCCGCCCCTTCCCCCGGAAGCCACGCCCCGGAGAAGGCTCCTAAAAACTCCCCATTGAAACCCCATGTTAAATGAAAAGTGCCCGAATCGCTCCGAAACTTTTTCTACCCCCCCTAAGTGGGGGTCTACGAACAAATACTTCGGGCTCGGATTTTGGCTCCGCCCCCCGGAAGTGGGTGAAACAGGCACTTCAAACTCTTTGTTGAATTGTTCAAAAACATTCAAAGTTTTTTTTTTGGGAATTTGTATTTTTCTAAGATGCTCCTTTTAACGCAGATTTTTTTTTATTATTATTTTTTTTTTTTATTGGTTACTTTTTTTTAAAATATTTTTTTTCATTATTTTTTTACATTTTTTGGCGTTCGCTTACCGCGTTCGCGCGTCTTACTTGTAGTTACAAGGTAAGAGTGCGTGAAATTCTTGGTAAAAGTGGGTGGAATTCATGTTTGTGCAAAAATACAAGGACAATAAGATAAGTGTGTGTGTGTGTGTGTGTGTGTGTGTGTGTGTGTGTGTGTGTGTGTGTGTGTGTGTGTGTGTGTGTGTGTGTGTGCATTCGCGTGCGCGTGCGTGCGTGCGTGCTTGCGTGTGTGTGTGTGTGTGTGTGTGTGTGTGTGTGTGTGTGTGTGTGTGTGTGTGTGTGTGTGTGTGTGTGTGTGTGTGTGTGTGTATGTATGTGTGTTGGTACTGCACCACTAAATAGCCAGACACACAAGTCAAACATAACATGAACTTTGTACAATTATAAAAAATATTACAGGTGCACTAACATGACATGTGCGTACTGAACTGTCTGTTAAACATTATAAAACACTGGGATTCTCAGGTCAAGTAGCGTTAACAGTGCTATGCCCAATAAACCACACACACACACACACACACACACACACACACACACACACACACACACACACACACACACACACACACACACACACACACACACACACACACACACACACACACACACACACACACACACACAATTGCAAACAATTGACCAAACAGCGAGAGATATGATGTGAGATATGATTTACAGGCTGACGTGAAGAACAGAAGAGAGGGCATGGAAGTTATCCCGGCACATTGCATGGTCTGTACATAATTTTACTGTTAGTGTACATCACGGCTCCACTCTGATTTATGTTTCAGATGTCCTCGGCACACGGAATAAGAATGCTATCAAATTCTCTCTTCCTTACCGGTGGAATTTATTTTTATCTGCACGATAAGGAGGCAGGGTGGAAAGAAGTGGTATAATAATGCATCCAAACTCATTGTGCGGAAAGGTAAATGGAAAACTGAAAGGGTATCGCTTGTTATCGGGGGCCTTTTTTTTATTGTTAATCAAAGTGAGATCAAGTACCATTCACAGCACCTACACAATCACATTCAAACATGTTTATTGATGTGGTTGTGGGTTTTAATTTTCCACTAATTTACTCAAACAACAATGCAGCGATAACAGCAGCCTGTATCAGGTGCAGCCATTCATTTACAGTGATAAGCTAATATAGGAATTGTGCAACGTTTTGCAGTTTATAATAGTCGACTCTCTGCCATATCTACTTCAAATAGGCCAATGTACTGGACATAATGTGCAAACTGATTTAGCAAGACTAAAGAGACTTTTTTTAAATATATACTTTAATGGGACACCCCGGTAGCTAACCTGGTACGTCCAGGCTCAGACCTTTCCGCAGCCGGCCGGGGTTCGAATCCCACCTGAGGCCCTTTGCTGCATGACATTCCCTCTCTGTCTCTATTTGTTTTGTTTTGCTGTTTCCATGTGAAGAACACAAGCTCCCGGTGTGTAAAATGTACTTCACTAATCTGATCTGATCACAATGCAATTATAACAGTAGGTCTATAAATGAATGTACTCACATCAGGATTTTTACTTTATATTATTTGTGCATTATTGCTCTGCATAGCCATAGATAGATTCTAACAAAGACAGGAAAGTGAAGTCAGAGGCGAAGTTGCATCCCTGAATGGCAACATTCATTAATGAATTAAACGAAAATATTCTAAATTGTGGAAAGTAACTAACACTAACGCTAACATTACTTAAGTACTTTTCCCTTTAGTAAAATAATTTTGACTATATTAGTATTATTATGTTCCACATTTGTTCTCCCAATAAGCCAATTAATCGTCCCCACACATTTCTTTTATTTACTGCCAGTGAGGTGCCCTGAACCAAAAGGATGTAGCGCCTCTGTCCAACACCCCATGATCCCTCTACAAACAGTTGCTGAACCAGCCTTGAACAAGGCGTTTAACCACTAAGCAGAACAAGGTGTTTAGTTTCACCACTAACCATTCAAGCGGAGTTGCTCAGTCTCCATCAGGAGAAAATGATGGTTGTCTTTGGGGACCTCGGAGCTTTGCATGTGCGTAACTATGTGATTGCAAGGGCGTAGCTGCAACAGAGCCGACACACTTTGCAAACACAGCCTGGGTAAATAAAGGTCAGAAAGAAATGCATCATGATGACAGAATATTTGACATTTCAAATATCACATATCATTTGCATGCCATCTGAAATAGGTTGACTGATTATTTTACTTAGCCTTGGACACCAATTGTGTTGATAACACAAGGCCCTAAATTCCCTAATATTGGACCTAGACTTAGTTTGTAGAATGTCCTATGAGTGTGTGAGTAGTAGAGTAGAGCAGAGGAGAGGAGGATGTGTAACTACGTCACACTGAAGGCGTTGCCCGACTATTATAGCCTACTGCTTCTCAGCAGTATAATGGAGATCCCATAGGCGAGAGGGACACTGCATGGGTCACACTGTGATTGGCTTCAGTGACCTACTAACGATTATTTTCGTATCGATTATTTTATCAATTACTTTTTCAATTAAGAAAATAATCTATAAGGTTTTATACTTCATCGTACAACAGTGTTACACAAAAATACCCCAAATTGCTGATACATGCTCACAACACTTTGCATCATGCCACGTTGAGAACTTGTAGATCTGCTATTTTCGCTCTTTTTGAAAACTAGAGATTTGGGCAGCTATGTGGCCCTCAAAACTAGAGGTTCACACCTATGCCACACCGCCCATATATCTCAGTATCTGTCAGTCCATGTCCCTTTAATGCCCATATATGGAGATCCCTGATGTCATCAGTATATGCCCATATATGGGCATGACCCCTTTTGTGCCCATATATGGAGCTGACTGAATTGTTTGCGCCTGATACATGACGACACCTTGAGGTTAGACAACACACTCCATATTTGGTTATAGCTGCATTGGGAACTCCTTATATGGTTATGACTGAGTCATGGTGACATGAGCGTGACAACGTGGTCCGTCCGTCTGCCGATTTTGCTATATAGGATTCTGGAAAATTCACTTCTATAATGACATGCCCCAAAAACTAGTAAGATAAGCAATGTCAAAATGTCCCCTCAAATCGATTTTTTTTTTTTTTTTTTTTTTTTTTTTAAATCGATCAGTTAACTGTTATATCTTTATGCTTACACGCAAGCTAGTTGTTGCTAACATAGCTGATTGTTATAGGCTACTTTAAAACACCTCAGAAATAAGACCAGTTGGCCAATGAAATCACAGCAGCACGGACCGTTCCTCTGAGCTATGGGATGCAGACTCTGATGCTGCTGCACAGAAGGCAGAACTCAAAGAGGCGGGGCCATTATGTATAGTCAGCCAATCAGAGAGGCCGTGCTGGCGGAGACCCTTTAAACTCCTGGACACACTTTATGAATGTGTTCTTTGCAAAGCGGACCAGAGACAGATACATACAGCCTGCAGCTACAAAGTATCCACTGTCTGCCTTAACCTCTCACAATCTATTTTTCACCGCATTATAGGAGGCATTTCAGTAACGCATCGGGGGTGGGAAATTATATATATTATTTTTATTATTGGACCATCCTGACATCATCATCCGAAGGAAGAATAAGAAATAATCCCAGGATTTCTTTCTTGCTTTTTTTGCATTTCAAAGATTTCATTCATTTTCCAGTACTGTACAGATACAGTAAGAGCTGCGAGGAGTGGGAGGATATATTGTTATCATCGCTACCACCAGATTGCTGCTGTTTCGTTTATTTATTTTATTATTTTTCTGCTGAGTTGTGGTCCCATCGCCTCCATGTCTTGCGGTGATGCTTCGGACGGGGGACCACGGCGGTCCGGTGATGCTTCGGACGGGACGCGGCGGTTCTGCGTGCTGTCCTGGGACCAGGTGCAGCGTCTGGACTCCATCCTGGGGGAGGCCATCCCCATCCACGGCCGTGGAAACTTCCCCACGCTGGCCATGCAACCCAGGCAGATCGTCCAGGTATAAAAAGACCGTTCTAGCCTGAAACATGACTGTCATATCACATCCTGACAGTCATGGATGAACTTTAACATAGTCTTTGCACTTTCTTCCCCTTTAGTCCGTTACATCTACATAAACGTTCAACTTTCAAATATAAAGTGCTTATTCCATGGTCACGGATGTTGAAATTATGTTCGGGCCCTCAAAAGTACCCGTATATTCTGTATCGTTCAATAAAAAGCATTTCAATCCGATCGGTGGCCATTTCTTCCGTGTTCCTCCATATGCTTTCAACTACGTGACCCTATCGGTTAGGAGATGTATTGCACTGTGATACATTATAACTCTATGAGAAAATGTCTATTGATCGGATTAAAATGTTTTTTATTAAACAATACGGATGATACAGGTACTTTTGAGGAACCGTATATAATTGTAACATTTGTGGCCATGGGGTAAGCACTTTATATTTGAAATATGAACGTTTATGTAGATGTACGGGTTGTAAATGAAGAAAGTGCAAACACCAGGTTGAAGTTCATCCATGACGGTCGTGATAGACGACCGTCGTGTGATCAAAGACCGTTCGTTTCCTCCGGAACGAGGGACTGTACAAAAATCTTTTTTAATAGTGTTCATTTAACTCCGAGAGCGTAGAAAATGTAGGGTCCATTTGGTTCCATTTTCTACACTCTAGGTAGGAGTTACAGCATCATGTCTATTTCTGACTAACGTTACTCAGCCTAACCGCAACTTTATAAATAGCATTTCTCTTCCCATTTATTCCCTAGACTTTTTTTTTGTTATATATGCCTATATTTGTGGGGAAATCGTGAATTCCTTTACACATCTCGTAAAATCTTTCCTTTTTATCAACGGACAGACTTTTTTTTTTTTTTGAATCTCCATCTAAAAGTAATTACTATGTTATTACACTGGGATATAGCAGATCAAAGCGGCCGATTTTAGACTTGACTATGACTTGCCTGTGCAGTAGCTTCGTTTACCTTTTCAAATCAAAGCGGGACTTGTAGGCCTGTACGTGAAATTATTAAATTAAACTTGATGATACTTGATGATAATAAACTTTTAGAATTTAAATTAAATATCAAATCAAATTTATATGAAACACAACAATTTTAGCCCCTATAATGTCTTCAAACTTCAAGGGCATGAGGTCCACACTGGGCTATACCACCTATACCATCCCCATGGGGCACTCTCTGAAACTCTGCTGGATCACATTTCACTTTAATGTCCAGAGACATATGGGGCAGTGATTCAAAGGTTATGCGAAGAAGGAAATAGCATTAGGTCATTACATTAATATTTGAATACTTAGTCACAGGCACATTGATCTATTCTCCAGTCACTTTTTTTTCCTGCCCATTTATGAAAAGCTATTTGCTTAGGAAGAGAAGATTCACTGGTTATGCTAGCGACTTCTGCCTAGGGCTCATGTTTGCGGTCTGTGGAAAGATGAATGCTCCATTGAGTAAGCAGGAGACTTGAACGTAGGCCGGAGAGGAGCCCTGTGTGTGTGTGTGTGTGCCTGTGTGTGTGTGTGTGTGTGTGTGTGTGTGTGTGTGTGTGTGTGTGTGTGTGTGTGTGTGTGTGTGTGTGTGTGTGTGTGTGTGTGTGTGGACTGACTTCCATATTCCCCTAGCTGTGTTTTCTAGAAACCTCTCTGTCCGTCTAAATTCTCCTCCTTCAGCCTAGAGAGTTTTCCATCTGCCCAAGAGATTGTATTACAGAGACAGACAGACAGATTGTGTCGTAACAGCAACATCGCAGTCTGCTCCTGTGTGAGTGAGAGAACATTATGCTCCCTGTCTGTGCAAAATGCCTGATGAGAGAGTAAGTAAGCAGCAATGCAGGGGAAGAAAAGGAGAAAAAAAGTTTTAATGGGTCACTGACATTCTAAAAAAAAAGTCTTGGAATCCAATGAGTTGCCTCTGGCTATGTACTGTATATCTGACATAAGATTACCCTGGATATATTCTTAATTGCTTCACATTTCAGAGCTATGTGGCCTAATTATGGCAAAGCTTATCAGCCTGTCAAGTCTTAAACTGAGTTCTTAGAGGGAGATGAGGATGAAAGGTCTAAAGTTTAGGCCCAAGCCCAAAACTCTAGTTTGGACTTGAAGCGACAGTCCTCACACATTGCTGTGGAAACCTTGTATGTCCCGAAACCGTTCCTTCTTATAAAAAACATTTAAAGAAATAGTGAAAAATAGCCTCTTCGTAGATCTTGTTGATCGGCTATTTTCACTACTTTTGTTTTGTGCGACAGTCTTGTATGATGAAGCAGGGCATTTCATTTATAACATAAGAAGTTGAAACATGGAGATATGAGGTTTCTGCCTGACAGCAACGATTCATACTACTGTAGCATATCGTTGTTGTCGGGCAGAAACCTCTTATCTCCATATTTTAACTTTCAGTGTTTTTTTCGTAAATACTTTTGATCATACTACAGCTGAAAAGTAACAGTTTTGGACATATGAGGTTTCCACCCGAAAGAGACGATATCAGGTGGACAGGTGATAAGTGACAGTAATACCCGGTCCAGGTTGGAATTTGGACCCAATCAGAGACACTTTTATTGGCCCATGCAGTGAAAGTGTCCACTGTGGAAGGCTGTTATCCGCCACAGATAACATGGCGTTACGTATGATATTGTTTTCAACACACCTCTCTCTCTCTTCAAGATGTGTTTGTGTCTGCGTCTGTGTGGCTTGACCCCGTACGTAAAAATAGAGCCAGCTTATTATCTGATGACCATGGGAGAGAGTGTTAACTACCCTCACTCTGACACTATAAGCTGCTCAGCACCGCAACACAGCTTTACTGTGGTTCTGGTGGAGCGTGTGTGTGTGTGTGTGTGTGTGTGTGTGTGTGTGTGTGTGTGTGTGTGTGTGTGTGTGTGTGTGTGTGTGTGTGTGTGTGTGTGTGTGTGTGTGTGTGTGTGTGTGTGTGTGTGTGTGTATGTGTGTGTGCGTGCGTGCGTGCGTGCGTGTTGTGTGTGTTGTGTGTGCGTACTGGTGAGAGAGAGTGACAGGGTAGGGTGTGTGTGTGTGTGTGTGTGTGTGTGTGTGTGTGTGTGTGTGTGTGTGTGTGTGTGTGTGTGTGTGTGTGTGTGTGTGTGTGTGTGTGTGTGTGTGTGTGCGCGCGCGTGTGTGTGTGTGTGTGTGTGTGTGTGTGTGTGTGTGTGTGTGTGTGGTTAGAAGTGTGCTGTAAAGTGTACAGTGCACTGGTGACTAAGGATGTCCTGAAGGTTTTGTGTGTTTGTTTTGTGTTCAGTTTGTAGTGGCTCTCGACTTATTGAGCAGATGAAACCTGCTGTTGCTTTTATTAGTGTCAGGTAAACACATGGTTAATGTTGTAGGTAGGGTAAATGATATTAGTTTTTGTTAAAATGAGGGTTAAAATAGCTCTACATTCTGATAGTAATCATTGCTATAGTGTGTTTGTTCAATAACAGGGGTCTCCCCGTCTCTCTGGCTCTTTAATAAACAGAAAACGCATTTTTAAGTCGGGATACCAATTTCATCCAATCAGGCGAGAGAACTACTGCAGGATAGGGGATAAACACGTGAAATTGGAAGTGATGACACAAACAAAATGAGCAGACAACATTTGAACTGGAACACTATAACATTGAAGCTTATTGGTTTACTCTCTCCTGATTGGATGAAATTGGCCACCCACCTGAAAATGTATTTTCTGTTTATTAAAGAGCTGGAGAGACAGGGAGACCCCTGTTACTGAACAAACACTAGCAATGATTACTATCACAATATAGAGCTTTAACATTTTTGCCCCCCCCCCCCCAAAAGAAAAAAACGTCACTAACTCGCTAACTTAAGCTCTGTGTTGCATCTTCTCATCAAACCAGGCTTTTGGGTCAGACAATAAAAGAAATAGCCTAAATAAAATACCCAAATCAATCTTCAAACACAGCCATGCAACTGAAGCTGACTCTTTGAGCTGCAGTCAGTCGGGGGATTTCATGCCACTTGGATTTCTGGGGGGTTTTCTGACCGAAAACTCGGATCTCTCCCAAACGCTTTAAAAGGACAGTGCGTTTTTATGGAGTGGTTCTGTCTTCCAAAGTGGATTGAGGTTTAACAACTTTTCATCCCCTATTAGCGTGACCAGTTTACTGGAGGGGAACCCAGAATGCAGAATGTTTGATGTCAGAATTTCTTTGGGAGGTCGTTGCTATATTTCGCCAGCGTACCAGTGTGCCAGTATGCCAGCAGCGCACGTGCATGTGCGTGCACAACCTAATTCGGGTCTAATTCGGGTCTAATTCCTTCGGTCTAATTCGGGTCTAATTCGGTTCTATTTGACCAATATAAATCAACTTTTTTTTTTTTTTGCTGTAAAAATATTTGTATCAGCGCAGGCGGGGCCCCCCCTGCTGGTGGCCCCCCCGCACCGCATCACTTGCTAGCAAGCTCACAACGCGTTGTGAGCTTGTGGATCTGCTATTTAAAAAAAATAAAATTGGAAAATCTGAAACATTTGAATTAACAACACAAATATTGAATGGGGGTCCCTGCCATGGCACAAAACATTTTCAGATGGGGGTCCACGGACAAATACATGTTAATTTGGGGGGGTCCATGATATGAAAATATTTGAAAAAACACTGGTTTAAACAGCATTAGGAAGCAAGCACCCCCCCCCCCCCAAAACCAACAACTACCAATATTTACAAGCAACTTTACAGAAAATAAATCCCCAAAGTCGCTTAGAATAAGCGGACATGGCAACACTGGTGGCCACCGCAGTGCAGTGCGGGGTCAGGGAGTGGACCGGACCCCCAGACAGACAGATAGACAGACGGACCTCCAGAGCAGACACAGCCGACCTGCATGGCCGCTGCACTTCGTCCTGAGACCTTAGTCTTCATCCAGACTGAAGCTAATGCTGATGAAATGGACTTTTGTGAGAAGCAGTATTGATTTCGCCTACACAAAACTATCGACCACCACCACCCCCTCCACACACACACACACACACACACACACACACACACACACACACACACACACACACACACACACACACACACACACACACACACACACACACACACACACACACACACACACACACACACTGAGGCCCATGTGGAAGAAGCTGGTTGGGAAATGTTGGGAGTAAAAAAAAAACACTGGAGTGTAGCGTACTGAATGCAGGTTTTTACCATTCTTTGCGGTCGTATAATTAAAGGGTTCAGATCGGATAGCTTGAGTTCTTTGAGTTTAACACACAAAAAAAGAGAATGCAAAAAAGTTTCCTTTCAACCCCCCCGCCCCCCCCACCTTTTTAAATGCATAAACGCTCATAAACATGCAACATGCAAAATGTACTGTGTGAATCATATTTTACATCAGAGGTTCTCAAAGTGGGGGGTCCCTAAGGGGTTTCCACGGGGGTCCCCAACTAAATGATTGAACCAAATGGGTCCATTTGTACACTCTCAGAGTTAGGATTTTATAATATAGATCGCGGTCCCAGAGCTAGACAAAGGTATCAAACGGGGGTCCGCCGTCTAATGCATATCAAACTGGGGGTCCTTGAAATTTTAAAGTTTGACTGGCATAAGGCGTAAAAAAAACCTGGAGGGGTCTTAGCTTTGAAACGTCAAAGTGTGAGAAACACACTGTTCTTACATCATGTTTCTGTCCCCCTTGTGCAGGTGGTGCGGGCCAGGCTGGAGTCGCGGGGCGTGTGCGTGCGGGACGTGAGGCTCAACGGCTCGGCAGCCAGCCACGTGCTGCACCAGGACACCGGGCTGGGCTACAAGGACCTGGACCTGATCTTCGGCGTGTCGCTGCGGGACGACCAGGCCTTCCGCCTGGTCAAGGACGTGGTGCTGGACTGCCTGCTGGACTTCCTGCCCGCCGGCGTGTCCAAGGAGCGCATCACGGCGCTGACGCTCAAGGAGGCGTACGTGCAGAAACTGGTGAAGGTGTGCAACGACACGGACCGCTGGAGCCTCATCTCGCTGTCCAACAACACGGGCAAGAACGTGGAGCTGAAGTTTGTGGACTCGCTGCGGCGGCAGTTCGAATTCAGCGTGGACTCCTTCCAGATCTGCCTGGACTCTCTGCTGCTGTTCGACCGCTGCTCCGAGACGCCCATGTCGGAGAGCTTCCACCCCACCGTGCTCGGGGAGAGCGTGTACGGGAACTTCCAGGAGGCCATGGGCCACCTGTGCCAACGGACCATCGCCACGCGCAGCCCGGAGGAGATCCGCGGCGGAGGCCTGCTCAAGTACTGCCACCTGCTGGTGCGGGGTTTCCGGCCTCTGTGCGAGTCGGACATGAAGAAGCTGCAGCGCTACATGTGCTCGCGCTTCTTCATCGACTTCCCGGACATCGGCGAGCAGCGGCGCAAGCTGGAGGCGTACCTGCAGAACCACTTCGCCGGCATGGAGCACAAGCGCTACGAGTGCCTGATGACGCTGCACCACGTGGTGAACGAGAGCACCGTGTGCCTCATGGGCCACGAGCGGCGCCAGACGCTCAGCCTCATCTCCATGCTGGCGCTCAGGGCGCTGGCCGAGCAGAACGCCATCCCCACTGTGACCAACGTCACGTGCTACTACCAGCCGGCGCCCTACGTACAGGACATCAACTTCAGCAATTATTATATAGCGCACGTGCAGCCGCCCCTGGTGCCCGCGTGTGGTAACGCGTACCAGACGTGGCTGCCCTGTAACTGAACTCGACCCAGCATGTGTTGTGCGTCGCTGGGGAAAGGGGAAGAGGCGGATCTGTCTGTCTGCCTGCCTGTCTGTCTCTCTCTCTCTCTCTCCGTCTCTCTCTCTCTCTCTCTCTGTCTCTTAAGTGATGAGAGGAGGATCTGGCCAAATGGTGGCACTGCTCTTTAGCTATTAAAACGAAAAGGAGCTGAAAATACACAGAAAAAAAGAAGAGAAATGCATCCTTTTTTTTGCCAAATGTGACTTGACTGTAACAATCCTATACTGCTGTATATGTGATTTGAGCCGACGTTTATTTTTTTTATTTTCTTCTCCCTCTTGCTAAACATTTATAAGACAGCTGGTCCTTTCTCAGATGTAGCAAGAATGTCTTTTTTTATTTTGTATTTAAGTAAAAAAACAACAACAACAACAACTTATGAAGCTTTATATTTGTCAAATTCAGAGGAAAAATACATTTTCGAGGAAACAAACCTCGAAAGCTCTGTTATTTTCTTACTGCGGCTACACTTGACTTATTTTTTTAATTACACACACAGGACCAAAGACGTATTTTGTTGTTCAGAAGGGAATGTTGTCATGATTCCAAGTGCCTAAAAACCAACCATGAAATGTTCTAAACACATGTGTAATGTGAGAAGTGTGCTTTTTTTTTTTTTAAGAGCCATTTTGTTTTCTAGATTACCCCAAAAATCTCTTTTCAGGAACAGAGGCATTCATTTTTCTTTTGGTGAGATTAAAAAAAGACAAAACCCCAGTTTTTTATTGTCTTATCTTATTTCATTGACCTCTGAATACTGTAGTCTATATTCTGAAGATTCTGTACTTTAAAGCATTTTCCCTATAAAATGAACAATACACAGCCAAAATCCTGAGTGTCAATTTGATTCATCCATTTGTAACTCAGAGAGTGTACAAAATGTAACCAAATGGACCCATAAACGGGTCCATTTGGTTACATTTGTACACTGTCTGAGTTAAATCTATACCCTGAGGATTTTACTATGTACTGTATGGTGGTCTATAGCATCCCACCTGTAAGCTGCTTTGAAGTGAAACCAACTTGAACCCAGAAAGACTTTAATCCATGTGTTTTGGGGGTGGCTGGTGTTAGTTTAACTCATTAGCTAAATGTCTCAGAGCTGGACTAACACTAACAGGATCACGCAGTGTGGCTTTAGGGGCCGTTTGCCTTTGATCTACTACTTGGTTTACTGGTGACACAGACTGAAGACATAGCTCTGTCCCAGTAAAACTAGGCCAGTGGTCCTCAAGGTGGGGTCTGCGGACTGCGGGAAACCCCCGGGGGTCCCTGGAGACCAGGGAGTCCCCCCAGCAATATCAGTTCAAATCAAATCAATCATCAAAAGCATCAAAATCAGTTGAACCAATTTAACCCTATTATACTTTCGCTATTTGAAAATAGCCGACCTACAAGCTTGTAGATCGGCTTGTAGATCTGCTATTTTCCTCCAAAAAATCTTGAACAATTTGGGGCCAATTTTAACAACACAAATGTTGTATGGGGATCCCCTGGCACACAATATTTTCAGTTGGGGGGTGCTCGAATAAATCCATAATAATTTGAGGGGACTCCCTTGACACGAAAAGGATTGAGAACAACCGAACGGGGCCCTCGTGGAAATGCATATAGAGTGTTGGCTGAAGTGAGCTCCATTGGTTAAACTGGGTCTGAGGATCCATTACAATCTTGAGGACATGAACCATAAGGAGAGTTTTCTAAAAGCACAATGGCCTCTCTCTCTGCTCTGATACTAAAGCTTCCAACAAAGGCCGGCCTGTTCTCCCACCCATGTTGCCGGTGGAAACACGATCCCCGTTTGCTTGAAATGACACCCGTGTCATTTTGCATCAATATTAAAAAAATATTTCGGGGGAGTCATGGCCCAATATGTTTTTCAGTTTTTTTTGTAATTTTTTTAAAGGATTAATGCGGGATATGAAGGAATTTAAAGCCTTGATTCCACACACAAGCTCCAACAGTCTCAGCTTACTGTGTGACACAGGGCCTGGCTGCTTTAATGACACCCCAGCACATCACATTACTGGGGGGACAATGTGCATGATTTGTTTTGTTACGAGTCAGGCACGCGCGCACACCCCTGTCATGCCGTGTTTAAAAAGGTGCTGTAAGTGGTGTTTCATGTTAAAATAATGATTAAATCGCTCTATATTCCCATAGTAATCTTTGCTATAGAGTGTTTGTTCAGTTAACAGTGTGGTCTTCCTCCCGTCTCTCCAGCTCTTTTACGTTAAAAACAGAAAAATGCATTTTCAGGTCGGGATCCCAATTGTCCCAATTGTACACAATCAGAGGAGCGAAAACTCATTATACAGGATAAATTAGTGGAAGTGGAAGTGATTAAATACAAGCTGAATCCAGACTGGATGACATTTGTGAAATGTAGGCTATTTTCTGTTTATTAAAGAGCTGGAGACGTGGGTTTACAGTAGCATGTATACATACGTATGTACAGTATGAGTACACACTTCTTTCTTTCTTTCTTTCCCATTTCTCTTTGAAGTGTTGGTCACGGCGATCCGCTGATAAGAGTAATGCCACATTCTTTATGCTCCGTCAAACGACGAAAATCATCTGATCTGAAAGCTCACAGAGATGTTTTACTTAAGTAAAAGTATCAATACTGCAATGTAGAAGGACTCTGTTACGAGTAAAAGTCCGGAATTCAAAATTTACTTGAGTAAAAGTACAAAAGTATTGGTATCTAAATGTACCTAAAGTACCAAAAGTACTAAAAGTACTAAAATGTTTGAAAATAGCAGATCTATAAGCTTGTAGATCGGCTATTTTCAAATAGCCTAGGTATAAAATAGAGCTAAAGTGGATAATGTATGTTTTATAATGTAATAATTTATATCTGCAAAGTAACTAACTAAAGTTTTCAAATAATTGTAGTGGAGTAAAAGTACAATATTTGCCTCTGAGATGTAGTGGAGTAGATGTAAAAGTATAGATGATTGGAAATACTTTTACTTTACTATAGTAAAGTAAAAGTACCTCAAAATTGTACTTAAGCACAGTACTTGAGTAAACGTTCTTAGTTACTTTACACCACTGGGTACGACCAAGTCTAAATCAGGCTTAAAGACAGAGACAGGTTACTATAGAGGAAAAACAGTCAGTCAGCCATCAGCCCTCTGAACTGAAGTCTCTAGTGGTTCCTGTATCATTTCCTCTCTCTCACACAAACCCAGTGATTCTTCCTCAGCGGTTCACTGAGGATGGAGGATGGATGAGGTGTCTATACAGCACTGCCACTGTACAAAGAACCTGTTAAGCCTATAGGTAGATTATGAGACAATGGGCCCCTGGGCATTGGCTTGTAAAAGACCCCCTCACACGCACGCACGCACGCACGCACGCACGCACACACACACAGCTAACACTGTGACACTAAACCACAGCACAATAACTGCATTCAAAGAAGTGTAGGAACTTTTTTTTTCTCTCGTAAAGACACACTAAACATTCACTTAAAGCAGCACTATGTAGTTTGGGGTATCAGTGGCCACTTTGGACACAAATAACATGGCGGCCAACGTCTTTGACTTCACTACCCAAGAGTCTCTGCAAGCATGTCGGGCGAGGGCGCGCTGTGATTGGCCAGTCTTCGCTTTGACTGGCAAATGCCAGGATGAAACTCAGTGTCTTCCCTATACATAATGATAGAGTCAAGGCCCTAGCAGGGACCCTCCCTGAGTCTATACATTTATGGAAGGATGATTGTTATTGCTTGGGACATAATATGCTACGGTATATAGTTGTTAAAAAGTTACATAGTGCTGCTTTAGTGGTGTGTCATCATGATGGTTTGTTTCTTGTGACATCTTCTAAATGAATGGTTAGGATATGATCCTTCAGTTGGACTGTTATGTATTGACATGAATGACTAAGCCCCTTGGCAAGAAGAGTAAAGTTGATAACCATGACAATTGATGCAAAGGCTCTGTCTTAAGGGCCCCTGAGCTCCTGGGCCCCTGGGCCCAAGAGCCCAGTTGGTCCGTCCGGTAATCCACCCGAGGTAAAGCACCTGTATGGCTCTTTAGAGTAGAGGTTCCTCTACTAGCTTAGTTTAGGCACCTCTCTAATGTCTCTAGATATCACCATTTGACAAAGGTCCTATAGGACCTTTACAATAGGAATCAATACAGTGTACATATAGCACATGAGCCACAGAACCACTGTTCGTGCTATTTGTCCCCAATATTATTTTTAGTGCCCCCCTCTCGTCCCTCCAATGCTCTGTCACACACAAACACGTTTAAAGTTAAGCTTTTTTATATTCACAACGTGAATATAGAACTTTTTTTCTCTACTGACTTTTGGATGACAACTTGTACTTATGAACTTGCACTTTCAAAGTGCTCCAGGTTCATTCTTTGAAGGCTGTGCCAAGAGTGACACACACTGTGCAGTAAAGCCACATGTTCAGGCTCATAACTCCGGCCATGTAAATTTAGTTCCATTGCCATGTCATTATTTTAGGGATGGTGATGACAGCTCTGCTGCCCAAACGGCAACCCCACATCCACTGATGGCTCTGTTCGGATTTCCTCTACCCACCGCCGTACGCCGCAAAATAAATCCTGTAGGTCTACAGCCTTTACCCCGGTGCTGCTTGGATTGCACCTAGAGAACATGAATATTACCTTTATGCTAAGAACTATAATCCATCCTACTGTCTCCTAAAGCATGGCGTGTTTTTATTTTCCTTCACAAAGACACAGTCAGTCCCTTCTGCGGAAGGCTGAGCTGTTTGGAGAGCAGTAAAAGTCTAACGGAGCGCATGATTATTTTGGGGCGTACGTACGAATGACGGTTTAGAAGTAAACACACTGGAAAAATGTTTTATGCCGGTTAAAAGATAATCCTGATACAAGTTTCCTTCCACGCTAACATACCGGCCGATCTGTCACTGCCATCAGCCGTGCTTGTCTTGGCGCGGAGTCCAGCGTTCTGTCCCATCATGCATTGCGTGTGCTGTACTCTACATCCATTTAACAGGCAGATCTCAAGGTTTTGTCAGAGCTTCATAAAAGTGGAAAAAAGGATGTGTTCTCATTTCTTGGGAAAGCTGCGTACAGACAAAAGTTGTACCCATAGCCTACTAAATCCCACAGAGTAGTGACAGCTTCCTGGAGTTACTGGCTTCCCTTCAGGACAGTTTTACATGGTATATTACATTTGACAAAGGACTGTACCGCAAAAACACAGGAGACCGCCATCCCCTCTCGCCTTCCATCTTTTAAGCCCTTAAAGGAGTAGTTCACCAAAAAAAAACTTATTTTCTATCAATTGCACACCCCATGAAGCCTTATATTCATGGTTTTCTTTTTCTTTTTGTCGCATTCCTAAGCTAATAATTTGATTCCCGTCTCCTACCGGCTAATGTATCCGGTAGGAGACACAAAGTAGATTATTTCTGTCTCCTACTGGAAATACACCCGGTCATCAAATTATTGTCTTAGGAATGCCACAAAAACAAAAATAAATCCATGAATTCAAGGCGAACTCCTCCTTTAAAAGGTTTTTCAAGGTTATAGGAATAAAAAGTTTAAAAATAGGAAAGTATTTTATTATCCTTGTCAGGTTTAACGGATGGTCCCGCTGACACAGTAGTAACATCAACACCAGCTGAATAATAAAAATGCAAATCTGTATAAGAGATCATAACATGATGTAGATGAAGTACTTTGGATATATTTGTTTAAATTGGTTGGAACAATACATAGTACAGCATTTAGTCAATTTCAAACGATTGTATTGTTGTTGTTGTTGTTGTTATTGTTGTTAAATAGCTCTATATTCCAAAGTAATCGTAGAATGTTTGTTCAGTAACAGGGGTCTCCCAATCTCTGCAGCTCTTGAGTAAGCAGAAAATACATTTTCGGGCCAGAAGTGATGAAGCAAAGAAATGAGCAGACAAATTGGGTTTGGAACAGTATACTGTATATAATATTTTTAAAAAGTCTCCTGATTGGATGAAATTGGTATCCCACCTGAACATGTATTTTCTGTTTACTGAAAGATGAGGAGACCCCCCAACACTCTAGCGATGTGATGCAATGCCTTTCCTGGCTTTGCCTAATTGGCTCCCATAGTGTCAATTTGCTTGCCTCTAGTTCCGGGTGCCTGACGCAGTGCCCTGCCAGCCGCCCTCATCCTTCTCTCTCTGACTTTATCAGACCTACCTGTGTGGTCGGCCCCCAAAGAGGACCACATTTCTGATGTGGTCCACCCATGTGACACCGACTGCACCCAGGGCCCTTTCCTGTTGTGCTGTGAGGGTCCATGTCTCAGCCCAGCAGTACTGACTCCACTGTGAGGGTCCATGTCTCAGCCCCATACAGTAGTACTGACTCCACTGTGAGGGTCCATGTCTCAGCCACAAACAGCAGTACTGACTCCACTGTGAGGGTCCATGTCTCAGCCCCATACAGTAGTACTGACTCCACTGTGAGGGTCCATGTCTCAGCCACATACAGCAGTACTGACTCCACTGTGAGGGTCCATGTCTCAGCCCCATACAGTAGTACTGACTCCACTGTGAGGGTCCATGTCTCAGCCCCATACAGCAGTACTGACTCCACTGTGAGGGTCCATGTCTCAGCCCCATACAGTAGTACTGACTCCACTGTGAGGGTCCATGTCTCAGCCCCATACAGTAGTACTGACTCCACTGTGAGGGTCCATGTCTCAGCCCCATACAGTAGTACTGACTCCACTGTGAGGGTCCATGTCTCAGCCCCATACAGCAGTACTGACTCCACTGTGAGGGTCCATGTCTCAGCCACATACAGCAGTACTGACTCTCTTGAGGTCTTCTCCCACGTCTGATTTCCACACTCTCCTCATCCCATGCATAAGGCATTCCAGGCAAGTGCCCTCCGGACCTTCAGGTCCTGTTCCGTTGAAGCAGTCCAGGCCCTGAGACATTTGAAGTCCTCGTCCGCCCCGTCCCGTCCGCATGTGGCAATGGTTTTGTCCTCTGTGTTAACCGTCAGTACCTTTGTTTTCTTGGCATTGAGCTTGAGGCCAATCTTCCTGCACTCCATTTCTACTGCCAGCAGTAGTTCCCTTCCTTTCTCTGCTGTATCCCGGATTACGGCAATGTCATATATGCGTAGTTGAGGTCAGTAATTATGATGGGGTGTACTCGCCTTGACTTCCTTGGGACCAGAGTGAACCCCAGTGCCTCCCAAGCCCCCAGAACCACGGTGGAACAGTGAAGCTGCCGTCGCTTGGTGGTCAAATCTGGGATAGCAACACTTCCGCATTTAAAATGCTACTGCGCGTGCGTCTACCGTTTGAAACGTGTGCCTGCTAATAACTCTATGGCCCGCTCTATTGGCTCGGATATTGGCTCCGATATTGGTACTTCCGGCAGACTTCCGGGTGCTTCAAACGACACTGAGCAACTTTCATTGAAATGAATAGCTGGGAGCGGGGCAGTCCGCCCTCTAGATATATTATAACTCTATGGTGCCTCCTCTCTGCCATTGATGGCGAGTCTCAGGGCATGTGGTCCACTCTAGCAATGCTCCACTATCATAAGAGCTTTAACGTTTTAACAATACATGAACCCTGTCTGTCTACCCTTCCAGCTCCCTAATTTATATCGAAGCTGTCGGGCAGAAACCATATTTTTACATACCGTTTGGAGTTTTTTGGTAAATGAATGCCATGCTTGATCATACTACAACTACAGCGTCACACAAAAGCATTAAAAGTAGCAGATCCGCAAGCTCGAAACGCATAGCTAATCCTGAAAAGAAACAGTTTTGGACATATGAGGTTTCCGCCCGACTGAGACGATTATAATGAACTGAATGAGATTGAATTCCATTGACGTACTTCCAGATATAATGACCACACCCAGTGCAGCAGACACAACTTACAGCAGCAGCCATAACATTTAATTTCCCATCAGCCCCTTCACACCCACCTAACACACTCTCAACTACCAGAGAATTACCTAAACGCTTCTGAGATGTTTTCATCCACTGCATGAGTGTGTGCGTGTGTGTGTGTGTGTGTGTGTGTGTGCGCGTGTGTGTGTGTGTGTGTGTGTGTGTGTGTGTGTGTGTGTGTGCGTGCGTGCGTGCGTGCGTGCGTGCGTGCGTGCGTGCGTGCGTGCGTGCGTGCGTGCGTGCGTGCGTGCGTGCGTGCGTGCGTGCGTGCGTGCGTGCGTGCGTGCGTGCGTGTGTGTGTGTGTGTGTGTGCTGAGATCTGGTGTGTGTGTGTGTGTCTCTCTACAAGTAGGCTACAGTAGAATTTGAGAAAGGAAAACTTTGGGCCCTGGTCCTTTTTTTTTTTTTACAATTAGAAGAAGTTTCACGTTAGGGTCAGGCTTAGGATTAGGCATTTAGAGGTTAGGTTTAGGGGTTACGTTTGGAGTTATGCCTGATGTATATACTTGGTTGCGTGTTGGTGCCAGCCGGGCTCTGGAAATAGCCGATCCAAAAGCTCACAGCACGTCACACCCACGGAACACCACAATGCATTGGGGGGAGGGCGGGTTAAAAAGGGAAAAACATCGAAAAAATGCATTTACTAAATCGCCTTCCAAAAATGTTGATGCCCTCAGAAGTGTAATAATACAAACGCGTGTGTCACTGTGTGTGAGTGCGTGCGTGCGCGCGTGCGTGCGCGCACGTGGGCATAGAGTGATGACAGCCCAGTAAACCCAGTAATGACAGCTATTCACCGGTTTCTTGCCACAACACATATCTAAACTAACCCGGTTTAGTACCTGTACATTACCTTCTTTTTTTTTTCCTGCCAAAAGGCAGCCATTATAATTTCCCACCACACCAGCCATTATCCATGGAAAGCTTGCCTTTATGTCTGTGTGTCCCTCGCTGCTGCATACCGTCTGCCCTCCCAACGGTCTGCTATACACGCAGAGTCTCTTCATGTGAAGGAGCCCCAAAATGATACGTATTTGGCTGCAGACCCCCATCTCATATTTTTTGACAGTGACCTCCAGAAGCAAAGATTTGTTCGCTTAACATACATATATTCAAAGATTTGCAGAGATATTCACGATTTTTTTAAAAATAGCAGATCTACAAGCTCAAAGCGCGGCACTCTGTCCTAAACCCCATGCAGCCAAAAGATTAAAGAAGAATCCAGACCATATTGACCTCTCTCGGATACAGTGGCGTACGGTGGAGTCTAACGTTGACCGGGCCAGAACCGGGCCAGAACCGGTTTGACGGCTAAACTGGTTTTTAATGGCCACTCATTAACAATTCGGCCGAATGCAAATGAGCCCCACTTGAAAACAAAGGCAACTTTCTGTGGTCGGCTACAACAGAATAGGGTGAGAGCTGCTAATGTTGATTTTTAGTTTTTTTCCCCTGGTCTTTTGTTTTGGTGAGCACATGGCTCTGTGGACGTAGTAGTAGTATTTTTATTTTGATCTTAGCAGGGTACATTAAATGTATTCGATATATCATCATATCATATCATGTATGATTAAGATCAAAAAGGAGTAGGCTGAAGCCAATGGCTTATTTTGCCTATCCTTTTGCACACAAAACAAATTGACGTAAAGGAAAAAAGAAAAACTACGAAAACAAGAAAAAACAAACAAACAAACGAGAAAACTGACAAAAGAGAAGATTAACACAACAGAGAAAAAAGAAAACAAGACAAACGTGATCACAACAACCAAAAAGACAAGACTTACAGAATTCTTGAATTATCATATTACAATATCCTTACTATAGTATAATATATAATCATATATATATATAATATATAATATAATACTATAGTAATCAATTTGTATAATAATTTATAATACATACTTAGTATGTAATTACGATATAAATTATAGGATAATCAAGCAAAGCTAACATTCCTTCAAGTATTTATAATTTACATTAATGTTCTATATTTATCTATTATTTTAGATTTATACATTCTTTTAAATTTATTTATGGAACTACATTTTTTTAATTCATCGTCCAAACCGTTCCAAAGATTAACCCCTCTGACACTTATGCATCTACCTTTTTTATTAGTTCTTGCCTTAGTCCCCTTAAAGATACCAAATCCCCTTAGGTTATACCTACTCTCTCTTGGCTCAAACAGCTCCTGGATACATTGCGGAAGCAGATGGTTATGTGCTTTGAACATTATGGCTGCAGTATTAAGGTCAACAAGATCATGTAGTTTTAGGGTGTTTGAATGAATAAAAAGTGAATTTGTAGGTGTGTAGTACTCTGCATGATTGACAATTCTGATGGCTTTTTTTTGGAGTAGAAATATTGGATTGATATTAGATTTGTAGTTGCTCCCCCATACCTCCACACAATAACTGATGTGTGGAAGAGAGAGCAATACAGTAAGTAGAGTGAGTTCTGGTCCAAGATTGGTTTCATTTTATACAGTATAGCAATTGTTTTCGATAATTTAGTTCTTACGGAGTTAATGTGTGATTTCCAATTCAGTTTGCTGTCAATTGTGATTCCCAGAAATTTATTCTCAACAACTTGATCAATTTCAACATCATCAAATTTGATTTTGACCTGTTTATCTATTTTCCTATTTCCAAAAATGATAAATTTAGTTTTGCTTATGTTTAGTGACAATTTATTAATATCAAACCATTTTTTTAATATACTTAGCTCACTTTCTACTGTATCCAGGAGCTGCTCTAGGTGTTTTCCTGAGCAATACAGGCTAGTGTCATCCGCGAAGAGTACACAATTTAGATGTTTCAATACTTCACATATATCATTAATATACATTATGAACAGTTTGGGTCCCAGTACAGAGCCTTGTGGGACTCCGTAAGTGATGTTAAGTTTGTCCGAGTCAACACTGTTCATGTGTACATACTGGTTTCTGTTGCTAAGATAACTATTTAACCATGCATTGGCGGTTCCTCTAATACCATATCTTTCCATTTTTTTTAATAGCAAACCATGGACGATCGTATCAAATGCTTTTCGTAAATCAATAAAAAACCCCACTGTATATTCATTATTATCAATTGCTGTCGATATTGATTCTACCAGTTCTGTAACTGCCATGGAGGTGGACCTGTTTGACCTGAATCCGTACTGATGATTACTTAGTAAATTGTGTTTTTCTATGAAACTGTCAAGCCTAGTCACAAACAGTTTTTCTAATATTTTTGAAAATTGTGAGAGCAGAGATATTGGTCTGTAATTAGTGAAGTTATATTTATCCCCGCTCTTGAAGATAGGAACCACTTTGGCGGTCTTCATTTTGCTCGGAAAAATGCCGGTCAAAAAAGATTGGTTACAGATATATGTAAATGGTGTTACTATACAGTCTATAATATCCTTGACCAGCATCATATCTATATTCGTGCAGTCCGTTGACTTCTTATTTTTAAAGTGTTGAACAATTTCCAGGATTTCACTTTCGTGAACACTCCTGATGAAAATTGAGTTTTGATTATTTTTGATAATTCTTTCATTTAAACCATCACAGTCTCTCTGCTCTACAATATCCTTTGCAAGAGTAGGCCCAACATTCACAAAAAAAGTATTAAATTCATCAGCTATTTCCTTAGTTTTATTTATAATTATATTATCTTTAATAAAGTGATTTGGGTAATCGTTACTTACATTACCTTTTTTAATTATACTATTTAGTATCTTCCATGTCCCTTGGATGTTACTCCTGTGCTGTTCCAGTTTCATATAATAATATTCCTTCTTTTTTAATCGTAAAATACTTATTAATTTATTTTTATATGTTTTATATCTATTTTCTGCTTCTTTTGTTCTATGTTTCATATATAATTTATATAATAGGTTTTTTTTTTTACACGCATTTTCTAGGCCTTTGGTTATCCATGGCCTATTCTGCCTGGCTTTGTTCTTGAATGTAGACTTTCTCAACGGACAATGTTTATCATAAAGCTTGAGTATAATGGACTGGAAGGCCTCATAGGCCTGTTCAGGGTCATTTGTGGCATAGACCTCATCCCAGGTTTGTATGCTCAGGTCCACCCTAAGGGCAACAACAGATTCAGGCGTTCTACATCTACTCATCTTATGGTTGTGCATTTGGATATTTTTTTCCTTTTTTAGTAGGTGGTGGAAAATACCAAAAACAGGGAGATGGTCACTTATGTCATTTATGAGTAATCCAGCAGTGGCTTGGCATTCTATTGTATTTGTATATATATTATCAATCAATGTGGCTGTATTTATTGTAATTCTACTGGGTTTAGTGATTAATGGGAACTGACTTATACTATACATTGTATTGATAAAATCTGCTATTTTTGAATTCCCATGAGGGTTTAGAAGGTCCACATTGAAGTCCCCACATATTATTTGCCCTTTAATATTAATATTACTAAATATACTCTCTATTTTCTGATTAAATGTATCTATACAAGATCCCGGGGTCCTATACACACAGCTGATACTTATATTTTTAGATTCCGCAACAACAATTTCAACTGTTATGCATTCCATAATTCCATCAATGGTGGTTGACATTGATGGAATCATGTTGCATCTTAGAGCCGCATCCACATATAATGCAACCCCTCCAGCTTTTGCACAGGTCCTATCCATTGTGAACAGCTCATATCCCTCCATTCCCACATTATAACCTTTACCTTTTTCTAGCCATGTCTCAGAGACTGCAATTACATTGAATTTGTTAAATTGCCTCAGATATTTCTCAATTTCTGTGTAGTTTTTGTACAGACTCCTACTGTTGAAGTGGATTATTGAAAAGGCACCCTCCATTTTAACAACGTGACATCATCTTGGGGCGGGGGGTGGGTAAGAGGAAACACATGGGACTGCAGGATGGGCCCAATGAGTTGGGGGGGGGGGGGGTCTGTCTGCTTCTCCTCCTCAGGGTGGGTGATCGTGATCATCCTCGCTGTAACACAGATACGTTTTACAGGCTCTTCATCACAAATTTAATGGTGCGATTTTATTTTATATGATCAGGGTGCGTCAGACGGGTTGACAAGTTGAGACAGGATTTACAATTTACATTTTAGGCATTTAGCAGACGCTCTTCATCCAGAGCGACTTACAGTAAACAAGGTAAACACGTACAGTACATCAAATGCAGAGACAGTAATCTAGGATCAACCAAGAACCTAGTTCAATCTAAACAGTATAATATATATTGAAACTATACAAACCATAGGATACCAGGTCAACAAACGAACCTGGCATCTGTCTAAATAACATGCTATCTAAATTACATTTTAACCTTTGCAAGACTGCAGGGTCGTCACAGGGCTATAGGTCATGATGACCAGGCGGCCCCCGTTTATGAGAGAGACGGCAGCGGTCCTGCATGTGATGTCTCATGTTGACGAGGAGTCGAGGACGGATGATTTATACAATTCTCTGCCTATTGTTATGCAACGCCAACTCGAACGGCGCTGAGTTGTTAGAAGTGGACTTCGCACCGCTCGGTACAACCACTCGCTCGCTTTGCAGCTAGGTGAGCCCTGAGGTGCCTCACAGGGCTCAAGTCCGCTTCTGACTGGCGCGCCTGTCTTTGTTTTAGGCTAAATGTTTCTTAGAGGACGCCTATGTCAACCTATTATGAGTTGGGATTGAGAACGGCACTCCTGGCATGACCCCATGGCGTCAGATGGATGACAAGTTTTGCCCCAGCTCTTCCCGTAGTTAGGCTACAACTTGAGAGTGAGAATATGTTGAGGACACACTTGCAGTGGTGTAAAGTAACTAAGTACATTTACTCAAGTACTGTACTTAAGTACAATTTTGAGGTATTTTTTACTTTACTGGAGTATTTCCAATTTTCAGTACTTTTACTTCTACTCCACTACATATCAGAGGCAAATATTGTACTTTTACTCCACTAAAATTATTTGAAAACTAGTTACTGTATATTCATTTCGGCCATTTTAGCCGATCTGTGAGCTTGTAGATCGGCTATTTTCAAAAGATTTTTCATACATTTTATACATTTGAAAACTTGTGAAATGGGACATTCTGCATAATAAGTACTTTTACTTTTGTCCTTTAAGTATATTTTGATACCAATACTTTTGTAATTTTACCCAAGTAAATTTTTAATTCCGGACTTTTACTTGTAACAGAGCATTTCTACATCGCAGTATTGATACTTTTACTTAAGTAAACAAATTGAGTACTTTTTCCACGCCTGCACACTTGTCAAGTCAAGTCACCTTTCTTTGTATAGCACATTTAAAAACAACATAAGTTGACCAAATGTGCTTTCCATTCACAATAGCATCATAACAACCTCATAAAACACGACGTGGTAAAAGAAACATGAAAGCAATACCTCATACAAATACAGCATAATTAAAAGAACATAAAAGCAATACAAAACATACATTCAATGACCAGAGTGTAGGCCATAAGTTAATTGCCCTCACTTGTGAAACGTCCACATGCTGACACGGCGAAAATAGCAGATCTACAAGATGGGATGTGAGGGGGATGTGGGCATGCAGTGTGCGGGGGGTGGCTTTAAGGTAGGAAGGGGATGGGAAGATGTGGCGATGGGGGGGGGGGTATTGGTTGGTGTATAAGGGGGAGGCGGGGGGGGGGGGGGGGGCATGCGTATGGCATTCGGATACTTTTCTCAAATATGTATGACTTGCTATCATTTCCTTGCACCATCTGTGCAGCAACATCTACATGCATATAAACGGCGTCAACATTGAACGTTGACATCGTATAATATATCGTCTCTGTCGGGTGGAAACCTCATATGTCGGAAAACTGTTACTTTTCAGGATTCAAATTCAAAAATAGCTTCGCGCAACATTTCGAGCTTGTAGATCTGCTACTTTTGATGCTTTTTGTGAGACGCTGAAGTATGATCAAGTAAGGGTGTTAATTTACGGTTAAAAACACAAAAAGTTAAAATATGGAGCAACGATATATAACATGGGAACTGTTCTGTTCTGTTCTCCCCCGGCCTGGTGAGCAGCAGTGTGTCTGAAAGTAAAAGCGCAGGTTCTGGCAGTGGTGGAAAAAGTACTCAAATTTTTTACTTCAGTAAAAGTATCAATGTAGAACGTCCGGGATTCTAGTTTACTTGAGTAAAAGTACAAAAGTATTGGTATCAAAATGTACCAAAATGTGCCAAAGTTAAGTAGAAAATACTCATTATGCAGAATGTCCCATTTCACAAGTTTTCTAACTAGAGGTTCGGGCCGCATAGCGGCCCTTCCGTCTAGTAGCCTGGCCCGCACATCGGAGACAGACAGTAGAGCGTGTACACGTTCATTGCAACACCGGTGCTTGTTTCTCGCACATGATTTGGCAACACGCAATCCGAAAGCCAAACCTCACTGCAACATGCAAACCGAAAGCGAAACCTAACTTTTTGGAGACCAAACAAACAGACAAACAAACACACAGCCACACTTGCCACTTGCCAATTGTATATATAGTTGTATAAACATATTTGAAAATAGCCGATCTACAAGCTCACAATGCGTCGCATCGGGACGCATTGTGAGCTTGTTGATATTTTCAAATGGCTGAAATGTATATAGGGCTGATTAAGTGGTTAATGTATGTTTTGTAATAATAATCGAAATCTACAAGTAACTAGGAACTAAAGTTGTCAAATAATTATAGTGGAGTAAAAAGTACATTATTTGCCTCTGAGATGTAGTGGAGTAGAAGTAAAAGCATAACAAATTGTTATTGTACTTAGTTACTTTACAACACTGACATGGGAACTGTTCTGTTCTGTTCTTTTCTCACCCAGCCTGGTGTCACCAGGCTGGGTGAGAAAAGAACCCACGCCCAGAAGAACCCACGCTTTTCCTTTCAGACACTCCGCTTCTCACCAGGCTGGTGAGAAGCGGAGTGTCTGAAAGGAAAAGTGTGGGTTCTTCTGGGCCAGCGTACAGCTCCATGGAGCGATAGCGTCAGCGCCAAACTGTCAAGACTCTTCCTCTCTCATTTCTCTGTCTGTCTCCATGGTTCCCAAACTGTTTCAGTTTGAGAGAGAGGACTCAAAAGATACATTTGGTGTCTTCCTTCCCACGTCCCAGACTTCCAGAAACTCCTTTATGAATGAACCACTTGTAGCAGCACTTTTTTTTTTATGAATACAATTTAATTTTGTCCAATCTGTATCTGGTAGTATGTTAGAATATAACTTATACCATTGGGGTGGTTGTATTTTGTCTCCCTGCTCTTCTATTGAGACATTTAGATTGTGTCAAAGGTCATGTCTCACCTAGACACAGGATCTGACACGAATTCTGACCTGATGGTCAAGATGCAATTTATCCCCTGAGCAAGCAGGCAGGCTCTATTACCTCAATGGTAAAACATTTCAGCACTTGCACAGGAAACCAGGTTAAAACCCAGAGTAGAAGAGGAAAGTTACATGGTGCACTGCAGCTTAAAGCACAATTTAAATCCTTAAAGTCGGCCATACCACCCATGACCAAAAAATGTTAGTCATTTTGTATTTTAAAATAAAATGCCAGACGCCAGAGGGTTTACATATTGAAAATAGCCCGATCTACAAGCTTGTAGAGATCGGCTTGTAGATTGTACATCTTAATCATTTTTCTTTTAATTTACGGATATGTCTTTTACATTTCTGAAATTCTTTTGGAGAAAAAAAATATGTTTGAAATTCTTCTGAAATAATAATGGGGAAAAAAAGGAGAAGAAAAAAAGGTATATATATATTTGCTTACTTTATTAACAGTTTGCAAAGACCAGCACAGGGAAGTATACAGTTCAATACAAGGTCTGTTAAGAGGATTTTAAACCCAAGAAAGCACTATATGGCTTGACCCAAAAATGAGTCCCGACCCATTGTTTTGGGAAACCACTGGTCTATCTGTCTATCTATGTGTGTGTCAGCGCGGTGCATGGTAGGGGGGAGGGGGGAAGTGATGTCATGAGAGCTGACGGAGCGTGCTGGAAAATGCCAGTGCACGCTATCGACAAACACACAGAGCCCCTTCTATTGGGTGCTGCTGCAAGAGAAGGAGGGGAGGGGGGGGGGATTTGGCAAGGGGGGGGGGGGGGTCCGGGGGTGGTGTGGTGGTGGGGGACCAAAATAGCTCACAGGGGAGAAATAGAATCTGTTATTTCACTTCAGAGAGAGAGAGAGGGTGGGTGGGGGGGGGGGGTTCCTGTGACCACAGATCCTGCCCCACTTATATAGAGCGCTGGTGGACAGAGTAACTAAAGTACATATTATCGTCAGAAACCTCTTATCTCCACATTCTAACTTTTTGTGTTTTTTTTCTTAAATTAATGCCCTATGATCATACAGCGTCACACAAAAGCATCAAAAGTAGCAGATCTACAAGCTCGGAATGTGACGCAAAGGTATTTGACTTTGTATGTATGTTTTGACGCGTTAAAGTTCTTTCTCTGAAATAAAATGTTGATACAGGACATTTTACATTGTGGTATTGATACTTTTACTTAAGTAAATAATCAGAGTACTGCTGAGGGGGAGAGAGAGAGAGAGAGAGAGAGAGAGAGAGAGAGAGAGAGAGAGAGAGAGAGAGAGAGAGAGAGAGAGAGAGAGAGAGAGAGAGAGAGAGAGAGAGATGACTGGGGGAGACTGAGACAGAGAAGGCACACACACACACACACACACACAAACACACACGTGCGCGTACACACACACACACATCCTCAGAGGAGAGGAGCCAGCAGCGAGCGAGGAGCATTCCTGGCATTGCAGGCCTCTGACAAACAATCCTAACTTTATATCCAGAGCGTTGAGGCCAGCTGAATGGCTGCAGTGTCTGGAGTTTAACCCACCGAGGGGGGGGGGGGGCAGTCAGTGCCCTCCAGTCCACACCCCACCCCACCCCACCCCACCCGCTCCTGGTCCTGCCCTGCCCTCCAAACACCACACTGTCTGAGGTGGAGCAGCAGCTGTGCTACTGTAGCTCTCTTGGCATCTGGCTATCTCTCTCTCTCTCTCTCTTTAGCTTTCTGCAACCCAATGGCCACAGGAGACGTTGCCACCGTACATTTATGCAGAAACATTTAACATCAAGGTTTCTGCCCCCCCCCCCCCGTCCTGTTTGAAGCTCAGCCCCGGCCCTCCACTTGTTTTCAACAGGGGGTCTGCTGGGACCCCTAGGGGGTCCTCAGAGATACTGCAGGGGGGGCCGCCAAATATGTGTCCAGGTCCAGCAGAAAGGGACAGAAGTTCGATTGTTGTACAATCTTCACATTAGGTAAACACTGTGGGATAGGAACTTTATATATACTTTTTTCCGTTAACCACTTGAACCTTGGCCTCCCTATTATGGGGGGAACGTTTGCCAAAAATAGCTGCTGATCGTCTGTTTTCAGCGAAGGCGTTTGGTGTAGAGAGAAAAAAAGAGCAGACCAAGTACAGAGCCAAAGGTAAAGTTTACAAAGTATTGACCTTTGGGATGGTGGTTAAATGTCTGAAAACACACATTTGACATGAATCCAATATGTAGTGCGGGGGGGGGGGGGGGGGTCCCTACTTCATCTCTCTCTTAGCTAAGGGGTCCTTGGCCTGAGGCCTGGACAAATTGGACAGTGGAAGAAGAAGTACACAGATTATTTTACTTAAGTAAGGGTATAATACCACAATATACGTAGACACATATACCAGAATGTCGCGCTTGGCACAGACATGCGCAGAGCAATGGTCGGCCGCAGATATCGGCCGCAGATATACAAGCTCATAGCGCGGCACAGAGTGCCGCGCTATGAGCTTGTAGATCTGCTATTTTTGAAAAATCTTGATTTTTTTTGCAAATCTTTGAATATATATGTTTTAAAGCGAAGATTTTTAACTCCAATCTGTGCTTCTGGGGGTCCCTGGAACAACATATTTTGAGATGGGGGTCCGCCGCCAAATACATATCATTTTGAGGGTTGACACAGAAAAGTCGGAGCACCACTGATATAGCAACATACGTTTTTCAAAAAACTGTTAGGATGTAGAAGACATTTGTAGAAAATTCAAAGATTTGCAGAAATGTTCAAGATATTAAAAAAAAATAGCAGATCTACAAGCTCATAGCGCGCGGCACTGTGCCGTGCTATGTGCTTGTATATCTGCTATTTCTTAATAGCCAAAGAAATCTAAAGTGACGCAGATGTGTTCCCGGATTGAATGGGTTATCTGGAAGTTTGCCCTACTCATCCCTGCTTGCTTTTGCTGCTGCTCATGCTGATGCTGCTGCTCTCACTTGCTGTCTTGCAAAAAAATTGCTACCCTCCACCACCCCAGCTACCACCTGTCGTTTTGGATCTGCTGTCTATGTACGGGTGATTCGGAGTCCCTATGGGTGGGAGATGCGCTTTATCAGAGTACCTAAAAGCAGATCCAATTCATTGCCAAACCATAATAAATATATTGCTCATTTTATATTCAATAAAAATACCTTATCCCTCATAAGTTGTCCTTTATCCATTTTTTCCCCTTAGGATCCTTTATCAGTTGTCCTGACAGAAGCGCTGTTACAAGTAAAAAGGCCTGTATTCAAAATCTGATTTTAGTAAAAGTACAAAAGTATTGGCATCAGAATATACTTACAGCACCAACGTAAAAGTACAAAAATGTTTCGAAATCTGTCCAAACGAAATCTGTCCAAACGTCAGTTTGACGTTCTACAAGCTAAAAACGTGCCACGTTGCGACGTGTTTTTTGGACTTTTGCATTAATGATCTAAATCTGCAAGGTTAAAGCGGTCAAATAATCATATATAGTGGAGTAAAAAGAGCAATATTTTCCACTGAGATGTAGTATGGTAGTATCACAAAATGGAAATAGTAAAGTAAACGTACCTCAAAAAAGTTAGTAATACCGTCCAACTCTGGCATACTGTGATCTATTTATGTACGTTGCCATAAGCTGCCAAAACACGGCTTGGCGGCCTCAGGAATCGTGAACGTTTTTATCTACAGCTGATCTCGTCTTTTATTATTTCGTCTTTCTCCCGTCCAAGTGTGGCTGGCCGACGGCCGGACGGACAGAGAAGTGGCGACAGTATTACCGTGTGTTTGAGTGTGTCATTCACCAAGATGAGAGAGTACAACATGTTTTGGACGGAGGTACCTGCTCGTCTTCAAGGCCCTTGTGTGTAATTTCAGCCCATATTTTCCATTTTATTTTGTTTCACATTGTTATTCCTGGCCATAATGTTTTCTGTTTTCAGAAGAACACGCCCAGATGCATAAGTCTGGCTCCATAGATATAAAAAATAAATCCTGTCAAAGGGAATATTTTTTAACTCATTCAATCCGGGAACGCATCTCTGTCATTATAGATTTCTTTGGCTGTTCAAAAATAGCAGATATACAAGCTCATAGCGCGGCACTGAGTGCCGCGCTATGAGCTTGTAGATCTACTCAAATCTTTGCTTCTGGGGGGTCCCTGGAACAACATATTTTGAGATGGGGGGGTCCGCGGACAAATACATTTCATTTTGGGGGTCCTTGACATGAAAACAAGTTTGAGAACCACTGACATTATAGCAACATAAAAAAAAACCTGTTAGGATTTAGAAGACATTTGTAGAATCCCCAGAAGCAAAGATTTGAGTTTTAAAAATTGCTTTAAAAAAAATAATATATATATATTAAAAGATTTGCATAAAATCTACAAGCTCGTAGCGCGGCTCTATGAGCTTGTATTAGCCTATCTGCTATTTTTGAATAGCCCAAAGTATAAAATAATGGTTATAACAACAAAAAAAAATCTAAAATGACAGTATGTGTTCCCAGATTGAATGGGTTAAAAAAAGGGAAAATATTTCAAAGCACAAATAATGCCATAACATCCGCCTCTCATGACTGTAAAAGCGCTTTATGAGAACATTGTTACTCAGCACGTCCTCCAGACTGTGTCTGTGATGTGATCAAACAATTGGCTGTCATCTGTCCACGCTTTGGCGTGTCACGTGTGCATCAACACATGAAGGATGAAATTACCGTTACACACATGCCTTCTCATGTACAAAAACACACACACACACACACAGCTGAAAGGGACTTTTTCCATGTCTCTCATGTACTAATATATCGTTGCTGTCAGGCAGAAACCTCTTACATTATCTCCATATTTTAACCTTGTGCGTTTTTGTTTTCGTTTTGTAAATTAATGCCCTACTTGATCCTCCTACAGCGTCACACAAAAGCACCAAAAGTAGCAGATGATGCGAGCTCGGAACGTGGCGCGAAGCGACGCCTTTTGAGCTTGTAGATCTGCTACTTTTGCTATTTTTTTTTTTAATCCTGAAAAGTAAAAAAAAAAGCAAATGCAAAAAAATACTTCTGTTTAAAAAAAAAAAACGTTTTCAAAAACACCAAAACGATACATATCGGACGATATATCGGCACACCCCTCTTATTCACCATTTTTTACTATTTTGAAAAACTAGTTAAAATAGCTGATCTACAAGCTCACAACGCGTTGATGTAGATCGGAGCTAGTTAAACAATTTTTTTATGTTTTTCAAAATAGTAAAAAATGCCTAAAAAGTTAAGGCATAAGAGGTAAGGTGGCGCCGTGGCACGCAAGATAGGGCCCTATATCTCAAATGTAACTCCTGTTTATGCTAACCGATTGTTAATGTATCCATAACTTTAATAGAGCACAAATTTAAATGTTACATTTGAACTCTATCAGAGTTATACGAACACTCAAGATTTTAGAGATGCACAATAAAGACATTCGTTCGATTGATAGATTTTTTTTATTGACAATATATATGTGTTTATCTGTCAACAGGATAGAACACAAAAGAAGCTTGAGAGCTGGCATTGTGGTCCTTTGAGTGCAAATGTGTCACAAACAATCAAACAATACAATAGTCAATCACTAAATAAAGAGTTGCACAATAAAACCAAATAAATCATGTGTTGAAGTTGGATGAAGAAGAGACTCGGGGGGGGGTGGGGGGGGGGGGGACTCCAGTGATGTGTGAGTGAGTGAGCTCCCATCCATCCAGTAGTCAGGCCTCACATGGAGCCTCATGATGGATAGGGCCTCACCACTGATAGCCCTCTTCCTTCCTGCATTCCTGGACCAGACAGGAAGTATAATGTGGAGCGAGAGAGAGAGAGAGAGAGAGAAGGACCTGGCTGTGTTCTTCATCAGGGGGGAAGAGGAAGAGAAGGTGTTGAAGCTCTCCATGTGGCCGTGTCAGTAACGGGGTCAGTCCCTTGGGGACGGCGCTGGTGAGGGTGGAGAGCGAGCCATGTGTGGAGGATGGGGGGGAAAAAAACTGGGCCCAGATCAAGTGTGGGTTTGTTTTCTTATAGGATCCAGTAAAATCCATTGTTTCATGTCTAGGTTTCCACATGTCTCGTTCTTCGTCGTTCGTTCCTTCACCAGCCCACCAACACGTATATAGCCCACGGTCTGTCTGTCTCGCCTGCCTGCCTCCCACCATGAATCACTGGGTTACTGGCATCTTTCACCCCGAGCACATCAGCGCGATCTAGTTATAATGACTGTGCTGCTTTTGTCTTGATGTTAATCTCCATGCGATGCTTTTAAATGTTCCATCTCTTGATGTGGCTCCAAGGTTGTTGGAGGCTGTCTTGAAGAGACTCTCAGACTCTTTCCCCGCTCAAAAGCAACATTTCTTTTGCGCTGCGTGTTTTTCCTCTGCCCGAAGCTGAGCTCATTTGGCTGGAAAATGCGGGCCTTTCCAAACGTTTTATAAATCAATTGTTTGTTTTTGTTTTGCATGTTTGGGTTTTTACTTCTGAGACATGTAATGCTGCGTGTCTGTCGATACCAAGCATCGAGGCGGCGTCTGTGAAAAGATCACGCAAGGGTTATTGAATTTTCCGCTGATTGCTGCCCTTTTCTTTGCCACTTCCAACAGATCTAGCGTGTTCAGTGCAAAACGGGTTTGTCACAGACCGGCCACAGACCAAACCACACAGCGGTATCATGTGCTGCTGTTATGGACCCGTTATCATTTCGCCAAATGAAAAGACTCTAGTTCAAGTGGTGAAGTTGAGGGTTATAGCACGTGACATCAACCACGTTACACGTGTCACCTAACAGTGTGTAATTCAATGTCACACGGTTTGGCTAGTGCTAATAGGATCGCTCTCAGTTTGATATTCCATTAAATGTGCTGCTGACAGATAGCATCGTGTTGACAAAGCCACAGTGGGTGCGTCACCGAGAATTTAGCCGGGTCTTGTTTCTGCGGAGAAACAACTTCCTGGTTCCTCCTTGGCAGTGGCTCTCCCAGCTGGCAGTTAATTGCCTTGATGAATAACAGCATTTGAACCCATGTGCACACTGCACAGTGTTCATGTTATAATTGATAGCTGTAATCCGTATATTTTACACTGTGTATAAAACAGCTGAAATGGTTGAGGGAAAAAACAGTTACAAGCAAAGACTCTTTGGCTCCCCACCACTACTATATATATTCACTCCTATGTTCTGGATCATGAGGACCTCATTCCAAAATAATACAAATTCAAAACTGAAGTACCCAAATAACAACCGGAGACAAACATAAACCATTGTTTTGTTTTGTTATGACTCCATGTGAACAGTCACTGAGCTGACCACGAATTCACTTCCATATGTTTCTATTGTTTTGATCATTTCTGTCCTTGAAGTGGCATTTTTATAGCAGCTATAACACTGACCACTTTCACTACTTTCACTATTGCAAAAAAGAGACACAACTATAGATAACGCTGTATGATGAAGGAATACAAAATATATACATATATTTAAATAATTGCATATACCATGGAACTTGGTCTTTGAAACAGCACCTTTCCAGCTGCTACTTTTTCCACCTGCATAATGTTGCTAATGTTTCAAAAATAATAACAATAATAATAACAATAATAATAAGTGCTACAATCAGGGTAAAATATTTGTATGAAGATGACAAAGCTAAAACAAAATAGTAAAAAAAAGAAATCATGGCATTGATTGATAGATCGATGTTTTTTATGTATTTACAAAGACGCAGGCATAAAGTCTAGGAGAAAAACAGGTGTAGCAACAAAAAAAAGAACGCTTCTTTAAAAAGGTAGGTCTTTACTCTTGATTGTGGTGCTCTCAGGTGCTCAGGAAGGGCATTCCAGAGTCGAGGAGCGACCGAGCAGAAGGCCCAGTCACCCATGGTGCAGAGCTTGGTCTCGGGGGGTGGGGGGGGGGGAGTTTGTGGTTTGTTTGAGGAGTTCCTTAAGGTAGGAGGGAGCGTTACCATGGATGCATTGATGGGTTAATAGGGATAGTTTGTATTCTGTCCGGGAGGAGATGGGGAGCCAGCAGTGCCAGTGAGAGGAGGATGGGTGTGATGATAAAAATAAGAAAACAACATGTACACACCTGCATATGATTCTAACTCTCTAAATATCATGTGCAGTGTATATCTGCTTTCACATACACTATCTGTATGTATATCTTTATCTGTTCTATTTAACCTGTTTTCTATCTCTTTCCCTTTGTTATCACTCTTCTCATGGAATACTACAATGATGGAGCGCGCAAAAGAAACAATTATTCCACCGACTGCTTTACACAGTCTGTAAAACTGTGATATGTGACAAATAAACCTGATTCTGAACTCATGCAGTACTTTTTTTATATCCTCATTCAATGAAGCAATTGTTCTGTTCATGCTTCGATCCACATAAAGAAACGGTGACCTCCACAACAGCCTGGAAGTGAAGGCTCCAGACTGGACCTCTGGTCCTCCAGACTGTGCTGTTGACACTGGGTAGACCGGCTGTGTGCTTTGGCCGGTGTAAATTCCACCGTCACTATAGTTTTACTGCCGGATCAGGTGGAGGTGAGGAAGCAGACATAGCGTACTTGGATCATGTGAACCGGCCTGCCAGTGGCGTCAGTTCAGCTAAAGCTAAGGTATGGCAAGGTCAGGGTTGGCAACTCCCAGAGATTAAGATAAGGGACACCTATCCTGGGCGCGCGGCAAAGCCACCACTGTCCAGCAGTGGTGGAAAAAGTACTCAAAATTTTTACTTAAGTAAAAGTATCAATACTGCAATGGAGTGCAATGCAAATACTCTGTTACAAGTAAAAGTCCGGAATTAAAAATGTACTTGAGTTAAAAGTACAAAAGTATTGGCATCAAAATGTACTTAAAGTACCACAAGTAAAAGTACTCATTATGCAGAATGTCCCATTTCAAGTTTTCAAATGTATAAAAAACTTTTGAAAATAGCCGATCTATAAGCTCACAATGTGTCGCATCGCAACGCATTGTGAGCTTGTAGATCGGCTATTTTCAAATGACTGAAATGTATATAGGGCTGAAGTGGCTAATGTATGTTTTGTAATAATAATCAAAATCCAACTAGTAACTAAAGTTTTCAAATAAATGCAGTGGAATAAAAGTACAATATTGGGATCCGAGATAGTGGAGCAGAAGTAAAAGTATTGGAAATTGGAAATACTGAAGTAAAGTACAAGTACCTCAAAATTATACTTTAGTACAGTACTTAAGTAAATGTACTTAGTTACTTTCCACCACTGCTGTCCAGTTTGTCCAGGCCTCATTAGTGGATGAACAGCAAACAAGCAGAGCTTCAAACAGCAGAGGATCAGAAGGATGCGAGCGCTTCTCCCTGAAGACGGGGTTTGTTTGGACAGAACCCTTCTGGGTTCGTCTGTGGGAATATTTTCCCTAAACTGGTCGGTTTGATTTGGCTGCAACAAGAATTTGTCAGGAAATCTGATGGTTTATTTGAAACTTTCACTCACATGAAAGATTTGTCTGCTCTCTAGACCACACCATTCTTGTGATCTTGTCAGACAGTGTATCCCCCTGTTAAGAAGACCTGGTTCAGATTCATTCATAATAATTCTTTCAACTTCGGGTGGTTGCATCAAACTACCAGTGGATCCCAGGTCAGGTCTATCCGTTTCTCTAGGATAGACTGCTGCTGCTGTGAACCTAATACAAAATAAATTAAGAAATAACTGAAGAGAATGCAGATAATCCTTTCAACCACAATGGAAACAAGCCTTTGGCTTTTTTGTATGTCATCCATTTGTCGTCTTTTTAACTCATTGTACTGCCTAGGCTACTTTTTAAAAAATGGTCAAAAGAATATTCAATCAAGCAATTAAAATACATCGGCTATTTGAAAATAGCCAACAGGCTAAGAGGGGTCCGCTGCCAAATACGTATACATTAATTTGCGGGTCCTTGACATGAAAAGGTTTGAGAACCACTGATCAGGAGCTTCAGGCAGGGCTGCTCTGCTACAGGTACACCAATCTCCTTAATATAAGTTAGATTTACAATAATACCTTTCATGTCATGAAATGCAGCTCAAAGTGCTTTACAGAGCAAGAATACATTTACAGAAAAAGTACACATAATTTAATAATAAAGCAAAAAAGAAAAGCAAAAGCATAAAACAACACTAACATAATAGCAAAAAAAAGGCAGTGAATCAGGCAAAACAGTGAGGACGTGAATAACAAACATCAGAAGAGTAAGGAGAGAAGCCGGCTTTATTCTTTTCACTTTCATATTAGTTGACACTTTGAACAGTGAACCACCTACCAGGCCCGCCCCAGAGTCCATTATAAGAGGATAAATTAAACCTTTGTGAGCCAAACGGTGTAATGTCTTACGTTCATTCATCAACGTGATGTGAGAATCATCTGAGCCCTTTGGGCACAGACACACACCGATGACTTGATCGTAATACTTTCTTCTTGCCCTGAATTTTCCAGTGAAAAGTGTTCCAGATCTATGAAGTGTCCTAGATCTCTATAATTCTTCGGCGCCCCATTCATGACATTTTAACATGAGAATGGCAGAAGGCATAGATAAGAGGATTTAACCATAGCCAACGACAGTCGTGGCATGGAGGCATTATGTTTCTAGCCTGGCATGGCCAGACTGATATCACTGCGTAGATATTAGTCTGGAATCTCTGTGTGGAACCTGCATTTCCAAGGGGCAAATTAAAACAAATGCCTCTAGTGATAAACCCGCCCCTGATTGGTGCCCCACAACTTTGGGTGCAGGGAAATTCAATCACAACCGAGCGGGGCCAGACCAAATGTGCCGAGGGCTATTGTTTTTTTCTTTGCACTGGCAGATTCATCTGGTTTCCAAGCTATTATGTTTCCAGGTTGTCAGTCTGTGTATCCGTCCATACATCCGTCCATACATCCGTGTCCGTCCGTCCGTCCGCCCGTCCGTCCGTCCGTTCCCACCTTGTAAGCCCCAATACCTCAGGAACGCCTTGAGGGAATTTCCTCAAATTTGGCACAAACGTCCACTGGGACTCAAGGATGAACTTTAAAAAGTCTTAATTCACTATATCGTTACTGTCGGGTCAATCTGGTAGCCCATCGTCAAAAAAAAAGGAAAAACAGCGCCCTCTGCTGTTTTTCACTTTTGCATTTGACTCTGGGCGGAGGAATTAACTAGAGCCATGCTCACTGCAAACCGGGGTTTGGACATGCCTTCAGCCCTCTACTTCCGGTGCTGCGCCTATGTTTTCATTCCCACTAACAATATTTCTCCACGGAACACTAACACCATTTCTCCCAAAGAACATGGATCGTTTTGGTTGTAAGCCCACTTGTTTCTATGATGAAAGAGCAAGTTAAAATGTTACTAACTTTCCGTGGTTTTGTCGGCTCCGAGGACGCTATGAGTTTCGGTTTGTTTCCAGTGGGAAGCGAGCCACACACATGTAAATCCCGGCCACTACATTTGATTGGGTAAAGCGCGGCCTGCTTCCTGATCTGAAGGCACGCCCACTTGTAGCCAATGTGCATGGGTTCTCAACACGGCTCCCGACAGATTCAAGCGCAGCTATGAATCTGTTCTTGAGAGATTACTGTCGGGTAGAAACCTCTTATCTTCATATTCTAACTTTTTTGTGTTTTTTCGTGAATTAAAACCCCTACTTGATCATACTACAGCTTCACTCAAAAGCAGATCTACTGCTCGAAAGCTTGTAGATCTGATACTTTTGCTGTTTTTGAATTTGAATCATGAAAAGTAACAGTTTTGGAGCTTTCCACCCGACAGAGACAATTTGAGTCTTATTCTATTTTATTTTATTTTATCTTCATGGCAGACATTTCAAGTCTGGACAGACACGGGTGTAAATGGCATCTGGCTGGCGGAGGCATAGATACAACCGACATGCAATTTCTAGTATAGCCTACTTAGTCATAATTGTGCAGCAAAAATAGACTACTATCTACAAGCTGGAGCTGTAATGACATGTCCAAGATAGGGCCAACATGGTTTATAGTGGTATATGACTATGCACACAATACAATGCATCACATTATTCATGGTGAATTACATGGTCATACCAAGTATAAATCAACCATTCACATCCTTCCATTCATGTATAAAGTAAGGAGGAAGACAGAGCAGATCAGAGCAGAGACCTCTCCTCTCCTCTCCTCTTTGGAGAGGACACCCCTGCTCTCCTCTCCTCTAAGGAGACCCTTCCTCTGCTTCCAGACCTCATTAGTTCCTGTGGTGTGGCCCCCTCCCCTCTCATCATGGACACAGATTGTCTGTGTGCTGTCAGCCAACCAAGACAAACACAAATATTCACACCGGACGGAACCCTAATCAGCACTTCAACACACACACACACACACACACACACACACACACACACACACACACACACACACACACACACACACACACACACACACACACACACACACACACACACACACACACACACACACACACACACACACACACACACACACAGTGTGCGATGACATCATCACCCGGGACCCCTTTACTCATGACATCACCCACGCGTTAACGAGTCTGCTTGCGGTGACCCTGGGATGACCTCCAAGGCCACGGAGGGGTTTTTCCATCCGAGTTTTTGGGACAGGACCACCCCCTCCCCCCCCTCCAGTTTCCTCTGGGCTGCTGGAGGCTCATGTGGTTGTAATAAATCCTCCACAAACTTGAAAGCCCAGCTGAAAGATGTTTGGATAGCCCCCGATGCACCGACCCTCTACCCCCCCCAAACGGCTCCATTTCTCCTTTTCTTTGAGGCGCTTATTTTTGTTTGTTTTTTTTCCCCCTCGTCGCTTCGTTTTTAGTTCCTCCCACACGGTGTGGTGATCGATCGACTTTGGAGACAATGAGCTGTGTTCTCCACTTCGAACGCAGCAATGCGGGGGAACACTGGCGTGAAACGCGTTGGCGCTGCATGCGCTGCGCTGCAGGCTGAGGATCGACTCCCCGTAGCGCCCCATGAGCGCCGGTCCACCCAACACACCCCGCAGCTAAACCTGGCCTCGCTCTGGACGGTTGCTCATCTTTGATCTAAGAAGAGATGACTGGCACATTGGCCGCTCGCACGTGAAGTTCCCACATGCACTCACGATAAATGTGTCTGGGCGAGTTTGAGAAGAATGATTTGGTGTTACAGTGTGGAGGCCGCGGCGCATGGTGAGACACAGGGCTGTTCTTACTGCTTGGCCCGCTGGGGTGTTTATCAGCTCATAAATGAGCTAATATGAAGAACGTCTCACAGAGCTGTCTCATGTCTGGAGACTGGAGCTCGACTTGAAAGAACACACATGGGTGTTGGGAGCGTAGTAATGCCTCGGCCAACAGGCCTGGACCTGATACGGCTACGCAGGGTGTGAGCTGAGCTTACCCAGGCCACTGACCCAGACCGATGCTGAGCTAATCGTCTGGAACAGTTAGTGGATAACTTTAATGCTTTAATGTGCAGGATTCAGGGTTGTTCGGAAACTACAGTAGAAGCGTGTCTCTCTCTCTCTCTCTGTGTGTGTGTGTGTGTAAATATGTGTGCGGCAGGAAGACGTAAATATTTTTAACCTCATTATTCTGAAGTCTGGTTCCCATTTGGCTCCAGGTCTCTCCAGTCTGGATTATAAGAATCATTCTGGTGAAGGCCGCTTCTTTTTCTTGGAAACATAAAAGATGAGGAACGCTGTGCTGGTCAATTTGACTGTTTCTTAGAAGTGCAGTACACAGTGCAGGACAACAAGTCTCCGACATGCGGTAGTTATATAGCCCCCGCATAGCACACTCAGTTACAGGCACCAGACACGAAAACAGGCCAACCACCTACTTCTATCATCAGAGACTCAACAGGCACTTTTTTAGAGTTACAAGGATTGAGGATTTATTTTGGACACCTCTGTGCTATACAATCTTTACACCGCCCCTATAAGTGGATCATATGGTATATTGAGTCCAATACCCTTTCGCCTACTGAATGACAATAGAGTGGAGCATGGGTCCAAGAGAAAGCGTCACAGCGGCTGGGAATCACACGAGGGGAAAGTAGATGCCACTTAAGGGCTTTGACTCCCTCTGGATTAGTGGCCAGTTGAGACGGAAATGAGCGTAAGAAGGGATTTACACACTAACACATTTTGGCTCGTTAGCGTAGCTTCAGTCAGCAAAGGTTGGATCTCTTTGGTCTATCAGCAGGCACAGCTTGATCCGCCCGGGCTTTTGGTAACACGATGTGCATGTTAGCGTAACATCTCAATTGTCGAATGCTATGATATTATAGCATTGTTGAGTGATTAAAAAGGCAACTCGGCGACTCGACTCGGAAAGGTTGTCGTGATTTTCAAAGATCCACCGCCTGGGGAAGAACTGTACTGAACCGTGAAATTGCAGCTTTCGAAAAAAAGGGCTGCTCTTCAAGTTGATATGACACTGATTTGGGGTTTGATTTGAAGGTTTTTCCCGTGTCTGTCTTAAGGCTACGGGGATATGGCGCTTTGTGTTTGTCAGCATAAAGCGGGGGCATAAGTGCGGATGAAGGGAGCTCGGGAGATCAAATCGCAGCCTTGTGAAGAACCACAGGATCTTTTTGCAGACATGCTATAGAAATGACTCCATGTCTGCCAAGCAAGCGTGCCAGGGTGTAATTAACGGTTGTGTGGATAGGTTGTAATACAACTTTACATATCCCCTTTCAGTGCTCCTGCCTTTTTAGGTATGAGGCGTTCATTGTACAGCCATAGTTTTTGAGAGAATTGACTGTCATTATCTCTGTCTCTCTCCGAGAGCTGCTCCCATCTCCTCATTCTGCGGTCCAGATGACACACAGCGCTGTGTGTTGCAAGTTACACAGTGTAGTGTCACACTACCATGACATCTAAACCAAATGGCTGTCGGTTTAGTTTCCCTGAACCTGTGTGATGAAAGATATCTTATAGACCATTGTAATGACCAGTGTGATGAAAGATATCTTATAGACCATTGTAATGACCGGTGTGATGAAAGATATCTTATAGACCATTGTAATGACCTGTGTGATGAAAGATATCTTATAGACCATTGTAATGACCGGTGTGATGAAATATATCTTATCGACCATTGTAATGACCAGTGTGATGAAAGATATCTTGACCATTGCAATGACCGGTGTGATGAAAGATATCTTATAGACCAGGGGTGGGCAACTTTGATGAGGGAGAGGGCCACTATAACCACACTCACTCCAGAGGGCCACATTGCTGTTGGGCAGACACATCTCATCTCCGTATATCATTTTTTTCCCGTAAATGAATACCGTACCTCGCCATTCTATGTCACAAAAGTAGCAACAATAACTATTTTTGCCATTGTTTTTTTTTTAGACCATTGTAATGACCGGTGGGGTTGAAGCGCGGCATGAAAGGACATGGCAACTTCTCTCGTTAGGAAACTTTTTTTGTTGCTGTGGAAGCGGCAACAAAACGGCACATCTCCACCAGAAGTGCATGCCCATCTCTATCCTGTACAACAAGGGTTGAGGTTCCCAAACTTTTCAAGCCGCGACCCCCCAAAATAATCATCTTTGAACTGGGGACGCCCCCACCCTGGTAAGAACTTGGAATTGTAGCCATTACATTTAGTTTGACTCGGTTCCACAGATAAATATTGGGAAGATATCTGAACTACAAGCTCTGCAGATCGGATATTTTCACAATGGTTGCCTCTTTCTTATACTGTACGTAATATTTGACAATTTGGCCAATTTGGTATTAAAAAGGTCTTAAAAGTCATTAAATTGTAGCTTTAGAAATGTGCAGACACCCTGTATACACTTATACTGTATGTTGTTTAGCTTTTTTTTACTGTTGAGTGAGAAAACGATGTTGGACATAAATCATCTGGGGACCCCCCCAAAATAATTTAGGGACCCCCATTTTGGGAACCTCTGGTATAGCTCCAATGATCACGTCTACTAGCTTGTACATCTGCCATCTTTGGCATGCGACACTGTCGTACGCCAAAGTATAATCAAAACTCCAACCCACGAATGCATAGAAAAGAGAGGGGGTGCCTACCGCCACAACCCTAATCGCCCATGGTTTGCAACCAGTATTACCCATACAGTACAGTCCAACTAAATAAATGGTCAAATTAATGTTACATCACCAGACACCAGGCTTTCCACACAGCGGAAAGCCTGGCGTTTGTTCTGAATTGACCAGTGTAATCCGCTCCGATTTCGGTATCCGGTCATTTGCACGCACACATACTACACACCGTTTCTGTATATCTGCACTAGACAAAAAGACCACGACTTGACCCCGGTCTAGGTAAAATGGAACACAAAACAACAACACAGACTGTTTCTCATTCACAATAAACACCAATTTCCTAACTCAAATAACCATGCAATAACACGACAATAAACAACTGTATGGTGTGGTGTGCACCTGAGGCATGCCGGGAAGTCATTTTTTTCATCACACATGGCCCGCCCCGGGACGCCACAATATTTACTCTGGTCAACGATGCATAACTCAGAATGAGGGTGGCTGGCTGGAGTCGGTCTGAAGCTGGTTGCACCTTCTGAAGAAACCTTAACGTGGGGAATCTGGTATGTGTGGGTGTGTGTGTGGGTACAGGTGTGTACGCATTCGTGGGTGGGTGCGCACTTACGTGTGTGTGTGTGTGTGTGTGTGTGTGTGTGTGTGTGTGTGTGTGTGTGTGTGTGTGTGTGTGTGTGTGTGCGTGTGCGTGCGCGTGGTGATAAATACACCCTTAGACACAGCTGAGGGTACAATGATGTCCTTAAAGCCTTGGGTGGTCCGGCCTCTCAAGGAGACTCAAGGCTCCTTCTTCAGAGTCCAGAAACATTAACCCTTTTAGACCGGGAACGCATCTGTGTCATTCTAAGATTTCTTTGGCTATTCAAAAATAGCCTTGTAGAGCTTGTAGATCTGCTATTCTTTGAAAAAATCATGAAAATGTGTGCAAATATTTGAATAATTATGTATTTTCTAAAGTGAACATTTGTAACTCAAATCTTTGCTTCTGGAACAACATATTTTGAGATGGGGGTCCGCAGCCAAATACATATCATTTTGGGGGTCCTTGACATGAAAGAGTTTGAGCACCACTGCTATAATAGTAACATATGTTTAAGAAAAAAAAAAACTGTTTGTATAAAAGACATTTGTAGAATCCCCAGAAGCAAATATTTGAGTTACAAATGTTCGCTTTAAAAATATATATATATTCAAAGATTTGCACATAATGTTCACGATTTTCAAAAAATAGCAGGTCTACAAGCTCATAGCGCGGCACTCGGTGCTGCGCTATGAGCTTGTAGATCTGCTATTTTTGAATAGCCCAAAGAAATCAAAAAATGACACAGATACGTTCCCGGTCTTGACGGGTTAAGAGTGCTCATTATTAGCAGACAATCCAGCTCCACCACCAGGGCTGGGATTAGCTCCTCGACCCCAGCAGCAGATGTGAACGTCTAAACAATTCAGTCTTAAACTGCTCTGAGTATTCTATTACAGGTTCTCCCTATCCTATCCTACACCAGAATCCAGGAGAGAGGAAAAAAAGGGAAAGACTAACTAAATGAAGTCATTCATTTTCTGGTCTGATGTCATCCAAAAATTGCCATAATTGCGCGGGCCTGGCGTCTCTGGTCTGTGACTGGCAGGGCCGCCGAAGCGGGCCCGGGTTTATACACCGGCTGATTGGCGGAGGCAGTCACAGTGGTGGGCAAAGTAGTCAACCCCAGTATAAATACTTCAACTACAAGTGGAAGTTTCTCTGCCAAATTTGTACTTGGATAAATTGCGTTTAAAAATACTTAAAGCTGCACTATATGTATAACTTTCCTCTTCTATACCCCGGATTTGAACCCGGTTTCCTGCTGTGCAAGTCCTGACATGTTTTACCATTGAGAGGCGGCCTGCTTGCTCAGGGGATGAATCGAATCTTGACCATCGGGTCAAAATTCGTGTCAGATCCTGTGTCTAGGTGAGACATGACCTTTGACACGATCTAAATGTCTCAATAGAAGAGCAGGGACACAAAATACAACCACCCCAATTGTATAAGTTATATTGTATTAACATATACTCTACCATACAGATTGAAAAAAAAAACACATTTTATTCATTTTTTAAAAAAGTACGTAGTGCCGTTTTAAGTATTCAAAAGTACAAATTACAAGGTACTTTTTCTTTTTTAATATCAATGCATTGCTGTACTGAAATGCAGACATAATGTTTTTAAGATTTCCTGGACATTTTCAAAAGAATATATCAATAATGATGAAAATAGCAGATCTAAGAAGCTCATAATGCGCTGCATCGTGACGCGGTTCAGCTTGTAGATCTTCTATTTTCACTATATTTGAAATAGGGCTTAAAGGGATAATTCATCCCAAAAAAATACTTTTTTTCTATCGATTAGTCACCCCATGGAGACTTGAATTCATGGATATTTTTAATCGATAGGAAAAAAAGTCATTTTGGGGGTGAACTATCCGTATATCCCTTTAAGTGGTTCATTCATAATTCACTTTTTGCCTTCCTAGAAATATGGTGAAGTCCAAAAGTACAATATTTGTCTTTGAAATGTATAGCGGAGTGAAAGTTAAGTATCCAAAAATACAAATACTCAAGTGAAGTACAAACACTCAAAGAATGTACTACTTACTGTAAGTACAGTACTCAAGTAAAGTGTACTTATTTACAGTCCACCACTGGCTGATTGGTGGACGATGAGGCCTGGAATGGAGTGGATGCTCTTCAGCTACAGAGTCCAGGATGCTATGGGAAGAAGAAGAAGCCTGGACCACTTTCCTCTGACCGCCGCTGTGGCTTTGGAAGCCAGAGCCGGTGCCGTGGGCAGCAGCTTTCTGCTGCTGTCACACAGGCTAAAGACAAGACGGGGCCTGATGTGGTCGGACCCGGAGGAGGAAGGGTAATGATAGACTCAGCAAAGCTCATAGCGTCAGAGATCTGATGTAATTCACTCTCTCTCTCTCTCTCTTTCTCTCCAAGACGTACAGTATGGGAAATGCACACGGGATTAGCATTTACGTTACCATGGGAACCTGCTGTCCCAGCCCAGGGGGCATTCAGGGTGAACAGGACGGGGGTCAGATGGATCACATAAGTTGGGAGTTCTTCTTCCTGAAAGAGACCTGGAAGGGTTATTTAGGCCAGTTGGTTCTCAAAGTGGGGTCCCCAGGGGGTCCTTGTGGGGGGGCGTTTACAGAGCTTGTAGATCGGTTATAAAAAATAAAATAAAATAAATGAATTTAAAATAATATATTTTTTAAACATTGTAACAGTACAAATCTCGTATGGGGGTCCTTGGATAGATGGAATAGATTTTCAGATGGGGTTCGGAGGCCAAAAACATATTAATTTGGGGGTTCCTTGAGATGAAAATAAATATGAGAACCGATAGGGCTGAGTGATGAGAAGCTTCAGCAGGATGTCACAGAGGGAGGCTTCGCTTTCCTCCTTTGCTTTACTAGTAGCAGACCATGGGGTCAGAGAGTTTATTCCATTCCTTTACTAGTAGCAGACCATGGGGTCAGAGAGTTTATTCCTTTCCTTTACTAGTATAGCAGAGCACAGGGACAACGAGTTTATTCCTTTCCTTTACTAGTAGCAGAGCATGGGGACAACGAGTTTATTGCTTTCCTTTACTAGTAGCAGAGCATGGGGACAGAAGAGTTCAGCGTTTTAAAGGAATGAAACTTTACAGCTTGTGCTCGATTCCTGGCTGCTTCCTCTTGGCCCGCTTCCTCTCTTACCTCTCAGTGAACTGGCCCACTTCTCAGGCTGGCTGTCCCAGTCCCTGCTGGCCTGGCCAGGCCAGGCAGACAGACAGTAGTCTGCAGGGAGAGAGAGAGAGACAGGAAGAGGTTCTGTTATGACAGTTTAATTTGTTTTGCATTCGTCAGATCACTTTAGTCTTTAGGTAAGAGTTAGGTACTGTAAGATCTATGTACATTTATTTTTGTGTTAAAGGTAAGCATACGTTGTTTTTTTTTTTTTACAGCTGGTGAACCCTAGGCCGGGTCATAACAAGCTCTATTGGGCCTGTTGTGTAAGACCCACGTAAAGACATAATACCCTGGAGTAAAGATGAGCCACTGAGCACAGACGCACCGTCATCCATTCATACAGACAGACAGCTTTAAATCCCTTCATTAGCCTTCGTCATAATCAGTGAGGGACAGTACATTGTACACCAGGTGTTCAGTTCAGGTCAGTTTTTGGGCGGTGAAACCGCCCCTATATATTCAGGACTGTGATTGGCTAGTGAAACATGACACATGTGCATAGCCCTATAAATAGGACTATGCACTTTTAAAAAAACACATTTATGTTTTTTTTTTTTAGTTAGGGGTGTACAATGGTTGGTCCACAATATTACTTATGAACTTCCATCACTGTGATGACCACTGTGACCACAGTGTTTTGTTTTTGATAATGGACACATAACATACGTAAGTAGTGAAGTACATTTCACAAATCGCCACTATTTTTCCAGCAATGTCCATGAGTCCGAAAAAGGGCAAGGGAGAAGCACTAGGCTTGTCGGGCCCTATACCCTTGTATTCTACGGACAATGCTCTGAGATCTGCGGGGCCAATCACAGCTTCATATCAGTTGTGGTTGAAGCGGTCCCTCTTGGACACTGCGAAAACTGATCCTCTCTAATACTTGAAGTTAAGTACTTTTTTTGAGTATCAGTATTTTACTTGAGAGTTAGTTCTAGTTTTGTTTCTGGATATTTTCACTTCATGACTTTCACTCCACTACTTAAAAAAACCCAGTACAAGTTACTTTTGTAATGTCAATCAAACAGCATGTTTGGGGTTATTTTAACATGTATTCAGGCTTTTGAGTTTCACCCCAGGCTCTGGCACGTGGAGGGACTAGGCTTTGTGGATGGCCTCCTGTCCGGGCCCCTCCTTCGTCTCACCAGGTCCAGGGCCTGAGTGTTGCACCAGACTCCCCAGCTCCAAACATTTCACTTCAGCGTGATGGTGTCTTGGGCCGTGCAAACTTTAGATGTCAATCTTAGCCAATCAGGATGGAATATGAAAACAGAAAACAGATCCGTCTTGATCACATGACTATAGAGATCATCGTCATGTCAAGATGCATGAAATTTGGATAAAAGAGTAATATAAAAAAATATATTTTACATAAGTCAGCCTCCTGTTGGCGTTATAAATGGCAGATGTGAAAAATGCAGGGCAAAGGTTTTTCTTTGGCATATAGGGAGTGCGCATACAAAGTTTTGCACAGATCGTTGCAGTTACAGTCAATAGGCACTGACTGTATACAGTAGGTTAAAACGCGAATCGGCCTGTTATAGCACCACCATGAGGCTGATTTGAAAAAGTTCAAGTGGCATTTCTTCCTCTGCCTAGTGGGAATGTGCGTGCAAAGTTTCACGGAAATTGCACACTGTGTTCATGATTAAAGGCATTTTGTTCAAAACGAAGCACTCCTGCAAACTTTGGAAGCCAATCTTAGCCAATCAGGATGAAATATGAAACATCTGAAATACCCGTTTTGTTTAATGACTATAGAGATAATGTGTACCGATTTGCGTGATGTTTGGACAAAATCTGTAGTACTGTCAAAAAATGTGTTTTGCACAAATCGGCCTCCTGGTGGCGCTATGACAGGCCCATGTGAAGAATTTGGCCCAGAAGTTCTGCTCTGGCATCCAGGGAGTGTGTGTGCACAGTTTCGCTGGCATCAAGCCAATGGTGCCGGAGATTAGCTGTTCACAGACAGATCGACGGACGGACAGACGGACGGACGGACAGGGTGCAAAACATAGTCTCGGCCATGCCTTTCGGCCTGGCGGAGACAATAAAGTGAAAATAGTAGATCTAGAAGCTCACAGTGCGTTGAGATGTGACACGTTATGAGCTTGTAGATCTGCTATCTATGTTCACTATTATTTAATTTTTTTTAAGTCTAAATATTAATACAGCAATGCATCAATAGTTTACTTTTGAGTACTCAAGTATTTCTAAAACCAAGTACTCCAATACTTTAACTCGAGTACACATTTGACATAGCAGCTTTCACTTGTAGTTGTACTGGCGTTGAATACTTTGTCTAGCACTGGTCATGACATAGTTACTATTAGATGGCTTGTTTTTCCCAAACAGATTATTGAATGAATGCTTTTTGGTGGTAGCGAAGCAATGCCAATGGTGTTTTGTAATTAAACAATGTAATAAAACAACAGACAGTTCAATAAGAGGGGAGAGTATTGCTATTTATGGGATCCATATAAACTGCTGGACATGAGACGATACATTTCCAAGGCCATAAAATTGCCAAAGCCAATTAAAAGCCCCCGAGTGAGGAAATATATGTTTGATCCAACATCAATAGGCTGCAGCTGCAATCCAATCTAACTTGAAACTCTTCATGGTCCCCAATCTCCACGTAATTGGAGAGGAATTCAGTAGAGGGGTGTTACTTGTGGTTGAACTGTTAATTGTGGTGGACTGGTGGTGTGTGTGTCTTGGGTTTGAACCTCACTTTTCCATGGAAAGGAGAGGATGCTTCCCTAGAAAGAAAACAGTACATGCTTCAATTCTGCTCTTTTCCTGCGAACTCTTCCAAGGGGGCTCTCTATACATAATAACGTTGTCGGGCAGAAACCTCTTATCTCCATATTCTTACATTAGGCCTACATGATCATACAACATCACACAAAAGCATCAAAATGAACAGATCTACAAGCTCGAAACGGGGCACGAAGCAACGTGTTTCGAGCTTGTAGATCTGCTACTTTTGATGCTTTTGAATTTGAATCCTGAAAAGTAACAGTTTTGGACATATGAGGTTTCCACCCGACAGAGACGATATGTTATTTTTTTTACAAAGGATACATGAGACCTTAAGGGGATATTAGCTTTTACAGTAGTAAAAGTACATATCTCTCTGAAACAATTCATTCTCTGTATGAGCTGAGCAAACTGTATATGGCGCATTACATATCTGATTTAACTCTAATCTCATTCCTGTGAAGATTACGTTTGATTGATTGATTGAATATTTTATTAGCAGTTTGCAAAAAAAAGCACAGGAAAGTACAGCTCAATGCCCAGATCTGTTAAAAGGATTTTAAACCCAAGAAAGCCTATGGCTTGTTTCCATTGGGGTCCTTTACATCAAACTGATTATTTCTCTGAAACAATTTAAAAAAGAATAAATGAATAATACTAAGACTAATAATACAAGTGCTACTACTATTACTACTAATAGTTCACTATAATCTGATAACATTCCAAAGTAAACCGGAAATAATTCGAGGTTGTGGGCCCCTGGGTCGAATATGAACATACCGTATAGACTATTAAATGTTAAGGTATTTCGTTTGTATAGGCCTACATGATTTGATTGCATAAATATGAAAATCTGCTTTTTTTCCCTATGTGCCTCAAATCTGAGAAAACTAATTTTAGGGCTGGTATCATAATATGATCCCAGCCCTAAAATAATAAAATGTATTTGAACTCTCCCTCTCTTAACATGTCCTGCATGGCTCTTGATTATGGCTGTAATCTACGACAACAGCATCATCTAGTGGTAATTTAGCATAAACACATTTTCTTTCAGGAAAACACTGCCAGCCACGCTTTAATACAGTTTATTTCAGTGGTGGAAAAAGTACTCGCACTTTTTACTTAAGTAAAAATATCAATACTGCAATATATAAATACTCCATTACAAGTAAAAGTCTGGAATTCAAAATGTACTTGAGTAAAAGTACAAAAGTATTGGATCAAAATGAACTTAAAGTACCAAACGTAAAAGTACTCATCATGCAGAATTTCAAGTTTTAAAATGTAAACAAATCTTTTGAAAATTATCAGATCTTGTTGATCGGCTATTTTCAAATGCCCAAAATGTAGGGCTGAAGTGGTTAATGTATGTTTTGTCCAGCTGAACTGAACTTGTTACGCATGAAAACGTGACGTCAACAATAACATGTCCATTGTGCAGTAATGGAAGAAGTACTCACATATTTTACTGAAGTAAAAGTATCAATAACCTGTTACAAGTACAAGTCTGGAATCAAAAATGTACTTGAGTAAAAGTACCAATATTGGCATCAAAATGTACTTAAAGTACCACAAGTAAAAGTACTCATTATGCAGAAGGTCCCATTTAACACGTTTTCAAATGTATAATACGTATGAAAATAGCCGATCTGCAAGCTCACACAACACATGTTTTTTCAAATTGCCAAAGAATATAGGCTATAATAGGTCTGAATTGGTTTTGTAATAAAAATCAAAATGTACAAAGTAATTAGTAACTAAAGTTTTCAAATAGGCTAGCTATTTTTTTTTAATACACTTCAGTACAGTATTGGAGTAAATGTACTTAGTTACTTTACACCACTGTCAGCTGGGTTAATCATCACACATTGACATAGTTCTCTGCTCAAAACTAAACAAGTGTTGAGCAGGTTGTAGAGCTTATGACAGGCCAAAGGCTAATAATGGCAAGGTTATAGGTCACTGATGCGTCAAAACAATCATGATGTTGTAATAACGGTGTTGTTAAAAAAAAAAAAAAAAGGAAAATGGTCTTTAGTGATATAAACCTATGCATGATTTTAGTCACATTCATGAGCCAGGCAGTCAGTCGTCTCCATGAATTCAAGGCTTCATGGGGCCTGTAATTGCTCGTCGTTTTTTGGGTGAACTACCCCTTTAAGACAATTTTTACATTTAAAAAGTATATATATATATTTTGGATCAAGGTGCCCACTCTTTTTTACGTCACAACAACACAAAATAAAAATTTAAGTAAGTGTGTGTGTGTGTGTGTGTGTGTGTGTGTGTGTGTGTGTGTGTGTGTGTGTGTGTGTGTGTGTGTGTGTGTGTGTGTGTGTGTGTGTGTGTGTGTGTGTGTGTGTGTGTGTGTGTGTGTGGTGGTCTCTTCTCTACTACGTCGTCTATATTTAGGCGAGTTGTTGTCATGTGCCAGAGACCAGAGGGCCGGTCAGCCGTCACTGTCCTCACACTACAGTGACAGTAGGGTGTCACAGTGACACCCATAGCATAGGGTGTCACAGTGCCACCCATAGCATAGGGTGTCACAGTGCCAGCCATAGCATAGGGTGTCACAGTGACACCCATAGCATAGGGTGTCACAGTGCCACCCATAGCATAGGGTGTCACAGTGCCACCCATAGCATAGGGTGTCACAGTGCCAGCCATAGCATAGGGTGTCACAGTGCCACCCATAGCATAGGGTTTCACAGTGACACCCATAGCATAGGGTGTCACAGTGACACCCATAGCATAGGGTTTCACAGTGCCAGCCATAGCACAGGGTGTCACAGTGACACCCATAGCATAGGGTGTCACAGTGACACCCATAGGGTGCCACTACAGTCTAGTCTAGTGCCACCAGCAGCCACCCACCAGGACACGCCCCTCCCTCGTGGTGGAAAAAGTACTCTTTTTTTTTTACTTAAGTAAAAGTATCAATACTGCAATATAGAAATACTCTGTTACAAAAAAAGTCTGGAATTAAAAATGTACTTGAGTAAAAGTACAAAAGTATTGGTATAAAAATGTAGGCTACTTAAAGAACCAAAAGTAGAAACTCATTATGCAGAATGTCCCATTTTGCAAGTATTCAAATGTATACAAATATATAGTGTATGTTTTGTGATAATAATCAATAATCAAAATCTACAAAGTAGCCTAACTAGTAACTAAAGTTTTCAAATAATTGTAGTGGAGTAAAAGTATAATATTTGCCTCTGAGATGAGATGTAGTGGAGTAGGCTAGAAGTAAAAGTACTGCAAATTGGAAACACTTCGGACAAGTAAAAAGACCTCAAAATTGTACAGTACTTGAGTAAATGTACTCAGTTACTTTACACCACTGCCCCGCCCCTCTGGTTGAATGGAACTACGTGCGTAAAGACGCGCCGCGGCGACACGCACTCTGTGTGACCGTGTTTACATGCAAGGGATCAAACTAACTTCATACATTTAATCCTCTCTCCAATTTTAATAATAATAAAAAGAACATCAATTGCCCGTTATTGTGACTTTTTAGCATCGCTTTGGTTTTGCTTTCAATGCCGCGACCATGACGCGAGAGGAAGAGCTGATCCGGATCGCCAAAACACTGGACAAGATGGTGTCCAGGAACAACACGGTGAGTGTCTCTGTTTTGACGCCTTGCGCGCCGCGTTTATGTTGTCGCCTCGGGTCTATATAGCCCTGATACGTGACTGTGATATCATGACAGTCATGGATGAATTTCAACATAGTGTTTGCTTGTTCTGCTTTTTTGGTCCGTACATGTACATAAACGTTTAGATTTCAAATATAAAGTGCTGACCCCATGTCCGTGGATGTTACAATCATGTACGGGTTCTTTGAAGTACCCGTATGTTCCGTATTGTCCAATAAAAACGCATTTTAATCCGATCGGTGGCCATTTTCTCCGTATTTTTGCTGTGTGCTTTCAGCAAAGTGACCCTATTGGATGGAAGGTGTATTGCACTCTGATACGCTATAACTCTATGAGAAAATGGCCATCAATCGGATTAAAATGCTTTCTATTAAACAATACAGAAAATACAGGTCTTTTTGAGGACCCGTACACAATTCTAACATCCATAGCCATTGGGGTCAGCTTTATATTTAAAATCTAAACGTTTATGTAGATGTACGGGCTAAAAGGATAGAAAGTGCAAACACTATGTTGAAGTTCATCCATGACGGTCGTGACAGCCGACCGTCATGTGATCCATGGTTACCTCGGGTTCTGCTGCTGGGCAGCAGCGCTAGTCTAGCTGCAGGCCTCGGCCTAAAAAGAACAGATCTGCAAGCTCGTTGGGAGCTTGCAGATCTGTTCTTTTTCAGCTAATACCGCGCCGTACGAGGAATTGGAAATTAAGCACGAAAATCCAACTTAAACAACTCCCGCCTATTTAAAGTTTAGATTTGTTGTAGCTATTAAGCTTTATACCCTTTTTCGTTGCGTTTCTTGTTGCCATCATTCAAAATTGCTTAGAATATTGGGGTAGCCTATATTATTACACACAACAGTTGTAGACTACATCTTGAAGTCATAAAACCTTAACAACTGTTGAGCAGGTGCTGCCTGCAGGCGCGCGCGCCTGCACACACACACACACACACACACACACACACACACACACACACACACACACACACACACACACACACAGATGAACATTTGCAAACACTTTTTTTTTCTTCCACCGACAACTTTTTGGGCCTGTACTGTTTCTTTTCAGGCTGACTTGGTGCACAGAAGAACTTATAAGTGAAAGTAAACATAAGTTATAAGTGAAAGTAAACAGTGCTAGTAGTAGCACAAGGTCGTGCCAGAACGCATGCAGGCAGAAGTAGGCCATTATTCTTGGCGGTCATTCTGTAGTAATCGTTGGTTAATAATTCATAGACACTTAATAAATCGACACCTCCTGCAACTACATGACAGCAATATACACTATTATGTAATGGTGCATACTACACTAATGATAGTAGTATAGTGTAGTGTTAGTGTGTTATAATGTGTGATTATTATTAGTCTAAGACTAATGATTGAGTACTCTAGCTGTCACTATGATATGCATGCACCTCATGGTACCATAGAACCACAAAGGCCTTAAAAACAAGGCTCCAGACATCCCAAAACAACTGGTCAGGCTACTGCCTGGCCTTACATATACAACTCATTTAACCCCTGCTCATTTTGCTAGGGTGGGATGGCTCAGGGTAGAGGACAGAGTAGCCTACAGCAACTTGCAATGGGCCTGGTCTACAAGATACGCTATACACCACAAAGACACCCATGTACCTGTCAAACTACTTCACAAACGTCAATGACGTCCACAAACACAACACCAGAGGGAGCTCCACAAATCAAATTCAACCCAGATTTGGCTCTAACAAGGGGTTAAATTTGTTCTACTGCTATGCCACCAAAATGTGCCCTACTAACAGTCATAACAAGAGTGAATCCTTACTCTCCTTCAAAACCGCTCTAAAAGAGCACTGACAGGTGGCTGCAATTCGGAACTGGCCCTTGTAAAAAATTCAAGCCTATCCAGAAATTCAATCGTTTTAGCTTTTATTTTTTGGCAAACTGTTAATAAAGTATGCAATCAATCAATCAATCACAAATTATAATCTTGTTAAACCTATACGTCTATAACTGTGTAATATAACTATCTATGACTAAGACTAATAATAATACATTATAATTATAATGTTGTTAAACTTATGACTACTGTCTGGGACTGCATTATACACTATTATGTAACTACACTACACTACTAATAAGTGTCATTGTGTAGTTAGATTGATTATGGTTCAAACAGATACAATTCTATTTTATTTTATTTTGGTAAAATAAATACAAGTAATCAGAATATAACTTAAACCCACACTTGTTTCCAATGTGGTCCTGCAAATGTAATATAAATATAAATGTATATTTAAAAATATCATATTTAAATAATGGCTGGTTAATAGTTTATAAGCACTTTCGACACCTCTGCAACATAACTGGGACTCTGCATTATGCACTATTATGTAACTACGCTACACTATTCACAAGTGTCATTGTGTCGTTTCTACATCGAAGTTGATTATGGTTTCAATAGATATGATTTATGTTTTGTTTAAATAGTCATATTTGTGTTTACAGGAGGGGGCTTTGGACCTGCTGAAGGAGCTTAAAGATTTCAACATGACACTCAAACTTCTTCAGGTAGAGTATTGGACATACTTATACAAATGCAAAAATATGAATATGTATATAATTGATCTCACAGCTTTACATGACGTGAAATATGCACATTAAAACGACACCATTCTGCTAGTGACAAACTGAACTTACAACAAACTACACCATTCTGCTAGTGACAAACTAAACGTACAACAAACGACACCATTCTGCTAGTGACAAACTAAACTTACAACGAACTACACCATTCTGCTAGTGACAAACTAAACATACAACAAACCACACCATTCTGCTAGTGACAAGCTAAATGTACAACGAACTACACCATTCTGCTAGTGACAAACTAAACTTACAACGAACTACACCATTCTGCTAGTGACAAACTAAACGTACAACAAACCACACCATTCTGCTAGTGACAAACTAAACATACAACAAACCACACCATTCTGCTAGTGACAAACTAAACTGAATCCGTTAAAACATAATAACGTTTGCCACATCAGATCAGTGAATTAATGAGATGGCTGTTGACTGATGATATTGATACTGAAAAATGTGCCTTTTCTCTCTTAATTGTTGTTGTGATGTTTTTAGGAAACGAGGATTGGCATGTCAGTGAACAGTGTCAGGAAGCAGTGCACCGACGAGGAGGTTGTTGCCCTGGCCAAGTTCCTCATTAAAGAATGGAAACGCCTACTGGGTAGGAGGACACTTCCTTTATAACAGTGACTCTCAAACATTTTAACAGTTTGATTAGGGCCTAATGATTAGGCCTGTACAGGTCAATTTGTGGTCCAGCATGTATCAAACAGCTCAAGAGTTGGTTATTCTTTTTAGCTCAGTGAACACTGACAGAACTTCTCTCCCTCCCAACAGACTCGGCCAGTTCTCAGAGCGAAAAGGTCAACGAGATAAAAAATGGTACAGATGTCACCAACACAGCAACGTCACCGAACCATTCATCTGAGAAGGAAGGCAGGTTGGTACTTTAACTAACAGACACAACACATAAAACAGAAAGAGTAATGTACACATGCACACACACACACACACACACGGACGCACACGCACACGCGCACACACACACACACACACACACACACACACACACACACACACACACACACACACACACACACACACACACACACACACACACACACACACACACACACACACACACACTCTCTCTCTCTCTATCTCTTTCTTACTGAGACTCTTTTTCTTAGTCGTGCAGTGTCTGTGCGGGCAGAGAAACGAGTAGAGATGGTCCGAGGCGAGAATGATTTGCTTTTTTGTCTGTCAGTGACAGGAGACTGGATGTCGGACTGCAGCATGACTCTGACCCCGAAAAGAAATCCCCCGACATCCACAAACACAGGAAAGGAAAGCACGACGACGACGAACACAAAAACAAAAAGAGAGAGGAGGTGCAGACGAAGGAGAGACATGCTGAGAGAGATCGGACGCAGCGAGAGGAATCCCCCCAAAATAACAAACAGGTACCAGAAAACAGAAAAGCGTGGCATTTGGAAGAACTAAAAAAAACAAGACCCACTGAAGACCCCAAACGGGACAGGGCTGATGGAGTGAGGAAGGAGAGGTGTACCTATGGCTCCCCCAATCAAACGCACAGAGAGGAATCCTCAGATGAGAAGCATCTACATCACACTGGCAAGGAGAAACATTCTGAGGAACACAAAAAAACAAGACACGTTCAAGACTCCAAACCGGAAAGACAAGACGATCCCAAAAAAGAGAGGCCTGCACGAGACCTTCACAGTGACAAACCCAGGCAGGAAGCAGACAGAGAAAGCCCAACAGGAGAACAGAAGAAGATCAGAGGCGTGGACGAGATCACGAAGGAGAGAATCTCTGAGGACCCCAAACAGCGCAGGTACGTGGACAGACACGCGGAAGACACAAGAAAGGACAGGCCCGCGGAGGATCGCAGAAACGAAAGGCACTCGCTTGACCTCCAATGGGAGAGAGCCCCGTACGAACCGCAGCGAGAGAGGCCCTTGTTCGAGCCCCAACGAGAGAGACCGTTTGACAATCACAGGCCGATCTTTGAAAGGTGAGAGGCGACACAGAAAAGCGCGTTTCACTCACTGTAACATTACTGTGCCACTAAGCAAGTGGGGCTTGGTTTTAGAGCTGCTGAATTCTTCCCTTTAGGAGAGGAGTCATGGACAACCTCTATCCAGATGCATACGCCATCTCCCTTCCTCCTCGCCCCGCCCGCCCCCTCCTTCCTGTCAAACGTCCCTCCATTGACGTGAAGAAAGACAGGTCAGGATGCTCGTGCACTTTGGCGTGGAGAAGGACTGCATGCAAAGACAGTCTAACTTGTCTGGCGTGCTGCATGAAGACATTTAACTCGTCGTCTAGTCCTACAGTATATTGTTAGTGTGACACAAACTAATTCTGACGTTTGACTGACTTGCTCCTGCAGTATTTTAACTGGATTGCTCACCCAATCAGAAGTCTCCTGTGCACGCTGCAAGCATGATGTGATGTGAGCCTTTATTATGAGGTGCGTTAACTACAGAAGCATGCTGTGTTCCGTGTGAACCCTGCGCCCCCTGCACAATTGAGCGTTGTGACATTTTTGTTCAGGATCAAGGACGTTCCGGACCCCTCTACTGGCCCTCCTCGTCGTAACACCCACCCGCCGTCGTCGTCTTCTCCTCCTCCTGCTAAGCGTCCCTCACTGGAAAAGAAGAAGAAGAAAAAGAGGTCAGCCACTCTCAAGTGTGTGCAGTGGTTGTTGTGTGAAAGAATTGGGGTGCGTTGTACTCGATACCGACTGGTTATTAAAGGATGAGTTTAATACTTAGAGTTTTCACCCATTGTGACATAGGGACGCTACGGTTTATGTGGTTAAAGGTCGGGGGGGGGGGGGGGGGGGGGTGTTCAGGAACCTAACCTAAGCAGACCGTTCCTGCTGTGCATGGTGCATGATGTGATGGGGTCGTTATAGGATATTGGAGGTTTAACTACAGAGGCATGCTGTGCGAACCTCACGACTGCACAACGGTCTGAGCGTGGTGACATTTTGTTCAGGAAGAAGAAGGACGCCCCGGACCCCTCTCCTCGTCCCAACGCCCCGAAGCCGTCTCCTCCTCCTCCTGCTAAGCGCCCTTCACTGGAAATAAAGGAGAGGTCAGATACTCTGAAGTGTGTACGGGGATGGTTGTTGAGTGAAAGGCGTGGAGTGCGTTGTACTCAAACACAGCATTGTTATTGATTGAAGGATGAGTTTATAAAAGTCAAGTGGGGATTCGTTTCAAAGGAGTCTCTTGATTTCTCTGTTCAGGCAAGTCCCGCCGGACCCAAACGCTCCCTTTGCTCCTCTTCCTCTGCATCTTCATCCTCCACCACCAAGGTCAGGCGTCTGCATGTCGTCTTGCATTAATCGACTGTAGTGCCTATTCGTTGCAATTCATTTGCCTACAGCTACCCACGATCAACTCGCTAGTAGTTGACACGACACATACAATATAAGATGTTTCAGTTTTTGTGGAAGTTTTACTTATTTACTTGCCATTCTCTGTTTTTTATAGCATCTTATTGTGAAGCACTTTGGAGCCACTGTTCAGAAAATGACTTTACACATTTGTACTCATTTATGTACTTTTAGAAAAGAGCCTCCGGACCCAAACGCACCATTTGCTCCTCTTCCTTTTCACCTTCACCCCCCTCCTCCCACAAAGCGCCCCTCAGTGGAGGTGAAGAAAGAGAGGTCAGGACACCATTTGTTGTTCTTGCAGACTGCAAGCATGTTGTTTGTGTGGTTAGTGAAAGTGTGTGTCTGCGTTTCTGCAGAGGGGAATCTGTCATTTTCTAGTGGGAGGGCGTTTTATTATGACCGAAACCCTTATTTCTTTCTATTCTGAGCTCTGTCATTATTGTTTGCCATCCCAGAAAGGAGTCGTCGGATTCTAAATCCCCGTCATTGAAGAAGGCGTCAGACCACGTGAAGAAAGACAAAGACAAAGACAGGTCTGGGATCTGTGAAGCGTGGCGCCTTTCTTTCATCGCTTGGTGACTAAGAAAGTCGAACGCTGAATTGTTCTCGGGAAGTGTTGTGAAGATGTGTCACTAAAAAGTTACACAAACTAGATGTCGGATTGTTCATTCTGCTTGAGTTGGCTCTAAGGGTGGAGGGGAAAAGTATAAATATTTGTTCAATACATTTTTCATGTACTGTACTATCGTCTCAAAGCTATAAATTAAATGTAGCACTTGGTGATGTTTATACTGACAAAACACCGTCAAATTAAACATTACTTGAAAACTAGCAATGCAACATTTGTGGCCCAGGGCTCAAGATGATACAGTATATCATATGTGCAGCTCTCTGGCAATAATTTACAGCAGCTATAATTCCACCACTGCTACGCCATCTGCAATGCGTTATTGTGGCTGGTTATAATAACCTGTGTGGATGATGTGGGAGAATACAGATTGTGTGAGCCTTATAGTGCTAAGGCTGTTCTCCTGTTTGCAGGAAAGACTCGTCGGAGAGCAAAGTGCCTAAAAAGCACTTAGAAGAAGCCAAGAAAGAAAGGTTGGCTTGTCAAGATTTAGAATTTGTTTCTAAATGCATTACACACGACATAACTAATTGGCAAAAGTCTGAACATTTTAAACTGCATGTCATTGGCAAACATTTTCAAGAATTTACCCCAAAAATGCTCTATTTTTAATTCAAAAGAATTTTAAGAAATGTCCAAAATAGGGAAAATAGCTGATTAGCTTACAATGCATCACATCGCGATGATGAGCTTGTAGATCGGCTATTTTCACTATTCATCATATGACAATTAATTGGACAGGTGTGAACTGTAGCCCACCAAGTCACATTCCTTGTATTTGCAAACATACTTGGCCACTAAATTGAATGTGATTCTGTTGCTGATTCTTGTTGCTTTAATGGAGGTTAATAAGTCACCTGCATTTAGTTTGACTGACTATTGCCATGATATTTTCTTTCATGTTTCTTATATGTTGTTAAAGTTCTCTTTTATCACACACATGCAAATGTTTCCTGTTTTCAGGAAAGATTCATCTGACTCTAAACCAGTGTCTCTCAAAAAGACGAGTTTGGAACCAGTGTCTCTCAAAAAGACGAGTTTGGAACCAGTGTCTCTCAAAAAGACGAGTTTGGAAGTGAAGAAAGACAAAGACAAACCCAGGTGTGCAGGCATGGAGGCGTACGGCACCAGGCATTTTCTTCATTATCTTCACCCTCCACTAAGTGCACCTCGAGGAGGATGAAAACGAGCTAAACTGATTATTGCACAATCTGTGCTCAACGATGTCATAAAGAAGCCACAGTGTACGCTTTCATTTCCTCGACGAAAAAAGGAAACGGCACTGTCAGCAGCTTTAACGCTGATGTTTGTGTGTGTGTTGTAGGAAGGACTCCTCTGATTCCAAGCCAAGTCATCCTGTGAAACGCCAGTCGACCGAGTCCAAGTCAGACAGGTACCGACTAGTTTTTTACATTTTAGGCACTTACATTATAGCTGAGATTCTTACCCACCAAGATTGGCCACACACACAGTACCACCCATGACCAAAATGCCAGACGGCAGAGGATTAAAGCCTGATTTATACTTCATCGTACAAAGGTGTATAATGGAAAATATTTATATCCACTTCAGCAAAGCAACAGCATTACAGATCATAAGGAACAGGAGCTCCTGGCCTGTTCTGGCAGCCCCTCAGGGCACCAGCTTCCTGAAGTGTCATATGGGACACCTCTTATACACAAAGATGCTCTCCCTAAATGGAGATAAATATAAACAGGCTATAATAAGTGACAGTACCATATATAATAAAGCTGACTGGTTAAATTAGCAATGACCATGTATATCACTTAGGACAGGTTATATAATATGCTGACACAGAGAGTAGTGTAGAAGTAGCAGTCTGTGGGGGATGTCACCTGTTAAGATGGACAGCTGTAGTAAAGTCAAACTATAGCTTTGGTTTACGAAGTTGCCGACAATGCTTTTAGACTATATTCAACCAGGTTGAATATACAGTAAGTAGATTAATGGATATATTTGGCAATCCATAAATTCAGCCACCACAGGTGTCTCGTGACGAAAATAACCAATCTACAAGCTCTTGCAAGCTTGAAAATTGGCTATTTTCTGCGCAGCAGCGCATGACACCAGTGCATTTGTATATAAACCTGGCTACAAACTGCCAGGGCAAATCCATTGTGCTCAGAAAAGATTCCCATGATCACAGATGCTCGATGGCAAAATACTATTGTGAGAAGGGGGAAAAAAGGGTATGAGAGAAATATGGAGGAGAGGATTGGTGTCGGAGGTGGATGGTATAAATGGTTTAACAAATCGATAAAAAACTACATGTTGCTAAACTGTTTCAGGAGGGAGTCCGCTGATTCAAAGAAAGCCAGTTCACCCCCAGCGAAGAAGCTGACAGGAGAGAGGTACAGGAGTAAACAATGATACTTGGCATGTAACGATTCACTCAACTCACGATACGATTCGAATCACGATACTAAGTTCACAATACGATTATTTAAACACAAAATTATATTCCAGACAAATGACTGAAAACTTTTTTTTAATCAATTCTCTTACAAAGATCCTGTATTTTCTTCTCTTTTTTTAACGCTCCCTCTGCTGTTTGCATCGCGATACATTTTTTATTAAATCGATTTAAATTGTCACCAGTTTGAATCGACTTTAATCGATTAACGATAAATCGTTACGCCTAACTGATCCACTTCTCTAATATAGTCGAATGCCTGAAAATGATGATGATGATGATGATGATGATGTTAACTCTCTCAGTGCCAAGAGTTTTTTCATAAAGTACTCCCCCAGTGCCAGCAATTTGCTTTTTTTTTTTTTTATATTTTGTAATTTTTCATTCAAATAAATTATCTGATTGGGTGTTTAAACCCATAATACAGTTCTACCAGTAGAGAGCAACAAATCGACACATTGATGACCTCGCTGGCTCACTCGCCCCCTCCCAAACAGGCTCACGTCACATCCGGTCATAACCGGATGTTGACATTTTTGACAATCGTTGATCGGGCTAAATTACGATGCGATACACGACTACGATGACTGATCGTCACCCAGACCAAAGAGAGTAGACGTGGACCTCTCCGTTCGTATTTTATACCGTGTGAAAAAACGTGACTTTCCCTATTCTGGCCGAAAATGACCGCGGGAAAAAAATGAGAACCGGAAACGGAATCTGCGTCATGAAACCGGAACCCAATGAGTCTGAAGGAGTCAGGAAGCGAAAGTGATCATGAAAAATAAACAGAATAGTGCGACCACAGTCAAAAGTAAAAACTCGGGATTTCTCGCGCTGGCACGGAGGGTACTCTGGAAAAACTCAGGATATCTCGGGGCGTGGCACTGAGAGAGTTAATGATGCTGATGACAGAGACAGTGTTGATGATGTGTGACTCTGTACACTAGGAGAGAGTCTCATGGCTCCAAGCCCTCTAACCTGGGATCTGTGCTGAGGAAACCATCAACGGACAGCGTGGAAAGGTATCTGAATGCACTGTTCACCTCAGCATCTATTGTATTAATTACATTCATTCTAACTGCCGACAGAAAGACAAGATGGAATGGGACAAATGAAACACTGATATTTTAAATGTAGATAACAGCTCTGGGTCTGAAGTGCTAACCTAATATACCTTGTGAAAAGAAAGTTACCTCGCAATTGCTCCTCCAGGTGTAATTGCTCTAAATCACATCAAGATACGTTAAATATAGAACAGCTACTAAGTAACATCTTCAAATATTGATCTTTTTTTTTTGCAGGAAAGGGAAAGCGGACACCCCCAAAACGCCCAGCACTCCCACCAGTCCCATGTCCCCCGGCTTCAGTTCACCTGGGGGTCCGCTGTCCCCGCGCCTTGCCACCGGAGACGGCATCAGAGACAAGTGCATTGAGATGCTGACCGCTGCCCTGCGCCACGAGGGTACCACACGCACGCACGCACACACACACACACACACACACACACACACACACACACACACACACACACACACACACACACACACACACACACACACACACACACACACACACACACACACACACACACACACACACACACACATCACTGACCGCTTGCAGACACAACTACACTTTTAACTCACTAATTCTCATAGTCACTTTGGAAGGAGGTTTCTCTCTTTCGCTTTGCTGCGTTTACAACGCCCGAAAACACAGTTGCTGTCTAAACGCACATGTGATATTTGATTTAGCCGTTTTCTCTAGAGGCTGTCGTCGTCTAAACGGGGCCTAAGAGTGTACACATTGAACCGGGGTTAGCCAACCCCAGCATCGTCAAAGTCAAACGTATACTGCGCACCAGATAACCGGCACCAGAGATCTGGCCGGCACTGCCTACAAGCCACAAGACAACATGGGATCATTTAGGCCCCTGATGCCTCGTCATGCGTTGGCCACAACACTTACAGTATGACGCAATGTGACCATAATTTCCTAAATCAGCCATCACGTCAGCACCGTTTCCATGTGCTCTGGCTTGTATCATCTTGCCCTGTCTACAATAGACGTGTTTATACCATCATCTACCTGACTGAGTCCTGAGTGTCGGAGGAATCCCCAAAGCCAGGGCAGGTGGCATGTGGCAAAACAAACAAACATGTTGATTGTAGAGAGGGCAAGATGGCACAAGTCAGGGCAGAGGATTCTCTCTCTCTCTCTCTCTCTCTCTCTCACTTAGAGAGAGAGAAAGAGAGAGTGTGTGTGTGCAGGGACGACTGATTCATCCTGCATGCATCGATTAGATTTACGTCCAACAGATGTGTGGTTACACCCTGCTCAGGGTCTAATTACATTGCATTAGCCATCACCCACCACACCACAGATAAATACACATCTAAATGAATCATGTCTTTTCTGTCCTTTCCATAGATAACTACAAGGAATTTGGCACCAACTGTGAAGGCATGGCTGTAGAGATTGAGGATCATATCCTTTGACTGTGTTGAACAGGCTGAACTGAGCACTAGCAGGCCTTACAGTTACACACACTACGATCACACAGGTTAGATACTGTACATTACTACATCACATATCAGTCAATCTGACAAACGGAATACAGAAACACATTTCTGCCATTTTCTATTAGGCAGCGGCCCCTGAACCAGGAGTGTGATATTATCCACGATGCATTGTGAACTGCCACAGCACATACAATGGTTAAAAGACATAAATGTTTTAGCTTTTAGGCATACTTTATATACATTAGAAGCAGTATGATATGCTAGAGGTTGTCATACCACTGGCTGGATGTTAGCCATTGTGCTCAGGTAGCTCAGTCGGTAGAGATTGGCCGTTGAATCGCAAGGTTCTGGATACCACCAACTCGGTATATGAGTAGCACAATAAGCCACTCCCGACCTATTCACTGATTTATAGTCGGGCAATGTCATGTGCTGAAAATTAATGAATTAATTCATGTTACTTTTGGGTGCGACACTGGCACGCAACAAATGATTACATCAAGTTTTACATTAAAGGAGTAGTTCATAAAATAAGAAAATATCTTATTTTATAATATATATATCAATAATTTGATGACCGGCGGAGTCTCCGAGTCTCCTACTGACCGATGACATCACATTATTGGTTTAGGAATGCGACAAAAAAAAACAAACAGCTGTTATAAAGCAGTTTGCTTGGTGCACTATACACTATCTGCCACACGGGGTGTTTCATGCAGCCTTAACTCCCATCCTCTCTGAGGCTGCACATATCTACCAGGAGATAAAGGCCACCGATATGAAGTACAAGAACAGGGTGCGAAGCCGCATAAGCAACCTGAAGGACCCCAAGAACCCCGGGCTGCGCCGCAACGTCCTGGCGGGATACATCGAGCTGAGCCGCTTCGCAAGCATGTCTGCTGAGGTACGTAGAGCTGAGCTGCAGGTGGCGCTGTGGTAAAGTAGCTGCCCACCAGCACAGAGTCTGGGGGCTCGAATCGACCGTGGTGCATCTGGCTTTGTCGAGTGTCTATACCATACTGTACATGGGCAACTGGCGGCCCCCACCTTCCCTTAATGCGGCCCGCAGGTTAATATCGTAATACTGATATATTATTGATTTCAGCTGTTACAATGGCAAACATGACCCGCTTTAATTACTATCTACATTACTACATTACTGTCTATATTAGTAGCTTAATGACTAGTATTACAATTCTATTGTCTTTTTTATGTCCAATGTATTTGTATTTAAGTTCATAAAGTTAACATAAGTATAACTAAATGCATTTGAAATTAAATAAAAATGTTACTTTTCAGGATTCCAATTCAAAAATAGCACAAAAAAAAAATCTGGATTCCAATTCAAAAATAGCAAAACTAGCAGATCTACAAGCTCAAAACGTGCCGCAGTGCGACACGTTTTGAGCTTCTAGATCGGCTATTTTTGCTACTTTTGACATAGAATGGCGAAAAAAGTTAAAATACGGAGAGACAGCATATGGAATGTGGCCCTCTGGAGTGAGTGTGGAAATATAGTGGCCCTCTCCATCATCAAAGTTGCCCACCCCTGGTCTATACGAACACAATTGGCCCGTGTTCGTGGGAGGGAACACGGGCCAATAGCGACTAAATTGGGGAGAAAAAAAAGGTGTAAAAAGCAACAACAAAAAAGAGAACTGATCCACATTGCAACCATGACTGCTGAGGTAGGTAGGGCTGCGGCTGTCTGAGCCTTCAACCACATCTTCCTGTATATTGCTGTACAGTACAGGACTTGTTAAAGAACTTGTTAGCTGCTCTACACACCAAAGAAAAATGTTAATTTAACTTTTAGAGTAAGGCCAGACACCATTTTCAGTTCAATTTGAGCTGGAAAAATTATTCCAATTTACTAAGGCGGCGGATAATTTGTGTGATCAGCGCATGGGACCGCCGCCTTGTCACATTTGGCGTTTGAAGCAGGGCTAAAAAGGGGCAGTGGACTGGTGGAATTTGGGAGCCCTCAATTAATGAACAGAAATGCTCAATTCAGCGATGCTGAAATGGACGCGATGCAACTCTAACTGAGAGAAAGAGACATTTGGGTGACTGTTGCTCATGAAGTAAATGCAATAAGGAGTCACAATGCAAACCCCTGAAAGCAGAAGGCAGGACAAATGGCCTTGTGTTACAGATGACTTGAACCTTCATTGTGTTTTACATTTCTGGATATATGACAAATATATAACAAAACCCTCATGTTCAGTGCACTGAATGTTGTCATGTGGGTAAAGGTAGGTATCTGAGCAACATAAGGCATGTGTGTATGCTTATTTTAATGCGAATAACACAGCAGAAAGTTTACATATTGGTGTTTTAGTTGAGCAAGTGAACACAAAGCACCCTCTAGTGGATAGAAATGACACGTCACCCCTTTAAATTGACACCAGATTTTACTGTATGTGTAATAATTGTAATGCAGTGGTTGGTGTGTTCTAGATTTTTTGGGAGGCTATACTATAACTATTCCCTCCCTAGTCCCTCCCACACGCACGGCACGGCACGGCACGCGCGAGCGTATATAATTAATTATTGTAAAAAATGTGCGCGCGCTATTCTCTGTTACAAGTAAAAGTCCGGTAATCAAAATTTACTTGAGTAAAAGTACAAAAGTATTGGCAGAATGTCCCGTTTCACAAGGTATCAAAATGTCTTAAAATCTTTTGAAAATAGCAGATCTACAAGCTCACAACGTGTCGCATCGCGACGTGTTGTGAGCGTGTTGTAGATCAAATAAGGCTAAAGTGGTGAATGTATGTTTTTTTTTAAAGTAACTAACTAAAGTAACTAGTAACTAAAGTTTTCTAAAGTAAAAGTACAATATTTGCCTCTGAGATGTAGTGGAGTAGAAGTAAAAGTACTGAAAATTTGAAATACTCCAGTAAAGTAGAAAAACCTCAAAATTGTACTTAAAGGGCAAGACCACTTTGGTAGAGGTTTGGGTTGTGTAGTTACCTTGCCATGATGCAACTCCAAAGGTGGGCAAGAAATAAAAAATAATTGCTCCATTGATTAGAAATTGATAATTCAAAATATGCTCCCCATTGACTTACATTGTATGGTAAAACAGCACTCAAAGTCACTATTTTAGCATGTAAACGAACGCAAACAAAGTTGATTCAGACAATATAGAACATCACCAAACCCAGTACTGTTTTTTTTTTTTTATAAAAATGTCAACTTCCTGTTGATTTTGCCATTTTTAATAAGTAGAAAACCTGGACTGGATCCGCGGATCCGGATCCAGATCTTCAAATAGTAAAATCAACAGGAAGTTGACATTTTTATTAAAAAAACAAACAGTACTGGGTTTGGTGATGCTCTATATTGTCTGAATCAGCTTTGTTTGTGTTCATTTATGTGCTAAAAGAGTGACTTTGAGAGCTGTTTTACCATACAATGTAAGTCAATGAGGAGCATATTTTTGAATTATCAATTTCTAATCAATGGAGCAATTATTTTTGATTTCTTGCCCACCTTTGGAGTTACATCATGGCAAGGTAACTACACAACCCAAACCTCTACCAAAGTGGTCTTACCCTTTAAGTAAAGTACTTGAGCAAATGTGCTTAGTTACTTTACATCACTGATCGCCCGTCTCTTCCTTCCACCACCCCCCCCCCCCCTCCTCCCTGCGTTTCAGGAGATGGCCAGTGACGAGCTGAAGCAGCTGAGGAACGACTTGACCCAGGAGGCCATCAGGGAGCACCAGATGGCCAAGACCGGAGGCACGACCTCCGACATGCTGCAGTGCAGCAAGTGCAGGAAGAAGAACTGCACCTACAACCAGGTAAAACCCAGTGGTTCCCAAAATGTTTAGCTCAAAGACCCGTCAGGGACCCAAACTAGTGAAAATAGTCGATTTACAAGCTCCTACAACGCGTAGATCGGCTATTTTCACTACTTCTTAACACATTAAGACCGGGGACACATCTGTGTCATTTTTAGATTTGAGATAAAAAGCATTATTTTACACTTTGTGCAAATCTTTGAATAGATATACTTTTAAAGCAAACATTTGTTACTCAAATCTTTGCTTCTGGGGGTCCATGGAACAAAATATTTTGAGATGGGGTCCACGGCCAAATACATATACATTTTGGGGTCCTTGACATTAAAAAGTTTGAGAACCACTGACATAGAAACATACGTTTTTTCAAAAAACTTAACATTTAGAAGACATTTTGTAGAATCGGAACCTCAGGCCTCAAACTTTTGTTTTCTAATGTATGGAATCTCAAGAAAGACAATAGCCACACATGAAAGCCTTCACCTCAGTCAGACAGTTGAAATCCACATTTTTGCTGTGCCCCCTGCCCCCAGCCCCTCCTCCTGCGTATCAGATGCATATCAGCGTATCAGATACGCTTATAGATATGGATCTATAGGCTTTGGTATGTCGCGTCCACACATGTACAAGCTTATAGATATGGATCTATAAGCTCGTACATGTGTGGACGCGACATACATACCAAAGCCTATACCGCTTGTGCTATAACCACGATTTAGAACCGTGATTTAGAACAGTGGCTCTCAAAAATAGCAGATATTCTTCGTGCCGTGCTGCAAGCTTGAAAAATCTTGAAAATGTTTCAAAAGTGTTAAATCATTTTGAAAAAAAATCTTTTAACACAAATCTTATCTGGGGGTCCCTGGCAGAAAACTACTGATTTAGAATGGGTTAATTTGTCAATTGTCATACATTTTCCTATGACTGTTTCTTTTATCCTTTCATCTGTCATTCACCTCGCCGCCTCAACTGTCAAACATGTGGCCTGTACTTTGAGGACTGTTGAAATGCAACAAGAGCATGATGATAAACACGTATGAAGCAGTGGTGGGGTCCAGGGACCCCCGTGGGTCCAGTGGAGGGGATCCCCAGCCAGCAAAATTTGTTATAATCATCACATTCAGTTTAACCACAAAATAGCCGATCCAAAAGCTCAGAACGTGTGGCAACATTGCGACACGTTCTGAGCTTGTAGATCTGCTATTTAAAAAAGAAAAAAATCACATAAATATAATGCAGAGAGCCTCAGAGAGACTGGGATACCAGGTATCTGTCTAAATAACATTCTGCACATTTGGAACCATAGGATAGCAGGTAGTCAGTGAACCTAGCATCTGTCCAAAAATAACACGCTGTCTCAATCCCATTCAATACAAGAAACAAAACAAAACAAACCATCAGATCAAGTGATTCAGATATGTCTGCATATCTTCACTGGTTACACTGCACATTTTCTAAACAGAGCACAGATTACATCAGTGATGGCTTCTCTGTGCTCGTTGGCTTGCAGGCCTTCATTAAGCAGTGCTGCGGTCCACAACAAGTGAAATTAATATATAGCACATCTCCACTGGAGATGAAACATTATTAGTTTGACTACAGGCAGGGGAAATCAAAAGCACAATGTCGGAGCCCAACATCCCCATCTTACAGGCACATTATTACACGCAGCACAGCAAACTGCATGCCCACTCTGTCAAGCACAATGCACTTGATTGATTGAATACTTTTCAGTTTGCCAAAAACAAAGCACAGGAAAGATAATTTTAAACCCAAGAAAGGCTATGGCTTGTTTCCATTGGGTTCCTTTGCACTCAATTCATTGAAACATTTAATGACAGACAAATATACACTACTATGCAAAACATCATATAAACAGTTAGAAAACAAAAACAAAAATATGTACTGTAAACAGTTCAGGGGGGAGGGGGGGGGGGGGCTAGGCACTCACGGCAATAACATGAGGAAGAAGACAACAGCTGTTATGTAATCAGCAGCAGCCCCTCAAAAACATCCCCATGTCACACAGTACTGTAGCTCTTCTGTAAAGAGGGCTGATTACAGACGATTGTTTCTCCCTAGCTTATATAACCATCATCTCATCTGAACACTTGATGGGTTATAAAACTCTCTCTCTCTCTCTCTCTCTCGTGTGTGTTTTGTAGGTGCAAACCCGCAGTGCTGATGAGCCAATGACCACTTTTTGTCTGTGCAATGAGTGTGGGAACCGCTGGAAGGTAAGAGACCTTTACCCCCCCCCCCCCCCCCACACACACACACACACACAAACACCGCAGTCAGGTGGAAACCTTGGAAACCTATTATTTAAAAATAACCATTTGAAAATAGTGCAATTAGCAGATCTTCAAGCTTGTAGATCGGCTATTTTCAATACTTATAGAGTAGTGTGACACTCTTGTATGATCAAGTAGGGCAATCATTTATGGGAAAAATACATAAAACATTTGAATATGGAGATACAAGGTTTCTGCACGGCAGTGACGTACACACACACACACACACACACACACACACACACACACACACACACACGCACACGCACACGCACACACGCACACGCACACACACACACACACAGTTCCAAACCTACAGTATGCTCCTGCTGTTCTACATACAGCATTGAAGCTTTAACCCTGTGCTTTTATGAAATACACGAGACCATTAGGGGTTTATATGGAAGATATTTCTGAACGTGCAATCTATCGTTAAACTTTTACCAGTTCAGCTACTGGTTATTCTTAAAGGTAGGGTAAGTGATATTTTTTGGTTAAAACAAAAAGTATTTTGTTAAAAGGTTAAAATACTATATTCTGATAGTAATCATTGCTATAGAGTGTTTTTTCAGTAACAGATGTCTCCCTGTCTCTCCAGTTCTTTAATAAACAGAAAATACATTTTTCGGTAGGTGTCAAAATCTCAGCCAATCAGGAGAAAGTACCAATTTTTAAGCTTAATTTGTATAGTGTTCCAGTTCCAATTTTGTCTGCTCATTTCTTAGTGTCATCACTTCCAATTTCACTTGTTTAATCTGTATCCTGATTGAGTTCTCTGTCCTGGTTGGATAAAATTGGAAATGAAACTGAAACTGAAACGAAAATGCATTTTCTGTTTAATAAAGAGGTGGAGAGACAAGGAGACTCCTAATACTGAACAAACACTCTATAGCAATGAGTACTATCAGAATATAGAGCTATTTAACACTTATTTTAACCAAAGCAAATCACTTACCCTACCTTTAAGATTCACTTTAATATCTACTATTACTGTAGGGCTTGACATTACCAGGCACATGGGTTAAAGGGATAGTTCACCCCCAAAATGACTTTTTTTCCTATCGATTAGTCAACCCATGGAGACTTGAATTCATGGATATGTTTTTGGCGCATTCCTAAGCCAATAATTTGATGACCAGCAGCGGTTCCGGTAGGAGACACAAAGGAGTCTCCTACCGGAGCCGCTGGCTACCGGTCCACTGGTCATCAAATCATTGGCTTAGGAATGAGACAAAAACAAAAAAATAATCATTAATTCGAGTCTCCATGGGGTCACTAATCCATCAATCTGGGAACCCAGCGCCAAATGAAAAGGAAAAACAGCGCCCTCTGCTGTTTTTGACTATCTCAGTTGGCTCTGGGAGGAAGAAAACGTAGCACCCGTGCGCAAGGAAACCGGGGTTTTGGTCTGCCTTCAGCGCATCACTTCCGGTGGTGCGACTAGGTTTTAATTCCCACTAACAATATTTCTACACGGAACACTAACACCACTTCTCCCAGAGAACATGGATCGTTTTGGTTATATATATATTGGTTATATATATATATATATATATGAATATCTTTCCGTGGTTTTGTCTGCTCCGCGGACGCTATTGTTAAATGAGTGTCGGTTTGTTTCGAGTGGGGAAGGATCGACGGACATGTGAATCCCGCCCACTACATTTGATTGGGTAAAGCGCGGCCTGCTTCCTGATCTGAAGGCACGCCCACTTGTAGGCCAGTGCGTACGCGATATGACGAACCCCCCCGACAGATTCAAACGCAGAGCAGAATCTGTTCTTGAGAGATTACTAATCCATAGAAAAAAAAATTTTTTTGGGTGAACTATCCCTTTAAGGTCAGGGATACATGCCTGGTTTATACTACATTGTGTGCCGTTGTCGCGCAACGAAAATAGTAGATCTATAGAACATGACCCTACCATGTCTTGATCTCCGATACTGAACATCTCAGCCTCGCATTTTCTGATAGTGATAGGATTGATTGATTGAATACTTTATTAACAAGATCGTTAACAGTACAGGTACAGTAGCACAGTCAAAAGTTATGCTAAAAGGATAATACAAAAAGCCCCCAGGAGCTTGTTTACATTCATCTCTGTCCCTTTAACCATTAGGGCTGTCACCATTACAATTATAAGTTGACGATTAATTGTCATGCAAATAATTGCGATTAACGATTTCATTGTGTGTTTGGCGTTGAACATATGAATACAATTTTAATTTTTGTTTGCCTTTTAAGGCTTTGTAATCAAAAATTGCACAGGGCAGATATGACAAATAACTGAAATATACAAAGAAATTGCTGACATCCTCCTATAATTGGACAAAGCTCTGTCTGTGCGGTGAGCCCAAAATCTCTTCTGCCCGGTTCTCCTCAGTGGCTGGAGCAATTGATCTCCATTTGCACACAGCCATTGACCATTACCATGCATTTGCACACAGCCATTGACCATTACCATGTGCACGGAACACCGAAGCCTGTTTTTCCCAAATGTCAGCTGTTTATTAGCGTTTTTGTGTTCTCTGGCTCCCGGGTTGCCAAATCATGTGCGCATATCCCCCCCACGGGTATGGTCTAGTATTTCATAATTTTATATAAAAATAAAAACAATAGCTGATCTAGCTATTTCTGCTTTTTTAATTTTGACGATTATGACATTTATGCAAAATAATTGCGACTATCTCAAATATTTGTGATCAGAGGATTATGTAATAATTGTGACAGGCCTATTTACCATCTCTAATCACATTTCTTTCTCGGTTCTTTTTTTCTCTTTTTAGTTCTGCTGATGTCTTCCGGCTCAAGTCACAACAATCAACATGAACAACATTTTGTTTTAGTTTTTTTTCTATAAGGGGGAGGAGGGGAGGTTTATTAAAAATTACTGCAGCTAGTGGTTTTAAAGATATAGCGTGTTGAAAATTCTTACGATTTATACTTGAATTTTTAAGATTTGTAAAGCATGTGCTTTTAATGAACTGGGCCTTAAATCAAGGAGCGCTTTACTGGGGAGTAGAACCACTTAAATCCAACTCTACTTCGTTGACCGGGGTCCCCCAGGGCTCTATACTAGATCCCATAGGCGACTTTTGCCTCTGCTAGCACGGGGGGCAAAGGAAATATATTAACTTATATTTATTTATAGATGCAGCACATATGTTTATCATGTGACATATTCGAAATTGGCCGTCTGCATATTATGTCTCTACATATATGTGGCATATATGTGGACATATATAAGCTATAATTGGCATATATGCAGCATATATTCTGTATACGTGCCATATATGGACAAAAAATATATATAATTAAAAAAATATATATATATTAAATATATTATATATATATATATATATATATATATATATATAAATAAAAATAAAACGGGGGGGGGGGCAATTGCCCTGCTTGCCCCCCCCTATAGAATTGCCACTGCTAGATCCTCTACAGTGGTTCTCAAAGTGGGGTCCAGGGTTCCTTGAGAGGGTTCCAAATGGACCCCCACAGGTCTGTAACTCTTGAGAGTGCACGAATGGAACCAAATGGAGCCTGATGATGAAGGGTCCATTTGGTTCCATTGGTGTGCACTCAGAGTTATGGGGGTACTTGACTTTTTTTTTTTTTTTTAGTTTTGAGAGCCACTGATCTAGTATTTCCCTCCTCTTTGTCGACAAATAGCCGATCTACAAGCTCACAATAACGCAGCTAGGGCTGTCACCATTACACATTTAAGTTGACGATTAATTGTCACTCAAATAATTGCGATTAGCGATTTCATTGTGTGTTTGGCCATTGAACACTGGAACATATGAAGCCTTTTAGGCTTCTTAATCAAACATTGCACAGGGCAGATATGACAAATAACTGAAATATACAAAGAAATACATATTTAATAATTTTATACATGTAAAAAATAGCAGAAATAGATGATCAACAAGCTTACAACGCGTCATGAAGTGACTTGTAGATCTGCTATTTCTGCTTTTTTATTTGAACATGTGTGAAACATTTTCAGCATGTAAACGATGATGACGATTATGCAAAAATAATTGCGATTTTCTCAAATAATTGCGATTAGAGAATGATGTTATAATTGTGACAGGCCTAAACGCGGCGCATTGCGACACGTTGTGAGCTCGTAAACGGGCTGTTTCCGCCGAATGTTCACCAATAGAGACACGAGTGTTCAAGTGGTTTAAAGCTGCACTATGTAACTTTCCTCTTCTACCCCGGATTTGAACCCGGTTTCCTGCGCAAGTGCTGATTTTTTTTTTTTTTACCATTGAGCCAATAGTGCCTGCCTGCTTGCTCAGGGGATAAATTGAATATTGACCTTCAGGTCAGAATTCGTGTCAGATCCTGTGTCTAGGTGAGACATGACCTTTGACACGATCTAAATGTGTCAATAGAAGAGCAGGGAGACAAAATACAACCACCCCAATTATATAGGTTATATTGTATTAACATACTCTACCATACAGATTGGACAGAATTACATTTTATTCATTTTTTTATTTACATAGTGCCACTTTAAAGGTTCTATGACATTCATTTTCACTTTTTTTTATTTGTTATGTTTTTTTTGGGGGTTTTATGACCTCAATTACACCCAAAAAATCTGAACTTTGAACATTCAGTGGATTTTCTGTGGTCTGGGGTTTTCTGAATAATTAGGCTGAAAAGTAATCTGAGCTTGGCCCTTCGGCAGTGAGGTCACAGCCGATTAATCCCGCCCACTCTCCTCCTCGCTCCTCCCCTCCCCTATCCTTTCCTTTGGGGGGGGGGGGGCGGAGCAGAGGCGATGATTGACAGGCAAAATCCCTCACCAGCGACACCCGCAGGCAAAGATTAATTTTTTCATTGCAGTTGAAAAGGCTTTAGAAATGTGAGAGAAAAACACCTGCCAAGGCTGCCATGGATCAATGGAGTGGAATTTTTTGTTAAAACTTTCTATACACGTTTGAAGGACCATGACAAAGACTTTTAATGTGTGGTACCGTAAAACTGAACGTCATGAAACCTTTAAGACAGTCAACCCTGGTAGAACGCATGGTGCTGAGGTTCATACTTCAAATCAATACATTTTCTGACGGTGCTTTTTATGCCAATATTCACTTGTTTGTATATATCAAATTCACTACACACTATAGATTAGCAATATGGAGGCTTTCTAACCTGTCCAATGCAATAAATGATTCTGATAATCAAAGGTTTATTTTGTGTTCGTCTCAGTCACTGACATATTCGTCTCTGTCAGGTGGAAACATCATACTGTATGTTCAAAACTGTTACTTCACAGGATTTCTGTGTGACGCTGTAGTAGTATGATCAAGTACGGCAGTGATTTACCAAAACAATTATTTATTTATCGATTCTTAAAAATTCTATCAAATTGTGACTTGGTCTAAAGCAGGGGTCTTCAACGTTTTCAGGCCAAGGACCCCTTGGCTGAGAGAGAGATAAAGCAGGGACCCCCAATATATATTGTATAGAATATAATCTTTTCATAGATAGCTTCATAGACTTGTTTGACAGCACTGTCATCAGTGTTGGATTCATTTTAATGTGTGTTTTCAGACTTTTAACCACATAAACCGTCCATACTAAGTAAACTTGACCCACTCTGTACTTGGTCTGCTCTTTTTCCCCCCTACACCAAACCTCTTTGCCGAAAATAGCATATCGAGGCGTTGTGTGCTTGTAGATATGCTATTTTTGGCTACGGTTCTCAGAATAGGGATGCTTGGTTGAAGTGGTTAATGTAAAAATCACAAAGATTTGGCGGCCCCCCTGTAGTAACTCTGAGGACCCCCTAGGGGTCCCGGACCCCCTGTTGAAGGCTCCTGGTCTAAAGATTCAACATTATACATAAAAAGTAAAAACAGTACTCTAATCTCTCACCTAGTTGTTATACAGATGTATTCTCATTATCTGATCTACTGAGATGATACTAAAATTTTCTGAGCAATACAGATTTGGCCTTGAACTGCTTATTGGCTAGCTAATTAAACTGTAGTTACTCTTAGATTACCACAAATAATAGCGGCTAGGACCAAAGTAATACACATTAATGGGTCATAAATAAACCTTGTGGGTGTACAGTACATAAGCCCATGGGGGAAAAGCTGAATCCTAATTCCATCTTTGAATATGTTACTGTTGAAATGTCCATTATAAGGAGGAATAAATAACCATAGCTAAAGCAGTTTTTTTATTTAATTTAATTTTATGAGAACAGTAAAGCTGGAGTTGCCCCACGTGTTGCACCACCAGAAGCATACAGTAGATGGCGACAACACATAGTTTCTCCAGAGACCTATTTAGTCCCCAGAGTAGCTGACACGATGTAAACCAGGGGTCTTCAACTTGTGGGTCAGGACCCCCAGGGGGGTCCCCAGATGATTTGCTTAATGAGGAACATTGTTTTTTCACTCAACATTAAACAAACCAACATACAGTATAAGTGTATACAGGGCATCTGCACATTTCTAAAGTGACAATTTAAGGACTTTTAAAGGAGTAGTTCAACCCAAAAAATTAAAGCCAATAATTTGAAGACCGGGTCATCGGTCAGTATAGGGGACTCAGTAGGAGACTCAAGTAATGTGACCTGACTCAAGAGTCTCCTACTCAAGGAGTCTACTACCCGAGACTCTGTTGGTCATCAAATTATTGGCTTAGAAATGCGACAAAAAAACTAAAACAATCTCCATGGATTCAAGGCTTCATGGGGTGTGTAATTGATAGAAAAAATGTTTTATTTTGGGTTGAACTTCTCCTTTAAGACCTTTTTAATACCTCTAAAATGAAAAAAAGAGAGACCATTACTGCATCAACAAAGTAATCAACAACTATACTTGGTCAAACATTTGCTGTATGGTCAAATATTATAAGAAAGAGCAGAGGCAATAGTCAAAATAGATAATAGAAAATAGTCAATCTACAAGCTCACAACGCAGTAGATTGTAGATCGACTATTTTCACAATATTTATCTGTGGAACCGAGTCAAACTAAATGTTATGTCTCAACTCATGACAGGGGGGAGGGGGGGGGGGGTCAAATATGACTCAGTCTAGCTACTGACAGCTCACATAAAGGAGAGTGTCAGACAGAGAGAGCCGCTGAGAATTCGTTTATTTAGCACACAATGTAAAAAACAATACAAAAAAACGTACACAAAATATAAAAAGGAAAAGTGCCAGGTGGAGGCAAGAAGCCCAAAGGGCTTAAGGGATACTTCACTTTCGGGCCGGGGACACATTTAAAAAAAATATAAAAAATAAATGAAAAAAGTTATGGAAAATTCATGGCCCCCTCACACATTAGTAGGACACTCTAATGCGTGAGGGGGCCATGAATTTTCCATAACTTTTTTCATTTATTTTTAATATTTTTTTTAAATGTGTCCCCGGCCCTAAAGTGAAGTATCCCTTTATACGAGGCCTCTACCCATGTATAACACAATAAAAACATTAATAGAACATGATTTGCAAACAACAAATTATCCAACAAAGTTGGCACGCATGATTATATAGAATAAAAAATGACCTGATTGCAGTATAAAAATAAAAATACATGATTATACCTGATTACCAATGACAAGATTACTGGTAATAATAATAATAATAATAATAATAATAACAATAATAATAATAATAATAATAAGCCAACATAGTTGACATATTTGATTTTACAGGGTGTCAAATCCATATTGCAAACAAGCAAACAGGGAATAGACCAAAATAAACCAAACAAAAAAGTTATCAGGGAATGTGTGATAATGACAGACATTATGACATTATGACATTATGACGTCAATCAGAACATCCATTTTTGGAAAGTCAAAGTATATTAAAAAAATTGTGCTCAGGCGATCAATGTATCTTTTATATTGATAATAATGTACATCTACAAAGTAACTTGTAACTAAAGTTGTCTTTTAATTGTAGTGGAGTAAAGAAAATGGGACAAGTAAAGTAAAAGTACATATTTTTTTTTTTTTACAAAAGTACAGTACTTGAGTGCATGTACTTGGTTGTTTTCCACCACTGCTGTGTGTTGTTCAGCATCAGTGGTGGAAAGTAACTAAGTACATTTACTCAAGTACTGTACTTAAGGTAGGGTAAGTGATTTACTTTTGTTAAAATAAGTGTTAAATAGCTCTATATTCTGATAGTACTCATTGCTATAGAGTGTTTGTTCAGTAAAGGAGTCTCCCATGTCTCTCCAGCTCTTTATTAAACAGAAAATGCATTTTCAGTGCTCTCTCTCCTGATTGGCTTAAAATGTGTCACCTATCTGAAAATGTGCTATATTCTGTTTACTAAAGAGCTGGAGAGACCCCTGTGACCAAACAAACGCTCTGTAGCAATGATTACTATCAGCATAGTAGCCTACTTTAACCTTTTAACAAAAAACAATCCAAAAAATATCACTTACTCTACCTTTAAGTACAATTTTGAGGTACTTTTACTTCACTGGAGTATTTCCAATTTTCAATACTATTACTTCTACTCCAATGAATCTCAGAGACAAATATTGTACTTTTACTCCACTACAATTATTTGATAACTGTAGTTACTAGTTACTTCGTAGATTTTGATTAATGCTACAAAACCACTTATACACAGTATATATTCTTTGGCAATTTGAAAATAACGTATCTACAAGTTCACAATGTGTCGCAAGCGACGCGTAGGATTTTTATACATTTTACACATTTGAAAACTTGAAATGGGACCTTCTGCACAATGAGTACTTTTACTTTTGGTACATTTTGATACCAAAACTTTTGTACTTTTATGTAAATTTTGAATACCTTACTTTTACTTGTAACAGAGTATTTTTTACATTGCAGTATTGATACTTTTACTGAAGTAAAACATGGGAGTACTTTTCCCACCACTGTTAGAACCACATAGAAGTGGAGAAAGAACAGCTGTTTCATGAGCTTCATACTGACTGTATCCTCCATCTGCTTTCCTGTGAGTTGGAACCACATCGTTTCTGCTGCATTAGTCCCATTAAAACCCTTTTACTGTTTCAATGGAGGAGGCAGCGCTAAATGCATCGTGTTGGCAGAGAGTATGTTCATACAATATAACTTATACAATACAGAGGAATAGCTCACTTCAGCCTCAACAGAGGCCAGATTCTGGCAACAAGCACAAATCAACATCTATTATGTCACTTACAAGGTTAGTTCACCTAAAGTTGATAATGAAAAATAAATTGTCCAATAACATCCATCCAGCCATCATGTCTGAATCATACACAATACGCCTAAAGAAACCACTTAGAGCAGGACAAAAAAAGTTATTTTGCAAGCAATTATAGTCAAAATGTAATATATCAATACAACTTGGAAAACTTAGATTGCAACAAGAGAGCTCCTACAGAATTGCTTGCAGATTTCTGTGGTGAGGAAAGATCCTCTATTCTTTCTAAACTATAGGGGTTTATATGGAGGCCAAGGACCCCTTAGCTGAGAGAGACATGAAGCAAGGACCCTCCACTACATTGTATAAAAGTGTGTTGCAGAGTAAACTTTTTCATAGATTTCATTGATAGCTTCATGGACAGTGCATCTACGTAGGCGGTGCGCTTCTTGCCTTTCCTGTCTTTTCTCTGGGTTGGCTCCCATACAGTGTCAGTTTGCTTGCCTCTAGTTCCAGGTGCCTGACACAGTGACCTGCCAGCCTCATCCTTCTCTCTCTGACGTTATCTGTGACCTGTGGTAGGTCCCTATAGAGCAGTGGTTCTCAAACTTTTTCATGTCAAGGACCCCCAAATTGACACTTATTAGCCCGCGGACCCCCATTTGAAAAGATATGCCAAGGACCCCCATAAGAGAAGATTTTTTATGGCTCTAGCAGTGATTCTCAACCATTTTAATTTCAAAGACCCCCAGTTTGACATGCATTAGGTTACGGACCCCCATTTAATGGCATTTCTATCTCTGGGACCCCAATTTATATTGTAAAATCAATGTTAATTTAACTCTGAGAGTGTACAAATGGAACCAAATGGACCTGTTAGGGAAACAGCATGCGTACACTCTCTGAGTTACAGACCCATAACGGTCCATATGGTTCCTAACTATCAATAATTTTGCTGGGGACCCCCTTGAACTCCCCCAAGGACCCCTGGGGGTCCCCGGACCCCACTTTGAGAACCAACGGTCTATGTGACACCTACAGTATAGTGTCATTCGTAGCATTCTTTTAAGTTTTCTGAAAAGCTTATGTTGCTATATCAGTGGTGCACTGGTGCTCAAAACGTTTTCATGTCAAGGACCACCCAAAATGATATGTATTTGGCCGTGGACCCCCCACATCTCAAAATATTTTGTTCCAGGGACCCCCAGAAGCAAAGAATTTAGTTGAAAATGTCATTTTGCCAAGAGTATGTTAATACATTTTATTACACGGCTTGGTTGAATGCTCGATTCTGATTGGTCAGTCATCGGTCATTATTTCTGGATAATGACCGATGATAATGACCGGTGAGACCGACGAGGAAACTGTGTAATCAGAGACTCAGAACACCTGCTCATATCAACCTGCGCTGCTTGGTTTTATGCTTTATCCAACATGACAGCCATGTAAACAAACAACCAATGTCATTTACAACTAAACGTTGCTCTCAAGAATGTTTTTGAAAACATTTGAAGTGAGAAATAGACGATGCAATAACCGAAAAGTGATTATATTTGATCCACTGCACTTCCTTGTTTATCGTGTCTCAACAACGGGGGAAATACCAAAACGCTCGCCCCAAAACACAATCGCCCCGGGGCAAATCCGGTGGTATTACAGGCAAATCGGCAGTATATAGAATGGGGGCGAGTGTGTTTTGGGGCGAGTTTTTATTTATTTTGTCATTTGTTTTCCGAGGCGAACTTGTCCGCCCAGCCCAATACTTATGGAATACTTTCATTGCCGTAAGCAAGGAAATACTTCGTTTTGTTGTTACTTTTGGGTAAATTTATTTATGTATTTATTAAGTAGCCGTGTAATAAGCGGGATAATGCATGGGGAGGTAGTCATTAACCGGCTTCGCCTCGGTGGTTAATCGCCCTATCGGGCTTTAAATTTCAATAATGACTACCTCCCCATGCATTATCCCTTGCATAACTTATACAATTGGTGTGGTTGTATTTTGTCTCCCTGCTCTTCTATTGAGACATTTAGATCGTGTCAAAGGTCATGTCTCACCTCTGACACGAATTTTGACTTGAAAGTCAAGATTCAATTTATCCCCTGAGCAAGCAGGATTTGAGCAGGAAACCGGGTTCAAATGCGGGGTAGAAGAGGAAAGTTACATAGTGCTGCTTTAACTACAGTACTTGAGTCAAATATATACTATATATATATATATACTGTAGATACTCCTGGTCAAATATTACTCAACTACAAGTGAAGGTTTGCTCTGTCAAATGTGTAGGCCTACTTGAGTTAAAGTTATACAATGCAGGTCCACAAATAAAGATTTTTAGCAGCCTCTGCTGGTCATTACCGTCACTGCAGGCCGTTCGTTTATTCCTCTGTTACCCAGAATTCCATTTGTTTTCACCGGAAGACGGAAGCGTTTCAAAAAGCGTTCTTTTAATTGTTTTATACGATCTGTGGATCGTTTCTCTTAGCCAGTGGAGCTTTAGTTACCGTGAGCTGTGTTTTCTTTTTCTGTTGTTTTTCGATCTTCAAATCATACAATCTCTTAAAATCAGCGTGAGTTTCCTTTTTGTTATTAGCGCGGTAGTTCCTGGCCAAACAGGAAACCGGTGCAGTAGTTCCTGGCCAAACAGGAAAGCATCCGTTTTCCGGCCAGATGACGTCATTTCCGCGGGAAAGTCCCCCCCGACACCGTTCAATAGAAAATATATAAATAAAAGGCTTTCGGGGGTGAAATTCATGGAGTGGGTGTTGTGAAACAATTGCCACTCACAAAAGATATACAATTTAACTTTAATTTTATTGAAAAAGTTACCTAGTATTACTTTAAAGTACTGGAGTACTTGATTTTTTAAAAAATACTTAATTATCAAAAAGTACAAATTACAAAGTACCCAAAAATATCAATAGTGAAAATAGCAGATCTACAATCTGCCTCAGGACACGTTGTGAGCTTGTAGATCAGCTATTTTCCACCATATTTGAAAAAGGGCTTAAGTGGTTAATTCACCATGTACTTTTCTCTACACAAAGTAGAGTCAAAAGTATGTATTCATAAGCATCCGAAATACAAATAAAGTAAATTACAAATGTTAGTTACTGTCCACCACTGATCATGTTATGTTCTTATGCTGTCATAAAGAGGAATAGCTCACTTCAGCCTCAACAGATACTAACATTGTAAGTGACATAATAGATGTTGAATTGTGCTTGTTGACAGAATCAATACAAAAAAACTAGGTCTATACATACAAAAAAATCCTTCACCGAAAGTTGATCATGACAAATACATTGTCCATTAATAATAAGCTATACAACATTGAGCCATACGGTACACCTCTGAATCATATACAATACGCATAAAGAAACAGCAAAGAGCAGGTAAAAAAAAAACTTTTGCAAGCAATTCAAGTAAAACCAGGGGTTTAGATGGAGGCCAAGGACCCCTTAGCTGAGAGAGACATGAAGTAAGGACCCCCCACTACATATTGTATAAAAGTGTGTTGCAGAGTAAACTTTTTCATAGATTTCATTGATAGCTTCATAATAGACAGTGCATCTACGTAGGCGGTGCGCTTCTTGCCTTTCCTGGCTTTTCTCTGGGTTGGCTCCCATACAGTGTCAGTTTGCTTGCCTCTAGTTCCACACACAGTGACCTGCCAGCCTCATCTTTCTCTCTCTGACTTTATCTGCGACCTGAGGTAGGTCCCTATAGAGGACCACATTTCTGATGTGGTCCGTCTATGTGACACCTATAGTGTCATTCATAGCATTCTTGTATAGACTCCATCCAATTTCCTGTTGTGCTGTGAGGGTCCATGTCTCAGCCACATACAGCAGTACTGATTCCACTGTGAGGGTCCATGTCTCAGCCACATACAGCAGTACTGATTCCACTGTGAGGGTCCATGTCTCAGCCCCATACAGCAGTACTGACTCCACTGTGAGGGTCCATGTCTCAGCCACATACAGCAGTACTGATTCCACTGTGAGGGTCCATGTCTCAGCCCCATACAGCAGTACTGACTCCACTGTGAGGGTCGTTGTCTCAGCTCCATACAGCAGTACTGACTCCACTGTGAGGGTCCATGTCTCATCCCCATACAGCAGTACTGACTCCACTGTGAGGGTCGTTGTCTCAGCTCCATACAGCAGTACTGACTCCACTGTGAGGGTCCATGTCTCATCCCCATACAGCAGTACTCCGCTGTGTGAGGGTCCATGTCTCATCCCCATACAGCAGTACTCCGCTGTGTGAGGGTCCATGTCTCAGCCCCATACAGCAGTACTGACTCCACTAACAGTTTGCTGAAAAGCTTATGTTGCTATAGTGCACTGGTAGCCTGGCTCCAGCCCCTGAATCGCTAGCCTCTCATTCAGGGTCTGGTGACGCTGCCGAAGGCGGGGTTTTCTCGGTTGAAAATCTAACCGGCGGCCCGGCCCAATTGAGATCGGGATAATCCAGTATGAACCAATCTTCAAAGAGTCCCACTTTGGCCACGCCCCCATCTCAGAAAACGGCTGCACTGAGAGTGTCAGGCTAGTGCACTGGTGCTCAAAACGTTTTCATGTCAAGCACCCAAAATGATATGTATTTGGCCGTGGACCCCCATCTCAAAACATTTTGTTCCAGGGACACCCAGAAGCAAAGATTTGAGTTGAAAATGTTTGCTTACATTTTTATATATATATATAGATATAGATATAGATATTCAAAGATTTTCACGATTTTTCAAAGATAGCAGATCTGCAAGCTCAGATCACTCGCTATGAGCTTGTACATCTGCTATTTTTGAGTAAGTAGTAAGCCCCTATAAGGCAGGAGCCTATCTCCTGTTTCCTTAGCGTGAGGCAGCTTGATGTACAAGTACACCCCGTGGACATGACGCTAGTGTCACAGGGACTTACCCCCAATCCAACCCTTGATGCTGAGTGCCAAGCAGGGAGGCACTGGGTACCATTTTTAGAGTCTTTGGTATGACCCGACCGGGGATTGAACCTCGACCTCCCAGTCTCAGGGCGGACACTCTAACCACACGGCCACTGAGCTGGTGTCCATTTTTGAATAGCCAAAGTATAAAATATGGTTAAAGTGGTTAAAATGATCCCCAGACCCCACTTTGAGAACCATTGCTGTAGCCTATATTCAAAGACTTTGGGGGGGATTATTTTAAAACTTCACTAAATTTGTTTCTGTGTAGCTCAAGCTCTGTGTAGCCCCCACTTTATATATTTATATCAATTCTGTACTTTTATTTAGAGATGTTCATCTCAGTTTATTTGTGTTGTTATTAGTGAAAATGTCACCGACTTAAAGGAGAATTCCGGACAAATTAAGTGTTATCTTTGATGTCTCGTTACTCACCTACCGACGTAAAAAGTGGCGTTCTTTTTTTCCATAGATTCCCCGGTCGTCATTTTTTAAACCCCCTCCGTTGTCATAATGGGAGCGCGTGGGTTAGGGATATTCGTCTATTATAACCGATGCAAAGTTATTTTTTTCTCTACTACTATTCATTGTAGAGTCTCATGATAGTCAAACATGCGCTGAAACTTCCTGCGAGGCTACCGTTAATGGCGAACGATTTAACACTGGATGCTTGTTTCTTTCCAGAACCTGGCAACTCGTGTTGCCAGGTTCTGGAAACAAGCAACCAACGGAGGGGGTTTAAAAAATGACGACAGGGGAATCTATGGAAAAAAAGAACGCCACTTTTTACGTCGGTAGGTGAGTAACGAAACATCAAAGATAACACTTAATTTGTCCGGAATTCTCCTTTAATTGGCTTACTTCTACACTGTTGCCACTTTTCTTGCAAAGAGTTTGATCTTGTCTGCTCACCAAAACACATTTAAAGGGCATTCAGTGCATTCACATAAAAAGACTATTATCTGCGAGAGGTGTAGAATGACAAGACAGGCTCAATTCACCAAGCGTTTTCAATTTGTTGTCAATTCACCTTCAATTTGTTGTCAATTCACCTCTCTCCCCCGCTGTGGGCTCCACGCCAATAATTTGAGAGAACAATCGCAAATGAAAGGGACCTGGTAATAAGTGTATTTTTCACACAATGCAGACAGAGGAAACAGCATGCGTACAGATGAGACAGTGATAACATTGTCTACAATGTCTGAGGAATCTTTTGAGGTATGATCTATTCTATACAACATAATTACAATAATACGTTTGACTCATAATATAAAATGATCTTAACTACATATTATTAAAATAATATGTATATATATATTATATTATACAAAATAAAAAATAAAAAATTATATCCCTTAGCTTAGGCCTGCTTATTATAAGGGACTGTGCTCTTTTTTTTAATAAATATTGGTATTTGCAGGTTGCGTTTTTTTGGGCTTGTTTCTAAAGTGTAGTTGATTATTCTTTTTATTATTATTTAAACCATGGTTCTCAAATATTTTCCCAAATTAATATGCATTTGTCCCCTAACCCCCATCTGAAAATATTTTGTGCCAGGGAGTCCTGTACCAGATTTGTGTTTCAAAGATCTTCCAAATATTCCACATTGTATTTTAAGATTTTTTTCAAAAATAGCATTTAATATAATACTTTATATTCAAAGATTTGTCACAAATGTTCACGAATTTTTCAAAAATAGCAGATCTACAAGCTCATAGTGACGCGCTATCAGCTTGCATATCTGCTATTTTTGAATAGCCAAAGTATAAAATAATAGTTAAGGTGGTTAAAATCTAAAATCTAAAATGACACAGATGCTTTCCCGGTCTTAATGGGTTAATGTAGTGTATAGGCGTACGGTTGTAACCTTCGGGAGGGTCTGGGGATCTTAGTATCATTTGTTGGTTCAATTTGAATCCAATATAGAAAAAAACTTTTTAGGTGATTTTCGTCCTCCCAGAAACGGATCCCCAGACCCTGGAGGCCAATAGCAGTGCATCTGGAATAAGAAGTGAAGATGTTAGGAGGAAGGCTATTGTAAATGATTTCACCACAAGTCTGTTCGCTGGATGGGGTTATAGCTCTATTATAGCCTACTAATAATACACTTTATCTCTGTGTTTCTGTATAGCCTCAAGGGAATTAAGAGGGGCAAAAATATATGTTGAAAGAGGAAAAAATTAACAGACACATGGATTTCCCTCATGGTTCAAAGTCGTACTGTGTTAGTTGACCACGTGTTTCAATCTCATACATGATAGCTGACGGAGAATACATTTCATCAGTTTGTCTTTCATTGCACCAGTATAGCCTAATTTATACTTTTTTTTTATCGATTTCTGAAACTTTTCCGAAAGTGCAAAATCTCACATGACCTTCAGCCATGCAAGCCCCTGCCGAAAAGTTTCGCTGTGAAGACATCTCTGAGCTGTTTGAAATGCTTGGAGAAAGAGCATGGATGATGTGTGCTCTCGTGTTTAGGCTGTCTGCCTTTTGATCTCCAGTGGGGGGAAGGCCATTTGGCTGTCTGTGCCCTACAGTGGTTTGGAATGAAATGTATTTGGCTGTCCAAAAATAATAAAAAATGTCAAAATGGAAAGTCTATGATCTCAGTGCACCAGTGTTGAGCAGTGAAAATGTCAATCATTGTAGACGCATAGGGATTCTGTCCCGCAGTGTCATTTAGGTGGTTTACTTTAACCACAGTAATCCCACAGTAACTGCGACCCCACTGACATTTCCGAACAGACAGCAAAACAGCACATCTTGATGGTGTCTGAAAAACAACTATAATTTGTCAAGACGCTGCTCTTCTTGAAGTGGGAGGAAATCTCATTCTCTGCCTGCAAATTAATAAAGCTTGGGTTTTATGGTGAATTATCTGCATTCACATAGCGCCTTTATCCAAAGCGCTTTACAGTGTGAAGGTCTTTCACCCATTCAAATACTGTGCCGAATGGATGAGGCGAATGAGGCATTCAAGCTTCTATGTCAGCTAAATAATGGGGGAAAACTGTAAAGATGTAGCAAAGACATGCTGTGAGCCAAACTGTCCCAGAATTATAATCAGCAGCACATGCTCTAACTGAATCCGTGTACCTTTCATTCAGTTGATTCTAAATGAAATGAAACAAATCGAATGGCCTTGTTTTTTCAATATTTGTTTACAGACTGTATTGACTCAATTTTGGGGTTGAGTTCTAAGTTCACTCAACAAACTTTTTGAATGTTTGCAAGTAATCTGTAGTCAACCAGTGCTTAACTCAAGCATGCAGGGAGGTAATCATAGGTACATCTTTACATTCTGAACCACCGTGCTCATGCTCATCACGTCTCAATTACATGAAACAACCCTTAAGTTCACTTAAAAATTATCATATATCTGATGTACACAAAGACCCAGCACCACAGGTTTATTGATTTGACCATGTTAGCAATTACTGAGAAATTGGTGAAATTGCATTATCTAGTAGTGTAATGGGTTATCCTGATTAGGGAGTAGCCTACCACGGTACAACAGGTCTTATAGGAAAAGGCCTACATAGACAGAGCTGTTGCCTGGCCAATCGTGAACCAATAAGGAATATCCACCTGTCACAACTCACTAACCTTCAACAGCAGCCACAACACACATAATGTAGCTTGAACTTTAAAGGAAATGGCAAACCTCACACATTGGCTAATTGTAGTGACCAAGCGCTACGCCTACACACACTGTTCCCCGTTACAACATATACCTTGAACATCAGAAACGACACACACTGTAGATTCACATCAACATTCAATTTCAGAGGCGGAAACAGTCACTGAATGAAACAATATACAACAGCTTGAATTACATTTGTACACACAGCTTACTACACAAGCAGCAGCTTAGAGAGAGAGAGAGAGAGAGAGAGAGAGAGAGAGAGAGAGAGAGAGAGAGAGAGAGAGAGAGAGAGAGAGAGAGAGAGAGATGCAGAATAGGCCTACACACGTTTTGCCACCATGCCAGTCATGAACCAATACAGAAACCCTGTCACAACTTACAAGCCTTCAATAGCAGCCACAACCTAACAGACACACTGTAGATCAGGGGGTGGGCAACTTTGATGATAGAGAGGGCCACTATATTTCCACACTCACTCCAGTGGGCCACATTGCATATACTGTCGGGCCAATCTATGTCACACAAAAGTAGCACAAAAAATGCATTTAGTTATACTCATGTTATATGAACTTAAATACAAATACATTGGACATAAAAAAGACAATAGCATTTTAATACTAATTATTAAGCGACTAACATAGACTAAAGTAATCAAAGCGGATCATGTTTGCAATTGTAACAGCTGAAATCAATAATATATCAGTATTCCGATATTAACCTGCGGGCCGCATTAAGTGAAGGTGGGGGCCGCATGTGGCCCCTTGGCCGCCAGTTGCCCATGTATGCTGTAGAAGATCCACACAGCATTTGGAATTGAAGCCTGTAATATGTCAAAGGCCAAAACCTCTATAGCTTGAACTTAAAAGGAAATCGCAAACTCAAACATCCTGTAGTATAATTGAAGTGACCCAGACCCACATACATACTGTTTCCTGAATAAAGAAGATGCTGGAGCAACTCGGATGATTGGAGCCTTTTACTTTAATAACAGGGTGCAAAGTGTAAACGCTGCCTACAAGTACACGCCTGGCATATATACATATTCACGACGACAAAATCATTAAAGTGACATTACACACAATTCAGCTCTGCTAGATATGTTAATGTTAACTCACCTGGATAAGTAGCCTCGTTTACCAGCCTTTTTGTGTCATAACTAATTATGACTCATAATTAGGCCTACATACTGGAGAATAAACTCGGTTGGATACAAAAGGACCAACACGACAATTAACTTCTCTTTCAACTGTCTGTCACTGTCAAAGATGTAACTCGACCATTTTTACTCCCCGACAAACGCTGACAACTCCTGTCAACTTCCATGAGGTTGAACGCTACATTATAAGTTGTTCATTTCACTTGTTTATACTTCCAAATATAATGGTGCTTGTGTCTGTTTGTCTCGTGCAGGTGTGTGTGTGTGTGTGTGTGTGTGTGTGTGTGTGTGTGTGTGTGTGTGTGTGTGTGTGCACATTTTTGTTTTGCTTTTCTGTAGACTATATTGCCATTTTGGATATTGCCCCCAGATGTTAAGCAAGCACACTTTAGATTAATAAATGACAACTAAGAAAAATACTTTGTTTGATTTGCATACCTATAGTGTTTATTACATTGTACCAAACAAAGCGAATACAGTCAAAGGGAAATAAGACAAACCCATCACACTACAGGTAAAGTCAATTGAACAGTAGGTCTACTATTGCCTTATTTAGATAGCTGTAACTTTGTTTCTAGAGCAATGATTATTATGGGAATATAGAGCTTTAAACTTTTAACCGTTAACTACGGAGCTCGGAGGGGCCATTGAAAGAAAAAAATACTTGTGGCCTCGAATTATTATTTAGTTATTATTATTAGTTATTATTATTTATATGATTAGTTAGTTAACTCGTTGCCACAAATTAGTTAACTCATTCCCACAAGTTAGTTAACTTGTCCCCACGAGTTAACTAACTCGTGCGCACGAGATATATATTAGTAATTCGAGGCCGCGAGATTGTAATCAAAGGCCACAAGATAGTAATTCGAGGCCACAAGTTATTTTCTTTTTTCTTTCAATGGCCACTCCGGGGTTGCCTGGTAAACCACCACCCCCCCTGCGGAAATCTCATTTCCATTTGATTTCAGGAGTGGAAATTAGATTTCTGGGGGGGGGGGGGGGGTTTACCAGGCTAACTCTGGGGCTCCGTAATTAACTTTATGTTTTTACCGGAAAATATAATTTACAGCACCTCTAAATATAGCAAACCTACCAAGACATCATAACAAAAGCCTGGCCAAATCTGTCAAGGTGAAGCAGCCTCTCTGTGATGCAGGTGCATGAAAGAAGGAAAACAACAACCACAATGTTTTATGCAAATACACTTCAATGGATGTCCAAGAGTCATTATCATCTCCATTATCATGTGCAATGAGGCTGAAGCGCTTCGCATGGAAATGTCTTATACTCTCTTCTCCTCCGCATTGATGGAAATGATTCACTGAACCTTGTTGTCAGCACTGCCAGATTTTGTGAGAGAAATAAGCAAACAGGTCTATGAAACTGAGCCCAAAGGCATAGAGACCCCCCCTCCCCCCTCCCCCCTGCTCCCCTCCAACCCCAGCAGCAAATCCATCCCTGCATTCAAGTGTGTAAAATAAACAGCAGCTATCAAGCTGTGAAAATGGCATCCTTCCTCCTGCAGCTTTTAAACCATTAAGACCTGAGGCCGATTCAAAAAATGTCAATTCTAAATCCTTACAGTTCACTGAAATGTCGGCATAATATCAGTGGTGCTCAAACTTTTTCATGTCAAGGACCCCTCATGTCAAGGATCTTCTTGTGCTTCACAAAAGGCTCAGTCTGTGCTATTAGACACGTCATGGCACGGTGAGTCTTTCTCCATTACCAGACACACACATGCTTAGATCGGGGCTTCCAAACCTTCTCTGGATCTTCTCAGCCGTCTGACCACTCATTAGAATCTTAGGGCCTTATTTTGCACAGCATCTTATACAGTAACTTATGACTAATCTTATTAGGCCTTTTTGTGTTATTTTGAAAAACATTTTAAAATGTGAAAATAAAATGGTGAAAATAGCCGATCTACCGTGACACGTTGTGAGCCTGTAGATCGGCTATTTTCACCCGGCCCACAGGTTGGGATTGGCTGTATTAGACACACTGTCATTACAGTATACATGATGTCACAATGTGTCTTTTCCTTTCGCAGACACATCTTCACCTCTGCATGCGAGACAGATGCTTAGATGGCATTTCAGCCACCTCAGATGTCCCCGTTGTACATTGTCCCTCACCACCACCAGACCCCTCGCTGGCACACTGAGTGCGAGCAGGAGACAAAGCCTCTCTTGGCTATGATCTGTTCTCTAAAGCCTGTGCTGTGTCATTGCAGGACAGGGTGGTTCAGGCCACTACACTCCCCCGCTATAGTGTGTATTCATAATCCAAGACAGAAACCCAGAAGATCAAGCATCATTTTGAAGTTAAACAAAGTTTCAGAGTCCCCCCGCTTTAAACACTCAGTTGTCCCCCAGTCCATCAAAGCCCTGAATGACAAGCTAGCCAGAGCCAAAACCATGTAATGCTGCTTGTATTTCAACGTGTTTTTTCATGATGATTTTACGTTGATCTTACTGCACACTGTTATGTCGATTGTAGTGTATTATTCAGTCATGTGTGTACTGCCTGTACACACATGACTGTATGACCACGCACGGCTGCAATGTCATCATTAAGTACACCGATGACACTACACTCATGGAGCTGATCACAGACGCAAGGCCTATAGACAAGGTCAATACACTGGCACTATGGTGCCGGAAAACAACTTCGCTCTCAACGCTGGAAAGACCAAGGAGATAATTGTGGACTTCAGGAGGCCGAGGAGGGAGCACACGTCAATCTAAATCGATGGAGTTGCAGTAAAGAGAGTCAGTGAGTTTAAATTCCTTGGCACACACATTGATGACAACCTGAAAGGTTCTATGACATTCATTTTCACTTTTTTAATGTTTTTTGGGGGGGTTTATGACCTCAATTAGACCCAAAAAACCTGAACTTTGAACATTCAGTGGATTTTCTGTGGTCTGGGGTTTTCTGAATAATTAGGCTGAAAAGTAATCTGATTGGCCCCTGGACTTTGATGTCACAGTCCATTAATCCCGCCCCCTCTCCTCTCCGCCCCTCCCCTCCCCTATCCATTCCTTTGGGGGGGGGGTTGTGGCCACGGCCAGGCATGTGGTATCTCAGCCTCGATAGCCGCACACATTCAAGAGCTATAGGGTAAAAACGTGAATCTGCCTGTTATAGCGCCACCGAGGCTGATTTAAAAAATGCAGGGTGTATACACTTATACTGTACGGAGGTTTGTTTTGCTGTTGGGTGATAAAACAATGTTGCACATTAAGCTAATCATCTGGGGACCCCCCAAAAATCATTTGGGGATCCCCCTGGGGGTCCTGACCCCCAGTTTGGGAACCACTGGCATGCTCTACACTGGGCTGTGGTTCCTTTTGTGGAACAGGCTGCCGGACGTCACTAATGACACTAAGTACTAATGGCCCCCTGTCTCATAGCAAGGACTTAATGAGGACTTTGGCTAGCAGAACGTCTTCTCACATCCACAGCTTCGCCTCCTCCTGCATTTGTGTTTAATCCATTAAGACCGGGAACGCATCCGTGTCATTTTAAGATTTATTTGGCTATTCAAAAATAGCAGATCTACAAGTTCATAGCACGGCACAGAGGGCCGCGCTATGAACTTGTAGATCTGCAATTTGTTTTAGTTTTTTTGTGGAAAATGTGTACAAATCTTTGAATATATATATGTTTTAAAGCAAACATTTTGAACTCCGATCTGTGCTTCTGGGGGTCCCTGGAACAACATATTCTGAGATGGGGGTCGGTGGCAAAATACATATCATTTTGGGTGGTCCTTGACATGGAAAAGTTGGAGCACCACTGATATAGCAACATACTGTTAGGATTTAGAAAACATTTTTAGATATGTATTTGGCTGCGGACCCCCATCTCAATATGTTTTGTTCCAGGGACCCCCCCCCCCAGAAGCAAAGATCTGAGTTACAAATGTTTGCTTTAAAAAAATATATATATTCAAAGATTTGTAAAAAATGGTTTTTTCGAAAATAAGCTTGTACCGAGTGCCACGCTACAAGCTTGTATAGATCTGCTATTTTTGAATAGCCAAAGACATCTTAAAATGACACAGATGTGTTTCCTGGATTGAATGGGTTAACGCAAAACAGGAAGCTCGGACTGGCAATTATCCTCCCATTTCCAAATGCACTTCCTTATTTTCTCGTTCATTAAGTCCTGTGCTTTTTGCAATGGGCCCTTTCTTGATCTCTCACACTATACTGTGGAGGCTTGTAGCGGTCATTTTAACGGAGTATTATATTGCCACCACACCGTTGTGGGGAATGGCTTCCCCCATAATGAGATTATTGTACAGTAATTTGATTGGACACCTCCCTCCCCCCTTAAACCTGAAGCCCCTGGCTCTGTCACATCACACTCCTATGGATGTTCCAGCAGTACCAGATACTGTAACTGCTGGACCAAACCCCTTTGTCTCAATTCAAAGGGATCTTAATAAGCGATTTAGTTATTGAAGTAAGTTAATGGTGTATCATCATGCAGCACTTACTGTAATAGGGAGACTGGGATAGGATAGGATGGGGCGTTCTGGCAAAGCTACTGTATACGCTGCAGTTGAGGTGGATGACAGAGTTGGCCTTGAACAGCAGACTTTTCAGAACAAGTTTCCAGTGGTGGGGAAAAACTTTTATACGTTTATAACTTAGGGGAGAAAGAACTTTGCACACCGCACCTTCAAACACCTTTAGCGCTGGGACATTTTTCCTCGTTTCCCGTGGCATTAGCTCAGGACTGGCATTAGTCCGTTCTACTGAAGTAGAACGGACGCTTGGGGAAAAAAGGAAGGTTCCCGGTTCGATCCCTGGGTTAGCGTCGAAGTGTCCTCATAACTGCTCCCAATGAGCAGGTTGGTGCCTTGCATGGTTTCCTCCAGAGTCTTGTATTAGAGAGTTGCTTCACCTCGGGGGCAGTAAACAGCGCCGGTCACGTGGTTCATGTAAACTCGAAATAGTGACAAACGCTCATAGACTCCAGTGCATTCCGTAAACTTCCGGTTCAGGGCTTTGTCACTATTCGCCAATAGAAGGCTCTGTAGAAGACCTGGCCCGATGAAGTGAACGGAGCCGGGAGACGCAACCAGTGGCGTACCCACTGTAGAGGCATGGCAGGCCTGCCCAACTAAGATCTTGCCTCCCCTAAAAAAAACAAATAAACCGAAAAGGTCATAGCGTGCTTAATGTCCTTAAAGTCACGCATCCAACAAGCTTTGAACTGAGCAAATTGGACCTTCTGTTCCAGAGATAGTGGCCAAAACATCTTGAAAACAGCAATTTTCGCCGGTTTTCGATCGCCGATTTTCGATTGAGTTGAAATGTCTTTTTTTGGGGGTAATAGAGGGGGGGGGGGGCTCGCCTGCCCTAAATATAAATCCCAGGGACGCCACTGGACGCAACTCTCCTGGCTCTGGTTTCCTTTGCCGTCTGTGTGTGAATGTAATGCGTACCTACCTAGCCAGACAACTATTCCACATGCAATGTCCAAATCCTATTATAAAGTCTGGAACCACACATCCCGAAAGCCGAGAACGGAAGCTGTCACCTGTTCGTCATTTCTGTTCACGAAAATATATAGAAAAATATCTTCACGTTTTATTTTAGAATTTCCAGTAGCAAGCTATATATGCTTCGATTATTTTTGCTTTATATTAGGACGACTGTAAAGACAAAACGGAAGCGGGGAGGAGGAGGCGTCACATGAATCCTGAACCTTGATTTTGGTTCGTTTCTTTTGTAAAGTTACACCCACACACACACACACACTCAAACACACAGACTCACACAAATGTCAGAAGCACACCGTGCTGCTTAACACTATCACAGTGCTATAGTGTCAATCTGAACAGATGAGTATTGAGCTGGCAGAATGGCAGATTTAGCCGATGACGGGTTTGTACTCGGTGCCTGGTGGTATTGATCGTCTCCAGGCCAGCGTCTCTCATTGCCAAGTGCGCTGCGATGCAGTCGCATTGTGGAGGCTGAATGGCTGCCGTGCGTGGCCTTTGGGCACACTCAAATGTCAGAATGGTGGCCTTCAGAATCGGTACTGCTCCGACGCTATCATCAAAAGCCACTCATGAATAGGGGGAGAGAGGAGCGCCAGACTCTCGTCTACATGAACACACTCAGTGGCATTTACGCTCAATGAGAAGTCAATAAATAGATTTTGTTTTTATGCACTTTGCACTTTTTTATGCAAGCATAAGCTCCTCACCCGCCGGCCTCTCCCTCCCCTCAGCCATCCAACTCTCTTTTTCTACTCCACTGCTTTCAGTGGTGTTAAGTAAACTAAGTACTTTTTACTCAAGTGCTGTACTTAAGTAATTTTTTTAGGTATTTGTTTTACTTTACTAGAGTATTTTCAATACTTTTACTTCTACTCCATTACATCTCAGAGGCAAATATTGTACTTTTACTCCACTACAATTATTTGAAAACTTTAGTAAACAGGCCTAGTAACCCGCAGTCCAGACACGACAAACCTTTTAACACTTTTTTTATACCAAAAAATATCACTTACCCTACCTTTAATCTATACATTTCTTTGTGTTGATTCGTAGATGTGTAAGGGGAAACAAGTAGATTTTTTGGGGGTAATTTTCAAATTTATTGGAGGATGTGTAAGGGGAAACAATTATTCCATAGATTACCGGTATTCGATTAACCTAATTGAATGTCGTTGTTTATATGTTAAGCTACTTTATTTGATGAGCAAGTCCCTGACACCAACAAAATACCTAAAAATTGTACTTAAGTACAGTACTTGAGTACATGATTTTTTTTTTTTTTTTTTTACTGAGTTACTCTCCAACACAGCAGGTATAGCAGGTGTCCACAATGCAGACTACAGCTATCATCCGTTGGGTGGGTCTGACAACAGACATGAGACACATTATTGTCAGTTATTGGCTCTAAATGTCAGGTTTGATATATGTTGGGTTAATTACCCAGCCCTATACTCTTAACTCTTCTATCGTTCCAGTCTCTCCATTCCAGAATATCGTTGCTGTCGGGGAGAAACCTCTCTTCTCCATATTCAAAATATTTGTGTTTTTTCCCCCGGAAATTAACACCCTACCAGTGTTGATTTTACAGCAATTTAGTTTTAGTCATATTTTTTAGTCGTAAGTTTTTGTCTAATTTTAGTCGACTAAATATAATATTATAGTCGACTTGATTTAGTCGACTAAAATGTATTTTGGCGGTGCCTTGATGGCGTCGTAATGGCTGATTTTACATTTGGTTGCATGCTGAAAATAGCCGATCTACAAGCTCACAACGCGTCGCAGCGCGACACGTTGTGAGCTTGTAGATCTGCTATTTTCAGAGTGCAACACCTGAGCGCAACCAAACATAAAATGACTTGTCTTTTAGTTCTACTGGATCTCTTCTCCACTAGTCCCTCACTAACATGTTGGTCTAGTTTTTATTTGTTGACGAAATTGACAATATATTTAGTCTTAGTTTTAGTGCATCGTAGCTTAGCTTTTATTTAGTTTTGGTCAGTGAAAAAAGGTAGTTGACGAACATTCTTTGTCATAATTTTAGTCGACGAAATCAACACTGCACCCTACTTGATTATTCTACAGCGTCACACAAAGGCATCAAAAGTAGCAGACCCACACAAGCTCTGCTCAAGTTTCGAAGCTGCTGAAGATCTCCTGCAATATGGACATATGAGGTTTCCACCCGACAGAGACGATATGTTGTTAAAGCAATTTGACCGTTGTCTTTTTATTTTCATTTATTTAACGATGATGCAACAACTGGAAGGAGAATCTGAGCCCAGCAGCAAGTCTTTCCACAGTAACATTCATCACTGTCAGCCTGTTGTCACATCATGGACACGCCTGCATCTATCAGCTTCTTGCTTTTCTCAAGCCCCAAAATAAGAGACAATGCCACATGAGCGTGCGTACACACGCACACGCAGACACACACACACACACACACACACACACACACACACACACACACACACACACACACACACACACACACACACACACACACACACACACACACACACACACACACACACACACACACACACACACACACACACACGGGGGGTCCTTGACATGAAATTGGGGGGTCCTTGACATGAAAAAAGTTTGAGAACCACTGTGGGGTCCTTGGGGGGGTGTGTGTGTGTGGGGGGGGGTGTGGTCAGGGGTCCCCAGCTAAATTAGTTAATATAGTCACAATCATTTTAACCACTTTAACCATATGTTAAAAATAACAAATATACTAAGCTTGTAGTTCTGCCATTTAATGTGTGCAAATCTTTGAATATGATTAAATATTTTACGCGGACAAATACACATCAATTTGGGGGTCCTTGGCATGAATACGTTTGAGAACCACGGATTTAAACAACAGCAAGCCCAAAATCCCACTGCCAATATTTACAAGCGACTTTACAGGAAAACAAGCCCAAAGTGGTTTATAATAAGCGACTCTGGGCTGACAGGCTGCTGGCCCAGTGGTGGAAAGTAACTAAGTACATTTACTCAAGTGCTGTACTTAAGTACAATTCTGAGGTATTTGTAAGTTAGGCCTACTTGAGTATTTCCAATTTCCAATATTTTGTACTTCTACTCCACTCAGAGACAAATATTATACTCCACTACAATTATTAAAGTACAAAAGTATTGGTATCAAAATGCACTTAAAGTACCAAAAGTAGAAAGTACTCATTATGCAGAATATCCTATTTCACAAGTGTTCAAAATATATACAAATCTTTTGAAAATCTACAAGGAGGAGGGATTTATTTACCACTCACTCATACAGGCACAATAGTGAAATGTGCTCAACAAAACAATACAGTACAACACAATATAACGACGAGATAATAAAGAAGTAATAATACTGGATGTAAATTAAGTGACAAAATGTACTTATAGAGATAATAGAGAAATAAAGCTAGTAATGCTAAAACTGGAGTAATATGTTCTCTCATCTTAGTTTTTGTTAAAACTCTGGCTGCCGCATTTTGAACGAGTTGTAATCTGTCGGTTATTTTCTTTGGCAGGCCAGAGAAAACAAAAGCGTGGATCAATGTTTTTGCTTCGTCCAACGACAGATAGGCTCCAATTCATGCAATATTTATCAGATGAAAGAAGGCAATCTTGGGAACATGACTAATGTGTGTATTAAAATGTAATTCAAAATCAATAATAACCCCCAGGTTCTTGACTGTAGTGTTACCTTCCACAGTCAGGTTACTGAGTCTACTTGTTATTGATTCTCTCTGCTCACTAGAACCAAATTATGAGAACTTGGTATAGTAGAGCGGTTAAGCTCCCATTTTTGAGCAAATCGTGCACTTTTTGTAAGAAGCGTGAAACTTTCAGCATAGTTAGTATATGCCATAATGTTCATTTTCAGAAGGGGAGGAAAGTCAGATTTGACCCCCAGGTTCTTGACTGTAGTGTTACTTTCTACAGTCAGGTTACAGAGTCTACTTTATATTGATTCTCTCTGCTCACTAGAACCAATAATGAGAACTTCTGTCTTATCCTCATTTAGCTTGAGAAAGTTCTCACTCATCCAGCATTTGATGCTGGACAGACAGGTCAACAACGGGTCTAGACCAGAGCACAGGGGTCGTCTGGAGCTACAGAAAGGTGTAGCTGGGTATCATCAGCATAGAAATGGAAATTCACTCCGTGATCAGTGATAAGTTCTCCCAGCGGCAGTATATACAGGGAAAACAATAACGGAGCAAGAATTGAGCCCTGTGGAATACCAGAGCAGATCTCGTGTTTGTCTGAATCAAAGTCAGCTAGGTTGACAAAATAGCTCCTGCCTGTTCGGTAAGAGTAAAACCAAGACACGGCCGTGCCTGACAAACCTATCCAGTACTCCAGACGTTGTATTAAAATTGTATGATCAATTGTATCAAATGCAGCCGTTAAATCAAGGTGTAGGAGGACGGATACATTTTTATTGTCAGAGGACACCCGATCATTAATTACTTTCACAAGTGCTGTTTCTGTGCTGACCTTTCCTGAAGCCAGAATGGACTTTGTTATGAATCTTATTGTTCTGTAGAAACACTTCTAATTGATAGAAGATATGTTTTTCCTGGACCTTGCCCAGAAAAGGCAGATTAGAAATGGGTCTATAGTTACCCAGCACCAGTAATTAATGGTGGATAGTAGGGCATTCATTTACAACAACAAAAAAATCACAAAAAGTTAGAATATGGAGATAGGTTTCTGCCCGACAACAACGACATCCACCATTAATAACTGGTATTTACCTTGAAAAGTCTGCTGTAAAGCATTAACACCGCTGACTAAATGAAAAGGTTAATATGCTTCTCTGTGTTTTCTGTCTGAATAAACAGCCTTCCCTGTTGACATGGAGATGATTAAATTAAAGTGTAAATAGCCTCAATCATTTATCTACTTCATTATGCAGTCATGGAAAATTGGTAAGAGCACTGAGGAGGGGGCGACGTGGAATCATTTGCTAGAGTTTGCTTTGTTGTTTTTTAAATGACGGTTTCTTCCTGTTTTTTCACTTCTCAGGTTTTACTCTAAATTCCACAGAAGTGACTGTATAGGACAACATGGTCTATCAGAGCAGTGGCTGTCAAATTGGGGTCCGGGGACCCCCAGGGGTCATTGGGGGGTTCCAGTGAAGAAGACTTAGAAGACTGAAAAACGGTGTTCCACAGTGGTCTGTTCTATCCCTGATGCTGTTTAACATCTACACCTACGACCTACCGGAGAGACAACATCCAGAAAGTATATGGTTACGCAGATGATCTGGCAATTATGCCACGACACCCGACATGGAAGGCGATGGAAGAGGGTCTCGACCAGGATATGGGCATCTTGGCTGCCTACCTCCGCAGGTGGCGCGCCTGCAGCTCAGTACTAGTAAGACGTGTCGGCGGCCTGCCATCTCAACAACTAAACAGCGAAGCGAAGAAGGAACCGAATGTGATTGTTGGCAACAAGCGCCTGGAGTTCGAGTCCCAAAGTACCTCTGCATACGCCTGGATTGGACACTGTCTTTCAATCCAATCCACTTTATAGAGTACATTTAAAACAAGCATTGAACCAAAGTGCTGTACACTCTGTAACCAAATAGACACTAAAAATACTGAGAGTAAAACAATAAACAGGGGAAAACGCATAGAGGGTGAAACACACAGACACATTTCTATAACCGAAACAGCAACTCTCAGTCTGGATCATCGAACGGCAAGGAGTACAAGGGAGTTTTCACCGTTACGAGCTGGGGAGCTTTCGGCCAAGACACTACGAATTTCCACACAAGCCCTTGTCATCACTGCAGCCGAATACTGAGCCCCAACCAGGTGTATAGGAGCCCACATGTCAAGAAGGTTGATGCTGCCATCAACACCGCTCTCCGTATTAACCGGCTGCCTGACACCCACGATGCTCACAACGCATCGTAGTGCGACCCACTGTGAGCTTGTAGATCGGATACTTTTGAATAATTTAGAAAAATCTTGAAAATGGTCAAACATTTGGAAACATGTTTTATTTAACAAATATATATCAATTTGGGGTTCATTGTCATGAAAATGTTTGAGAACCACTGGAGCACAAGAGCATTGAAGAGCGGGCAAGGAGGGGGAATAATTTGTTTGTTATCCAAAGCAACATGCGGTCAGTGTTTTATCCAGTTTTTCCTCTTCTCATGCTTTATTCTAATTTCATCAGAAGTGACTGTGAGGACAAAAGGATGAAGGCAGACATGGAAATCATATGGAAACTGCTCTTTCAGAGAGAATTCAAATGGAGATTAGGCAGCTATACACGCAGTTTCCCTGACAACCATATTCTGACAACTAAGACTCTTGGTGATTTCTTTCTTCTTTTTTTTTGGTCACACGGACTATTAGCCTTGTCAGTGGATTTGTGTTGCTAGGGAACAGTTTGGGTCCAAGTTTGTTTCCTGTCCGCTACTGATATTCATAAACACTTGCGAGTCTGCAACAGGAAATAAAGGTTGTGGAGCCGTTTATAAACGCAGTTATAATTTGTTAATTTATTATATGTTGTCATGTGTGAAAAGGTCTATTGATGTCGTTGATCTGAACTCGTCCAATAGGCCTACCGTCCCAGTCTGTCCTTTCTCAGCATATCGTGGCTGTTGTCAGGCAGAAACCTTGTATCTATTATCTCCATATTAGTAATCATTATGTTGAACGCCCTACGTCGTCGTTTCCAGGTCATGGAAGGTTGTGGGTTTCCCTTCAAAGTAAAAAAAGAGCCCTTCGCCGCATCAACAGTTGAAGTAACAGGTATGAGCGACAGCTCTGCTCCTACCTGTAAGAATTAGTGACAAATAAACCCTCTTGATTCTATTGATATTTGAAGTACTGTAGTGACTGCACATTTTAATTAGATTTGATTAGATTTATTCTAACAACCATCACACATTGAGGGTTAAAAGACGGTTACAAGAAGAGTGGACACTAAGGACGAGTGGGCACCTCAATGTAAAACGTGCTATTTTGTTCAAAATATTTGAGTAATGTAAAGTATACATGATGTGAACATGCACGGACCACGGTACATCATTATCAGACTTAGTTATACCCTTCAACTTCTTTATACTCCAAATTAAGGCAGGTTTTGTAGCAATTTGTAGCAATTAATCATGTTCTAATTATGTAGACTATTCAAAAGGGATTCAAATTAATTAGTCACCCCATGGAGACTTGAATTCAAGGATACTTTTTTGTTTTTGTCGCATTCCTAAGCCAATCATTTGATGACCGGCAGCGGTTCCGGCAGGAGACACAAAGAGTCTCCTTTGTGACTCACTCGAACTAGAACCGCTGCCTAGCGGTCCGCTGGGCCTCAAATTATTGGCTTAGAAATGCAACAAAAACAAAAAAATCCATGAATTCAAGTCATGGGGTGACTAATCGATTGGAAAAAATATATTTTTGGGGGTAAACTATCCCTTTAAGACCGTTAATATTTCGGACCAAATAGCCAATTTGACATCAAGGTGCATACTCTTCCTGTTACCTAAAAGGATAAAACCACAAGGTCCACGGGTCCTACTGATTTATAAGGCATTTTGTAGAATGGCCCTCAGGTCTTAACGGGATAATACAAGGACAGGGAAGTGGGCGGCAGTGGCTCAGGAGGTAGAGCGGCCGCTTGGGAAACAGAACGTTCCCAGTTCGATTTCCAGCTCCCCCAGTGATACTGTAAAAGTAACCCCAATTTACCCCCAATTTAGCAGGTTGGTGCTTTGCATGGTTTCCTCGGATAAAAATGCTATATAAATGCACCATTTACTGGGAAGAGGTCCATCTTTATTAGTGTCTATTAGACCCTGTCTTGTTTTCATCTCTGTTTCCATTGATTCAACTGCTTCTTCTGCATGGGGTCGTTGTGGATCAGGGTGACCTGAATTCATTAGAGAGTGCACACGCGCGCGCGCGCACACACACACACACACACACACACACACACACACACACACACACACACACACACACACACACACACACACACACACACACACACACACACACGATTTGTAAAACTGTCAGATCCAAAAGCAGAACACACACAAAGTCCAAGTCAAAGGGGGTGTTTATTAAGCAACGACATGAGACTGAGAAACCAACTGTGGGTGAAAGGAGTGAAGACCAGGGTTTACAGTATAAGTAATCTCTCAAGAACAGATTCTGCTCTGTGTTTGAATCTGTCAGTAGCCGTGTTGACAACCCGTGCGCATTGGTTACAAGTGGGCGTGCTATCAGATCAGGAAGCAGGCCGTGCTTTACCCAATCAAATGTAGTGGGCGGGATTTACGTGTGTGCCGTTCCTTCCCCACTAGAAACAAGCCGAAACTCATTTAACAATAGCGTCCTCGAAGCCGACAAGACCACGTAACATTTTAAAATTGCTCTTTCATCATAGAAACAAGTGGGCTTATAACCAAAACGATCCATGTTCTTTGGGAGAATTGGTGTTAGTGTTCCGTGGAGAAATATTGTTAGTGGGAATGAAAACATAGTCGCACCACCGGAAGTGGAGCGCTGAAGGCAGACCAAAAACCCCGGTTTCCTTGCGCACGGGTGCTCCGTTGAGCTTGTCCCAGAGCCAAGTGAATAAGTAAAAAACAGCAGCTTTTCCTTTTTATTTGGCGATGGGTTCCCAGATTGCAGTATAAGTAGTAAATAATAAGTATAAGTAATAAATAATGGGGCTGCTGTCCCATCTCTTTATGGTTCACACAGAAAAACAAACAAACGTGACGCATTGTGAGCTTGTTAGATCGGCTTATTTTTGATAGATATTTGGTGTAGATGGGGGGGAGGGGGGGGGGGATGCAAGCACTGTTGTAACTCAAGTCCCTGAGAATAGAGGGTTTAAAGTGGTTCAATCAGAATTTGAGTCAAAATGCTCCATTCATGCATGAAGAAAATGGGAAAGTAAGCTTACATAAAGGATCGGAGCACTTTTAAACTATCCCTTTAAGACCGTTAATATTTCTGACCAAATAGCCAATTTTACATCGAGGTGCATACTCTTCCTGTTACCTAAAAGGATAAAACCACATGGTCCACGGGTCCTACTGATTTATAAGGCATTTTGTAGAATGGCCCTCAGGTCTTAACGGGATAATACAAGGACAGGGAAGTGGGCGGCAGTAGCTCAGGAGGTAGAGCGGCCGCTTGGGAAACAGTAGGTTCCCAGTTCCATTTCCAGCTCCCCCAGTGATACTGTAAAAGTAACCCCAATTTAGCCCCCAATTTAGCAGGTTGGTGCTTTGCATGGTTTCCTCGGATAAAGATGCTATATAAATGCACCATTTACTGGGAAGAGGTCCATCATTATTAGTGTCTATTAGACCCTGTCTTGTTTTCATCTCTGTCTCCATTGATTCTTGATTCACTTGCTTCTTCTGGGGTCGTTGTGGGTCAGGGTGACCTGAATTCATTAGCGCGCGCACACACACACACACACACACACACACACACACACACACACACACACACACACACACACACACACACACACACACACACACACACACACACACACACACACACACACACACACACGATTTGTAAAACTGTCAGATCCAAAAGCAGAACACATACACAAAGTCCAAGTCAAAGGGGGTGTTTATTAAGAAACAAAGAAGGGGGACAAAGGAGGTGTAGGTAGTGTGGTTAGAGCAGGCCGAGACAGGTGGGAGGCAGGCAGGCAGCAGAGTGAGCTGAGGCAACCAAAGAAATCGAAGGTTGCAAAGTCTGAGAAGTGAGGAACTAGGATTCTCTAGGAGCAAACACACTAGGAGTAGTTGTTGTCTAGCAGCGTTATGGCAACGACATGAGACTGAGAAACCAACTGTGGGTGAAAGGAGTGAAGACCAGGGTTTACAGTATAAGTAGTAAATAGCATTGTATTGGAAAGTTTACTTTAAAAAAGTACAAAGGTATTGCCATCAAAATATACTGTACTTGCAGTACAAAAGTAAAAGTTTTCATTTTTCAAGCAGTTTTGAAAATAGCAGAACTTCAAGTTCACAAGTGAGTGAGTAGACAGAGCTGCTATTTCTGAATAGGCCAAGTATAAAACTGGGTTTTGTAATAAAAATCAGAACTGAAAAGTATCTAGTAACTAAAAGCTGTCAAATAAATGTAGTGGAGTAAAATGTACATTATATGCCTGTGAGATGTAGTGGAGTAGAAGTATAAAGTATCAAGAAATGGAAATATTCAAGTAAAGTAAAAGTACGTAAACACTTTACTTAAGTACAGTGAGTAAATGTACATAGTTTCTTTCAACCACTGGTTATTCTTACAGACACATTGACCTGCCAGGACGCTGAATGCCAGACCTTCAAGCAAAAACTCACATTTAATTTCATATATCGTTGCTGTCGGGCAGAAACCTCTTATCTCCATGTTGTCATTTTTTTCCGTAATTGAACGCCCAACTTGATCACACTACTGCGTCACACAAAAGCATCAAAAGTAGCAGATCCAAGCAGATTCAAATTCAAAAACAACAAAAGTAGCAGATCTACAAGCTCGAAACGCGTTGCTTCGTGCCACGTTTCGAGCTTGTAGATCTGCTACTTTTGTTGTTTTTGAATTTGAATCCTGAAAAGTTACAGTTTTGGACATATGAGGTTTCCACCCGACAGAGACGATCATATACAGCACATTTCAAACAAAAAGCAACTCAACATGCAATGACTCTGGCCTTGACCTCCACTACTGTAGATATGCCTTCCTAGATATGTTACAAACCACCCCCTCAGGTCTTCAAGTGCTGACCTGCTCGAGGTGCCACTCGAGGTGTACAATGACATAAAAAACATGAGCATTCTGCTTCTACGGGCCGACAGCATGGAATAAACTCCCATAACACCTAAGACAGGCAGCCTCTGTAGATAGCTTTAAATCACAGCTCAAGACCTATTTCTTCACTCTTGCTTTTAGTTGGTTTTTAAATCTCTGTGTTGTTATTCATGTCCTCACAGTTTTGCCTGATTTACTGCCTTTCTTTTTTTGCTTTATTGTTAAATTAGTTATATTTTAGTTGTATGTTTTCTGTAATTGTATTCTTGCTCTGTTAAAGCACTTTGAGCTGCATTTCATGTCATGAAAGGTGCTTTACAAATAAAGTTTATTATTATTATTATTAGTAGTAGTATATTGTCGATGTCGACCGGTGGAAACCTTGTATAAGTCTTCCCAGGAGATGGGAAAAAATATCTGTGCTCCAATGGATCCAGTGTAGTCATTATTTAGACATAAGCTCTTGTTAATACCTTTCATTCGTTACATATTTATAAAAAACCCACAGCAAAAATAGCAGATCTAAAAAGCTCACAACGCGTCGCATCATGACGTGTTTTGCGAGCTTGTAGATCGGCTATTTTGGGAACTTTTTCGCGACAAAGTATTCAGGGTAACAAAACTCAAAAGGTGCTGGAGTGGACTGTGACTTATGAGGTTTCCAGAGGTCTTTAACCTCACAAGGCCCAAGGCTTGGCAGAGCTCCAGGGGCTAAACAGGGGGCAGATCTTTCAGGTTTTACATTCAAAGCATCGTCTGCATGGGGATCTTCCACAATAGTGCATTTGTAGACTTTTAGCAGCTTTTAGCAGCTTTTATTTCTCCTTCTTTTACCCAGAGGAAGACTTTGGGCCAAAATATTTATAAGCTGCTTTGTATATCCCTTGCTTTAGTATAAAAAGGAGACAAACTAAACAAAACATGAAAATGCATGAAAATATGGTGTTTTGGAGTGTGGACCTCTCTATTCCTGTTTTGTTTTGGGGGGGAGGAGGGTTCAGGCTTAAGAGAGTTACCACTCCAACGGTGACATCGTTGCTGACTCTTTGTGGATGTTTGTGATCCTCTGCCACTCCAAAAGAGAATGCGTTTTTAAAGTGCTCCGATCCTTTATGTAAGCTTACTTTCCCATTTTCTTCATGCATGAATGCAGCATTTTGACTCAAATTCTGATTGAACCACTTTAAACCCTCTATTCTCAGGGTCTTGAGTTACAACAGTGCTTGCACCCCCCCCCCCCTCCCCCTCCCCCTCCCCTCCCCCATCTACACCAAATATCTATAAAAAATAAGCCGATCTAACAAGCTCACAATGTGTCACGTTTCTTAGATCGGCTATTTTCGGCTAATGGTCACCCCAGAATGTGGATGGGTTCAAGTGGTTAATGTTAATGTGTGTTTATTTTTTTGCAGTTTTCTGTGTGAACCAGAAACAGATGGGACAGCAGCCTTCAGGACAGAATGGGAGGGAAGGTCCCATCCTATGTGATGTAAACAGCACAGGTCTACTCGCCTGACTGACTGATTGCTGTCATAATGCGAGTAATGGTGGACTGAAACAATAATGCCTGAAATCATCCTATTTTACTCAACTACTTCAGGTCTGTCTGACAAAAAAAGAGAGATGTTTCCTTCTTGAGCTCTGGATGAACACTGAGAAAGACCAAGGTCAAGGTATCTTATTGTGTCCAAGTACACAAGAGTACAAATGATTTGTTCTGGTTCTCATGCATGCAGCAGCAATAAAAACAAGCAACAAAGAAATACTTTACAAGAGATAAAAGGAAAGAGAAAATACTAAAACAGTATTATTTTAACACACATACATAATATAACAAATAGAAACAGCAGCAGTACGCAACATCAATATACTGTAGCGACTAGGGTGACCATATTCTGAATGGGGGGACACTGGGAAGAGGACACTTCACTGGGAACGTTTGCTGAAAGCATACAGTTGCTGAAAAGCATACAGTTTTCCTTAATGTCCATGCCCATTTCATTAGGACATACGTCACACATTTTTAAATAAATATTAATATAATACTAATACTTTATTTGTATCGCACCTTCAATAGCAACTTATTAAAAAATATCTTAAATAAATATTAATGAGATACCACACCACTGAAATTATCAATATGTTTTTGTACATGATGCTTAACCTATGTTCCTATATTATCTAATTATCATAGGCATTTTAATAGTGTAACTTAGATTTAGCAATTGACGAGTGACGAGTGTCAGTTGTTGTTTGTATGAATATTGTATGTTGTTTTGTGTTGAGATTTTTTATGTGGATCCCAGGAAGACTAGTGTCCTCGGCAGGGGAAGCTGATGGGGATCCAAATAAAGAATACATAAAATACATAAAAAGTGCTTCAATTTAGATAATAAATAGTAGGATGCCAGAAAAAATAACACAATTGGCAGACAGAAACATAACTAAACAGTATAGTTAAAGCTAGAAGAGCAAGTCAAAGTAGGGCAAAATAACACAAATTAATTAAATGGAAAATAATAATAAAAAAATCGTAGGATGTGAACATAAGATCAATTTAATTAAATGCCATATTGAAAGAATGGGACTTCAGCTTACTCTTAAAAACCCTAAGAGAGCTGGCCATTTTAAGTTACAGTGGTAGTGTATTCCACAATTTAGGGCCATAGACCCAGAAAGCGGCTCACCAGTGTTTTTATGAAGTGCTTTGGGAACATCTAGTATGAGAGCGGAGGAGGACCTGAGTGTTCTGGTTGGAACATAACACTTTATAGAATCCTTGATATATGAAGGTGCCAAGTTATTAACACATTGAGTGCCAAAACCGGCTATAGCCGTTTTTTCAAATACACCCGTCGAGTGCCAAAACCGGCTATAAAACCGGCTATTTATTTTTTCCCAGAAGGGCCGCTCTAATGCAACTTAGGAATGATCCTAGGACCCTGTCAAATGGAATGGACGGATGTGAATCCAGTCCAAAAAACGTCACTTTCGTCCGTTCCAATGATAGGATCTTTGAAAAATGTCCATATCTCCATATCTTTTTACAGTGGTCAAAACAAGCCATTTTCAACGCCGGATATTAGCTATTCACAGACGGAAGGTAGGACACACGGACGGACGGACGGCAAAACATAGTCTTGGCCACGCCTTCAATCTGGTGGAGACAATGAGAAGAGAATGGGTTCTAAAATGGGGGTATCCCATACTCTGTCTCAACTGGATCTGATACAAGATCACCTAGGGAGACAGAACGGTCTGCTAGATCAGCTAGATCATTGTCGACCCCCTAGTCATTGTTAACCCATTCAGCCTCTTGTCTGTATTGTCGTAATGGTAAAGGCTTTGTGCCGTCATAGAAAAAGCCTTTCCAAGGGTTTTTGAGGTGGAAACACTGAACAACCTCAGCTCAGCTCTATGCTCTTCTATGGAGTGTTGCTGTGTCAGGGGAGCTGCCTGGCACACAAAGCAGCCTCTGCCGGTCAGGTACTGTACAAAAGGAAGGCTTCAGCCAGGTAGGAAGTCAGTTCACCAACAGCCACAGCAGCAGCAGCAGCAACAGCTGAAACAACTTCCACACAAAGATGTCTTCCGGCATGAACATGATGAACAAGATCACCTTCTACGAGGAGAAGAACTTCCAGGGCCGCTCCTACGAGTGCATGAGTGACTGCTCTGACATGTCCTCCTACATGAACAGGTGCCACTCCTGCAGGGTGGAGGGGGGCTGCTTCATGGTGTACGACCGCACCAACTACATGGGCAACCAGTACTTCATGAGGAGGGGCGAGTACTCCGACTACCAGAGCATGATGGGCATGAGGGACGCCATCAGGTCTTGCCGTATGATCCCCATGCACAGGGGCAACTACAGGATGAGGATCTACGAGAGGGAGAACTTCGGTGGACAGATGCACGAGATGATGGACGACTGTGAGAACATCATGGACCGTTACCAGATGAACAACTGCATGTCCTGCAACGTGATGGACGGCCACTGGCTGATGTACGAGCAGGCCAACTACAGAGGCAGGATGATGTACATGAGGCCCGGCGAGTACAGGAACTTCATGAACATGGGCATGGACAGCGGCATGAGGTTCATGAGCATGAGGCGCATCATGGATTCCTTCTACTAGTTTAAATATCAGGAAATGAACTCATCTGAATAAAGTTGTTTTAATGTGGAAACAAAAAAAGGACGGATTATGATGCATTTATTTATATATATATATATCACACTTTATATATATATCACACAAACCACATGACCCCTAGCGCCCCTATTCTGGGCATGTCATATAGGCAAACATTCTGTGAAAACAGCCAATCTACAAGCTCACAACGTGTTGCAAGCTTGTACATCACTATTTTGACCGAAGAGGTTTGGTGTAGAGGGAAAAGGGAGGGGACCAAGTCCAGACCCCTGGGGGAACACCGGTCAACGAAGTATATAGTTAATTAAAACTGAAATTGCCACATTCAGCAATACGGGGGCCAAGCGATGCAATATGCACATGCACAATAAGCCATAAAAACATAATATACTGAACTTGAGAGAAAGAAGACCATGCAATTGACAAATCAGCATTGGAAACGGCTGAGCAGAGTTCTGAAAGATTACAGATATTAAAAAAATTCGGGTTCGTTACGTTTTTAGGGGGGTTTTGTTACCTTAATTTGGTTACTTCGGTACAAAAAAATGTACTCCATGAAGTGTAGATGTCGGAGGTTTTTTCAATAAATGACAGGCAGCGCGATGTATGTGCTGTCCAGTGTGTGTGTGTGAGTGTGTGTGTCTCGTTGCTGTCAGCCTGCAGCCTGTCAGCAGTGTTGCCAAGTCTCGTGAGAGAAATAAGGAAACATACCTCCAAAAACAAGCCAGAAAAACAAGCCAAATCTTGTCCAGAAGTTGCGGTAAATAAGCGGACATGGCAACACTAGGATCCTGGCGTCTGAGAGTTTGCTCAGCAGCTCATTGGCTCATTTACTCATGACACGACCAATGAGAGTTAGCGCTTTCATTGTTGTTAAGATACATCCCCCCTACTGATACACGGCTACAGTACACAGGCTAGTACACGCTACCCAAACTCTCAAAACCGCGGACATTTGAAGGATTTTATGAAAACCCCCCGGACAGGCCGGACAGCCCCCCAAAAGAGGACATGTCTGGGTAAAAGAGGACGTATGGTCACCCTAGTAGCGACCCCGCAAAAGACCCGGCCGTAACTTGCTCCTACAAGGGAGCTAGCTCTCTTGGTGTTGCTTTTTACCTGCCGAGCTGGAGGCCGGGGTTCGACTCCAACTCGGTGCGCGGAAACTTGACATTGGTGTCAGAAGTGGTTGAGGACCAGTGGAGCGTGCCCTTGCGTGAGGGACGTGAGGGACTCCAGAAGTGAAGCGAGAAGCGCAAAGGCGCACTTCAGAAAGGAGGGGGTGATGTAGCGACCCCGCAAAAGACCCGGCCGTAACTTGCTCCTCCAAGTGAGCTAGCTCTCTTGGCGTTGCTTGTTACCTGCCGATCTGCCGAGCTGGAGACCAGGGTTCAACTCCAGAAACGTTACAATAGCGTGGATCTCCTGGCAGCAGTATTAAAATCTCTAAAGTGCACTGACTAGGGGCATGTCTGTCTTGCAGACTTGTGCATGGGTATAATCTGGACTAGGTGGCTATATTCTGGGCTAGCCTGTTTATGGCCTGGGGTATAAACTGGATTAAACTGGATTAGCCCTGAATATACCCCAGGTATAAAACCACCTTAAGCCCACCTTAACCACAGGTATTAGTTTAGGTATATTTTGGGCTCTTTACACTGGCTAAGGAAAACAATCTTTGTAAAGTTTGAACAAAGCTTCAAGGTGAAAGTATGTCGGAGCTAGACCATGCCAAAGTTTTGTTTTGAATTTAAAATAATTAAATAAATAAAGAATGATGACAAATTGACAACATGTCAAGAAGACGAGACGAGGAGTGTATTCTTGGAGTTTAGGGCTAGTTAGAATGTCCTTCCACCATACTGAGCTCCGGCAAGAAGCAGCCAGGAGACAGGAGACAATTCAACCTTTTATATCGTTGCTGTCAGGCAGAAACCTCCTATCTCCATATTCTAACTTTTTGTGTTTTTTTCGTAAATTAACGCCCTACTCGATCATACTACAGCGTCACACAAAAGCATCAAAAGTAGCACATCCACAAGCTCGAAACGCGGCGCAAAGCGACGCGTTTCGAGCTTGTGGATGTGCTACTTTTGCTGTTTTTTTATTTGAATCCTGAAAAGTAACGGTTTTGGACATATGAGGTTTCCACCCGACAAGAGACAATATGGCTCATCAGCGTGGATACATATTCCCAAATATGAATGGAAGTAGACAAAAGTTTGCATGGACAGCTTTTTTTTTCTTCGTCTTTTTAATTTTATTTCAGTATATCCAGTATTAACATTACTAGAAGAAAGCAGCCTTCAGTCCCCTTCCTACCTGACCTTTGAGAAAAGCCATGCATGACCCCGTCTTCAGTCTGCTACCGTCTGGGTCGTAAATGTTCTGCATGACTAGCAAGCAGCTCACTTCTGTTGATGTGCTGTTTTGTCTTGACCTCCCTCTGTAGAGTGAGTGGAGCATCTTCCATACCAAGCAGTGAGCCACTTGTCCTATCACCGTAACCCATTAAAGACCGGGAAAGCATACTGTGTCATTTAAAAATATAGCTATAAACCATTATTTAATACTTTGGGCTATTAAAAAATAGCAGATCTACAAGCTCATAGCACGGCACCGAGTGCCGCGCTACGAGCTTGTAGATCTGCAATTTTTTTTTAAATCATGATAAGCAAATCTTTGAATATATGTTTTTTAAAGCGAACATTTGTAACTCAAATCTTTGCTTCTGGGGATTACACATTTTAGCAACTTATGTTGCTATAATATCAGTGGTTCTCAAACTTTTTTCATGTCAACGACCCCCCAAAATGATATGTATTTGACCCTCCCCCCTCCCCCATCTCAAAATATTTAGTTCCAGGGACCCCCAGAAGCAAAGATTTGAGTTAAACGTATGAGGTAGATTTGCACACATTTTCACTTTTTTTTTCTTTCTTTTTAAGTAGCGGATCTATATCTGCTATTTTTTAATAGCCAAATTATTCTTAAAATGACACAGATACGTTCCCGGTCTTAATGGGCTAAGGGGGTACACACACACACACACACACACACACACACACACACACGAAATTCATAGACAAGTGCAGGCCTGTACGGTGTGCCAGATCGGAGCAGGCCAGTTCTGGAGAACAGCTCATCTAATGGACTGCACACTTTTGGCTGGCATCATTTGCATTGCGTTATTTTGTTGTGACAAAAAGCGAGCTGAGCCAGAAGGCAAAGCTCTCAATCTACCGGTCAATCTTCATTCCTATACTCTCACCTATGGTCATGAAGTGTGGGTAATGACTTAAAGGTTTCATGACATGCTGGTTTACAAAACATTACAAGTCTTTATCATGGTCCTTCAAACATGTATTAAAAGGTTTTAACTGAAAAGTCCCCTCCACTTTTTCTCTTGGTGTTCTGAGGCCTTTTCAGCTGCAAAGAAAAAAAAACTATTTGCCTGCAGGTTTCGCCTGTCAATCATCGCCTCTCACTTTTCTGAGCCCAATTATTCAGAAAACCCCAGACCACAGAAAATCCACTGAATGTTCAAAGTGGGTATGCCTCATGATGCCTCATGTTTGATGTACGTAATGTGGCCCGGGAACTGGAAGTCTCTGCTGGAAGTATTAAAATGGTGAACAGTGCATTATATCGGTGGTTCCCAAATTGGGGGTACGTAAGTGTATATAGAGTATCTGCACATTTCTAAAGTGACAATTTAATAACCTTTAAGACCTTTTTAAGTTGTCAAATATAACGTAAGAAAGAGGCAAACATTGTGAAAATAGCCAATCTACAAGCTCACAACGCCTCGCAGAGTCGCAGCGTGAGCTTGTAGTTCGGCTATTTTCACAATATATATCTGTGGAACTAAATGTAATGCCTACAATTCCAAGTGCTTGTCAGGGTGTGGGGGTCCCCCCAGTTCAAATGATTATTTTGGGGGATCGCGGCACTGAAAAGTTTGGCATGTTAAATAGCGCCTTTATCACACACACACACACACACACACACACACACACACACACACACACACACACACACACACACACACACACACACACACACACACACACACACACACACACACACACACACACACACACACACAACCATGCAAGGCACCAACTGGCTCAACAAGAGCAGTGAGGGGTTCAGTGTCACGCCGGGGATCGAACCAGGAACACTCCCAGTTCCCAGGCGGCCGCACTACCTGCTGAGCCACTGGCGCCCCAACGGTTAGCTCTGCGACCCGCTCCAGGATAAGCGGTTTGAAGATGGATGGATGGAAATAGCCTCCCACATCTCAGCACTACCTGGAACCTTAATACCCTGTCCTGCCATTATGCAAATGATGATTCATCACTGGCCTGTCGCTATGACTACTGCCAAATGAATGTTGAAAAGGAGACGGAACACATTCAAAAACGTTCAAGGGCAGTGGAATAAGTAAACGTACTTTGCCTCGGTTTCATAGAATGTCACTTGGATTGGTCATGTACAGTATATTGTTATATAATATATCTCTGCTGTCGGGCAGAAACCAGCTAACTCAGGAAATAAAAAAACAAAATATTTTCTTTTCAGGAAATGAAGAAAACCTTATATATTTTTTTAAAACAAAGCAATACTGCCTCATCAAAGTTGGTATTGTGACTTTATATATTGTCAGATACTTGCATGTGTCATTCAATTATCACCACTTTACCGAAATCTAGCTCAAGTGGAGTTAGGAGGTTTTATCCATCACTGACAAGAACAGCTGACAATGGATCTCCAAGCTCACAATTCATCACAACGTGTGAATTAATGCCTTGATGCTTCATGACCCTGCTTATATAGGCCTGCAATAATAAGCAGGACTTTAAATATTACAAGAACTTATGCAAAGAGGGGTTGACAGAGTTGCAGTTTCAGTAGAACTAGCAAGAGAAATGCTATGAACTCATTTCTTGCCACATTGCTCTCCTCAGAAAACACTACATAGATTTTAGAAATATAATTAATTGTTTTCATAACATTAGCATTAGTGCTAAGTTTGATAAACAGGTACACTGCATACAGTAGTTACTTTTAACAGACTACAGGGGAAAAAACCCTGCCTCGTTAAGTTTGTTTTCTTCCGCTCTGAGTCTGCAGCAGCTCTTTCTGTGTGCCACGCAGCAGAGACTTCTCCTTGTGCCGTTTACCTTGTCGCGGTGGGGAAGCTTGTGTGTCTCCGTGACCTGGGGCCTGTTCCTCAAAAGGTGAATTAGAGCTAAAGCCTGGCTTTACCACCTATCCTGGCTTAATTTAGCCAGGATTAGAGCTGACTCGGTTCCTCAAAAGGTGAATTATCTTGAAGATTAGTTTAGCCAGTTCACCCTGGCTAAGTTTAGCCTTATCCGATTCCTCAAAAGAGAATTGAAGCAAGCCTAGCTTAGTTACCATGGCAATTTAGCTGTGAAGTTAGCCTGGTCAGGAGCAGTCTAACAGCCAAGCTTACTTAAGCCAGTGCCTTGTTCTTCAAGTTTTTCCACAGTTAATTCAAAACATGTGTTTGTATATGGACTCATTTTAATGACCCTGCATTCAAATAAAATGAAATCAATACAATAAGATATAATCAATGTAATTATATTACTGAAATAGTGTGTGACCATGAATCATAATTGTTTCACAATGACTCATGTGATATGTCATTGTCACCCTGTTAACACTATAGTTCATATTGTTGTTAGATGTTTGATAATATATTACCATTTTTTAAAAAATATTATAAAAAATGTCTAACACATACATATACACACATATATATATATATATATATATAAACATATATATATATATATATATATATATATATATATATATATATACATATATATAAATATATAATATATATATAATATATATATATATTTAAATATATATATAAATTATTAGTTACGGGTTTAAAGGAGCCTCTGTGTAAGTCAATAAGGAGCATATTTTAAATTATCAATTTCTAGTCAATGGAGAAATTGTTTTGTTTTTTATTTCTTGTCCACCTTTGGAGTTACATCATGATGGCAAGGTAACTACACAACCCAAACCTCTACCAAAGTGGTCTTGCAAATGTGGGGTTATTGCGTGTCTCGTCCCGTCCCCCGCTCATCCCGTCGGTCAACCCCTCCCCCCCCCCGTCCCGTCCGTCCCGTGCGTCCCGTTGCGGACCCCGTCGCAGTACACCGCCGTCCCCCCGTCCCGTCCCCGTCCCGTCCCCGTACCGTCCCGTCCCGTCCGTCCTGTTGCCCGTCCGTCGCAAACACACACACACACACACACACACACACACACACACACACACACACACACACACACACACACACACTCTGTGTGTGTTTGCAATACTTTGCCACGCTTTCTCCCTGGATTTATTAATAACGGCCGTGTTTCCTTTTCTGTTGATAACATGTTTCACTTCCTCATAAGCTTGCATGAGCTGCTGCTGTTCGGCCACAGAGAAAAACGCTGCGCGAGTTTTGTTCCCCGCTGCCATGATTGGTCAAGTTCAAGGAATCTGCGCTCGAGTTCATGGTCTTTTATAGAAATACGTCGTCGGCGAATCGCCGCCCATTTAGCCTGGCTTCATTATCCTGGCTGGACACAGCCTGGCTTGACAAGGTCTAGCTCGACAAAGTTGCTCCTTTTCAGCCTGGCTTGGCGTCTGAGGAACGGAACAAACGAGGCTTTTCGGACCCGACTTTGTCAAGCCTTGATTTGGCTTAAGGCCAGGCTTTGTTAATTCACCTTTTGAGGAACAGGCCCCTGGGTACTGTAGCTATACCGACAGGGGCTTAGCCCCCAGCAGGTTCAACCATGTCAGGCAGGTATTCCGGGTAGAGTCCAGACACAAATTAGCACTGGCCCTCCAGGTTGGGGGTTGGGCGTTGGGCCAACGACCCTACCCCGTACAACATTTTCTTACTGAAACTTTAACGAAAAATACCGACACGGACCTAGCAGTAGACTTGAGCCAAACAACTGGCGGCATGACCTCTTCTGATGACAACCTCCAGCAGGAAGTCAGGAGAGTGAAAACCAGTATGTCTGTGAATCCAAACACACGTACTTGCATTTTATGGTATATAAGTTGTAGTTTATGCTGGACTGTTGAAATAGCATCAGACCACAAAAGCTGTGTCTCAGTCGATCAGCAGCTATACGACAAGCAGCTGCTACAGCATATTGTGCAAACCCTTGTGGTTTGCACAATATTATTATACTATTATAATACTGCAAAGTATTATACTTTGCAGATATAAATATAGTACATTATAAAACATACATTAACCACTTTAGCCCCATTTTATACCAAGGCTATTTGAAAATAGCCGATCTACAAGCTCACAACGCGTCGCATCGTGAAGCGTTGTGAGCTTGTAGATCCTCTATTTTCAAACATTTTAGTACTTTTACTTTTGGTACTTTAAGTACATTTTGATACCAATACTTTTGTACTTTTACTCAAGTAAACTTTGAATTCCGGACTTTTACTTGTAACAGAGTCCTTCTACATTGCAGTATTGATACTTTTACTTAAGTAAAACATTTGAGTACTTTTCCCACCGCTGCTCAGGAGGTAGAGAAGCAGCGGTCTGGGAAGAGGAAAGTCGCTGGCTTGATCCCGGGTTCACAATAAGAAAATAATAGCCAGCGCTCCGAAGTCCTTCTGGTACTTTTAATTCATAAAGGCACAGCATACACACTGAGGAAGGCTCGACACCGAAACGCGTCCGCGTACGCTGTCTGTGCCTTTATACGAATTAAAAGTACCAGAAGGACTTCGGAGTGCTGGCTATTATTTTCTTTCTTGCCGTACACCCGGCAAACTGCATTTAAGAGAATGAGTGTGCTCGTTTGCGTTTCCACTTTGATCCCTGGTTCCCCTGAACAAGACATCTAACCCCAGCATGCTCATACGTCCCCCTGGGGCCGCACGCTGCTCCACTGTGGATGGTTGAAAATACCCTTTTGAACAAAGGATATAGCTCAAGGAGCTCAAAAGACTGGAAACCTTATTTTACCTGCCTTCCCCTTAAGGTCGTGCTGGTCACGTAGATATAAAGGTCGTACCTAGACATTAAGGTTATACCTGTCACATTTGTCTAAAGATATTTGCACGACATTGCGTTCCGAGCAAGTTCAAGTGAGACCCTTTCAGAAACACCCTTGTAATTGGCTGGAAAGCTTTATAATAGGATGGAATGGAAACAAACTAGAATTGGATTTCATTACAAGGAAAGATCGGAGCGGAATAAATGTATTTGTCCACCTGTAAAACCGCAAAAACAAATGCAGTACAACTCACAATAGGACATTTGTCTTCACACACGTAATCTTAGTTTAAACGTACACAGCGCCCTCGTTTTTCTTTGGAGTTGACAGTTTGAACAGTAGCTGTTCTTAACTGACCACGTCTGTGACTGACAGCTTTCAAAGAAATGCACTTCACCTCTGGGTTGTCATAGAAACATGAACCTTTCCTGGCTGACGCAGGCACTGTCATCATGTGCTGTAGCATGTCATTTATTTTCCTCTTACGGGTCAAAGGTTAATAACTGACAAGCACTTGACTGGGGCAGCAGTCTTAACCGTGAGTGTGAGTCTTAAGTGAAAATGCATCTCCCGTGTTTATTACAGCTACATGTATTTCAACTTTTGTCATACATTTGTTTCCCTTTGGGTTTTGCTTTGGCTGCTTGCAATGATGATTTGAAACAATAAGCTGTGAAACACAATATCGCTGCTGTAAATTAATGCCCTACTTCATCATACAAGAAGAGTGTTGCACAAAAGGGGTGAAAATAGCAGATCTACAAGCTTGTAGGTCGGTTATTTTCACTAATTTAAAACATTTTTTAAATAATAATAAAAAAGGAATAGTTTTGGACATAACACCCCCCCCCCCCCCCCGACATGGTGATATGCATGTGCTGTGAATAGAATCACCTCCTGGTGAATGTCTCCAAGACCTAAGGAGGTCATTGTGGACCACAGGCTGGGGGAGGGGCCCTCAACCTCCTGTCACCATCAACAGCGCTGTGGTGGAGAGGGTGGAGAAACCTTTAAATACGTGGGGGTTGTTACGAGTGTGAGCATTGTGTGATTGTGTGCCAGTGTGTGTGTGGGTGTTGTATCAGTGTATGTATGGGATTGTGTGTGAGTGTGACCCTCGCCTGACTGCTGGCTGCTAATCACCACGGTTGTCTTGTGATTGGTTGGAGAAGACTACTTAAGACCGGTGTAGTGGTGGAAAAAAAGTACTCTTATGTTTTACTTAAGTAAAAGTATCAATACTGCAATATAGAAATACTCTGTTACAGTACAAGTAAAAGTCCGGAATTCAAAATGTACAGTAAAAGTACAAAAGTATTGGCATCAAAATGTACTTAAAGTACCAAAAGTAAAAGTCTTCATCATGCAGAATTTCCCATTTCACGCTTTCAAATGTATACAAATCTTTTGAAAATAGCAGATCTACAAGCTCACAATGCATCGCATTGCAACGCATTGTGAGCTTGTAGATCGGCTATTTTCAAATGGCCAAAATGTAGATAGGGCTGAAATGGTTAATGTATGTTTTGTAATAATAATCTAAATCTACAAAGTAACTAGTAACTAAAGTTTTCAAATAATTGTAGTGGAGTAAAAGTACAATATTTGCCTCTGAGATGTAGTGGAGTAGAAGTAAAAGTACTGAAAACTGGAAATACTCCAGTAAAGTTAAAAATACCTCAAAATTGTACTTAAGTACAGTACTTGAGTACATGAACTTAGTTACTTTACACCGCTGCTTAAGACTTGTGAACACCTGTGGTCTCGGGCAGCATTTGCAGTAATGCTGTCCACCCACACACTTGGTGTTCTTTGTGTTATTTAGTATGTTTTGAGTTCTCTACTTCTAGTCATTTTGTAATGTGCAAGCGCTGGGCCACGGAAGCCAGCTTTTTGTATTAAGTCCTGTTTTGGTAGATTAGATTAGAGTAGAGAGAAGAATTATCAATTCGTTGTAACTTTATTTTGTGTTTGTCAGTTTAGCGTTTAAAGCTCAAGATTATAGGTTTAGGATGATTGTTTATTTCCCAGAGTTGCTCCGTGTGTCATATCATATATGATTTTGTTAAAGTCTATTTCAATGAATGTCAATATCTTAAGTTATTAATAAAAACAGGTTTCTCTCCCACTTTGTTGCATCTCTTTCCCCCCTAGACAGGGACGTAACAGGGGTGAACATAGACAAGAAGCTGAAATTGGAGGAACACACAACTGTGGTGGTTCGCAAACAGCGCCTACAGTATATGGCCTCAGACGCCTCAAGAAGAAGTTCGGCCCGAGTCCACAAATCCACCAGGGCCTTCTACCGAGGGACGATCGAGAGCCTGTTGACAAGCAGCTTCACCAGCTGGTATGGGAGCTGCACAGACAGGGACCATAAGGCCCTGAGAGAGGGGAATGCGCACAGCCGAGCACATCACTGGATGTCAACTGCCCAGTTTGGAGGAGCTGTACAACCCAGCACTGCCTCAGGGAATCCCCGAGGGTTATCAAAGACCCCCCCCCCACTCCCCATAACAGTCTGTTCGTACTGTTGCCATCAGGGAAGAGGTACCAGAGTCTCAAAGCCGGCACAAGCAGACTGACGAACGGTTACCGCCCCAGTATTACGGCCAGTGGTGGGAAAAGTAAAAGTATCAATACTGCAATATTATGTAGAAGTACTCTGTTACAAGTAAAAGTCCAGAAATTCAAAATGTACTTGAGTAAAAGTGCAAAAGTATTGGTATCAAAATGTACTTAAAGTACCAAAAGTAAAAGTAATAAAATCTTTGAGAATAGCAGATCTACAAGCTCACAACGTGTGGTGATGCGACGTATTGTGAGCTTGTAGATCAGCTGTTTTCAAATAGCCGTGGTATAAAATGCGGCTAAAGTGGTTAATGTATGTTTTATAATGTAATGATTTATATCTGCAAAGTAACTAGATTTACTAAAGTTTTCAAATAATTGTAGTGGAGTAAAAGTACAATATTTGCCTCTGAGATGTTAGTGGAGTAAAAGTAAAAGTACGGAACATTGGAAATAGTAGTGGAGTAGAAGTAAAAGTACTGAACATTGGAAATACCTCAAAAAGGAAAGTACCTCAAAATTGTACGTAAGTACAGTACTTGAGGAAATGTACTTAGTTTCTTTACACCACTGATTACGGCCTTGTATGCTGATCTGGTAAGCTAGTCTGCTAATTTACACCCACGCATAATGCGTGGGTGTAAATTAGCAGACCTACAAGCTGGGCTATTTCTGGCCTGTGACACCCGCGTGCCACCCACTCAAATCAGGCTAAAGTTTTCATTTTACATGCTTTATTGATTTACGCACCGATTCACACACTCCACCTTTGTTTGCGAACGTTTGCGTGAATGGCTGAATGTAAACACACGCCGAGTTTATTTGTAAAAGTGCTTTGAATAAAAGGCATTAAAAGGAATACAGACCATTTATCCTTGATTTTCAATGCACCCACATTGATTCATAAATCCATATCACCCACAGTTCATTTTTATTGTCAACTCATTTGTACATGTACAATGTACAATGAATATCATTCCCACACTGCTTTCTCTACCTCTCTATCTGAAAAGCATATACAATGCGCTAACTTTTGCTTTTGTGTTTTTCCTCACACCTTAACTAATGTCCATAGCATATCAGTATAGATCTGCTGCTATGAAAAAGTACTCACATTTTGTACTAAAAGTATCAATACTGCAATGTAGAAATACTCTGCTACAAGTAAAAGTACGGAATTCAAAATGTACTTAAAGTACTCAGAAAGTATGCAGAATGTCCCATTTCAGGTTTTCAAATGTATAAAAATCTTTTGAAAATAGCCGATCTACAAGCTCATCACAATGTGTCGCATCGCAACGCATTGTGAGCTTGTAGATCAACTGTTTTCAAATGGCCGAAATGTATAAAGGGCTGAAGTGGGTAATGTATGTTTTGTAAACAGGCTAACGCTTAGCACCAACAGCTAACAACATACTGTGGGGTAGTGATGCGCGGGTCGGGTTTTTTCATGACCCGCCCCGCCCCGCCACGGAACCCAACCCACCTCAACCCGCCCCGCGAACCCATATATAAATCTATGGCTCAACCCGCCCCGTGAGCCCCGCGGGTCGTACCTATAATTCTGTAAAATCAAGGTTAGAAAATAATCTTCAAGTATACACCCCAAGTGTATTCAAACTGTTTTATTGTTATTATTCTTATTCTTATTAGGAATAAAGACAAAACAAGAGCATGTGATTTTTTATTTTTCGTGTGAGAGCGGCTGACCCGCTCACCCGCAGCCCGCATAATTAACTCTGAAATCCTGACTCGACCACCCGCGCCGCGGGTTGACCCGCGGGACCCACGGGTAATGGGTCAACCCGCGCATCACTACTGTGGGGACTCTGTGGCCTCCAGATCCCATAGGCTGGGGGGCTGTAACCATAACGACAGTCTCATCGGCCGAGCTCACAATGTCCGTTGTTTACAGCAAAACGCAAATAAACATGCAAATAAACATGTTAAATTGCTTAAGCCACTGAGGAGAACCAAGCAAGATTGACTGACTGGCTGATATTCCTAAAATTACAGGATAATCAAAATCTACAAAGTAACTGGTAACTAAGGTTTTCAAAGAATTGTAGTGGAGTAGAAGTAAAAGTAATGAAAATTGGAAATACTCCAGTAAAGTACTGTACAGTACAGTACTTGAGTAAATGTACTTAGTTAGTTACTTTACACCACTGCCTGTGACACCCATTTAAAATCAGGCTAACGTTTTCATTTGACATGCTTTATTGATTTACACACTCCACCTTTGTTTGCGTGAATGGCTGAATGTAAACGCACGGTGAGCTTTGAAAATAAAGGCACTAAAAGGAACACAGACCATTTATCCTTGATTTAATTACAATGCACCCACATTGATTTACACCAGTTTATCCACAGTTCATTTATATTGTCAACTCTAATTCATTCGTACAGAAAGTGAAATGAATATCATTCCCACACCACTTTCTCTACCTCTCTATCTGAAAATGTTCAGTGTGCTAACTTTTGCTTTTGTGTTTTTCCTCACACCTTAACTAATCCATAGCATGTCACGTACATTATAGATCCAATGCTATCACGCACCACCAAGTTCTCATAATGGTTCTAGTGAGCAGAGAGAATCAATAACAAGTAGACTCAGTAACCTGACTGCAGAAAGTCATAATCATTGGCGGTCACTCGTAGTCGAGTATGACTGTCCTCCTTCTTGGTCCTTGTGGGTCTTCAGGTGGGCATAGAGGCCGATTCCAGACCTTAAGGTGGACTGACTTAAGGTAGACCAGTATTTCTACACAGAGCTAATATGACACCAACTCATAACCCCTGTCTGATCAAAGTCTCAACAACACGCAGTCACATTACTCATAATATCAAATATCTCCATTATGCAACTATAAAGTACAATGTTATATACATTGTTGGTTAGTAATGGATAAATGCTTCTTTGTTTCTTCAACATTTAACACACAATTTGACATACATTGTGGGTGGTTGGTAATGAACATGGCATTGAATATATTGCAAGGGGGCAAAAAGAACTGTGGCTGTACAGCACATAACCCAAAGTCTGTTAATACTTTGACTGCACACATCCCCCGGGTATGGACTAGTGTAGATAGTTTTTGTTTTCTTTGATCGATCTCTCTCCCCCCTCCCTTCTTCTTCCCTTTCTTTTTCTATATGGAAATAACAAAAAACGATGGAGCTTGCACCCACAATTTACATCTGTATAAACCTGTGATGTGACCATTCTGAAGCACACAGACGGTATTTCAACTTCGATTTCTATGCCTCTGTGTGGTGGTGGCGTCAGCTGCCGTCCTTGACGGTAATAAAGTGGACACACAGGACAGGAGAATGTAAGAGCTGGCTTTGCGTGGGTCAAGGACTCTGCCAGTGCACAGTCCACCAGTGGAATGACAACAATGAGTAACAGTCCTCCTCTGAGAGGAGCTGGGAGGTTTATAGTGGACAAGAGCCCATGTGTCCCGGTAAGAAAACACGTGTCCCACCATCGTGTTCTGCTTCTAAAGGCTCCTGAAGCCCCCTTAATACTCTCCGCTCGACACGCTGCATCACATCCGTGACGCATTGTGAGTGTGAGTGTGTGTGTGTGTGTGTGTGTGTGTGTGTGTGTGTGTGTGTGTGTGTGTGTGTGTGTGTGTGTGTGTGTGTGTGTGTGTGTGTGTGTGTGTGAGTGTGTGTGTGTGGGTCCTGCCTTAATACATAACATGAGCATGCTGAACTGTATGTATATATTTGTTTGGCCTGCACCCATTTCGGATGCTGTCAATGCACTGAATGGGACATTATAACGTTTAATCAGACTATTGATTGGTGTAAGTAGGTGAGATACTGACCTACCGACGGGGCTCTGTAGGCGTTTTGTCTAAAGTATAGTTTTGGACCGCGACGGAGGCGCGCCGTCTCAAGCGAACTTGAGCCACGAGAGGCACCACCGAACGAGCTAAAGTGAGTGAGCTGCCGTGCCGAACATTGCGACGTTGGCTTGAGCCGACTCAGCACCGTCCGAGTTTTGTACCGATAGGCACAGAATCGCGAATCATGTTTTGGGTTGAGCGTTTGCCTAGTGTTTGCCTAGCATTTGCATAGCGCGGCACAGTGCCGCGCAATGAACTTGTAGCTCTGCTATTTTTTACTCACTGAGTGCCATTGACGTGTTCAAGTGTTTTACCACAATGGCGCTGGGTGCCAATGACGTGTTTCATGTGTTTTTGAAAAAATATTTTAAAAAAACGTTCAGAACCCAAGATATCATCATTTGAAGATTTGCTGCTCCGTTTCTTGTTTAACTTATTACTGAAAAAGGCTGTATCTCGGCTCCTGAGCACTTTTTTTTACTAGGTATTTTTGGCTGGCACAGTTCGCAATTATTTGTTTATTTCATTGGCACTGAATGAGTTAATAGCCAAAGTATAAAATATGGATAAAGTGGTTAAAATGATTAACTGCTTTATTTACTAATTTTGCTGGGGACCCCCTGGTACCCCCCCCCAAGGACCCCTGGTGGTCCTCGGACCCCACTTTGAGAACCAATGCTGTAGGGAAAGTATTAACGTATAGTCTACATGAGGAAAGGTATTCTACCATAAAGAGATAAGACATGAGGGGGAGCATCCAGTGCACCATGCAGGCCAGCCTGGTGACAGGCTGTGTTCAGGCCTTGTTCTACAGTCAAGAAGGCATTTCATAGCAAAGACTTCAAGTCTGTCTAGACTCCACTTTCAAGCCATTTAGGTTAAGATAACATTGAAATGGCATATCCAAAACGTTCCCTCTGATGCTAATTGTTTGCCACCGCGTTGAGATAATGACACTTCTACTATGGCAGTACATTTCAGTCAAGGAGCGGGTTGATTTGCCTCATCAACTCAGGAACAGCAGCACTGTAGGACTCAGCCTCCTAAATATAGGGCTCTCCACGTTCAGTGGTGCGGAAAACATGACATCGCCAGTCACCACGAGAGCCATTCTCAATGAGTGCATAAGCCATCTGTCATTATAGCACAGGCGGTATTCAGAATACCAAAATCGAGATGCTAATCAAGTGCTAGACCCCGACAAATCACTGTTGCATAACTGAATGCCAGCTGAAAATGAGCTGCAACCTTTACCCGCCATCACTTCGCGAAATAAAAAAGAACACAGATGAAAGAAATGTTCTTTCTTTTTTTTAACAAATGATTGTAAATAGGCTGCAATCACAGCTCCTGTGCCTGGGGAGGGGTTTCATTTTTAAGTCAGACATATGTAATTGTTATAGGAGTAGTTAACCCAAAGATTACTTATTTTCTATCAATTACACACACCATTTATCTTTTATTTTTGTCGCATTCCTAAGGTAGGTAGGTAGGAGACTTACGCACATTAGCATAAAAAATCTCCATCAATTCAAGGCTTCATGGGGTGTGTAATTGATCGAAAATAAGTAATATTTTGGGTGAACTACTCCTTTAACTATTTATATCATGCTTGATTTGTTGCATCTCTAATGTGAAATTAGATTATTTTTATATATATATATTTATTTTTTAAATATATATCTTAAAATCTGATTTAGAAAGCATGAATAACTACAGTTTCTATGGCAACGTAAACTTTGTTTGAAATAACCTACATAAAAGTGTCAGCTATTTATGAATAATTAATATACCTTAGATTAAATCTTGGGACTTCATCTATCACAGGCTTATGTCTGAAAACCAATCTGGTGTTTAAGTACAATTCCATGCCTGTGTTCAACCAGTATTGGGCCGTAAAGAACAGAAGCATAAATAGAAATGATGTGAACCCTCTCTGGGGAGGCTGGCTGCACTAATAACACTGTTCTCATTTCCTCTAAGTGATTGCCCCTGTGTTGCTGACATCTCTGCCATTTACACACTCATATAAATGCATAAATACATAATTCTGTGCAGCCAGTCACCTATATAACACTCTGTGTATTCCTGATGTCCAAATACAAGTTAAAGGTAATTTGTTGTTTTGTTAAAGTAAGTGTTAAATAGCTCTATATTGTGATAGTAGGCCTAGTAAGAATTGCTGTAGAGTGTTCATGTTCAGTAGCAGTGGTCTCCCCAGTACTCTTTTAGTAAACATAAAATATCTTTTCAGGCCGGGATAGTAATTTCTAATCGGGAGAACTCATACAGGAGAAACAAGTGATGATGACACAAAGAAATTAAATTTACCATCACAATTTTCTTCATCATCATCAGGGTGTTAATTTTAACATCTCGCTCAATGTTCTGCATGTCAACATTACCAGACAGTAGTGGAAAGTAAGAACATTTACTCAAGTACTATACTTAAGTACAATTTTGAGGTATGTTTTACTTTACTGGAGTACTTCCAATTTTCAATAATTTAACTTTTATTCCACTACATCGCAGAGGCATACATTGTACCTTTACCCCAATACAAGTATATGAAAACTTTAGTTACTAGTTACTTTGTAGATTTTGATTATTATTACAAAACCACCTCAGACCTAAATACTTTGGCAATTTGAAAACAGACGATCTACAAGCTCACAACGTGTCGCTTTGCGATGTATTGTGAGCCTGTAGATCTGCAATTTTCAAACAGATTTTTATACATGTTATACATTTGAAAACGTGTAAAAGGGACATTCTGCATAATGAGTAGGCTACTTTTACTGTTGGTACTTAAAGAATATTTTGAGGCCAGTACTGGTGTACTTTTACTCAAGTCAATTTTGAATACAGGACTTTTACTAGGAGAGCATTTCGAGCATTTCTACGTTACGGTATTGATACTTTTACTTACAGTAAGTAAAACATGTGATCTTCCATCACTGGTAAACATCATTACGAGCTGAACCTTGGCATCTCATTACACTACATGTGTTGTTCAGGCTCCAATTATGCTGATGGCTTCAAACGAGATTTTATGGTGAAAGGACACAGCCATTATGGGAATATGTACATGCATACAGTATCACATCTATATATAGAAATATACCAGGAATTGGGACAAAGAAGTGGACAAAGGCGCTCAAAAGAACCTGCATGGTGATGATGAGAAGAACATAAAAAACATACAAACATTTGATTAAATCACCTGGAAATGGCCATACCAGACGTAGTTACTAGAGACAGGACCAGATTAGGTAGGTGCACATAGGTAGGTAGCAGTGGTGTAAAGTAACTAAGTACATTTACTCAAGTAGGCCTACTGTACTTAAGTACAATTTTGAGGTACTTTTATACTTTACTGGAGTATTTCCAATCTTCAATACTTCTACTTCACTACATCTCAGAGGCAAATATTGTACTTTTACTCCACTACAATTATTTAGATAGATACTTTGCAGATATAAATTATTATATTATGAAACACACATTAACCACTTTAGCCCTATTTTATGCATAGGCTATTTGAAAATAGCCGATCTACAAGCTCACAACGCGTCGCATCGCGACGCGTTGTGAGCTTGTAGATCTGCTATTTTCAAACATTTTAGTACTTTTACTTACTTACTGGTACTTTAAGTACATTTTGATGCCAATACTTATTTTACTCAAGTAACATTTTGAACACAGGCCTTTACTTGTAACGGAGTATTTCTACACTGTGGTATTGCTACTTTTACTTAAGCAAAGTAGTACTTTTTCCACCACTGGTAGGTAGGTACTGTATGTATGTATGTAGGTAGGTAGGTACTTTATTCATCCCTGAGGGGAAATGAAGGTTACAATGATGAGGATGATTACGATGACATGATGTTCAACAATGACGTTCAATGGACTATTACGTAATGTTTGACACAAAGTTTGACTTCATCGCGAGAAGGTCCAGAATGAATCCGGTTCCTTGCTCACGCAACAAAGCTCTGAGCCAGGGATGAAGCTTCTGCTCAAATAGTTCTCTCGCTCATATAACAGAAGAGGTCAAAAGAGCATTGCACAGGAGATGTGTCTCTCAACTCACCCACCCCCCTTTCTACATACAATAAGATGCAATCATAGGGCAGGGGTTTTCAAGGTCCGTGAAGGCTTTTCATGTATTCATCAATGCAGTGGTGGAAAAAGTACTCAAATATTTTACGCAAGTAAGAGTATCAATACTGCAATGTGGAAATACTCTGTCACAGGAATAAAACATTTACTTGAGTAAAAGTACAAAAGTATTAGTATCAAAAGGTACTTAAGAGTACGGAAAGTAGAAAGTACTCATTATGCAGAATGTCCCATTTCACAAGTTTTCAAATGTATGAAAATCTTTTGAAAATAGCAGATCTACAAGCTCACAATGCATCGCATCGCGAAATGTATATACTGTAGGGCTGAAGTGGGTGATGTATGTTTTGTAATAATTATCAAAATCTACAAAGTAACTAGCAACTAAAGTTTTAAAATAATTGTAGTACAATATTTCCCTGAAATGTAGTGGAGTAGAAGAAAACGTACAGAAAATTGGAAATACTTCAGTAAAGTAAAAAATACCTCAGAATTTTACAGTAGTTGGGTACAGTACAGTACTTGGGTAGTTATACTTTACACCACTGCAGTAATGTATGAAATGGAGTATGTTTTTCATTGTATTTTGTAGAAACGTTGTGGTATTTGTGTGACAAGATTACCAGTGCTTATTTGAAGAGGCTTGCGCTTCAATTCCAAAAGTAGACTTCTTTAAGCTTAACTTCTACTGAAGAGGGTCAGCTCATTGACGTGTCCACAGACTCAAGAGGCTAATGTATCAAACACAGTCCTTCGTGATGTTCTGGATGAGCTGAGTATTTTTGTTTGTTTGTTTGTTTGTTTTTTTACCCTTTGTAACTATGCATCTCTGGGAGATTGTTTTTTTTTCTACACTGACATACCTGAAGAAGAATAGGTACAACAGGTCAAGGTTGTTGGAGCCAGAAAAGAACATGAGACTCTCAGTACCTGTCCAACACTATGGCCAAGAATAGACAGACTGCGCAACTCAAGAGGAAAAAAATCAATAATAATCTTAGCCCATATCCCCACCCCAACACAAACATATTGTCTATATTATGTGTGTGTATGTTATTATTATTATTATGTATATATTTCCTATTTTCTCGTGGTTTTCCCTGTATAGGCCTATGGCCTCTTATGTGCATTTGGTTATCTGACTTATTTTTGTTTTCCTTAAAAAAATTAAAACAAATATCGATTATGTATTTTTTTTAAATAAAGAAAAATAAACAAACAAACAAACAAACAAAAAAAACATCAGAAAAGCTGTTTACTCCGTCACTGTGCAACTCAACTTAGATGACCCTCCATGATGTGGTCCTCAGAGTATTCCTCTGAATAATTAACGGTGGTAGTGAGTCATAATCCAGGTGAGTGCCGTCCTGTGCTCTGAGAACCAGATGACATTCTGAAGTTTGTTAGACACTAGAGAATATATTATAGTACTAATGAGATGCAGTAGGAGTCATAACACATACAGAAAGGAGCGGAAAGGTAGCAGAGTAGCTTATATGCATAAGAGCACCACGATAAGACATGATGTCTTGATGTTCTACACAGTGTAGCTGTTTCAATAGTTAAACATCTCGTGTCATTGGGTATATCGTTGGTGGTTGCTGTCGGGTGGAAACCTCATATGTCCAAAACAGTTTACTTTTCAGGATAAAAAAAAAGAAAAAGCTTTTCTTTTTTTTTCTCTTAAATTTAGCCAATTATTTGTTGCCCCTTTTTCTCCCCAATTTAGTACTTATGCCAATTGATTCCTCCCCACACACATTTCTGTGTTGTCACTGATGTTGTATCCTACTGACTCACCTGCCAGTGAGGAGCCCCCACCAGGAGGACGGACGTAGGGCCTTCTTCCTACTCCTCCCGCCCAACACTCCCTGCTGACAGGTGCCGCCCCAGCCCATAGGAGCACACGCAATGATCAATATCACCCTTGTGTGAAGCTGTACAAAAAAGGGGAAAAAGGTTAGAATATGGAGATAAGAGGTTTCTGCCCGACAGCAACGATATAGGCTATACAGTGTCGTGCTAAAGCAATGACCATGACGTCAGAAATATATATCTGTGTGCTTACGTAGGATGAGAGTGAATCAGTACGTACGTGTACCGCTCAGACTGATAAAAGGTCAGACGTAATGCTGTGTTCACTCTAACTGGGACAAAGTGACGGGCTACAAGTCATTTTCAATGGAAGCCAGCGACATGAAGATAATAGGCTACAAACTGATGGCCGGCGTTTTGAGGTATTTTTTACTTTACTGGAGTATTTCGAATTTTCAGTGATTTTACTTCTACTCCACTACATCTCAGAGGCAAATAATCTACTTTTACTCCACTACAATTATATGAAAAACGTAGTTACTAATTACTTTGTAGATTTTGATTATTTTTACAAAACATACATTAACCACTTCAGCCCTATATACATTTCAGCCATTTGAAAATAGCAGATCTACAAGCTCACAATGCGTCGCGACGCAATGGGAGCTTGTAGATCTGCTATTTTCAAAAGATTTGTATACATTTTATACATCTGAAAACTTGTGCAACGCATAATGAGTGCTTTCTACTTTTGGTTCTTTAAGTACATTTTGATACCAAAACTTATGTACTTTCACAAAAGTACATTTCGATTTCCAGACTTTTTTCCAGCCTACTTGTAACAGAGTATTTCTACATGGCAGAATTGCCACTTTTACTTAAGTAAAACATTTTGAGTACTTTTCCCACCACTGCTAGAAACCAACCTGCTCATCGAGAGCAATAAGGGGTTCGGTTGGCTTGAACAAAGTCAAGTGTTCGCTCCCGCACACGGACGCATGCTTGATGATGACATCAACGAGCATGTTGAGCAACACTTCAACGATGACTCAGCGACCAAGTGTGGCTGACCACCACACTTGGTCGTTTTGTAGCTTGTGGAGTCGCAGCATCATAGGTCATGTCTAAAATATATTATTACAACTACCATTATGTTCACACATGTTGTTCGTAAGGAGCACGAGTTGGTCTACTTGCTCTTATATTAAGAAATGGAGATCTTTCGGTCGGGTGGGACCACTACTGGTTGACAAGAGTTATTGCATGAAGGTCTAAATGGAATTCATCCTCTGCCGCAGATGTGTGTTCAAGCCTTATTTGACGCTTCATAGAACACAAATAGAAAAATTAAGCTCACAACTTGTCGTAATGTGATACGTTGTGAGATTGTAGATCTGCCATTTTGCTTCTTTTTTCAATTGAACTTTTTTGCCTATAGTCTAATTGACCTGCCCAAAATGGGATGCCAGTTTGAAAATGGTTTGTTTCAAACTCTCCATCATCATTCCAGTGACAGAAATCTGCAAACATCTCCTGCCTCAATGATTTCAGACCTGTTGCTCTTAGCTCTCTATGAAATTGCATCGTTTTGCCATACCTCAAATCCTGTGCCTCCTCATCTCTGAATCGGTTTCAATTTGCACACCGGGAGCCAACCGTTTTGTGGAAGATGCGGTCAGCCTTGCACTCAGTAATACACTAGAACTCACATCGCGGGTAGGTCAGGTACTTGGCCCATTCAATGGTCTGATAAAACGTGATGATGTCCCATTCAATGCATTGATAGCATCCGAATGGAGTGCACTCATAGTGATCTTGGATTCGTCCTCTGCTTTCAACACTATCAAACCCTGAAAGTCTACCTACCATAAGATGTTAGATATCGTCTCTGTCGGGTGGAAACCTCTGTCCAAAACTGTTACTTTTCAGGATTCAAATTAAAAAAAATTAGGGTCACGATTCAGATTTTTCCAGATTTTTTCAAAACAAACGTTTCTCGATTCAATTATTTTTTTTTCAATTCAAACCCGATTTCTTTTTTGATTCAAAACGATTCTCGATTAAAAAACTTTTTTTTTCAATTGAAAATCGATTATAAATCAAAAAATTAAACAAAAAATAATAATGGAAAATGTGAATCGATTCTGAATCGTTCAACATGAGAATCGCGATTCGTATTTGAAACGATTTTTTCCTGCAGCCCTACCAATCATCATCCAACGACAGCTCCATGAACATATTCAAATACGGTATGTTAATGACATAATAACTGGACTCATCACAACAATAAGGAGACACAGTACCCGGTACTGTGTCTCAGTACAGTGCGGTACTGAATACTGCACTGTGTCAGGCAGCCACCTGGTGCAAAGACAATGACCCCCTGTTCAACTTAACAACAAAAACAGGGAAATAATAAATATAGACTTACAGCATCTGAAAAAAACAATAAAACCCCAAATTCCTTGGAGCTCACATCAATAACTCCCTCAAATGGAATACGCATGCAGATCCCCTCATCAGCAAAGCACAACAACACCTGCATTTCCTCAGACAGTTCAATGAATATGGGGCTAGAATTCCACTTCTCGTCACGTACTCCACATTCAGAGTATTCTCACATCATCCATTACAGTGTGGTATGATAATGTGATTTGCTATTTGGTAAGATTGTGGAGCCTGGTGTTGGCCTAGCCGCAAGCAACTCAGATGGTATCTGCATTTAAGTTGCAATACCCACCATTGACAGCCCAGTCATGAAGCATAAAAGTGTGATTGTATAAAACAGCAATAAACTCACCAAATTTGCACGTGTACAGACAGCTTGTGTTACCCTATTTGTCTCTGTCAAGACTTTGAGCAACTTTCTGTGAATAAACTCTGCAGTCTTGGTTTCTTCTCATTTGAGTTTGGAAGCGCTCGCTGTAAATCACGGTGGTCCTGCGTACCACCTCTTTCAAAATTGCACATTATGCAGGAGGCAGCAGGACGTTGAGTTATTGAAAACGAGCGCCTCCAAACTCGAGCTCATAAAACGGTGGATTTTTATGAAACAAAGACTTGACAGAGACAAAGAGGATAACACAAGCTGTCCGCACAGGTGCAACTGTTCATTTAGTACAATCAGATAGGACTTTTCTGTTTCATGAATGGGCTGTCAATGGAGGGTATTGCAACTTAGATACAGATAGCATGGTGGTAGAGGCTACTGATAATATGGGGGAGCCTGGTGGTAGAGGCTACTGATAATATGGGGGAGCCTGGTGGTAGAGGCTATATATATATATATATATATATATATATATATATATATATATATATATATATATATATATATTTAATATATACTGTTGTGCAATAATGAAATAACAAGGGTATTGTTAATAGTCTTCCTAGGTGTTAGGTTGAATTAAGCGCTGTAATGCTTCCCAGTGTTTCCATCACGCCAAAGAGTGATGAGTGTAATCAGACCGGCGGTACAAACTAATCATGAGCAATCCTCCCAAAGGACCGACTGAAAAACACAAGCACCACTGGAGCCGTTCTGTTCATCTCACTATAAAGACCCACACACCATTTCTCCATCTCCATTGTTCTCTCTCTCTCTCTCTCTCATTTTCTGCCCCATTATATTTTCATCACAGAGCGACAAAAAAGAAAAAGAAAAGAGCCGTCTAATCAGCTGGTACAGGAAAGCCTTCCAGCTGCAGCTCATCATGCAGCCCCAAGAAGCCTTTTCCTGTTTCACTTTGCTGTCATCACAGCAGACAGTATACTTCATTATCCTGCCCTTTTTGTACATGTAATGTATTCTCATTATTATGATTATTCCTCATCATGCGGACGGAAACGGCACTGACTGGCCTCACGCCGTCTTGCCTTCAGCCAACAAACATGTTGGATTCCTTAACACCCTTCACTGTCTGTCCCTTCTCCCTGTACACTCTGCCCACAGCAGTGAGAGGTTGTTGTAATCAGTCCTGTCTGTCGGTCTGTCTGTGTGTGTTTTTACGTATGGTAAAGCAACAATAATGTCACTGTGGATCTATAAGGTAATTTGAAACAAGGTTAACAGTACATCAGATACAGCATCATGTTAATGGCTGAACCCTCTGTATTAATTGCATGTCTATTGTTTCTAGAATATGGGAGGATTGATCTTATTTAATTGTGAAATGTAAAATGTCTTGTTTTTAAGGAAAAGTGCCTGGAGCTTTTTTTTTTATTACTGTACTTGTGAATGTACTGAGTGAGAATATTATATGAACATTGTATCTTCACAGGTCTTGTTTAAATAAAGGTACTTTAAAAGTCTCTTTGTCTCTTGTGATTAAATTCTAAACCAATTCTAATTGGTTAACGGGAATTCTAATCCCCTCCCCCTTGTAATCACCTACACTGGAGCTATAGTCAGACTAATGCGCCACACAGCTTCAGTCTGATAATCAGGCTAGGGTTAATCATCAGAAGCTGTTTTTAAAACTTAGAGAAAGGGGTCTGACAGCATTATACAAATCTTGGCATGCTGGTATACTAATCAGAGTATGCAGCCCTATTTAATTTGTACATGAATGAGCTTTCTGTTCAGCAAAGTAACTGTAAGAAGGGGTGGCATGATTAGAAACTCTTGTATGCAGACGATCTGGCTATAGTTTCTCCTAGCAGTGCTGGGTTTCAACATCTGCCACATGTATGTTCTGATCATGGAGTAGCATTTGATGTGGAAAATAATGCCAAAAAGAGTTTTGCAATGATTTGCTGGACGAGAGGGGATAAGGATCTCTCCTTTACATCTTTTTATCTGTGCAGGTCAAGTGTTATCTGTATGTAGCAAAGCTACGTATCTGGGGCATTTTATAACCGACCAACTGACTGATGATGATCTGTATGCTGAGGATCCAGACCACAGCTTAAATATTGTTGCTGTAGATCTGCTACTTTTGAATTTGAATCCTGAAAAGTAACAGTTTTGGACATAATGAGGTTTCCACACGACAGAGACGATATCTTCTAGGATTGAAAGTGTTTTTTTTTCTGCAAACGGCATAGGCCATTTTTGTCATTGGGGGATTAATCACACGTTAAGAATGTGAGAACATCTGCAACACCCTGTGGTGGACGAGTGGAAGAAGAGACCATTAAAGTTCTCACTGCGTGGAAAAAAAGCATAAACAGATCCAGGAACGCATCTGTGTCACTTAAAATCTCTTTGGCTGTTCAAAAATAGCAGATGTACAAGCTTGTAGATCCGCTATTTTTGAAAAAAAAAGGGACGGTTGAAAATGGGTACAAATCTTTCAATATATATATTTTTAAAGCAAACATTTGTAACTGAAATCTTTGCTTCTGGAGGTCCCTGGAAAATGTTTGCTGTAAAAAAATATATGTTCACGATTTTCCAAAAATAGCAGATCTACAAGTTCGTAATGCGGCACTCTGTGCTCTGCTACGAGCTTGAATATCTGCTATTTTTGAATAGCTAAAGTATGAAATAATGGTTATATAGCAAATATCTAAAATGACACAGATTGAATGGGTTTTAATGAAAGAAAAATCAACTCTCGACTCCCAAAACCAGCATGATTTTAATTACTGCCTCTTCCTCTCAGGAAGACAAGCGTGCTGCAGACTGTAATAATGAACAGGAAGGATTTTTTGGCGCTTTCGGTTCAGCCAGCCGGATTGTAGTCCTTTGTCCTTTATTTTTTTGTTTGTCCCCTGGTCGGTGGTGACAGGATAGCCCTGGAGATGTTGTTAATCATCACTGCAAATCCACACTGACATTCTATGAAAGTACAGCTCAAAAGGCTTCACACGCGCGCACACACACCTTTTTGGGGGGGCTTTTATGCCTTTATTTGACAGGACAGTAGGCTGACAGGAAATGGGGAGAGAGATTGGGAGTGACATGCAGCAAAAGGCCATCGGGGTCGGGAGTCGAACCCAAGACACGCCGTCAGGCTGCACTGAGCCTATAGGTGCCTGGACCGCTACGCCGGCGGTCCAGGCCCACACACACACCTTTCTTCATGGCGTTTGATATGGCTGGTAATTGAATGCTGTATAGATGACAGTTTGATGAAGACAAACCACACATCCATGTACGTATGATGCTTCTCATGTTGATGACTTATTGGCTGTTGATAATGGATGATATGTGTAACACACACAACTCTGGTGGTCTGGGATCCATTACTGGATTACTGGTTCATTACCGTCTCCTCCTGCTTATAGCTTTCCATCAGCAAACAGCAAAGGAAACACTGAAATATTTAACATAAAGCACTGAGTCTCAACCTATTTCAAGGACCCCCCCCCACACACACAGTTTGTTTCTGCTATCCATGGTGCTGAAATATTTGTTTGCTGCTATCCATGGTGCTGAATTGTTTGTTTGCTGCTATCCATGGTGCTGAATTGTTTGTTTGCTGCTATCCATGGTGCTGAATTGTTTGTTTGCTGCTATCCATGGTGCTGAAATATTTGTTTGCTGCTATCCATGGTGCTGAATAGTTTGTTTGCTGCTATCCATAGTGCTGAATAGTTTGTTTGCTGCTATCCATGGTGCTGAATTGTTTGTTTGCTGCTATCCATGGTGCTGAATTGTTTGTTTGCTGCTATCCATGGTGCTGAATTGTTTGTTTGCTGCTATCCATGGTGCTGAATTGTTTGTTTGCTGCTATCCATGGTGCTGAATAGTTTGTTTGCTACTATCCATGGTGCTGAAATATTTGTTTGCTGCCATTCATGGTGCTGAATTGTTTGTACACGTACAATCGTTTATTTTGACTTTCTTCTGCCTTTATTCCTCAAATCAAGTTGCTTTGTTGCTACTTTTCAGGATTCTTTTCAGGATTCAAACTCAAAAACAGCCAAAGTAGCATATAGACAAGCTTGAAAAGCGGCACAAAGTGGATCTGCTACCTTTGATACTTTTGTGTGACGCTGTAGTACGATCAAGTAGGGCATTAATGTACGCAAAAATAACACGAAAAGTTCAAATATGGAGATAAGAGGTTTATGCCCAACAACAGATGCATTATAGGCCACGTACCCCCATTTGATACAATGTTTTTAGTTTCTTTTTTTGCTCACTCCCAGAGTTACAGACCCGTAAGGGTCCATTTGGGTCCCTGGTGGTCCCCTGACCCCATGTTGAGAAACAGTGACTTAAAGTGTACACCAGTAGCTAAGGTGTAAGCTTTCCCCATTTAAACCGAGAAAGCATCTGTGTCATTGTATTTATATATATTTATTCATACATACGTTTTTCAGAAAATCTTGCTCTCTGTGAGTGAGTGAGAGAGAGAGAAGCCTACATTTGAGCTTGTCAAAAAAAAGACAACAAAGTTACACAAGTCTCAAGCAGCACTTGTGGCTACAAGAGCTGCTTGAGAAATTCACAGTCAGTTTTGATTTAGCTCCAAAGAGTGTACAAATGTAACCAAAGGGACTCCGAGTTTATTCAACTATAAGCACTTTAATGTGTTGTTAAACGACAATTTTAAGGAGCTCTGGATAAAGACCAGATTGTAAATGTTAATGCAATTTTCTGACTTTCTATGGAACGGAAATTCAAGTTTACTCTAATGGAATTTAGAAGAAACATTGCATTTCAAATAAAGCACTTGATTTTAGGAATAAAGGCAGAGGGAAGTTAGTTGTGTTGTTAGACGACAATTTTAAGTAGCTCTGGATAAAGACCAGATTGTAAATGTTAATGCAATTTTTTGACTTTCTATTAAACCGAAATTCAAGTTTACTCTAATGGAAGTTTGCATTTCAAATAACAAAGCAACTTGATTTTAGGAATGAAGACAGAAGAAAGTCAAAATAAACAATTGTATAGCACCATGAATAGCAACAAACAAACTATTCAGCACCATGAATAGCAACAAACAAACTATTCAGCACCATGAATAGCAACAAACAAACTATTCAGCACCATGGATAGCGGCAAAGAAACACTTACGCACCATGGATACCAACAAACAAACAAACAAACACTTAAACACCATGGATAGCAGCAAACAAACGCTCCAGCACCATGGATAACACAGCCGTGGTTTCACCCACATTTCCCACAGCAGGCTTATTGTTCTGCGCTGCCTGTTCCCAAAACAGAAGCTTTTCAGCACTTCATCCGCCAAGTCTTTGTGAATGTGCATGAACATTACGTGTGTTGTCCATTGCGTGCGTCGCGCACATGGACAACGATGATGATGCCAGTCTGTTCAAATCTACGCATGTTGCAGCTATAGGCCATGAGAGTGTGTCTTAAATATTTAACGATAGCTGCTGGCTGGCGGTAATTGCATCACCTCTGTGGAGCAGTGTAAGGTAATTTGGTTGGGGTTGGCGGTCCACTAATGGAGAGAGAGCCCCAGCCACAGGCCACACATGCGAGAACATTAACTACATTAACACACTGTCAAACTGGGAACCCATCGTCAAATAAAAAGTCAAAACAGCACCCTCTGCTGTTTTTCACTTATTCATTTGACTCTGGGCGGAGCTGTACGGAGGACCCATGCTCAGGGAAACCGAGAGTTTTGGTCTGCCTTCAGCCTTCCACTTCCGGTGGCGCGACTATGTTTTCATTCCCACTAACAATATTTCTCCACGGAACACTAACACCATTTCTCCCAAAGAACATGGATCGTTTTGGTTATAAGCCCACTTGTTTCTATGATGAAAGAGCAAGTTAAAATGTTAGTAACTTTCCGTGGTTTTGTCGGCTCCGAGGACGCTATTGTTGAGTTTCGGTTTGTTTCCAGTGGGGAACGAGCCGCACACATGTAAATCCCGCCCACTACATTTGATTGGGTAAAGCGCGGCCTGCTTCCTGATCTGATGGCACGCCCACTCACGCTAATGCCGAACGAGCTAACGCTGGTTGCTTGTTTCTCTCCCAGAACCTGGCAACTCGGTGTTGCCAGGGAGAGAAATAAGCAAACAGCGTTAGCTCGTTCGGCATTAGCGTTAGCCTCTCAGGAACTTTCAGTGCATGTTTGAGTATCATGAGACTCTACAATGAGTAGTAGTAGAGAAAAAAATAACTTTGCATCGGTTATAATAGACAAATTTCACTTAGGCACGCGCTCCCATTATGCCAACGGAGGGGGTCGAAAATATTACGACACGGGACTCTCTGAAATAACTCAACGTCCCTTTCAAGGATGGTGAGTGATAAGCGACACATCAAAGATAACACTTAAAATGTCCGGATCTCTCCTTTAAATCCCTGTCCATTTATTTCAATAGGCTGCTCACTAGTGGCACTTGAAGCAAATCACACCAGGTGTTGCAACTACTGCAAATTGAGGCTCAAATGGCTGCTGCTGCTTGAGAGAGTGTCTCTGTGTGTTCGTTCACACCTTGTGTGCGTTTGTTTATAACTGGAGGGCGTTTGTGCATGCAGTTCGTTTTTAAGTGTGCTGGGGTTTTAATGATTTGCTAATTAGTTGCTGGTGTTTGTGATACATACAGACAGACATACAAACACACAGCTTGGCATAGAAGCGGCTGAGCACATCTCTCTATATGTATTATTTTACCAAATAGGTTCCCAGACTGGGCTTATTCTGAAGAACGTCTGCATTGGTTTTATAGATTAAACCTCGAGAAATGGGTCAAAAATGCAAATGATTGGCTTGCATAACCTAATGCACAAGGCCTACTGTAACTTATTATGTGAACCTTTATTGAACAACTATATTAGTCTGATTTCCCTCTAAAAAGATGCTGCTGCAAATGTGATTCTCTGGGTGAAGATAATTAGGCTACATCATCCTGACATCCTTCAGACATTTCAACAGGTAGCCTATTTGCTCTGGGCTGAATAGGACTTCAGCGCTGCATGCATCCTACATATGGCATTGTTCACCACAGCGCGCTTTGCCAAAGGGTACTCATTTTAGAGTGTCCATCACAGCATTATATATGAGCGAGAGAGAGAGAGAGGGAGAAGAGAGAGAAAGAAGAGAGAAAAGAGAGAGAGAGAGAGAGAGAGAGAGAGAGAGAGAGAGAGAGAGAGAGAGAGAGAGAGAGAGAGAGAGAGAGAGAGAGAGAGGGGGGGAGAGGGGGAGAGGGGGAGAGAGAGAGAGGGGGGAGAGGGGGAGGGAGAGAGAGAGAGAGAGAGAGAGAGAGAGAGAGAGAGAGAGAGAGAGAGAGAGAGAGAGAGACACACACACACACACACACACACACACAGAGAGAGGAAGAGAGAGACAGAGAGAGATGCTCTCCAATCCGTCAGTGGAACTTCATTATTTTACCGTTCAGTTTTCCTGCGCTGCTCAGTGTTTTGCTTCAGGGGTTTGAAAACATTATAGGAGGTTTCTTTTTGCGAGGGGTAAAATCCCATTGAAAAGCAGACATGGAGTTCCCCACTCTTTCTGTTGCAGATTTTTCCGACAAGTACTCCGATTCAGTGATTACTCCTTTCAACATTACGTTCTCCGACGATTCTGTGGCTCCAAACAACACAGTTTCCAGAAGGGACACGACCAGTGTGGTGATCGCAGTGTGTATAACGGCTCTGTACTCCCTCATCTGTGTGGTCGGTCTGCTGGGCAACGTGCTGGTGATGTATGGAGTGGTCAGGTAAGAACTACCTTATTTACCTGCTGGGCTTTTAAACTATCCTACAAAGCTTAACCAGAAAAGGTATTAGGCCACAGTTGAAACAGATTCCACTGACTTTTTTTTTTTTTTACAAGTTATTAAAAAAAAAAAATGTAAATAAGATGCATGTGTGTTACTGTAGCTTTGTGAATGTTAGTGTCCCCCAGGTCCCTATTAGTGTGATTGACAGCAGGCACCACACTCACTCTTTAAGTACACCCACTCATTAGCCCTCACACTACAGCATGCGGGGCGCGCGCACACACCCACACACACGTTTGTATTACTATACTTGTGAGGACATCAACATTTTAGGACCGTGGTTTTCTATGAGTGCCATTTTCACAGTCGTTTTGCCATTTGCAACCCTTAAAGGAAGAGTTCACCCAAGAAATGATTTCTGTTGTATCGTTTATCTACTCTTTGATGTTTTTGACCCAAGGAGAATTTTTGTTTGTAAAACATTTCTTATATGGTAAATCCACAATCAGAAAAAAAAATTATGGAATCAATCAGAGACAGAAAGTTGCGAGAGAAAAACGATGTAAAAAAATCTGTACATTAAAAAAAAAAAACTCCGGTTGTAACTTGTACTTCAAAGCCTATTCTAACAAAATCCGTTGAGACCAGTAAAATATCACCATAGACTAAGAAAACCACATTTAAAACACTTCCGGTCAAAACAAACACATGCACGAAAAGGGAGCGAGCTTGTCCAAGCGTGTGGGTTTCAGCCGGCTCGTCCGTCGGATTTATGTCCAAACGATACTACAGAGGTCATTTCTTGGGGGAACTCTTCCTTTAATGCTGAAGCTGAAAATAGTGCTGCAAAAGTTGTGAGCTTGTAGATCTGCTATTTTCAGTGCAAGACACGAATGCGTAAGTAAGTAAATCAGGCATAACTCTAACCCAACCCTTTAAACCTGGCTTGTCAAACTCATTTTGGGGTCTGGGCCGCATTGGTCAAAAAGTGACTTGAGGTGGGCAGACTGGGCACGCAGACACAGAGACACGCATGCGCACTCATGCACATTCAGTTATACATCATTGTTTTTCAGTCTGTTGTCTCAGTCACTGCTATAACTACAGTATATCACTTTAAAAAAATGTTATTATGAAGATTATATATAAATTAATTATGAATTAATTAATTGCACGTCCCACTGGAAGGAGACCCCGGGGCAGACCAAGAATCAGATGGGGGGATTACATCTCCACACTGGCCTGGGAACGCCTCGGGATCTATTGCCCCCGCGACCCGGCTCCGGATAAGCGGTTGAAGATGGATGGATGGATTATAAAAAAATGATAAATATTTTCAGTAAATAGCTACAGTACACAACATTATTTTTTTAGGCCTACTTTCAGCAATGTAACTCAGACAATGAACTCAGTTCAGTCTTTTTTATTGAACAATAAAGAAAATTCAGAAAATGTCAATGAATCAAAATAATGACACTCAATGCTTTTTTTGCGGTTTTAGAATAGAAAAAAATAACCCAACAGCAAAATCTCAGGTCAAAACAATTATTATTATTTTTTTTTACAAAAAAAGGATGTACCTGACATCTCTTTGCTTTAACTAACCTGTCAACATCAGGGACCAGGTTCTGAGCAGTAGTAACTTTCATAATGTCATTCCATGTGTCAACTGTGAGCACAGTTTGGATTTGTTGATGTTCATTACTAGGGATGGAGCTTGTTATTTTTTATTGATAATGAGCACCTTATCGATCCTGCTTATTGAGCCGAGCTTTTATCGAGCCCACTATTGATCTTTTTCTATTAATTTGTGGAAAAACGTGAGAGGACAAATTCTGAACAGCAATAAAACAACAATTTCGCTTGCGCGCACACACACACACACACACAGAGTTGGGGGTGCCATGTCTTTAATATTGAATATTGAACCAAAATCTTCCGCCAATGGTCTTATTGCCTGTGAACTAATGTGCTCCTCGGCGCCAGGTCAAGTAGGTTATTGTGGCCTCCTGGTGGCACCTTAACAGGCCAATGTGAAAAGGGTGCCAGTTCATGATTTGAGGCATTTTGTTCCAAAAATGTCTGTTGCAAAAATCTAATCTGAAGGAGTAATATATAAAAAAAGGTTTTACAAAAGTTGGCCTCCTGGTGGCGCTATAACGGTGTGAAGGGTGGCATGTCTTCCTCAGTCTAGTGGGAATGTGCGTGCAAAGTTTCACGGACGCTGCGTTTATGATTTGAGGCATTCTGTTCAAAACAAGCCACTTCTGCAAACTGCCAATCTTAGCCAGTCAGGATGGATTATGAAAAATTGGACGGACCAGTTTGGTTTAATGACTGTAGAGATACTGTGTACCGATTTGCGTGATTTTAGGACAAAATCTGTAGGAGTAATATCAAAAGTGTTTTGCAAAAATCTGCCTCCTGGTGGCGCTATAACAGGCCCATGTGAAAGATTTGGGGCAGAGGTTCTGCTCTGGCATCCAGGGAGTGTGTGTGCACACTGCACAGTTACACATCAATTGGGCCAATGGTGCCGGAGATTAGCTGGACGCGCGCACGCACACACGCACACACACACACACAATTATATAATATAATAATGTATAAGATTCAACCATAACCTGTTTAGAGACATTTTAAATGGCATGGGCTGATAAAAGGTCAAATTAGATGATTTTCCATTGGCAACTTAAGAGTTTTTGTTTCATCGCTTTATAAAACAATTAAATAATCACACAAATAGAGCAAATCACAAAACAACCCCCTGGTATAACCCATTAAAACCGGGAAAGCATGTGTTTAGATTTTAGCTATATTGACATACGTTTTTCAGAAAACATTTTAAATAATCTTCCCTGGGTCCCTGGCACAAAACATTTTCAGATGGGGGGTCCGCGCATAGGCGGAGTTTCACATTAGCCCTGGGGGGGCACAGGCTCGCATGCGCGTGTGCGCGAAATTTTCGGGTTTTCCGCGGGTTTGATACTCTTTTTTGGGGGGGTTTGTGACTTTAATTCGGTTACTTTGGTTAATTCAGTACAAGCGTGAATTTTCGGGTTTTCCGTGGGTTTGTTACTCTTTTTTTGGGGGGGTTATGACTTTAATTCGGTTACTTTGGTTAATTAATTCAGTACAAAACATTTACTCCATAAAGTGTACAGTAGATCCGACTCCCAACTACTGCGCAACAGATATAGAATTCAGATTTATGTCTCACAATTATTATTTTTTTATAAAAAAAAAAAAAGAATTATATATATATATATATTTTTGTATTAAAAAAAAAAAAAAAAAAAACGTCCCCGGCCACCAGGTGGGGCAATGCCCCCCTGCCCCCCCCCATTAAATCCGTCCGCGGCCCAAATTTTTTTTGGGGGGTTATTTTTTTCGTCTTGAAAAAGTTTGAGAACTACTGATTTAGAAGGCATTTGTAGAATCGGCCTCAGGTCTTAAAGTTGTACAATGCAAATTCACAACTAACGATTTTTAGCAACCTCTGCTGGTCACTACCGTAACTGCATACAATTTCCATAGTCCTCGATTACCCAGAATTCCATTCGTTTTCACCGGAAGCCGGAAGCGTTTCAAAAAGCGATCTTTTAATTGTTTTATACTATCTACGGATCGTTTCTCTTAGCCAGTGGAGCATTAGTTACCATGAGCTGTGCTTTCTTTTTCTGTTCTTTTTCGATCTTCTAATCCTACATTCTCTTAAAATCAGCGTGAGGTTCCTTTTTGTTATTAGCGCGATAGTTCCTGGCCAAACAGGAAACCGTTGCGGTAGTTCCTGGCCAAACAGGAAACCAGTGCATTTCCACCTCCGTTTTCCGGCCAGATGACGTCATTTCCCCGGGAAAGTCCCCCCAGTCCACGTTCAATAGAAAATATATAAATAAAAGGCTTCCGGGGGTGAAATTCATGGAGTGGGTGTTGTGAAACTTTTGCCACTCACAAAAGATGTACAATTTAACTTTAGTTTTGTTGAAAACGTTACCTAGTATGCCTTTAAAGTAATACTAGGTAACGTTTTCAACAAAACTAAAGTTAAATTCTCATGGTAACTAATGCTCCACTGGCTAAGAGAAACGATCCGCAGATAGTATAAAACAATTAAAAGAACGCTTTTTGAAACGCTTCCGGCTTCCGGTGAAAACAAATGGAATTCTGGGTAATCGAGGACTACGGAAATTGTATGCAGTGACGGTAGTGACCAGCAGAGGTTGCTAAAAATCGTTATTTGTGAATCTGCATTATACAACTTTAAAGGTAGGGTAAGTGATTTTCTTTGGTTAAAATAAGTGTTAAATAGCTCTATATTCTGATAGTACTCATTGCTATAGAGTGTTTGTTCAGTAAAAAGAGTCTCCTTGTCTCTCCAGCTCTTTATAAAACAGAAAATGCTTTTTTGTTTCAGTTTCATTTCCAATTTTATCCAATCAGGATAGAGATTAAACAAGTGAAATTTGAAGTGATGATACTAAGAAATGAGCAGGCAAAATTGGAACTGGAACACTATAAAAATGAAGCTTAAAAATGGGTACTTTCTCCTGATTGGCTGAGATTTTGACACCTACCGAAAAATGTATTTTCTGTTTATTAAAGAGCTGGAGAGACTGAACAAACACTCTATAGCAATGATTACTATCAGAATATAGTGCTTTAACCTTTTAACAAAACACTTTTTGTTTTAACCAAAAAATATCACTTACCCTACCTTTAATGGTATTACTACACAGCAAGTAACAGTATGTTTCTACAGTACTTTAACACACAGTAGGTTAAGTTTTTATGCTGTCATCTGGTGTCTTCCAAAGCACAGCGTTTTGCTTGATGGTTTCAGTCGTATAATCGTTTAAGCGACGCCCACCGCTGTCACATTAACAGATGACGTGGATCTTACAGATGAGACAGCTTGCCAAATTCTCTGTTGCCACTTGAGTGGAGCGCATCATTGGACCAACAAAGGATTATGTAAAACCACCACTTTTCTCATGTTTAGAGCAGGGGTGAATTAACGCACTTGCCTACCGCCTGGTAGGGGCCCAAGAGCTCAGGGGCCCCTAACCCAGAGGCTTTATCCCATTGTGCTGCCGTTCTGTGAAGCCTATAACAATGGTTCTCAAAGTGGGGTCCGGGGACCCCCAGGGGTCCTTGGGGTGGTTCCAGGGGGTCCCCAGCATAATTAGTTAATAGCATCACAACTTAACCATATCTATACACAATTGTCTTAATTCCACGGCCTGTTTATCCGCACGCTTACTGTGATTGGCTAGGCCTGATCACGTGGTGACTGTGATTGGCTAGGCCTGATCACGTGGCGGAAGTGTAAGCTCATCATGTGGCGGAAGTGTAATGTAGCCTCTGTTAGCATGTTAGCGGTAATAATCGCTAACCGTTAACATGGGCTTTCCCATAGACGATTCTAAAAGTAAGCTAATAACCGCTAACACGCTAGCGCAAACATAGCTTAGCTGGGACTAGCCTGGGACTGCGTCACGTGGCTGCTAGTCTCGCGTGGCCAGACTGTTGCCTCCCACAATTTTCAAATGTTTCCGGTCATACAGTCTGGGACTCGGAAGCTCTGATCATGATTAGAATATAAACCGGATATGAAGCCTCCTCCCCACTTCCGTTTTGTCTTTACAGTCGCACAAATTTATCCTAATATAAATACAAATCATCTAAGTATATAAAGCTTGCTGCTTAGCAGAAATGGAAATAAAATAATAAAATGTAAAGATATTTTAGAATATATTTTCGTGAACGGAAGTGCCAGCTTCCTCTCTCGGATTTCGGGAGTTGTAGTTCCAGACTCTATATAGCATTCAGAGATTGTGGAATAGTTGTCTGGCTACGTGAGACTACGTGCCTGCAGACACACACTGTCATTATTAGCACACATAGTTTCATGCTGTTGTTATTAGCACACATAGCTTAGCTGTTTAATTTAAAATGTTTGGAACCTTTTTAATCATTTTGCATTTGTTTACATTTATGAAAATGTTTGAGAACCACTGGTCTATGCGTGTACACTGTAGATTCTCTTACAGTTGAAAATAATGTGGTGTTGATGTCAGTGTACAAGCTGGGGGGGACATGTAAAAGTCTGTGCCCAGGGGCCCATATAGTCTCATTATCCCCTTATGGTTTGGGAGGTGCAAATTAACGGAGACTTTGAGTGGTTGAGAGAAGGTAAGAGCTCAGATCCCGAGCCTGTAGGTGTTTGTCTGATTGTTGCTGTGCATCATAATCATGTCTAATTAACTTGTGCTTCAGGGATAAAACCAGGCATTAGGCCAACCAACGCAGCTCAGGCCACCGACAACTCGCTAATGCACTGAATTCCCTCAGACCATTATGCATCCAATTGTTGCTGTCAGGGCAGAAACCTCTCATCTCCATATTCTCCACGTTTTGTGTTTTTCCGTAAAATAACGGTCTACAGAGTCACATGAAAGCATCAAAAGTAGCAGATCTGCATCTGCTACTTTTGCCATTTTTGAATTTGAATCCTATGAAAGTAACAATTTTGGACATATGAGGTTTCCACCCGACAAATGCAATAATCTCTTTTACCAATTCACAGTAGCCTATCATTATTTCTAGAGCAATGCAATAGAGCAATAGATCTTTCAGCAGATCGATGTAAAGGAACAGAGGAAATGGACAGTGGTGGACAGTAACAAATTTACTTGAGTAAAGTACTTAAGTATACAAAAATACAAATACTCAAGATCAGTACAGATTTAAAACAAATAATTATGTATATAGAAGACATATTGTACCTTTGACTTACATTTCTATGAAGCGAAACGTGTTGTGAGTTTGTAGATCTGCTATTTTGTGTAAAAAAATATATATTCCCTGGAAAATCTTAGATTTTTAGGGGGAAATGCCCTAAAGTCAATACAGAAATGCATGATATTAAAAAGACAATATACTTTGCATTTTGTATATTTTTTTAAAGCAAGCACTCCAGTACTTTTTGACAGTCAGTAAGAATTTGACAGGTCACTTGTAGTTATATATTCCTTGTCAATATTTGATAAGGAATATCTATACTTTTACTCAAGTACTGGTGTTGAGTACTTTGCCCACCACTGATGACATAATGCATCCAATGATCTCTTTTACCAATTCACTGCATCATTATTTCTAGTCTAGAGAGCCCAAACAGCAGATCGATGGGTAGGAAACGAACAGAGGAAATGGACAGGGTTCAGTGATGAATGCCTGCTTAGATTACAATGGCTGTCCTGAGTTCAGACACGCGATGCTTGCTTTGTCATGGAGACTTCAGCAGACACAGCACATCAATAACAACACAATTATTAATAATAATAAATAATACATAATAAACAATAAACAATAAATAATTAATGATAAGGGTAATAATAATAATAATGATAATGATAAGGGTAATGATAATAATAATAATTATTATTATTACACCACAGCATTTCTGGATTTAAACTGGAGTAAAGTGGCCGGACATCCTGCCCTTTTTTAACCTTTATTTGATTCTGAGAACGAGTGCATTCTTTCAGCAGAACCCTGCACAGTCAGACAGACAACACACACACACCATTTCAGCTCACAGTCAGACAGACAACACACACACACACACACCATTTCAGCTCACAGTCAGACAGACAACACACACACACACACACCATTTCAGCTCACAGTCAGACAGACAACACACACACACACACACCATTTCAGCTCACAGTCAGACAGACAACACACACACACACACACACACCATTTCAGCTCACAGTCAGACAGACAACACACACACACACACACCATTTCAGCTCACAGTCAGACAGACAACACACACACACACACACCATTTCAGCTCACAGTCAGACAGACAACACACACACACACACACACACCATTTCAGCTCACAGTCAGACAGACAGAACAGCATGAACAATTTTAACAGCATCTCAAAAGCTCAGCGAGATTGTCAGTAAAATCCAGCCATCATACATTATTGATCCCGTTCCTGTCACTCTTTTTAGGAATGTTTTTGACAGCATCTCTTCCACCGCCCTGCAGGTCATTAATACATCCATAATAACAACAGGAGTCTGTGCAGACTGCAGAGGCACTCAAAACAGCCATCATGAAAACATTACTGAAAAAATTCCAACCTAGATAGCAATAACTTCTCGATAAAGCAGTCTTTCTCCAACTAAACCAGTTTATCACAGAAAACAACATCTTGGAGCCTCTTCAATCAGGTGTCAGGGCCAATCACAACATGGAGACAGCCCTGACAAAAATAATCAATGACCTCAGAATTAATATGGATACTGCTAAGGTGTCTGTGCTAGTCCTCTTGGACTTAAGTGCTGCATTCGACACAAAAGACATTTTTACCACAACATTTTTCTCCATCGGCTTGAACTAGTGTTGATTTCGTCGACTAAAACTATGACGAAAAATGTTCGTCGACAACCTTTTTTCACTGAAAAACTAAATAAAACACAAAATAAAAACTAAGCTATGATGATTAAAACTGAGTCTAAATATGTTGACAATTTCATCAACAAATAAAAACTAGACAAAGATTTTAGTGAGGGGAGTGGAGAAGAAATCCAGTGGAATTAAGATTTCATTTTATGTTTGGATGCGCTCGGGTATTGCGCTCTGAAAATAGCAGATCTACAAGCTCACAACGTGTCACGCTGCGACGTGTTGTGAGCTTGTAGATCGGCTATTTTCAGCACGCAACCAAGTGTAAAATCAGCCATTACGACGCCATCAAGGCACCGCCAAAATACATTTTAGTCGATTAAATCAACTGTAGATTTAGTTATTTAGATATTTAGTCGACTAAAATTAGACCAAAACTAAAATATTTCAGATGACTAAAATATGACTAAAACTAAATTGAATTTTATTCAAAAGACTGACTGAAACTAAAATGAACACTGGCTTTAACACACAGTTGGTCTATGTGCGAACGTCCTAAATTGGCCTGGGGGAAAGTGTATCTGGCAAACATACTATCCCCTTTGGTGTCGCTAAAGGAAGTAACCTTGCACCCCTACTTTTCTCTACATGCTCCCTCATGGAGACATCATTCAGAAACACATGTTAGTTCTCATTCAAACGCAGACGACACGCTATTATACATATCCCTAGAACCATACAAAACAGATGCAGTAACCCCCGTCACCTCCTGCTTCACTGACATAAATGACTGGATGAACGCAAACATACTAAAACTAAATGAAAATAAAATGCAGGTGCTACTGGTAGGTCAAGACCTAAAAGGGATGAACTGTTGAACTCCCTAGGACATCTAGCTGCCTGGGTTAAACCACATGTAACCAGCCTCGGAAGTCATACTGGACTCAGATCTCAATTTTATATCTCACATCAATAAAGTATCCAAAATTGTTTTCATCTCAGAAATATAGCAAAGGTACAATGTTTTCCGTCAAAACCAGATTCAGAAAACATTATCCATGCCTTCATCACCAGCCGCTTAGATTACTGTAACGCTCCACTCACAGGACTACCAAAACAAGCCATACAGACTACAACTTATACAAAACTCTGCTGCTAGGCTATTAACCAAAACAAACAAAAAAGAGAACACATCACACCATTGCACACTCTCCATTGGCTCCCAGTCTAATATGGTCTACAAAGCACTCAACAGCCTAGGCCCTGCATACAGTAACATGACAGACTTTGTATTGCCATTCACTCCATCCAGGGCACCTGGCATCCTCCACAGCAGGTCTACTTGACACAAATCAGCGCCCACAAAAGAAAATAGGAGAGGCAGCTTTTTCGTTCTATGCACCAAAACTGTGGAACATACTTCCTGGGAAGGTTTAGAGAGGCTTACTCCACCGAAAATAATGTTTAAAGTACATAAGCTAAAGACACACACCTCTTTATGTTAGCCTTAATTCTCTTAGCTCTTTTTAGGTTAGTCCTCTTGTAGCACCTTATATGGTTCCTCAGGACTTTATTAATAATGTTTCCTGTCTATGATTTTAAGAAAGTTGAATGTTATTTCCTGTATTCCTTATTGTTTTAACCCCATGCCTTACTTTAATTGTTGTTTTAATTTTACTACTGTGTGTTGACTATTCTAATCCTATCCTATGGCCATGATTCTATGCATATGCTATTTTTTTGCCTGGTGTTTGCTATGTTAAGTATTTTGGGGGGGGTCACAGCCTGAAAAGTTTGGGAACCCTTGCTTTAGACCAACGCTGGTTACTCCCTCCACCCCATCCCCCCCGAATTCTAGGTACACCAAGATGAAGACGGCCACCAACATCTACATCTTCAACCTGGCGCTGGCCGACGCGCTGGCCACCAGCACGCTGCCCTTCCAGAGCGCCAAGTACCTGATGGCCACCTGGCCCTTCGGCGCGCTGCTGTGCAAGGTGGTCATCGCCATCGACTACTACAACATGTTCACCAGCATCTTCACGCTCACCATGATGAGCGTGGACCGCTACGTGGCCGTCTGTCACCCCGTTAGGTACAGTATAGGGTCCTGTGACTGTCACTGTTATTACATATTGTTGCTGTCGGCAGACAACCTCTTATCTCCATAATAACTGTGTTTTTTTCGTAAATTAAAAGGAGTAGTTCAACCAAAAAATATATATACTTATTGTTTATCAATTACACACCCCATGAAGCTTGAATATTTGTGGGTTTTTTTTGTCGCAATCCTGAGCCAATAATTCGATGACCGGGTGGCTGTTCAGTAGGGGACTCAATTGAGTCTCCTACCAACCGGAGACTCCGCTAGTCATCAAATTATTGGCTCAAGAATGCGACTAAAACAAAGAAATCTCCATGAATTCAAGGCTTCATGGGGTGTGTAATTGATAGAAAATAATATTTTTTTTGGGTGAACTACTCCTTTAAAAAGGGATAGTTAACCCCTAAAATGATTTTTTTTAAAAAATCAATTAGTCACCCCATAGACTTGAATTCATCGATATTTTTGTGTTTTTTGTCGCATTCCTAAGCCAATAATTTGATGATCGGCAGCGGTTCCGGTAGGAGACACAAAGAGTCTCCTTTGTATTTCCTACCGGAACCGCTGCCTACCGGTCCGCTGGTCATCAAATTATTGGCTTAGGAAAGTGACAAAAACTAAAAAAATATCCATGAATTCTCCAAAAAATATTTTTGGGTGAACTACTCCTTTAATGCCCTACTTAATCAAACTACAGCGTCACACAAAAGCATCAAAAGTAGCAGATCCGCAAGTGGATCTGTTACTTTTGCTATTTTTAAATTTGAATCCCGAAAAGTAGCAGTTTTGGACATAATATATGGTTAACACCCGACAAATGAGATGATCGCAATTCATTTTTGCATAGTCATTTTTGCATTCGTCTCCATTCATTTGGTATAAATTGAAAACTTGTCATACTTTTTCAAACGTCTTAAAAAAATTGCGGAAATACTGCAACAGATCTATATGCAACACACTTATTGAGAGGTTAACAGGTTATTAAGATGACCTGATGAAGGTCTAACAGACCCAAACGTTGTTGTATTCCCAATACATATTTTTTCTTGCATTTGAAGACGGGTGTTCCGGAGTTTTTTCTTTCATAATAGAAATCGCTAATCGCAATTATTTCCACAACACTTAATCGTCAACTAAAATCTCCCTATTATTGTTACAACAACTCTACCACCATGCAGGGCTCTGGACTTCCGCACGCCTGCCAAAGCCAAGCTCATCAATGTTTGCATCTGGATCCTCTCCTCTGCCATCGGAGTTCCCATAATAGTCTTGGCGGTTACCAAGGTGACGCCCAGAGGTGAGGGATTTTTGTTTCATCGCTCTGGCGGTGGAAATACGAGAGAAATTACCCGTAATCGTATAAAACCATAACCCATAAGTACTCTACTCAGGCTGTTTTCGGTTCAGGGCGGCATTTTTTTTTTTTCATGGCAAGTGCTTCTGTTAATCTCTGGGAGCAATTAGGCCCCGAGGGGAGAGGGGCTACATTTGATGTGGGTTATTAACCCGTTAATGCCGGAAAAGCAGCTGTGTCATTTTAGATTTTAGCTAGTGTGTCACGAATCTCACGATTCAAAAAAATAGCAGATGTACAAGCTCATAGCATGGCACGAAGCGCTATGAACTTGTAGATCTGCTATTTTTAAAATATCTTACCAGTTTAAATATATATATATATATTTTTTTTAAATATTTATTTTGGGCCTTTTATGCCTTTGATGATACAGTAGACTGACAGGAAATGGGGAGAGACACGTAGCAAAGGTCATCGGGATTCGAACCCGCGACACGCTGTCAGGCTGGAATTGCAGCCTAGGGTACCTGGACCGCCACGCCGTGGCGAAATAAAAATAATTTTGGGGGTCCTTGGCATGAAAACGTTTTGAGCACCACTGATACAGCAACACAAGTTTTTTTCAGAAAACTGTTAGGATTTAGAAGACATTTTTTTAAACGGCCTCAGGTCTTATTGGTTTAACTCGGCTTGGCTCCCCTTCCAACACATGGTCCTCCTCCAACTATAAAACCTAATTGTCGGCCCTCCTCAGGCACTATCTGCACGCTGAGCTTCCCCAGACCGGAGTGGTACTGGGACACGGTGACCAAGATCTGTGTGTTCATCTTCGCCTTCCTGGTGCCCGTCCTCGTCATCACCGTCTGCTACGGCCTGATGATCCTACGGCTGAAGAGCGTCCGCCTGCTCTCAGGTAGTGTAAGGGCCAAAATTATACATTCATTTCTTGCCGATTTATTTGATCGATTGCCTTTTTTTGATTAATCGAATAAACGACATGCACTTAAAAAAATATATAATTTTTTATCTATCAAGAAATCAACGCCAATTATGTTTTTATTAAATAATCGACTAAATCACTTAGTCTGATTAACCACATAAGCCCTATTTTATACTTCGTCATACACGATGTCGCACAAAAATAGCAAAAAATTACGATCTACAAGCTCACAACTTGTAGTTCCATTCACCCCACACCCCTTCACAGAAGGAGCGAGTGCATTCTCCGGCAGCGGCAGCAACCGCGGAACTGCCGGTGGAGGAGCGGCAGTCGCGGAGCTGCCGGTGGAGGAGCCGCAGTCAACTTATTTATTCCACCGATAAAGTATAGTTTTGGACCATGACGGAGGCGCGCCGACTCAGTAGACCTTGAGGCCAAGGAGTCGCGCCCGAGCGCCTCCAGGCGCGAGTGCCCGCGACGACTGGCCGATGGTCTACTAGTCGACTAAGCGCCGTCCGAGTTATGTACCGATAGGCACAGAATCGTAAATAATATTGGTGGGGACTGCGTTACACAAACGCAGCACACTCCCAAAGCTGGCGCCGCCGGCATCTCTGCGGAAGCTCCGGAAGCTGCCGCTGCCGGAAAATGTACTCGATGTCCCTCCCCCTTCACCCAGTGGTGTAAAGTAAGTAAGTACATTTACTTATTTTGAGGTACTTTTACTTTACTGGAGAATTTCCAATTGTCAGTACTTTTACTTCTACTCCACTACATCTCAGAGGCAAATTTTGTACTTTTACTACACCACAATTATTTGAAAACTTTAGTTACTAGTTACTTTGCAGATATATATTATTACATTATAAAACATGCATTAACCACTTCAGCCCTGTTTTATACATAGGCCATTTGAAAATAGCCGACGCGTTGTGAGCTTGTAGATCTGCTATTTTCAAAGATTTTATTACTTTTACTTTTGGTACTTTAAGTATATTTTGACGCCAATACTTTTGTACTTTTACTCAAGTAACATTTTGAACACAAACAGGCCTTTTACTTGTAACAGAGTGCTTCTACATTGTGGTATTGATACTTTTACTTTTTACTTTTACTAAAACATTTGAGTACTTTTTCCACCACTGCCCACACCCCCCCCCAAATCAATGATGTTTATTAAAAATAATAGACGTTGCGTCCCCTGCGTGCTCTCAGGCTCCAAGGAGAAGGACAGGAACCTGCGGCGGATCACCCGCATGGTCCTGGTGGTGGTGGCGGCCTTCATCGTGTGCTGGACGCCCATCCACATCTTCATCATCGCCAAGACCATGGTGGACATCGACCAGAAGAACCCGCTGGTGGTGGTCAGCTGGCACCTGTGCATCGCCCTGGGCTACACCAACAGCAGCCTCAACCCCGTGCTCTACGCCTTCCTGGACGAGAACTTCAAGCGCTGCTTCAGGGACTTCTGCCTGCCGTACCGCACGCGCCTGGAGCAGAGCAGCTTCACGCGGGCCCGCGGCAACACCGTGCGCGAGCCCGCCACGGTCTGCCGCGAGCCCGCCGAGTCCGAGAAGAGGAGAAAGCCCGCACGACCCGACGCGGACCCCCAGCAGCAGCAGGCCGCTGTGGACCCTGCCGGTCCCAGGAAGAAGGTCCAGGATGACCTCCACACGGAGATCACACAGATTTCTACCACAGAGTTCTGACTAACTATTCATGGGGATGGCTTGATTTGTTTTTTTGTTTGTTTTTAATTCATTTTATTTGAATGGGTGTCATACAACACAAATTGCTACAGATAAGACACATGATTTACAAAAAAATACATCCTTATGTTTAAATCGCTGAGTCGCTGACACAACATTTCTACAGCAGTAGGTTCTCTTCCCAACCTTTTCTGGATCAGAGGAAACCCGTACGACTAGACAAGGACCAGCGGGCTTGTAGACCCGGGTCAAAAGGTCACAGACTGGTCCAAGATGACCTACACACACTGAGATCACAGAGTTCTACTACCACACAATTCTGAGAGGGTGATGGTTGATTGCTTTTTATACATTGTATTTTGAAGGGGTGTCATACCTACAAAACATAATGCTACAGTACGGATTTGTAAGACACCATTCTTACAAAATGGTGAAAAGAACACAGCTCACCTAACAGTAGACTTGGGCGAGGTGCTTGGGGCCTAAAGGAAACCAAATGCCAGCCTCTGCACACTCAAAATGTGCAAAATTAGATTTGTATTTATTTATTTGTATCATATACTGTGTATATATAGCAAGCTTTCTGTCATAGACGCATAGATGAATGAAGAAGGTCTAGGACCGAAAGCTTGCTATATAAAAATAAAATTTCTGATTTTGGGGTTTAATTGTTCATTAAGACACCATTATTGAACAATATTCCCAATTTTTTTTAAACAACCTCGCTGACACAACATACGTTACAGTATGAGCAAACACTACAGTGTATGCATTCAGTCAGCGTTCAGTTACCAACATCATACAGTACCTTTAAGTGTGTGTGTATGTGTGTGTGTGTGTGTGTGTGTGTGTGTGTGTGTGTGTGTGTGTGTGTGTGTGTGTGTGTGTGTGTGTGTGTGTGTGTGTGTGTGTGTGTGTGTGTGCACGCGTGCGTGCATGTGCAGTCATACAGTACATTCCCATATGTACACGGTTACATGGGCAACGTTATTATTAGACCATATGTACATGTCTAAAGGCCACATGCATTATGCATCCACATGACCTGACTGACACACACACACACACACACACACACACACACTCTAGTTCTATAGGCAACAACACCCACATACTATTAAATTATATTTTTCAATCACAGGTAAGTTAGTGTGAATCTGATATAATGTGAATGTCTGTCCAACCGGCAGCCTCTGTGCACTAGTCTGCCATTCAGACTGTCTGGAAGAAGTGTCCATGGAGAACACTTCTACTGGCATGCATCGCTGTGGAATTATGAGAGACTTTTATAAAAGAAAAGGTGGACATTTACATTCACAAAAGATGTACACATTCAAGGAGTTGTAACGCCTCCTAACCTCCTTGTTAGACAACATAATGTATATACTGCACCGTTTTGTACCCGATAAATCTAAAGACGCGAGACCAAGGAAATCTTTACACAGAAGACAGGCCTAGGTGAATAAACAGACAGTGACGGCTGTTGATGTGAATTCGCCGATTCACCAACATCAACGGGCGTCGATCTGACTCAGTGTGTCTCCAGGCGTTCAGTCTGTGTTCAGCATCAAGAGTGAAGCGTGATGTGCCAATGCTAATTTAGCTCACACAGTCAAAGAGTTGGACTGACCTCTGAATGGCATCGGCGAGCATGGAAACAGGCCTGTGGATATATCGGCACAAAGAAACATTAGCCTTGACCTGAAGGATTCACAGACTGTGCTAATGGAAACCTTTCCACGAGTGAAACGTGATGTGAGAAATTTGAACGACTGAATTTGAAAGGTCCATGGCATGACCGTTGACCATTGCCTTTTAATTAAAGGCACATTGTGTAACTTTGCCCTGTGTTTACATAACAAAAAAACAAAAAATGTACCCATAATTTCCCTCTATACAGTACCAGCAGTTATCAGCCACTGGAGTAGTGTGGTGGTGTTTATCTGCAGAAACACATTACCCTCTTGCTGTATTTAGGGGTTTTCACCGTTTGTTCTGGTAACCGGAAAACTCCCCCGTCCACCAAAACAAACAGTGAAAACACCACAATACAGAAACTGGTAGGGGTGTGCCGCTAATTTCACGATACACGATATTGGGCTCACGATATTGATACAATACGATATATGGCACTTTTATTATGAAAATAAAAGGGAGTGAAAAAAAACAAATGCAAACAAATACTTCTGTTTTTGCATTATTATTATTGCAAAAAAAAAAAAAACCTTCTGTTTTTGCATTATTATTGCCAAAAAATGTATGTATGTAATGTCAAAAACTCCAAAACGATACATATCGTCACGAAAACGTATCGCGATATATCGCAGGACGATATATCGGCACACCCCTAGAAACAGGGTAGTGTTTTCTGCAGGTAAACACCACCACACTACTCCAGTGGCTGATAACTTCTGGTATAGAAATGATGGCTGAAACATGTATTCATTGTTTTGTTATGTAAACAGAGGGCAAAGCTACATACTATGCCTTTAATAAAAGTATTCTCTATTGTCCTCCGTTTTATTTGAACGTCTGCTCTACCAACGCACCTGTCCCTGAACTGACAACCCGGTGTGCAAAAGACTCTGGTTTACCCGTTACTGTTTTTAAAGGAAGGAATTGTTGGGCGATGTGTGAAGTGATATTTTTCTGTGACAATATAGAGCTGTCAAAGTACATATAAAGCTTCACTTGTGTACAGTTATGACATTTAAATGCTATATAATGACATGCTTATCACAAAGTGCTACCGTTGTTGTGAAATTATGAATTTTTAAAAGAAACGATATTATTCCTTCCTGGACTACTTCTATATTTTATCCGTTTAAAAAGGGTGTTTGTACATGTATTCTTCTGCAAAACAAGGCATTTCTAAGTCCATACATTTGTTGTATTATGTACCATAAAGCCTTATACAGCGTACTGTATATTTCAGTCGACTTGATTGTTTAGTAGAATATGCGCAACACGTCATATTGATCCACATTTATCATGGGGATCTGTATTTATTGTTTAGCTGTACGGATATTTACATTAATGGAACTGTGATAATAGATATCATAAATGTAACTAAACGCGTTTAGTTTAAACCCGCGCTTTTCTCTCATGCTTTATGGCCATCATTCAGTTTAACTGCTCTTATTTCTTATAGACGTGGTTGATATTTGTACCAGTCTCATGGTAAACGTGTTTGGTACTTTTACCGGTGCATTTTTACGTATCTGAATGAACATTAAAACATTCATAGATCATGCCCTCTTAAAGCAGCATTATTTTTGATTTAGTAACATGTTTTTGAGCGTCACACTGAGAGGAAAAGAAACCGCACAGTGTTATATTTAACACTCACCACGGTACACATACACACACGCAAGCACGCATGCACACTAATACACACATGGACATGTTGTGCGTGCACGCAGGAACGCATGTACGCACGTACGCAGTGCCGATCTGAGTGAAATCATTCATCCAAACCAAACCGGGGATGGAGAGATGCAGTGTATGACAAGAAGTATTTGGAATGTTAGTCGGATGATGCAATGTTGACTGACTGATTGATTGATCGATGAGGACAAAACAAGGGGTCGAAGAACACAGTACTTCTTAAAATTGATAGGTGTAATTTGTCATGTATACTACTATACATTTCACTATTTCTATTTGATAAATAATACATGTCAACAACATGTCGGCTCTGAGGGCTAGAGCAGCAAGCAGAATGAGCAGGTATAACCTGCTCATTCTGTTTAAATAGTTAAGTGTGGCATTCATGTGACCGATCACCACCTGTTGTTGAGTTGATGCTGCTTTGAGTTGTGTGCCTGAACCTGTGGAACATCATTAAATTCAGTGTGCCCATGGATCTTTTCACTATTAGTCCATGAGCCAGACAAGATTTCATTATCGAAAGAGTGGGCAAAACCATACCTACATTAAATTGTTTATAGGGTCAATATAAGTAAATAAATATATGATAACCTTTCCACAGGAGCAGCTTTTTCATATTTATCACACATTTTGTTATTTTCCCCATACGTACATGACAGGTGAAAAAATTACAACATTTAAAAAATAGTTATCATAATGAAACTTCCCCAGTTGATTACTTACATGAAGACAATGATTTATCGTATTACAAGTTTTCTGAAATGTATATTTAAATATGCAAATCAGGCAAGGAAATATGCCTGATTAGGAAAATATGCCTGAATTTGCATAACTTTACAGAATCAACATTGGAACATTGGAAAAAGCCAGAGGGAACATTCTTATTTCATTTTGTTAAGATGTTGGAGTCAAAGGTTTTTAACAAGGGAATATTCAATATCTGGCTCAATTTTGGGGCTCTGGCTCATGGACTAAATGCCTAATTTGCATATTTAGATATACAATTTCAGAAAACTTGTAATACGATAAATCATTGTCTTCATGTAAGTAATCAACTGGGGAAGTTTCATTATGATAACTATTTTTTATATTTTGTCATTCTTTTCACCTGTCATGTACGTATGGGGAAAATAACAAAATGTGTGATAAATATGAAAAAGCTGCTCCTGTGGAAAGGTTATCATATATTGATTTACTTATATTGACCCTATAAACAATTTAATATAGGTATGGTTTTGCCCACTCTTTCGATAATCATTGCACAATTTTGGGGCTCTGGCTCATGGACTATATGGACTATGTTAAGTTCTCAGGCATCATGGACAATACCAACTTACTTCATATGAGAACTGGAGGGGTGAACAAAGGAGGAAGGGGAGATCAGCCTCTGCTGTGGAATTCAATGACCAGCGATATGGCTGTGCAAACATCTGCATGCGACTAACTTTTTCATGTCAAGGACGCCCAAATTGACACTTATTAGCCCACGGACCCCCATTTGAAAAGTTATGCGAGGGACCCTCATAAGAGAAGATTTTTACAGCTCTAGCAGTGATTCTCAACCATTTTAATTCAAGGACCCCCAGTTTGACATGCATTAGGCTACGGACCCCCATTTAATGGCATTTCTATCTCTGGGACCCCAATTTATTTTGTAATATCAATGTTAAAGGTTGGGTAAGTGATATGTTTTGGTTAAAACCAAAAGCTTTATGTTAAAAGGTTAAAGCTCTATATTGTGATAGTAATCATTGCTATAGAGTGTGTGTTCAGTCACAGGAGTCTCCCTGTCTCTCCAGCTCTTTAACAGAAAATACATTTTCAGGTAGGTGACGAAATCTCAGCCAATCAGGAGAGAGTACCAATGTATCAGCTTCATTTTGATAGTGATCCAGTTCCAATTGTGTCTGCTCATTTATTTGTGTCATCACTTACAATTTCACTTGTTTAATCTGTATCCTGACTGAGTTCTCTATCCTGATTGGATAAAATTGGTATCCCGACCATAGACTGTAAAAAATAATGGACAAACCCACACCATTGGTTTCTACAGACCGTAAATGAAGCCGATTGTTTTTTGAATTTCAAATCCACCATCTTTCTATATCGCGTCATATGTATCGCGTCAGAATGCAACCAGACCAGTATTGGTTGGGTAACTTGTCAATCAAGAGCGGGGGCGGGGAATGAATGCTATTGGTTGTGTAGCTTGTCAATCAAATCATCCCGCCCCTCCCAAATTAAGCATAACCTACTTTATCCTCAATTTAAAAATAAATGGGACCATAATTTACCAAGACGCATATCATGATAATTGAAAGAAGACTTAAAACTAGCGACTGGAAGCATATAGTATTTATGACAATGTTTTTATTATGGTAAGAAAATCAAGTCTAAAGTTCCTCAAAAACCCATCCTCTTGCATTAAGAGAAATTCTTTCTGACACCAGCAGGGGTAAAACTGCTAAACTACAGGCCATTCATTTGAACGGTCACTTGAACTCTCTTTCTATATCGACTAAATTTCAAAGCAGGAAGCTGCACCCTTGATCCCGACCTGAATATGCATTTTCTGTTTAACAAAGAGCTGGAGAGACATGGAGACTCCGGTTACTGAACAAACGCTCTATAGCAATTTAACACTTATTTTAGCCAAAGAAAATCACTTACTCTACCTTTAATTTAACTCAGAGTGTACAAATGGAACCAAATGGACCCTAAAGACCCATAAGGGTCCATTTGGTGTCTAACTATCTATCATTTAGCTAGGGACCCCCTGGAACCCCCTCAAGGACCCCTGGGGGTCCCCGGACCCCACTTTGAGAACGACTGGACTAGGCAGCTACTTCAATGTGTGACATGCAGGCAGACGTGTGCTTTCACACCACACCAGTGGTTCTCAACCTTTCCTGGATCGGGGGCCATCACTTTAAAATGTGGAGGGCCTATTCAGAGCATGCCAACACGCTGAGGAATCGCTGCTCTACACCACTTTGAGAGGTGGCCTGGGACACACGTGCCAACGTGACATGTTGAGTCCCGGCCTCCCAGGCACCTGGGACTCACATCATCCACTGAATGATTCAGGGGGTTCAGAGCTGCACAGAGGCCCCATGAAACACGTTACTGTACATGTACCGGGCTGAAATATTCATATTCATCGGTGAAGCTCACCGATGGTGAGAAAGAACCCTCATCCACACACATCAACCAAATATGTTCCGTCTTGAAGGGGAGTATTTTGTGGTGCACACTGTGCAGCATTAATATTGGCCTTTTGGGCCGGATCGCTGGCCTAGCGGTCTGGGCACTTGTAGTTCCAATGTAGGCTGACAGCGAATCGCGGGTTCGAGTCCCATTCCCGGTGATCTTTGCTTTGCATGTCTCTCCCCGTTTCCTGTTCATCTCCACTATAAATAAAAGGCAGAAAAGCCCCCAAAAATCTTTAAAAAAAAATATATATATATATATATATTGGCCTTTGATTGTCAACACAAACTACTAGACCGATCAGCAGCAAACGTCTTGTGAACGCTGCCAGTAGGCCAAGGAAGTCAATCCCCACATATCTATCAAATTGGCCTCATGGCAGCACTATAACAGCCCACTTTACCTTGTTGGCCTACAGGTATAAAGCACAATACATGCTTCTTCCGTCGTCCAAACTTTGTTTTTGGAAAGGGAGGTGAAATTACCTAAATTCATTCAGAACTTCTCGTAGCTTTTTTCCCCGGACCCTTCTGTGCCTCCAGATATATATACTGGACTCCCATGGGTCCTCAGCATGGGTACAAGCGGTATGAGGTCCATTGGTTGAGCGGTTCCTGAGATGCAGATACACACACACAGAGATGCAGGCCAGCTGTCAAGCAAGCGTTGCTGCAAGTGTAGCCCCCACAGTCAAATTAGCCAGAACTGGCGTGGAACAGACCTGCCAATCGGGCTCAGCCCTATTGGCATGACTGGTAACACGTCGGACTGGCGAGTGGGAGCCTCGGGTTCAATCCCAGCTCACTGCGTTCCACTACAATCTGGCGTAGTCGGCAGGACGAGGAGCGTAATATCCTCGCGTGAGGGACATGACGGACGTCGTGTACGGTGGTCCGCGGCGTGAAGTGTGAAGCGCGAGGATGCGCTCCAAAGATCGGGGGGGTGATTGTAGCCCCCACAGTCAAATTAGCCAGCACCGGCGTGCAACAGACCTGCCAATCGGGCTCAGCCCTATTGACATGACTGGTAACACGTCGGACTGGCGAGTGGGAGCCTCGGGTTCAATCCCAGCTCACTGCGTTCCACTACACAAGCATGACTAACACGAGGGCAGAGGCGAGAGCGCCCTGATCGGTGACCGAACTGATGGACAGTTTCACACCGTTCATGCACCAAGTTCAAGTCAGTCATAGCACTGACATCATATCGTCTCTGTCGGGTGGAAACCTCATATGTCCAAAACTGTTACTTTTCAGGATTGTAATTCAAAAATGACAAAAGTAGCCGATTGACAAGCTCAAAACAATCATCTACTTTTGATACTTCTCTGTGACGCTGTAGTATGATCAAGTAGGGCGTCAATTTACGGAAGAACATAAATATATGGAGATAAGAGGTTTCTGCCCGACAGCAACGATATATGACTGATCATAGACAGTGCGTGCGTGCGTGTGTGCGTGCGTCCAGATGATATCCATATATGGAGATCCCCAAGGTCACTGCAAATCGGCGTTGTTAGGCAACAGCTTCTGTTGTGTGTGACATAAGACCAGAGCTCAATCAGAGAGACGGAGAGACAGACAGACAATAGAGAGAGACAGGGAAGGAGAGAGAGACAGACACAGACGGTCAACACCACAAACAAACACGTTCCACCGGGGAACGATTACCCAACATTAGCAGCCATGCTGCGATTGGTTGCAGTGAGTGGTTCCCTCTCAGCAGGGTTAACATCAGCTCTTACCAAAGGAAGCACTAACAATGCTGCTCGCACCGCAGCAACAGCAGCAGCAGCTGCAGCCAGTAACCTGCTGGAGGTGTTTGTGGACGGTAAGCCTCTCATGGTGGAGCCAGGAACCACTGTGCTGCAGGCGTGTGAGAAGATGGGGATGCAGATTCCGCGCTTCTGCTACCACGAGCGCCTCTCTGTTGCGGGGAACTGCCGGATGTGTCTGGTGGAGATAGAGAAAGTCCCCAAGCCAGTGGCGGCCTGTGCCATGCCCGTCATGAAGGGCTGGAACATCCTAACCGACTCCCATGTGACGAGAAGGGCCAGAGAGGGCATGATGGAGTTCCTGCTGGCCAACCACCCGCTAGATTGTCCAATTTGTGACCAGGGTGGAGAATGTGATCTGCAGGACCAGTCCATGCAGTTTGGCAGTGACAGGGGCCGCTTCACAGAGGACAAAAGAGCTGTGGAAGATAAGAACATTGGTCCCCTCATTAAAACCATCATGACACGCTGTATCCAGTGCACTCGCTGTACGCGCTTTGCCAGTGAGATTGCAGGCGTGGAGGATCTTGGTACTATTGGTAGGGGCAATGACCTGCAGATTGGCACCTATGTAGAGAAGATGTTCATGTCGGAGTTGTCTGGGAATGTGATCGATATATGCCCGGTCGGGGCTCTGACCTCCAAACCATATGCCTTCACTTCTCGTCCTTGGGAGACCAGGAAAACGGAATCTATCGATGTTCTGGACGCTGTGGGCAGTAACATTGTCGTGAGCACCCGTGGTGGTGAGGTGATGAGAGTTCTACCTCGCCTGAATGAGGATATTAACGAGGAGTGGATATCGGACAAAACCAGGTTTGCTTATGACGGTCTGAAGCGGCAGAGGCTTACTCAGCCGATGGTGAAGAATGAGTCTGGACAGTTGGTCTCAACCTCTTGGGAAGACGTGCTAACCCGCGTTGCCGGAGCACTGCAAGGCGCTCGGGGAAGCGTTGCCGCTGTTGTTGGGGGCTTGGTGGATGCAGAGGCTCTTGTCGCCCTGAAAGACTTGCTGAACCGTTTGAACAGTGATACCCTCTGCACTGAGGAAATATTCCCCACGGCTGGGGCTGGATCAGACCTGCGTTCAAACTACCTGCTGAACACTGGCATTGCTGACATCGAAGAGGCCGACCTTCTACTCCTGGTCGGCACCAACCCGCGCTACGAGGCTTCTTTGTTTAACGCACGGATCAGAAAGAGCTGGCTTCACAACGAGCTGCAGGTGGCTCTAGTGGGGCGGCAGGTGGACCTAACTTACTCTTATGAGCATCTTGGCGAGTCTGCCACGGTTCTTCAAGAAATCGCAGCAGGAAGTCACCCTTTTGCCGGAGTCCTGGCTAAAGCAAAGCACCCTGTTGTAGTGGTTGGCAGCAGTTCCCTGCAGAGAGAGGACGGGGCTGCTATAATGGCCGCTGTGTCCACCATCGCTCAGAACGCTCATGCCAGCAGTGGGGTAGAAGAAGGTTGGAAGGTCTTCAATGTGCTTCACAGGGTTGCTAGTCAAGTAGCTGCACTTGATCTCGGCTACAAGCCAGGGGTGGAGGCTATCAGGAAGAACCCACCTAAAGTTCTGTTCCTGCTGGGGGCCGATGCTGGATGCATTACTCGCCAGGACCTCCACGAGGACAACTTGATCATTTATCAGGGTCACCATGGGGATGTAGGCGCAACAATGGCCGACATCATACTTCCTGGAGCAGCATACACGGAGAAATGCAGCACCTATGTGAACATAGAGGGCCGTGCCCAGCAGACCAAGGTGGCTGTGACTCCTCCAGGCATGGCCAGGGAGGACTGGAAGATCATCCGAGCCGTAGCTGAGCTTGCAGGAGTCATTTTGCCCTATGACACCGTTGATGAAGTGCGTGCTAGACTGGTGCAAGTTTCTCCAAACCTGGTGCGATATGACGACATTGAGGTGGCCGGCTACTTTAAGCAGGCTAACGAACTGGCTAAGGCAGTGAACCAGGCTATCCTCCCTGAGGCTTTAGTCCCTCCACAGCTCACTGTGAAGGATTTCTACATGACAGATCCTATAAGCAGAGCGTCCCAGACCATGGCAAAGTGCGTGAAAGCAGTCACAGAGGGAGCACACGCTGTGGATGAGCCGCCCTCCATATGCTAATGCTCATCGTTGCTGTCTCTCCATATTTTAACATTTTGTTTTTTCGTAAATTAATTTCCTACTTGACCGTACTACAGCGTCACATAAAAAATTACAGATCTGCAAGCTCGAAACACGGTGAGCAAGTGACACGTTTTGAGCTTGTAGATCTGCTACTTTTGCCATTTTTGAATTTGAATCCTGAAAAGAAACAGTTTTGGACAGCTTTCCACCCGACAGAGACAATCCAATTCACTAAGCAATTTACGCCCATATTTTGATCTTACCAGCATTTAACACAAAATATTGTCTTAAATGCCGGTAAGATCAAAATAAGGTCGTACATTTCTTAGTGAATCGGGGCCAATATCCATCCAGTTCTTACTCAGAAATGTAAACGCACAACTCCTATGTTTGCACTAATTGATATGCACAACTGCTATAAATGGTACAAATTGTTACGCACAGCTGTCTGGGAGACACAACTCCTATATTTACACAAATTGAAAAGCATAACTCCTATATTTGCAGATTTATAGCGACATGTTTATTGTATTGCCGTTCAACTGTACTATATCAGATATAAAGCCAAAAGTAAACATTTTAGAATCAACATACTGTACAAGCCTGTGGATTTCTTTGCTGTAGTGTATAGCATGCTGCTTACAGTAAATCTACCTCATTTTCATATTCATTTAAAAACATCTACTAGGGAATGAGGCAAGTTGGGAATTCATGTCCCACCGGGTTATGCAATACCCGCTGTATCCGTTGTCTGAATAACCCTTGTACTTGTCGGTCTGTGTACCTTTTATGCCCATATATGGACATTTCTGTATCTGTCTGTCCGTCTGCCTGTGTCCCTTGTATGTCCATATATAAAGATATCTGTATGTGTCTGTCCTTGTCCCTTTTATGCCCATGATCCCTGATGCCCATAAACTGTATGGGCATATTGGTCAGATCAGCGTTTCTGGACACCCAGATCTCCATATATGGCGAATTGTGGTTCTCAAATTGGGGCCCAATGCCTTCCTTGAGGGGGTTTCCCAGCTAAATCTGTTAGAATAGAATATATATCAAAATCAGTTTAACACGCGGTGTGAGCTTGATCCACAATTTTCAAAAAATCGTGGAAAAATGTGAAATATTTTCACAGTTTTTGATTTTTTTTTAACACACATCTTGTATGGGGGTCAAACAATATTTTCAGATGGGGGTCTGCAACCAAATACATAATAACTGTAACGGTGGAAAGAGATTTATGGGTGGATTTTAAGGAGGATGAGCCGTCTGGAAAATAGTTGACTTCTGCTCAGTCAATGGAGCAGACACTGCTGCTATGCAGTGGTGGAAAGTAACTAAGTACATTTACTTAAGTACTGTACTTAAGTACAATTGTTAGGTATTTTACTTAACTAAAATGTTCAATGTTTAATACTTTATGCTCAGGGGCAAATATTGTAATATTGTACTTTTTACTCCACTACAATTATTTTAAAACTTTAGTTTAGTTACTTTGTAGATTTTGATTATTACAAAACCTACATTAACCACTTCAGCCCTATTTAAACTTTGGCCATTTGAAAATAGCCGATCTACAAGCTCACAAAGTGTTGCGACGCGTTGTGAGCTTGTAGATCTGCTATTTTCAAGAAATAAATTATACATTTTAGACATAATGATAACTTGTGAAACGTGACATTATGCATAATGAGTACTTTTACTTTTGGTACTTTAAGTATATTTTGATGCCAATACTTGTACTTTTACTCAAGTAAATCTTTAATTCCGGACTTTTTGTAACAGTGTTTCTACATGCAGTCTTGATACTTTTACTTAAGTAAAAACTTTGAGTACTTTATCTACCACTCTTGCTATGTGATGTGATCGCTGTCTCATCTGTACTCATGCTGCTTCCTCTGCATCGTGTTAGAAAATACACCTCTTACCATGTTGACAGCTTCCTTTCATCTGTGGTTTCATGTTCCCTTAAAAGATTTGCGTTGTGAATATAGTCTTTTTAGGTGATTTAATTCCCCTTAAACTGTTTGAGTGAAGAAGACAAGATTTAGCTATGTTTTAAGAAAAGTGGCAGCAGTGTATGAGTGAGTGTGAGTAAATATGTGAGTGTAACTTTCAATAACCTGAACCTTAAAATGTTGTCAAGCAAAACAGAATGTTGTACTGGGAGTCAAGACACAGTGTGCAGACTTCCCTTCCTTCTCCAGTGTACGTATTGTTGTTAAACACCTGTAAAATGTTATTGGGATGTGCATGCTTCCCTTTGGACTATTTCTAACTTTCAATAACCATAACAGCATAAATAATTGACATGAAAATATAAAAATACCCTACCCTAATATAAAGTGGGACATTACTGAGCTACAAGTACAGAAACTATCTATCCATCTATGCTCCAAAAAAAGAAAAAAGGGGGAAAAATTAAGAAAAGCGCTTCTCGATTATTCCATTAATCAAAATGACTGAATAATCGCCAAGAAAATAATCGATAGTTGCATCCGTCCACAACTCCCACTAAACCTGAAACTGTCTTCATGTTCACTGTCTCGGAGACAACGGAAATAATCTGTCTTCATGTTCACTGTCTGGGAGACAGTGAACAGAAATACAAGTCATATTTCAAGACAACTCAAGCCACACAAATGTCAGCATTTGACCTACTGACCGCAGCCCTCGCACCATCGAACTGGTCAGATCCGGATAAGGAAAAAAAAATGTTCTGGAAAGATTCACATCATACTTGACTCCCCCTAACAGGTCTGTGTGTGTGTGTGTTCCCACAAACACCTGCATGCATTACACAACTACTATAGTTCAGGACTGTGAGAAAATAGTGAAATGCTTTCATGGCATCACTGTAAATAATGTTCACCCACCCACCCAGCCACACACCCACACACCCACACACACACACACACCCACACACACATACACAGAGAAAGACAGAAGGACAGAGAGAATCTCGCTGAAGCATTCATAACAGCACTGAATATTACATTGCTAGTATTCCCTGATGACACACAAGAGCCCTGAGCATACAGCATTTTCAGAGACGATTTTTATTCTTTCCCCCCCCCCCCCCCCCCCCAGTCTCCGTGTCATCTGGACAGAGCGTTTGTTGTGTGAGTGTTCCTTCTCCCTGGCGTCTCTGAGGGATGCTTTGTGAAGTGATGTGAGGAGGATGGCTGTGATATGCGTCTTCAGTTCACTGGAGAGAGAGTGACATTTGTTGCTCGGGATGAACGATAATCTAGCTCGGCAGCTAAAGAACAACAACAATACGTTGGACGGCAATGTCAATAGCATGCTGCAAAGGTTACAGTATACAGTAGCAAAATATAAAGTTTATCATTTTATTTATTCATTCTTTTTTTCTGGGTGGGGGGGGGGGGTGCGGCGGGGATGGATAAGAGTAAGTCCTGACCTCACAGCGGCAACGACAACAGATTTATATCAATTACTAAATGTGAATAAAGCACTGGAGCAGCATGGACTGTTAGATGAGGTCACTGCATCTTCATCAGAGTTATGGCTCTGATGAAGATGCAGTGACACACAAATGACAGTCTCTTTTTGTTCTTTGCACCTTTAATGAGAAGGTCATTTAACAGTCCATGCTCACTCAGTGTTGCCAAGTCCGCTTATTATAAGCGACTTTGGGCAGTTAAAGTCACTAGTGAATAAGTAGCTGCCGGTTGCGGTTGTTTTGTTGGGCTAGTCAAAGTGTAGTTGATTACGCAGTATTTCAAGTCAGTATTTTGTGGGTATTTTGTGACAAAATGCGTAGGCTATAATATACTAGTTGTAAATGTATAGAATCTGCCAACCACAGCTTAAATACGTCATAGTGTAACACTAGATGCTGATGGTGCGTAACTTCAGCCCGATTCATTGTCACATAACTCATTATTATTACTATTATTATTACTTTGTCGCATGATTATCATGCATGGTCATTAACCTGGTTAAATGATACTGGCACGATATTGACCATGATACTGACCATGACCATCATACACTGACCGTATCCTGTCACCAATGGAACACGTCGGTAACGTGTTTGTGTAATCAGAAATACATTGCCGATTCAGCTCTGTGACCAACTCCGCTGCTGGCTTAAAGGGTAAGACCACTTTGGTAGAGGTTTGGGTTGTGTATTTACCTTGCCATGATGTAACTCCAAGGTGGACAAGAAATCAAAAATTATTGCTCCATTGATTAGAAATTGATAATTCTAAATTTGCTCCTCATTGACTTACATTGTACGGTAAAACAGCTCTCAAAGTCACTCTTTTAGCACGTAAACGAACACGAACAAAGCTGATTCAGACAATATAGAACATCAACAAACCCAGTACTGTTTGTTTTTTTAATAAAAATGTTAACTTCCTGCTGATTGTACTATTTGAAGATCGGGATCCGGATCCGCGAATCCAGTCCGGGTTTTCTTCTAAATAAAAATTGCAGGAAGTTGACATTTTTATTTAAAAAAAAAAACAGTACTGGGTTTGGTGATGCTCTATATTGCCTGAATCAGCTTTGTTTGGGTTCATTTATGTGCTAAAAGAGTGACTTTGAGAGCTGTTTTACCGTACAATGTAAGTCAATGAGGAGCATATTTTGAATTATCAATTTCTAATCAATGGAGCAATTATTTTTTATTTCTTGCCCACCTTTGGGGTTACATCATGGCAAGGTAACTACACAACCCAAACCTCTACCAAAGTGGTCTTACCCTTTAACAGTGAACAGCAATTTCTTTCTGGGGAAGGACCCCCAAGACCACATTCTAATTCCCCTCAGAATAACAATGTGTCCATACTATACCTTGTATACTGAACAACGAGGCGGAATAATATGGCACAACATTCTTGCCGGGAACAGACGGTGAAAACGAGGCCAGTATTTGGCCCTGAGCAACGACATAAAGAAGCCCCGAAGCTGCTTGTGGAACTTTTTCACAATTGAAAAGCGAAGCCTTAATTATGCTTCGTCGTGCAGCAACGCTGCTCGTCCAAGACACCTTTTTTTTTGCTCCGATGCATAAATTAGGCTCAAGTTTGTTATCTCGGCTCCTCCGCAACAGATGCCCACAACAGCCTTTCCCTCTTGCCAACACACACGTGCACATTGGACACAAAAATTTGGGGTGACAGAGGTGACGCTGGCAGGGGTGATTCAAAAGGCATTTAGGGAATAAAGATGTGGAGGTGGAAAACTCAAGTCCAGATGGAGTCCATTATCATGAGAAGGATTCACTACGAGGAGAGTGTGTGGAAGTGCACTTCAGTCGTCAGCTCTCAGTGATGGAATCCTGCCATAACAGAGAGCTCATCATCAGGCCCTATTTTAACCACAGGCACCCTAGCATCCCTATTCTGGGCATGTGATGGTAGCTCAACGCTCTGCGACAATAGATGAACATTTGGCAAAAAATAGCCACTTGTAGCTGGGCTATTTTCGCTGAAGAGATTTGGTATAGATGGAAAAAAGGAGGGGTCCAATTAAAGGGGAATTTTGGACCACGGTTTTCTTACCTTTTCTATGATGTTATGATATCCTAGGATGAAGTACAGTTGAAAAATGTCATAACTCCCTCCCGGGTCCGCCACAGCTAAAAACACGCGGCAATAGGCCTTGCGCTAGATCGCATATTTTGATAGCTTTTTTTTTGGGTGAGATCTGACGTTCATAGTGGCAGAACACTATATGCAATGTGATTGTCTTGAATGCGCCCCACCGGAAGTCTCGCTAGACGAGATTCAAATCTCGAGATTGAAACTGTACCATTCATCCTAGGATATCATAGAAAAGGTAAGAAAACCGTGGTCCAAAATGTCCCTTTAACCCATTAAGACCTGAGGCGATTCTTTAAAAAGTTCTAAATCCTAACAGTTTAAAAAAAAAAAATCTAAAACATTTTTTTTCAAGATTTTTCAAAAATAGCAGATCTACAAGCTCATAGCGCGGCACTCAGTGCCGCGCTATGAGCTTGTATATCTGCTATTTTTGAATAGCCAAAGAAATCTAAAGTGACACAGACACGTTCCAGGTCTCAATCAATCTGGGAACCCATCGCCAACTGAAAATGAAAAACAGCGCCCTCTGCTGTTTGTTCTATGTCTGTTGGCTCTGGGCGGACGATAACGTAACACCAGAGCACAAGGAAACCGGTGTTTGTGATGCGCCTTCAGCGCATCACTTCCGGTTGGTGCGACTATGTTTTCATTCCCACTAACAATATTTCTACACGGAACACTAACACCACTTCTCCCAGAGAACATGGATCGTTTTGGTTATAAGCCCACTTGTTTCTATGATGAAAGAGTAAGTTAAAATGTGAATATATTTCCGTGGTTTTGTCTGCTCCGCGGACGCTATTGTTAAATTAGTTTCGGTTTGTTTCGAGGGGGAAAGATCGACGGACATGTGAATCCCGCCCACTACATGTGATTGGGTAAAGCGCGGCCTACTTCCTGATCTGAATGCGCACTCGTTATGACGAACCTCCCCGACAGATTCCAACGCAGTGCAGAAGCTGTTCTTGAGAGATTAGGTCTCAATAGACCCTAGAGTTAAAATGAAATAGGGTTACTTAATTACTTCAAATAGAGTTGAAGTGGTTAAATACTGCCAGAAAGACGAGAAGCACCAATCGACCCATCCATCCAGCCTGGTAGCGTATAACAGCCTTGCTCTATATCCTCGCATATCCTGCTGCGGTGCTGGGAGAGGGAATCAAACCGGGCACCATCTGCCAGCAGAGAGGCTCCCTGTGGGTTGCAAATAGATCTCCATCCCTTTGAATCAGCCAAACCAGAAGAGTCAGAGTCACTTTTATTGTCACATCACAGGTTTACGGGTTATTGAATTTGCATGAAAACAGAATCTCTCAGAAGAGCAGCATCCCGTTTTCTCAGTTCACCTACTTTCCATCAAATAAATGGTTTCGCTAAAACGCCTTATGTGGCACCATGCAATAGAACCCGACTGACTGATCTCAGGGCGGACACTTTAAGCACAAGGAAACTGAGCTGAACTGAACTGAGCTTTGGTACTGTATGAATATTTTGACGCTAATACTTTTGTTCTTTTACCGAAGAGAAATTTTGAATACAGGCATTTTATTTGTACCAGAGTATTTCTATATTGTGGCATTGCTACTGTTACAGGCCTCAGGAATGAGTTACCTGTTAGCAGAAGATGTGTCCTGTTTTGTACAGGGAATATATATAGACAAGAGACGTTAGGTTGTTCTTCAAAGCAGGCTGTAGTCGGTCTGATTTATTCACAGAATCATATATTCACGTCTTTTCTCTTTTTCTCTCTTTAAATTCAATCATCTCTCATATTCTCAATAATCACATATTCATCAATTCACATTTCACAATTTACCATAAACTGTTACTGGTAGAATACCATTGCTACATATTGGTCTATTTTATGTTGTCACATTTCACCAATAATACTGCTTACACAATACAATATGTGCTCTGGAAGTCACATTCTTCTTAATACTGCTTTAACCAGTCTCTGTAGGTTACTTATAGTACTGCTAGTACTGTACTGTAGTACTGTTTTTAAACCTTGTATTGTTTAGTTTTCACAGTCTTACTGCATACAGAACGTTTTTATAAAGAACACACATAAACAATTAATCAAAATACTTGTTCCCAAAAATATCACAAAACCTTCCATAAACATTTGCAATATTACACCAAACACTAGTAAACTGTGGAGTTAAGGCACTTATGTCAGGGAGCTGCCGTTTTTACATAGAAAATAAACAAGGCCACCATTTTAGAATCAGTCATTCATTCAATGCACTTTTCCCATGTCTTAAACTTAACCAAAACACAATATCTCTGGATCAGTCTTTGACCAAACAAAAGAAGAAAGGCTTATGAGTCCTTTGAAATAAGTTGTGATGCTTTTGCACATGTTACTAACCTGTTTTGTACAGGGAATATATATAGACAAGAGACGTTAGGTTGTTCTTCAAAGCAGGCTGTAGTCTGTCTGAAGAACGGAAGCCTCAGAGGTCCATAATATCACACAAACCATGGCTCACCCTAGGGCGATACTCCCCCTGGTGGCGTGACTAAGTAACTACTATTACTATTAGTTGAACACAAAACACATATGGATTTGGCCTCTTACAATGCAAATACACAAAATGAAATAAATAACATCACAATTGTGCACATACACTTGTGGGTGTCACACACTCCCCAACAAAAAAATAAAATGGCTCCTTACATTTTACCACTCAAATAACACTTCACAAGACCCAAAATAACAAACTTTTAGTGCAATTTCTTAACCCTCAAGAATAGGTTGGCATGTTCTGGAATACTGGACAGGAGTAAGGGGATGGCCAATATGGTGATGGGATGGGATAAGGGGTTGGAACTGGGTAATGTGTCAGAGGATATACTTGCATTCCCCAATGTGCCATCTGGGGGGGTCCATAAACCTCTGCACTACTAACTGATGGGTGTCCCTGAACTGAAGGCTGGCCTAAAGTGTTGTAAGTGAAACGTGGTGCTGGCCTCCTATCTCTAATGGACCTTCTGGGTGTGTGTACATTAGTGTCAGGGGTCAGGCAAGGTCTCTCTTGTATCCTTTCTGGAACAGGCTCCTCTGATTCACTTTCACTCGCTGTGGAAGGTGTGTGTCTGACCCTTGACTCTCCATTTCCTTCCAATTCCTCCTCTTCAATGTCATTGTTAGGCTCATTGTTCTGCTTATCACCATACTGTTCCTGTTCTGTTTCTCTCGGTTCTGTGGGTATAACTTCCACTCTATTTCCACTTCTCAGATTATATCTTAGCTCATAGTAGGTGTTTCCATCATCATCAGAATTTGTGTCACTGTCGGGTTGTGGTTCTGTCTCTCTGTGAGGTGTATTTGGGACTCTCCTCTTCTTTGACTTAGGTTTTTCTGTCTCTGCAGGCAGATCAACAGGTAGGTCATTGACAAGATGCAACAAATTGCGATGCAGGACACGTGACTTGTTTCTATCATTTTCTTTGACCACCTTGTAGACTGGATTGTCATTGATCTGTTCTGTCACCACATAGATGGTGCTTTCCCAATATGACCTCAACTTTCCAGGACCACCCCTTTGATTCAGGTTGCGTACCAGCACTCGATCACCTGGTTGCAACACTACTCCTCTTGTGTGCTGGTCATAGTACTTTTTCCCACGAGCACTTGACTTTTTGCTGTTTTCTGATGCTATACGGTACGCTTCAGTCATTCGTTCTGCCCATTTCTCAGCATAGCCCCTTGCTGTCTGGGGTTCTTCACTCATAAACATCCTAAATAGCAAGTCTATTGGCAACTTTGGGTGTCTACCAAAAAGCAGGAAGAAAGGTGAATAACCAGTCGCTTCATGGCGTGTGCTATTGTATGCATGTACAATCTGGGGAAGATAATCTTTCCAACTTTCCTTTTTTTCCTCACTTAGAGTACGCAACATCTGGAGTATTGTACGGTTAAACCGCTCGGCTGGATTGCCCTGACGGTGGTAGGGGGTAGTTCGTGAGTGTCCCACTGTGCTCATTTGCTGTAGTGTTCGAAAGAGTTCATTCTCGAACTCGCGTCCCTGATCATGATGCAATTTGGACATGTAACCGAATCTGGGAATATAATCATTAAATATCTTCTCCGCCGCTGTTTTCCCAGACTTGTTGCGGGTCGGATAGGCCTGTGCATATCTGGTAAAGTGGTCTACCACAACGAGTATGTATTGGTACCCTCCTCTACTTGGCTCTAAGTGCATATAGTCAATGGACACAAGCTCAAGTGGTGAGCTGGTGGTTATGCTACCCATTGGTGCTCGTATGTGTGTCACTGGCTTCTTTTGCTTTATGCATTTGCACTGTCTGGTGACATAGGTTTCAATCTCACGTCTCATATAGGGCCAATAAAATCTCTGTCTTGCCAAATTGAGAACTCTTTCAGTGCCGACATGGCCCATATCATCGTGCAAGTGCTTGAGAACTAGTGGTTTAAAGCTAGCGGGCAAGACTAGTTGACGTCTCTCTGCTGTCTTACGATAGAGAACCCCATCTTCTAAGTGAAGCCTTGTCCACTCATGCATCATTTTCTTGCCATTGCCCCTCACGCTCCGTTTCATGTCATCTGTCAGTGTTTTGTTTGACTCTTTCATTTTCAGAATTTCACCGATCACTGGATCTGTTCTCTGGGCTTTCTGCAGTTCAGCAAGATCAATAGGTGTCACAGCTTCTCTGCTGCTCGGTTCAGACTGAGCACTCTGTGCTAGAGCCAGGGCAGCAATCCAGGCAACATCTCCATTCTCACCTGCCCTGCACCCTCCCCATGTAGCAGTGACAGCTTCTCTGGGCAGTTCCTGTGTACACTCAGTGACATATTTGTTGATGTCTAGGGGGCACCTGGACAGTGTATCGGCGTCACCATTTGCTTTGCCAGGTCTGTACTTTATGTCAAATCTAAAGTAGGCTATAATGGAAACATGAACAAAAAACAAAACTATCGCAGGGTTAACCCCTTTGTAGTCGGAAAGAGCCATATGTGTCCGTCTTTTTCTTGTACTGTATCTTGTGTAACTAAGAATGAATTGTTTTAATGAAGAAAACCTAACCTTACTTAACCTTAAACTTAATCTTCCCTAGTCTACCTGTTAATCGTAACCTTGGTCTTATCTGCCTGTTCAAATTCAACTTGCTATAAAATGTCCAAACCCCCTGTGCTTAAACATGGCAACCCTGTGCTTGTTTCAGGATAACAACGGTGTTATTGGTCTTTTGGAGCCAATGGAGAAATGTAGCCTTCCAGTTCAACTTCACATCAAAGAGCCAGTTGTGAAGATTGCATCAGGTATGTGCTTCATTAAGGTTAGGGCTCCGCTGGGCAATTAAGTAATTCTTGTATAGCAACGAATACAATTATTATTATTTATTTTTTCTTAATCGTTTAGTCTGATAAACTACTTACCTATATTACCACTTAATTTCTCCCCCCCCTCCAGGTAATGACCATCTGGTGATGATGACGCATGATGGGAACCTGTACACACTAGGGTGTGGAGAGCAGGGCCAGCTGGGAAGGGTGCCGGAGATGTTCTCCAACAGAGGAGGCAGAATGGGCCTGAGTAAGTCATGACTGTTTTCCAGTACTAAAGAACTAAAGAGAACCGCTCTGTGCTGTCTTGAATGCATTTCATGCGTTCTAGATTTGTTTTCCAGAACGCTACGGCTCAGTTTCAGATAAGGTTCTCTAGAACATCTGCTCCATCACCCCATCAGTTTGGGGGTCCCTGGTCTGAAAAGGTTGAAGACCCCTGCTCTAGAACCTAATCAGGGTCCTGCTCAGGAGCTATAGTAACAATGAGTTCTGGAAACTCATTGAATAGAATATTCAATATTATTGCCAGCAGTTAAAAGGACAGTATCTTTTAAAGAACCAAAATGGATTAAATGCTAAATTGACCTCCCGGTTGTTTTGGGTTTTTCTTTATTTCTGGGACCCTCCATTTAGTTTCAAACTATCGGTCATTTAGCCCCCTTCGTTTTAGAACCACAGCCTTTTAAAGGAGTAGTTAACCCAAAAAATTACTAATTTTCTATCAATTACACGCCCCATGAAGCCTTGAATTCATGGAGATTATTTTGTTTTTGTCACATTCCTAAGCCAATAATTTATACCGGATAATAATTACCGGAGGAGACTACTGACCGATGACCCGGTCAATTCAGGAATGCTGTCTCCATTAATACAAAGCTTCATGGGTTGTGTAATTGATTGAAAATAAGTCTTGTCTTAAGTCGTGTTTTGGGTGGTCTTCAATAATCCATGTTTTGTATATAATGTACGGTCTGTGTGTTTATTTGATTTCAGGCCGGCTGCTGACCCCCCAGGTGGTGAAATTCAAAGGCAAGGTGCAGCTGGTGGATGCCTTCTGTGGAGCCTACTTCGCCTTCGTCGTTTCAAAAGAAGGCCATGTGTACGGGTTTGGATTTTCAAATTACCACCAGCTTGGTGAGTGAGTCGGTCCGCCACAAAAGGTTTTGGGGGTTGTGTGATTTAATAGACCATATTCATACGGCAGCCATATTGCCATTAAGTCAATGAAATGCCACCCCAGTTGCCACAGCAACGCAATGTTAAATTCCAAAATGGCCGCCGTGTGAATATGGACAATTAGCCTGGTTCCAGACGAATCTGTCTTTGCAAAATTGCATCGCACTTTAGCCCTCGGCAGATTAGGTCTGGCCCCCCTCAATAGAGATTTCATTTCTCTCCCTCCGAAGTCGTGAGGGACCAATCAGGGCCCAGTATCCAAATGTGGGCGGGCTTATCACCTTATTTGGAGCAATGACGTACAATGCAGGAGACTCATTTTCAGTTTTTCACAACAAAGATGGACGCCGCCATAGCATCGGTAGTAAACGCGTTAGAAAATATTTCTTTTCAAAAAGATGAACAAACAATTGCCCTTAAAGCTTTTGTTGGAAAGAAAGATATGTTAAGAATAGTTTCATCTGGTTACTAGACTAAATACGAGTGGAGCTAGCTTTCGTTGTTTACTATTTCAGCACCGCCTCCCATTCTGGCGTTGGTACAGGACAGCTCCAAGTCCCTTATCGGATGCATCCGTGTGGAGCACGAAAGGCAGCTCGAAGTCTGGGTAGGCGAGAATAGGGGGATTCACTAACTGGTCAATTAACTTACACAGGGTCTCTTGGTGCTGCTCAGTCCATTCAACTGGAGTTCTGGATGGCAACTGTGAACCCTTTCCCTTCTGTGCTCTGTGCCTCTCCTGAGACTGCTGTTCTTGGTTTCTCTTTTGCTGCAGGAGCTCATAGATGGGTTTTGCCACTCTGGAGAAATCTTGAACATAGGAACGATAGTAGCTCAAGAATCCAGCTATCCTCCGAACATCTCCAATAGTGGCTGGTGTTTCATTCTTCAGGGCATACACCGCCTCCAAGTCTTTAGGATCGATGCGGATGCCCTCGGCTGAAACCAACCGTCCAACATATCTCACTTCAGGTTTAAACAGGTCACATTTTGTGGGCCTGAGTTTCACTCCGTGACTCTGCAGAGCTCTAAGGACTTTCCTCAGTCCATCAACGTGGTCCTCGAATGTCTTGGCATAGCACAGTATGTCATCTAAATAGGGGATACAACACTCATCTCGCAGGGGGGCGAGCATTTCTTCCATACTACGTTGAATCGCAGCAGGGGCGTTGGTCAAACCAAAGGGTATCCGCACCCACTCGAACAGACCCCAGGGGGTGATGAAGGCAGTCAAGTGGCGTGACCCCTCAGCAATGAACCCCTGGTGGTACGCCTTCCCCTGATCTAGAATGGAGAACCAACTGTACCCACCCAAGGTGTCTGTGAGGTCTTGGATTCTCTGTAAGGGGTGGCGATCTGTGACTGTGCGCTGGTTTAGGAGACGGTAATCGATACAGAGTCTGAGTGTGCCATCTTTCTTACGCACGCAGATGACAGGTGCTGAGTAAGGGGACTTAGACTTCACGACCCACCCTCTGGCAAGAAGATCCTCAATATACTCCTTTACCTCCTTGTACAGGGGTTTGGGGATAGAGGCATAGGATTTCTGAACAGGGTTATTGTCATTGAGTGTGATAGACATTTCTAAACTTGTTATACACCCCATGTCATTGTCATCTCGTGAGAATGCTGCTGACTCCTCTCTTAACAGTTCCTTTGCAACTTTCTGCTGTTCTTCACTTAAGTGACTTACATCAACTGGTGGGTCCCACCGCTCTGCCACACTACCCCCCTTGTCCTGCTGAGTCTTTGGGACTTCCTGACTGCTACTGGACTTCAGGCCTCCCTCGTCAGTTTGTACTATTTTAACTACTGGCTCAATGCTTCCTAGCACTGTTCTACAGGACAGGGTCACCTCATGCTTAGTGTGGTTACCAATGGGGACTCTCACATAGGGGACTTTTGCCTGACTGATTGCTACAAGGCTGTCGCCAACATCCAGCTGTTGTAACTGTGGATTGTTCTCAGTGGGTTCAAAGAGCACAAATGTGTTAGACGTGTCAAAGGGGAATGGAACTCTACACTTCACATGTCTGACCTGACCTGCTGGAATGACTACATCATGCAGTCCCACTCTCAACACACTTCGACTGACTTTGTCCCCGTTGGTGAATTTGGTCTGAACAAAGCTGACTAGTGCACTGGCTTTGTCATCTTGGAGGTTCATTGCACCCCGCAGGAGGCTCACAAGGGTGGGTATGAGGTCAGCACCACCCTCTGGTCCCAATATCAGCTGCTCTATCACATTGAAACCAATTAGGGGGCAGTCCATGGGCACACTACTAACCAGGAAGGGCACTTGTATTGTCAGACTGGGGTCACTGTTGTCTGGGAGACTAACCATCACTCCCACCCAGCCGTCATACGGCAACGGTTCCCCATTGACAGCCATCACACTGAGAGGCTGTCGTCCTATTAGTTCAGCCAATGGACTAGCACTTTGTGATCAGGAAGGTAGGTCTTTACCCACTGACGATCGAGGAGACTCACTTGGGCACCTGTGTCAAATAAACAGTCCATTGCATAGCCATTTATATAGCACTTGATGTTACATTTCCTTCCCACTAACTGGGCCACTCTTTCACGGATTTCAGTCTCTTTGTTCATGGGTGAGGGGGTCACAAAGTTGGTTTTAACATGGGCTTGATTTTCTCGTGGCCGCTCTGCCTCTGTGGAGCATTGCTGTTCACTGCTGCTTAGGGCATGGGCGTCAGCAGAGGAATGACTAGTATTTTTGGTCTGCCCCCTTTTAAGACATCCTAGTGCCCTGTGACCTGCTTCCCCACATGCGAAACAATGGTTGCATGATGAGCTTAAGCCTTTCTCAATACACTTAGGACATCCGTATGGCCTTGCTGTTGGTCTGGGCTTTGGCTTTGTATGGGCACACTGACAGGGTTGTTCTGGGGTCTTAACAGCTGTGAGAGACTCAACCAATTTAGTGAGAGCATCAACTTTGGCATTCAATTCTTCCATCACATTATTTTTACGCTTTGCCTTGTTTTCAGGTTGTTTTTCAGTGTCATTATTCTCGAGTTGAGCACTGTGAGCATGCGTTACTTTTTGGCGAGGGCCATGTCCCAGTCTTCGCTGTCTCTCATTCTCTTCACTGCATACTTTGTTCACCCGTCTTATCAGTGACTCATCTGACACAGTGTAATCAGACAAAAGGGGTTTGAGTTCAGTGCGGATATCACTGTACTTGGGGAGAAGGCCCTGATGAACTGTACGTAAGAAAACAGTCTGGACTGTGCGAGGTTCATATTCAATGTCCATGTTACCCTGTCTGGATGCAAACATGACTTTCTGCTTCAGTCCTATCATCCTGTACAGAAATTGTTGGGGACTTTCCTGCTCAAATTGTTTAGTGCTCATCAACTCCTGAAATAACTCACTTCCACTCTTTTCACTCAAGTGTGAACGCATGAAGCTCTTGAGCTCACTAAGGGTTAAATCATCCTTGTTAATAAGCATGTCCTTAAACTGTCCTGGCTTGACAATGCGTAGAACACCCTGGATGATCTCACTCTATGGATGCTTTCCTTTCTGCCCCCCATCGATCTGCTTACAGAGCTCATGGTAGCTGATGTCTGACGTGCTGTCCCCCACCTGATCCCCATGGATTTTGAATTCTCTGCGTTGCAGGAATGATAAGTCTCTAAGGGAAACCATACTGTCAGGCCGGCTGTGTGATGGGTCTGTGGTAGAATGGTCCTGAGCTATAATCCCTGCACTGAGATCTGATGGTGGTGAAACAGTGGAGGTAGGTGTGTGTTGGGCTGGTGTGGTCCTACATTCAGCTAATTTCTTGCCCAAAGCCTCATAATTAGCCATTAACGTTTGATACTCAACTGCCTGTGGATCAGCAGGCTCAGTAGGAGATGTGTCAGCTACCTTACCCCCCGTACCCGGACTAATTATTTTAGCAGGTGTAGGTAGTGTGTAACGAAGAGCAATGATCTCATTAACAACATCCCTTAAAGACAACAAATGTGAAAGACCCTGATCCTCAGATTCAAGCAGTGTTTTACAATTCAAGTAAGTACAGATATAATCAAAACAACTCTCCTCATCACCCTTAGTTACCCTTGCAGAGTCGACATCTGGTACTGGTGTGATGTTCTCAACGACCTCGAAGAGTTCCTCTGATGTCAGCTTGTGAAGCCGTTTCTTTATCTCCCATGTCAGTTCTTTCCTTTCGTTGCCTGACATGTTTCTCTCATTCAGCAGCGTTTCAAAGTCTAGTGGTCTTCGTCCGGCTGCTCCGGCACGTTTCACAGTTCGCTATCTTCGTCCAGCTGCACTGGCACGTTTCGCAATTCGCAATCTTCGTCTAGCTGCGCTGACACGATACACAGTTCGCAATCTTCGTCCAGCTGCGCTGACACGATACACAGTTTGTAGTCTTCCTTTGGCAACGTTTCACAGTCACAGTTCAGTACTGTTGGGCGAGCTGTGCTGCAGTCCTCCAGCTGGGGTCCCTCTCACACGCAGTGGTCCCGATGCTGCCTCAGTCGCACGTCTGCCGCTCCAGCATGCTGGTCCTGTGATGTTGGTCAAGCTGTGCTGCACTCCTCCAGCTAGGGTCCCTCTCACACACAGTGGTCCCGTAGCTGCCTCAGTTGCACACCCGTCACTCCACCACGCCGGCGCTGTGATGTCTGCCCTGGGTTTGTAGGTTAGATCAGCATCCCCTCAGGTCTGATGCCGATCCCGGACGAGCCCCCAAAATTCTGTTACAGGCCTCAGGAATGAGTTACCCGTTAGCAGAAGATGTGTCCTGTTTTGTACAGGGAATATATATAGACAAGAGACGTTAGGTTGTTCTTCAAAGCAGGCTGTAGTCTGTCTGATTTATTCACAGAATCATATATTCACGTCTTTTCTCTTTTTCTCTCTTTAAATTCAATCATCTCTCATATTCTCAATAATCACATATTCATCAATTCACATTTCACAATTTACCATAAACTGTTACTGGTAGAATACCATTGCTACATATTGGTCTATTTTATGTTGTCACATTTCACCAATAATACTGCTTACACAATACAATATGTGCTCTGGAAGTCACATTCTTCTTAATACTGCTTTAACCAGTCTCTGTAGGTTACTTATAGTACTGCTAGTACTGTAGTAGCTCCATAAAGAACCTCTCACTCCGCTATACAGCTCCGAGATGAGGTTCTATGTCGTTACCTTCCAGAATCGGGTGGACGTCCGCACATGTTTCCCATTGTAGCCAAACCGGGAGCAGTACTGGCAGCGGACGTAGGGGGGTTTTCCGGGTTGAATGGGAAACATGGCCACAGGCTGACTAAATAAGCGATTTAAACGGGTAGTTTCGCTCCGTTCCTAAAATTGTATGCGCCGAACCAAACTTTAAACATCCGTGCGGCTTGGAATCTACCATTAGTTTTGGGATACGACGTATACAAAAGGGTAAACAGCGGAGCCTTGGCGGACGTCCACCCGATTCTGGAAGGTAACGACATAGAACCTCATCTCGGAGCTGTATAGCGGAGTGAGAGGTTCTTTATGGAGCTAGTACTGTAGTACTGTTTTTAAACCTTGTATTGTTTAGTTTTCACAGTCTTACTGCATACAGAACGTTGTTATAAAGAACACACATAAACAATTAATCAAAATACTTGTTCCCAAAAATATCACAAAACCTTCCATAAACATTTGCAATATTACACCAAACACTAGTAAACTGTGGAGTTAAGGCACTTATGTCAGGGAGCTGCCGTTTTTACATAGAAAATAAACAAGGCCACCATTTTAGAATCAGTCATTCATTCAATGCACTTTTCCCATGTCTTAAACTTAACCAAAACACAATATCTCTGGATCAGTCTTTGACCAAACAAAAGAAGAAAGGCTTATGAGTCCTTTGAAATAAGTTGTGATGCTTTTGCACATGTTACTAACCTGTTTTGTACAGGGAATATATATAGACAAGAGACGTTAGGTTGTTCTTCAAAGCAGGCTGTAGTCTGTCTGAAGAACGGAAGCCTCAGAGGTCCATAATATCACACAAACCATGGCTCACCCTAGGGCGATACTCCCCCTGGTGGCGTGACTAAGTAACTACTATTACTATTAGTTGAACACAAAACACATATGGATTTGGCCTCTTACAATGCAAATACACAAAATGAAATAAATAACATCACAATTGTGCACATACACTTGTGGGTGTCACACTACTTTTATCTACAGCACTGGTTCCCAAACCTTTTAGCTCAAGACCCAAAAGAGAAATTATGTGTTTGCCCAGGACCCAAACTAGGGACAATAGTAGCTTCTTTCACCATTTTTATTTATGGATTTATTTTATTCATGAAATATCTTTGAAATATGTTGGAATTCATTTAATTGATGAAAGGTTGTGATTTTTTTGTTTTATTTTAATTTTTTTAATATTTTGCAAAACCAAGACACAAAAAAGGAGATATTTACTGTCACCATAACAATTAGGTCCAGAGTCCTACCAACTGCCTGGGAAACGGTGATCTACAGCAGTGGTTCTCAAACTTTTTCATGTCAAGGACCCCCAAAATGATATGTATTTGGCCGCGGACCCCCATCTCTAAATATATGGTTCCAGGGACCATATATTTCTTTTCAAAAATAGCAGATCTACAAGCTCAGCTATGAACTTGTAGATCTGCTATTTTTGAAAAGCCAAAGTATAACATATGGATAAAGGGGTTCAAATGATTGTGACGCTTTATTAACACATTTTGCTGGGGACCCCCTAGTCCCCCCCCCCCCCCCCCCAACGACCCCTGGGGGTCCCCGGATCCCACTTTGAGAACCAATGATCTACAGTAAATTTAAAAAAAAATAGTACTTTATTCCCGCACTGCCACCCAGGAGAGTGTCAGCTCCTTCCAGCTGCCTCCACAGGTGTTGTCCTTCACTACAGGCCAGGACTCACAGCTGCAGAAGAAGCCTTCAGACCAGCTGGATGGAGTGAGTCCATCCATCAATGCAATCTGCTGTAATTACAGGCCCGGTGTGTGAGTGTGAGGGCCATGGGGGATCGGTGGCCTGGGGGAGATGGGGATACGATGTTGGAAAGAAACGGGTCATTTATTTCCCAATAAAGCCCCGTTTGGTTTGCCGTGCACACACACTGCCACAAACGTGTGTGTGCTCGCTCAAAATTACTAGTATTACAGGGCTTTTCAAAAGGGCAAATGATGCAAACAGCATCTACCATGATACTACCAGGGCAACAGATGAGTGCTGTTTATAGTGGTGGTACATTTACTGTACTTAAGTAAATTGTTTGTGTATATGTACTTTACTTGAGTATTTGGGATACTTTTATGACTTTCACTCCACTACATTTCAAAGACAAATATTGTACTATTACTATTGTGATTGTACTGTGGTTCTCAAAGTGGGGTCCGGGGAATTAGCTAAATTAGTTAATACTAGACCATAGTGAGGTCTAGGAAGTGAGGTGCGCAGGCAAAAGTAGTTGCAAACGTGGGGTTATTGCACGTCCCGTCCCGTAGGACCCCCCCTCCTCTCGCGTGTCCCGTTGCGGCCCCCCCACCGGAGCCGTCCCCCGTCGCCAACACACACGCAACCCGTCGCGAGCACACGCACACACCCTCATGCGGCCAGAGCTGTCCCCCGTCGCGAACACACATACGCGGCCGTCGCGCGAACACAAATAATGTACATTTTGACACGTGCCTCCCGAACGTGCATACACGGCCGCGGAGGCGAGTGTTCTGTGTGTGCAACAGTGTAACGCTGTGGGGCTGTAGATGCGACGCATGCGCACACACAGAGCCAGCGTGTGCGCGCACACACACACACACACACACACACACACACACACACACACACACACGGGCAACAGTGTGTCGCGGCTGGATTGGATGCGACGCATGCGCAGTTTGATCGGGCACAGACGAAGACACGACCCAAGACAGACAGACAGAGGTTAGTCAAATTATAGGAGGATTATAGGAGGATAGGAGGATAGCATCACTATACTGTACGTTGAACCACTTTAACCCTATTTTATACTTCAGCTATTCGAAACAGCCGATCTACAAGGTCACAAGCTTGTAGCTCTGCTATTGTCAAGACTTGATAAACCAAGAAAAATGTTGAGCCATTTCGAATAATTTTGGAAAGGTTTAACACAAATCTTCTCTTATGGAGTCTCTCTACAAAACCTGCAGCCTGCAGCCAAATACTACATTTCGGTTTTACAAATTTGCATTTTTGTTTGTGCAGTACAACAGAACAGCTTGCAAAGCATAGCGCACTGCCAACATGCTTCGCCCACAGTTTTCCACCTCCAAAGACACTTAGGGGGTCCTTGGGGGGGGGGGGCTTTTTTTAAAAGCTTGAAATAAAATTGTGGAATAAAAATTTGGAATTTATTTATTTCTCTTATGGGGGTCATTGACATCAGAACCACTGATCCAGATTACAGCATGCAACGAAATTATATTGGAATAAACGGAATCATGTGGAACAGCATCCATCAAAGGTGATGTCAGACTGATGTCACGTGGCCAGCCTGCGTGACGTCACTCATCCATGACATAATGTATGACATACACAGCTCTAAATTTGGGCAAGGTTACAACATCCCCAATTCCCCATTGACTTGCATTACAAGGTTACATCCCCAACTGACTTACATTACAAAATGAACGTGCAATATTTTCAAATATATTATGTTTGTCCTGATGAAGGTCTAAGGACTGGACCGTCGTTCTATAATAACGATTTATGCACGTTCTAAACCGTGTGCAGGGCCTTTCTCATTGTGCTCTGGGACTCTCCTTTTGTCCCTATACGCACCTGTCGTCAACATTAGGTGTGCATCGGCCTTTCTTCCAAAAAGTTTAATGTGAAAATAAATAGTGCGCAAAACATCTGGCACTGATCGGTCCAGCAGTTTGCGAGATTAGCTCCCCACACACACACACACACAGCAAGACTCCAGCAGATCCACAGATCCACGCTGTATAAATAATTCACAAAGCAGGCGAGGGATATTCAAGGGCCTGTGTCACTTGGCTGGCCTGGCAGTCTGCCACACTGGGACGCTTTCCTTTGATGGACTGTTTTTCCTTTAGGTTTGGATTACTACCCTCCTTCATTACATGTGGAGATTTGTTCCCTATAGGAGGACTAGCCTACTTTGCTATGTTGGTTTACCATTCACCAAAAGTAAATGTGAAAATAAAAATCCACCTCTCTTTTATGATTAGTGTAATATGTATAACTCCAATTTCTCTTTTGAACTGTTTCGCTCCAATGTTTTTCTTGTCCTTGCTGAGCTCCCTCTCTAACCCGCCCCCCACACCCACACACCCACCCCTTGTGATGTGACAATAACGTGATTCTGATTCCAGGGCCATGAATAGTCTAATCTAAATGTGAACTTTGTCATTTACCGGGGTTTCAGACAACAGCGCATTATTTAAATATATATATCATTTTCCACACACAAAACAAAAAGGTTGTGGCCTGACTCACTCAAGAGAGCTTGATGAAACACAACCTGCCATCAAAGGGGGGCCGGACGTATACGAGAAGAAAAGCAGGCACGGAATTATGGATGTTGTGACAGATTTATGCAAGGCTCGCTAGTGGGCCAATTTGCTGTGATTAATTCCGTTCTCTCCTTCATTAGAGTGAGTGTGCCGGAGGCAGAGCATGCCACTCATCGTCCCAGGTGCTTGACAGACCCTCTCTCTCTCTCTCTCTCTCGGGACTCTCTTCTTCAGTGATGAGCTTTGGGCGGTGGGGGATTAAACCCAACCTGCAGGTGTAATGAAAAACCTGCTTGTACTTTCCTGTGCTTGAAAGGAATTAATCACCTGGTTCGTGCGCGTGCGTGTGTGCGTGCGTGTGTGTGGAGGGGGGGGGGGGGGGGGGGGAGTTGAGATGTTTCATTTCAAACTGTCTTTTTTTTTTGTTCATCCCTGGGTAATGGGTATCCAGTGTAGTAGAGGACCTGGCTAAGGCTAAGATATGTATGCACTTAATTTATGAGAGAATATCTCAACTGTTTTTGGCTAATATGACCCCAGGGAACAACTTAGGAACTATGAGAAATTCTCTATCCGGGGCGAAATACCCGAAAATGACCACGCCCTTTTTAAAATGACCACACTTCCAACATGGCACTATCTTCTAAACCGTTGGAGCAACAGATTTTCTGAGGTGCTCAAAATGTTCAGAATACTCATGTTTGGGAAACCCGTGCCTGAGCCAGCAACCCTACAGGTCATCATAGTGGCCAAATCCAATATGGCCGCTACCTGAAAAAGGTTTTGTCTATAACTTTTGAACCAGATGAGCTATGAATGCAAACTTGGTGTCTAAATCATGTTTTTTGACAATTAGAAACATCTGAAATCGGAACGCTTATCTTTATGACTGGGTGTGGCTGGACCTCTATTTTGCATATTTCAAAGATGGGACTATCTGACAATTAGTTTTACTTTTTTACATTTTTGCAAACTTGGTGTCTATGTTATACTTTTTGAGCATTAAAAACACATTAGAATGCTCATATTATTGATTGAAGCCATCTAGAGCACTCTGATTTGCTTATTACAAATATGGCCTATATCAAAAATGTAAACATAAAGTTTCATCCAGATTTGAGTGTAGAGTTGTTGGAATGAGTTAAGATCAAACTGAAGAAAAGAAACAACCTGTGTACAGATGTTGAAACAATAGAATATGAGTTGAACCCAAATTATACAGCAACAGCCAGTACAGTATATGCAGAGCAATGCTCAGTATAAATTGAATAATATCATACTAGTCAAAGGTGTATAGAATTTTAACAATATTATGTTTATATTAGAATCACAGATTTTTTTTGTTCTAATCATACAACTTCTATATCGAGGTGCAACGGACTCCAGCTTCGCATAATTTGCTTTATGTCCACTACATGACTTTGGAAGCCACGGTGGAGGAGGATGGTGCAAGCTTTACTGGCATCTGCAAGATGGGTCCAGTAAGGTTCCCAAGTCTTAGTCATGGAGTCCCAATACCAGCCCAACGTACTTAAATCTGGGATGTAATGGCCTTTTGACATGCTGAATGTATGTATCAGTTCTGTTGCTGTTGTAACACCAAGACAATTATGTACAATGTACAATAATACAGATTGTTCAAATTCTATACATCCTATGATAGGATTACATTTATGCTGTGCATTGTTGCACATACTGCACTAGCTGTATAATTAGGAATGAGTTCTACTCTAAATCATTCTATTGTTTCAATAAAATTACATCTGGAAGATACATTGGTTGTTTCATAACATAGTGGCCATATATGTGATATGCACATTAGAGTCCTCTAGATAGATTAAATCATTAAGATAAGCATTCCAACATGTTTCTAATGGTCAAAAAACATGATTTAGACACCAAGTTTGCATTTGTAGCTCATCTGGTTCAAACATAGCCAAAACCTTTTTTCTGGTGGCGGCCATATTGGATTTGGCCACTATGATGATCCTGAAGGCTCATCATAGTGGCTCGGGCAGATGGCTCGGGCATCCTTGCTACATCATCAGAGCATGCCCTGGGTTATATCTGGGACACATTTGGTGCTTTTAGATTGATTCACGCAAAAATATTCTTATGGCCCTGGACTGTAATAAGTTGACAGTTTTTAGCCGTTTGTTTTAGCTGTTCTGTAATAAAATATAAAATTTGACATTTTACACTTTTCTATTTTTCACTAACCATATATAGTGAACATTTTGAGCACCTCAGAAAATCTGTAGCTCCAACGGTTTAAAAGATAGAGCCATGTTTGAAGTGGCGGTCATTTTAAAAGGGGCGTGGTCATTTCCGAGTATTTCGCCCCGGATAGAGAATTTCTCATAGTTACTAAGTTGTTCCTTGGGGTCATATTAGCCAAGAACAGTTGAGATAATCTCTCCTAAATTAAGTGCATACATATCTTAGCCAGGTCCTAGACTAGTGGTGGGAAGTACCAGGAGAGGAGAGCAGGGAGACAAAATACAACCACCTCAATTGTTATATTGTAGTAACATACTCTACCATACAGATTGGACACAATTTTTTTTTTTTTCATTTAAATAAAGTTACATAGTGCTTTAAGTATATTCTGACTCCAATACTTTGGAACTTTTACTCAGGTACATTTTTAATACATAACTTTTACTTGCAGCAGAGCATTTCTATATTGCGGTATAGATAATTTAACTTAGTAAAACAAATCTGAGTACTTCTTCCACCAGTGTTCACAGGTGTAATGAATGAAACACCTGCTCAGTGGTTAAAAATGTACTCACGTGTTTTACTGTAAAAGTATCAATACTGCAATGTACTCGTAAAAGTCCGGAATTCAAAATGTACTGAGTAAAAGTACAAAGGTATTGGTATCAAAATGTACTTAAAGTACCAAAAGTAGAAAGTACTCATTATGCAGAATGTCCCATTTCAAGTTTTCAGATCTACAAGCTCACAATGTGTCGCATCGTGAGCTTGTAGATCTGATATTTTCAAATGGGCGAAATGTATATAGGGCTGAAGTGGGCAATGTATGTTTTGTAATAATAATCAAAATTGACAAAGTGACTAGTAACTAAAGTTGTCAAACAATTGTAGTGGAGTAAAAGTACAATATTTGCCTCTGAGATGTAGTGGAGTCGAAGTAAAAGTACTGAAAATACTCCAGTAAAGTAAAAAAAATACCTCAAAATTGTACTTCAGTACAGTACTTGAGTAAATGTACTTTACACCATAGCACCTGCTTGTATTTTCCATGCAGAAAGGAATCAATCACCTGATCACGTGGCATGATGAGATATTTCTTTTCAAAAGGTCTTTTCTTCCATCTCTGCGTAATCGGCATGAGAATACCGTGTTCCTTTTCACTCTCTGAAAAGGTCTGAAAAGGATTCTCATCTTGATCTTCGATAAGCTCTTGAAGACTTCAGAGGCAATTTCAGGAGCAGACTCCACTTTCAATACTTCCATTATCTGTGCCTTTTAATCAGAGGAACTTATCAAATAAATAATCAGCACCGTCCAAGGTTATTACGGCTTTGGATTTTTCATTAGTTTTTCGTTTCTGTATTCAATTTAGTTTGTATTAGTTTTTAAAGTGAGTTTGTTAGTTTAGTTTGTATTAGTTTTACTGTTAGTTTTTTATTGTAGAATTGTTGATCTGCATTCCATTATACTGTACAGTGACTGACTTGCCAGTCTCCAGGTTTTTTCCCGAATAGGTGGGACTCTCATATAATTAATGCAGAGATACTATCATTTTCTAACGTGTAGCACGTTGGCATAGACAGTAGGAGTCCACTAGCATGCATTTAGGTCTATGTGTTTCTGGTAGTATTATTGACCACTCATGTTGTATATTTGTGGCAAAAAAAAAGTGTTTGGCGAAAATGTCCACCACAAGCCGGCATGGTTACGACCCGCTGCATTCAGCCATCTCAGCAATGAACGATAATAAAGTTTGCATCTTTCCTGATGAAGATCTTGTGATCGAACCGTTGAGCATAGATACATAGGCAACGTGGAGCTGAGAACCAGTGTGTGGAATTTGAATAATAAGCTCTATTTGTATAGCACCTTTTAAGAACAATGGCACCGATTCAGAAAGCTGGTCGTAAATAAGGTGTAAATAAAGTTCCTAAAGGAAGGTGTATTTTCTGTAAGCTAAAACCGACGTGCAATTCACAAAAGGGGTGTGTAGGCTATATCCCTCAAACGTGCGGATCACAGGTGTATGTCATGGTGAATCTGTACGGCTGCAACACAAATATAACTAGAAAATGTGCACCTCGGAGCACAGGTCTCCGCCAGGCGAGGTGGTAAAAGAAAGTACTGTTCCTGATGAATCCTGTCCTACCTATTTATATTACACATTGTGATGTCACGTGAAGCTTGACCAATGTTAGCTGTGAGCGGACGGACACACACACGGACGGACAGAGGGTAAAACATACTCTTGCAAAGGGGGCATGCCCATGTATGGAGAAAACAGGTACAAAACATGTCCATGTATGGACGGAAGGGGGACAGACTTTTATGGCTGGGGCCTAAGGACAAAGGGGGCATGCCCATGTATGGAGAAAACAGGTACAAAGCCTCATGTAGGCCGACCCCTTGGGTCTGGCAACAAGAAATGCATTCAAAGCTAAGAGAGCTGGGAGTTGAAAGCAGCTTTATAAAAGGTGAGTTTTCGGAAGGGACTTAAAACGCGACACAGACACAAGCCGCGTCTCCTTGGGTAAGGCATTGAGCTCTGATCAGCGGTCATTAACATGCTGGTGCATGTGCTGGACATTTTTGTCAAAATTAGGGTCCATTTGGTAGTGGACTCCTAATATGTGGACTCCTAATATATGAACCCCTCCATTTTGGTTTGGCCCAATGACGTCAGCCATGACATCACCAAATCCTATTTAAGGGTAGAATTGCTGGGAGTTATGGTTAGTTTGAGGTAAGAACATCATGGCTTCAGAGTTGAAAGAGCAGGGCAACCAGGCCCTGAGTGCGGGGAACCTAGACCAGGCCATAAACTGCTACACTCAAGCTGTGGACCTCGACCCGTCCAGCCACGTCCTCTTCAGCAACCGCTCAGCCGCGTACGCCCGGAAAGCCGACTACGAGAACGCTCTCAAGGACGCCTGTCAGACCATCAAGATCAAACCTGACTGGGGCAAAGGTTACTCTCGGAAGGCAACAGCCCTGGAGTACCTGGGGAGGCTGGAGGATGCCAGAGTGACGTACCAAGATGGACTCGGACAAGAACCAAACAATCCGCAGCTGAAGGAGGGGCTGAAGAAGATCGAGGCTCGGCTAGCAGAGCCGAAAAAGAGGATGAACCCCTTCGACACACCGGACCTGTATGTGAAGCTGGAGGCTGACCCTCGAACACGGGAGCTGTTGTCGGATCCAAGCTACATGGATCTACTGGAGCAGCTCAGGAAGGACAAGCCGGCCGAGCTTGGCACCAAGCTGCAGGATCCCCGAGTGCTGACCACGCTGTCAGTGCTGCTGGGGATCAACCTGGACAGAGCAGAGGACAAGACCTTCCCGACGCCCCCCAAACCCAAAGACACTAAGCCACCACCGCCCCCTCCCAAGGAGGATCTGCCCGAGAACAAGAGCAAGGCGCTGATGGAAAAAGAGCTTGGGAACGCCGCGTACAAGAAGAAGGACTTCGACACAGCACTACAACACTATGAAGCGGCGATCAATCACGACCCGACCAACATGACGTACGTTTCGAATCAAGCGGCGGTGTACTTTGAGAAGGGTGAGATGGAGAAGTGCAGAGAGCTGTGTGAGAAGGCCATCGACGTGGGCAGAGAGAACCGAGAGGACTTCCGGGAGATCGCTAAAGCCCTGGCTAGAATCGGCAACTCTTACTTCAAGCAGGAGAGATACATGGAGGCGATTCAGTATTTTAACAAGAGTCTAACGGAGCATCGCACCCCAGCTGTTCTGAAGAAGTGTCAGCAGGCGGAGAAGATGGTGAAGGAACAGGTGAAACTGGCCTACGTCAACCCCGACCTGGCTCTGGAGGAGAAGAACAAGGGCAACGAAGCCTTCAAAAAAGGAGATTATCCCCTGGCCATAAAACATTACTCCGAGGCCATCAAGAGGAACCCAAACGACGCCAAGCCGTTTAGCAACAGAGCCGCCTGCTACACAAAACTGTTGGAGTTGCCGCACGCCTTGAAGGACTGCGAAGACTGCATCGCACTCGACCCCACCTTCATCAAAGGCTACATGCGCAAGGCAGGCGTCTTGGAAGTCATGAAAGAGTATTCCAAAGCTATGGACGCCTACCACAAGGCCCTGGAGCTCGACTCGTCCTCAAAGGAAGCCAAAGAAGGCATCCAGCGGTGTGTGATGAGCCAGGCGTCGAGGAACGACACCCCCGAGGAGGTGCAACGCAGGGCTGAGTCCAACCCGGAGGTGCAGCAGATCCTGAATGACCCGGCCATGCGTTTGATCCTGGACCAGATGCAGAAGGACCCTCAGGCAATCAAAGATCACTTAAAGAATCCAGCTATCGCTCAGAAGCTTCAAAAGCTAATGGACGTGGGACTGGTACAGTTTCGGAGATGAGGGGAAAGAAGACTGAAGGATAAAAGAAGAGAGTGGCACAAAAAGCCATTCACTTAATATACTGCACCTCCTTCTTCCTCTGGCTTCAAAGATGATACTGTCGCTTCGGACTTTGACCTGTGCGTTTGTTTCCATGTTTCCTAACCTTTTACATTTTAAGACTTGTCTTGTTGTGTCATCTACAACACTTGAAAATCACATATTCGCCCAAGAAAACAGTATTGATAGATCATCAACCAGCAGCACCCCTTTTCACATCTAGTGTAAAATCAACCACACAGTCAAAGTTCACTTCTCACAAGGCTTGGAAAAAGTAAAAATACATTAAAAAATGTTGTCTTGAACTAAAAAGAACAGAATCTGTGATTGGGTTCTAAATCATCGCTTAAAAATAAGAAAAAAAAAGGTCACAACTTGTTGCCGTTCATTGTTCTTATGGCCCACATAGTTCTCTTTTGAGGCTGTTGAACGTTATGTCACATGAAACACGCTTCAGGACCTCTGCTTCATGTTAGTCGCTCCTCAGGCTACAGCCTGCTTCTCAACGTCCATTTCATCAATGAAAATGTATCATTTTACAATGTAGATCATATCAACAAGGGGTCCGTGGCCTAATGCATAGCAAAGTGGCGGTTGGGAACCATTAGGTTAGGCTGTTGGAGCTTTTATGCAAAGCTCCAACAGCCACTCCGATATACTTTTTTTTTATGGGGGGCTTGCTGAAGAAGGCATTCTGAAACGTTGGGCGACGCGACGGATGTAACGAACGTAACGCGGCCATATATGGAGATTGTCAAGCTGTGAAACGGACTCAAAATCTCGGGTTGTCACAAACACGTGTCAAACGTAACATACCATATGTGGAGAGGTGGGCATCACAAAAGCGATATGCCCCACAACCCTGATATGCCCATATATGGGATTACATCTGCAATCTCCATATATGGGCATAAAAGGGACAAGGACAAAGAGATACAGAGATCTCCATATATGGCCATAAAGGGTAAACAGACACACAGACAGGTCATGGCACCAACGGCAACGGGTATTGCATAACCCACTTGAATTGGAGCAGCTTTTTCATGGTTATCACACATTTTGTTATTTTCACCATACGTACATGACAGGTGAAAAAATGACAACATTTAAAAAAGAGTTATCATAATGAAAATTTTTTACAAATGAAATCATTACGAAATTACATAACGGGATCTAATAACAGCATGGCCCTTATATTATTTATAACACATTTCATAACATCTTAAATTTGCTTGTCTTGTGTTTGCATGTCTCGTCTCCCTATTAATTTTTTTTGTTTGTTTTTTTTCGTAAATGAATGCCTTGATCATACAACAGCGTCACACAAAAGTATCCAAAATAGCTGATCCACAAGCTCGAAACGCGGTACGGAGCAATGCGCTTTGAGCTTGTAGATCTGCTTCTTTTGCTACTTTTAGATTTGAAACTTTGAAAAGTAACATTTTTGGACGTATGAGGTTTCCACCCAACAGAGACCTTATGCTCCGTGTCCATATCCATGTTGGGAAATGCTGACGAGGACCGGAAGGGCGAAAAAACACGCTTGTTTCTATTTGCCTGCTACTACCGGCACATTAAAGCCATATAAGAAAATATGATCAGAGTTGCGTATGTTTCCTTTGATGTTCATGTTAAGAATCTGTACCTGGCATTGACTGTTAGGCAGAGTGATTAGCTTTTGGAGTACATACATGATGTACATATTTGGTCATCACACACACAGCTTCTGGATAGACTTTTCATTGGACTCATGCAATTGTTCCAACATTAGGCTACTGTTCTGCCGTTCTCTGTGATAATAACTAAGCTCACAGCAATGCGCGTATATTTGCAATTTTCACTACTTTTCGTTTTCAAGTGAGTTTGCTAGTTTAGTTTGTAATAGTTATATTTATTGCAGTATTGTTGCAATTACATTCCATTATATACAGTGACTGACTTGCCAATCTCCAGAAAATATGTTGGGAGTTGCGTATGTTTCCTTTGATGTTAAGAATCTGCACCTGGCATTGACCGGTAGGCAGAGTGGTTAGCACGCACTCACACTTTCACACTCACCACACACACACACACACACACATACACACACACACAGTGAAACTCTAGAGAGGGGTCCCCTCAGCCAGATGGTTCTGGGACTCTGTGCACAAACACAAGCACCAGACGTAAAACCCACTGGACTAAACCAAACAAATTATGAGAAAAGAAAGCAATATGACACTCTGGAAAGAATCAACCCAATTCGCCCTTAAACAGAGAATACACAGTGGCAGAATAGAGCACTGTGACCGATCCGACACTAAGGAAAAGCCTCGACTATATGTACTGACCATAGACCAAATTTTGCAGCGATTTGAAATCCGCCATCTTTCTATATCCGGTTGATATCCAGTCCAAAATGCAAACGAAAATTAATGCTATTGGCTGAAACCGCAGCGAGGGCGCGTCTTCACTCGGTAGAACCAGTAGAAACCCTAACATACCCTACTTTATCATTAATTTTAAAATAATGGGACAATAATTTACCAAAACACATATCATGGTGATTGAAAGAAGACTTTAAGCTAGTGACTGGAAGCATATAGTATTTATGACAATGTTTATTAAGGTAATAAAATCCAGTGTAAAGCCAAAAAAAACAGCGAGACATACAGGCCATTCTTATGAACTGTCACACTTCCTATATAGCCTCAATTTACAAGACGGATGCTAGCCCTTTGGTACAGACTCAGCGAGCACAGTCTCGCAAACGAGAAAGGCCAACCTGGCTCCCAAGAGAAGACAGAGTGAGAGAGACAGAGACAATGAGAGTGAGAGACAGAGAGAGAGACAGACAGAGAGAGAGACAGGCGGAGAACACAGGAAACCCGAGACATAAGTGGGTCTGAGAGGCTTATTGTCGGTATCGGCAGAGAACTCAGGATACTGAACCCTTATTTCCGTAAATTAACACCCGACTTGATCATACTACAGCGTCACACACACAAGCATCAAAAGTAGCAGATCCACAAGCTCGAAACGCGACACGAAGCAACACGTTTCGAGCTTGTAGATCTGCTACTTTTTAATTTGAATCCTTAAAAGTAACAGTTTTGGACAAATGTGGTCCCGACAGAGACGATTTGCAAGATTGTATTCTAAGATTCAGTAGTGAAACCCTACCACTGTAGGCCAGTGAAGTGCCCTGAAGTTGAAGCTATTGTCCTGGACAGTTTCATCTTGTGGAAGAACAAGCCCCTATGTATGCACTAGCACTGCAACAAGAGGATGGGTCAGCGACTCAGCGGCGTTCAATTAACTGCTTATAGAGAGAGACTTTAGCATTTCAAAGCCTTCCTGGAACACAGGCTCGTTAATGTGATCAAGTACGTCACGTGGCCACGCACTTGATCATGAGTCATTATCTGATGAAAGCCGTAGAAAGATGGTTCATGACCAATACGGCTCACTCAAGATGGAACACAAAACAAGCCCCCAGCGCTTTGATGTGGCCTATTTTTACATCCTTATTCGTTCATCATTTACAAGCGTGGGTATTCAACAGGGAGTCTGAGACCCCTAGGGGGTCCTCAGAGTTACTACAGGGGGCCCCAAATCTTTGTGTGATAGGATTTTTTTTTTTTTTTTTACATTAACCACTTGAACCCTGCCATGCCTATTCAGTATACAGATCTACAAGCTCACGATGTGTTGCGAGCCTGTAGATCGGCAATTTTCGGCGAATAGGTTTGGCGCAGAGGGAAAAACGAGCAGACCAAGTACAGAGCCAAAGGTTATTAAATGCATGAAAATAGTAAAAATACACATTAAAAGGAATCCAACATATTAATAGAAAAGTTCATGTGTAAAGATGAATTCACACAACACTGATGATGCCATTATAATAATCGGAACCATAAATTGAGTCATAATCTGAGTTATATTAAACAAATAAAGGTCCTGTACCTGCATCGGAAATTATTTATACAGTAATCAAACACTGCATCAATGCAGACAAAAAGGAAAACACAAAACTGCTGCTTTTGAAATTAAATTGCAATATTTTATATGACCCCAAATTAATCAGTCAAATTCATCATAATTAAGTTCAACTAAGCAATCAGTGCATTGACATTCAAAATACAAATTAAGAGAACATTTTGTATTTGTCTCTTCTTCAGCCCATGAAAGTAATCCAGTAATATCCAAAAATCTGGTAATTCTCAAGGTCCAAAAAGAAAATGGCAATGCATTGCATAATACATAAAAATATATTCCTCTCACCCTGTCAGGAGGCCCCTGGAGATTCCTTTGTTCCTTTGTTCTGTTTCAGTTAATAAAATCCACCATCAGAATATCTCCTCAACTTCGACCAAGCTTCCCCCTGGCTTGCACAACTATTCGTATTCAATGATTCAAAGTTCTGATTTGGATAACAATGTAGGCTTTAAATAGTCTCTTTGTCAAACCACACCAAACAGTCTTTCATGGCCAAAATGGAAGCCCCGGCCACCTCACTTCCTGTCATTACTTCCTGGAACTTTTATTATGTGTGCTGCTTTAGTTTTTTTCCCTCACAGTTCCCTCAATGAAATGAACCCTAACAACAGAAAATGAATGGCTATATTCATCAAAACAAAGACTTTTGTGTACAACATTTAGGTGTTAAATATTTTATACAATGTAGTGGGCGGGGGATCCCTGACTCCCTGCATCATCTCTCTCAGCTAAGGGGTCCTTGGACTGAAAAAGATTTGAAGACCCCTGATTTAAGCGCATGCATGTGGAATTTGTGGTTTATATGTACAATAGACCAAAATCACTCGACCAAACTTATTAAAGACCCAATGAAATGCCTAGCAGAATGCCATTTGTGTTTTCTCCTTGGTTGAGCCCACCTGAAAAAAAATCTGTTTACTAAAGAGCTGGGGAGACCCCTGTTACTAAACAAACACTACAATGATACTATTGGGAATATAAAGCTTTTAACAAACATCAAGGCCCTGCCCTCGGGTAGGAATGGTGCCTCTCTCTATTCAAGAAAGCAAAGGGCAGTGCCAGTTTCATCCCCTCTGCCATTAGGCTCCTTGATAAACACAACCCCCCTAATACCTGATCCACCTCACCTGGTCCAACTGGGCTTGCTTGCTAATGCCCCCTCATGAATATGCACGCACACACACACACCCACCCCCACACACACAAAGGCAGGCGCCTGGATGAGCTGGATTCGGTCTGCTAATAGCTTCCATGGACATACATACACGTTCCACAAGTGTGGAGAGAACTTTGCTTTCTTTTCAAAGAGACTTTTAAATCTAGAATTAGCTTACCTTTTATAGAATTGAAGCACTTTGCTGGGTGTTTTAGTGGTGCATACTCGTCTTGTCTGCATTGACCCAAGCAAAACAATTTTCCCTTGTGGATAATAAAGGATATATAATGATTCAATTAAAAACCATATCAACCCATTAAGCTGTCTATACCTGTCACCAACACCACTTAACAGCAGCTTTTAATCCATTAAGACCAGGAACGCATCCGTGTCATTTTACATTTTAGCTATAGCCATTATTTTATACTTTGGCTATTCACAAATAGCAGATATACAAGCATGAGCTTGTAACTGCTATTTTTGAAAAATCATTACAATTTGTGCAAATCTTTGAATGTATATATATTTTAAATTTAACATTTGTAACTCAAAAAAGCACACAGAGCTGAAAATAGGCCTAGACCTTTATTTTTATGACAAGCAAGTAAAGCACAAATATACAGTAATGAAATGAAATGTTTTGAGTGTTCATCTAACAGCTTGGTGCTAGAAATGTTGGGTTTTAGAAGACTGACCACCGTCTCTGGACCGCCATGAAGAAAGTTGAAAAACTATCCAAATAAACCTTATTAAAAAAAAAAAAAAAGTTTGTCCCTCATTTCAACCAATCTGCATACACATACAAATCGCACGTTACGGTCGGGTGGAAACCTCATGTGTCCAAAATGTGTTACTTTTCAGATTAAAAAAAAAGTAGCAAAAAATTGCAGATCTCACGAGTTCACAACTCGCCACGTCGTGGCTATTTTTGCTACTTTTGAGTGACACTTGTAGTATGACCAAGTAGGGCATTAATTTACAGGAAAATAGTGGTGTGAAATATGGAGCTACAAGGTTTCTTTCCCCGACAGCGATGACATGATACTGCTCTCCAGGTTTCACAGGTGACCTATGACCCTAGGAGGCAAAGCCTTTGCTTAGCTCAGAGGTTCTCAAACGTTTTTCGTGTCAAGGACCCCCAAATTGACCCCCCCCCCCCCATCTGAAAATGTTGTCCCAGGGACCCCCAGAAGAGAAGTTGTGTACAAAAAATAATCCAATCTTTATTCAAAACACTTTCAATGTTTAAAACATTTTCAAAAATAGCAGATGTACAAGCTCGTACAATCTGCTATTTTTTGAATAGCCAATGTATAAAATATACAAAGATAAAGTAGTTCTTGACCCAACACATTTTGCTGGGGACTCCCTGGGACCCACCCCAAGGAACCCCTGGGGGTCCCCACCGGGCCCCACTTTGAGAACCACTGGCTTGGCTTGCATCCAACACTTGGAATAAAAACGCATCACATTCTTAAAAACCTGACCCACAGATTTTAAAAACTTGTATTTGACTGTAAAATGTTTATTAGCCAATCATCTTTTTAACTGAATCTCCTTTCCAGTTCATAACTTGGGATCTGTGTAAATGTTAAAGGGATAGTTCACCCAAAAAAAAAACACTTATTTCCTATCAATTACACACCCCATGAAACATTGAATTAATGGAGTTTTGTTTTTGTTGATTCCTAAGCCAATAATTTGATGACCGGTGGTTGTCTCCTACCGGATAGATAAGCATCTGTATTATTACCATCAAATGATTGGCTTAGGAATGCGACAAAAACAAAAAACTCCACTAATTCAATGCTTCATGGGGTGTGAAATTGTAATTTTTTGGGTGAATTATTCCTTTAAGAGCTGATCAACCCGAGCTAGAGAGAGACTACATTTTCGAAGATACAAAATACACTGGCCATGCCTCCTGTCCCCGAATTACACACTTTTATTACAAACATTTATTACAAGGAAAAGAAAAGCAAATGTCCAAAAACCTAAGATTTAGAAAAAATAGATCTCTCATTGGGTGCGTTCGGAAATGCAGCACTGAGCGCACTGGCCAATACAAACTAATAGGCGAGTGCGCTCCGGTGTGCAATTTCCGAACGCACCCATTGTGTCATCATGTACAGAAAACATAAAAGTGGGCGGGGCCTGACACCCCCCTCCGTTCCAAACCCCCAAACCTTACATCCTCACCTTGGCTCAACACAGGACGGCCCACCCCGACCCCCCCCCCCCTCCGGTACCCAGGCGGCATTTCAAGTGAGGAGACGGGGGAGACGGGTGGGTCGTCAAAAACACCCTCAGAAGATTTATCGTTTTATTATCTCGTCTCTGTCGGGTCGAAACCTCCCATGTCCAGAACTGTTACTTTTCAGGATTCAAATTCAAAAACAGCACAAGTAGCAGATCTAACAAGCTAACTGCTGCTTCTGATGCTTTTTGTGTGACGATGTAGTTTGATCAAGTAGGGGGGGCGATAATTTGTTAAAACACAAAAAGTTAAAATATGGAGATGGGAGGTTTCTGCCCTGACAACAACGATCTGCTCTGCTCATCTTCTCACAAATACTAATGACGAAAAAGAGTATTTTTTTCAAGAAATTCTCCAACCTGTTGCTCCAGTGATCTGTGCCTGCCGAGGTATTCCACAGGTTGTAAACACAAGTCAGAAGCAGAGAGGATGTGGTGGTGGGATTCAAATCTCACGGTATTATTATGGCCAATTGAGACCACTGAAGTGTTCAGTTCAATCAAACGCAGCCCCCCCAGTCAGTCAGTCCCCCCCCCCCCCCTCTCCCCCCCACTCCCCGGTTACAGTAGGTCAAAAAATCCTTCTCTGGTTTGGAGGACAAACTTCCATCATCAGCTCTCCTGTTTGCTTTTGGCCAGTAGAACGGTGTGCTGCCCTCCGCTGGATGCTGCCAGTACTGTGCGGCTCTCCAGCTGTTTGCCAGTCATCTTCACAGGGGTCCATTCGTCGTCTTCCTCGCCCGTGCCCAGCTGGAGGTTGGTGCCCATGCCCCAGGCGTACACAGAACCTGGGCGAGAACACACACACACTTAGTAGGGATGCAACGACTCACTCAACTCAAGATTCAATAAATAATACTGGGTTCACGGTAGGTTTTTCTTCCTTTTAGCACTTACCCACTTAACCCTTTGCACAAAAAAAAGGTAGGGTAAGTGCTATTTTTTGTGTCAAAACAAAGTATTTTTTTGTTAAAGCACTATATTCTGATTGTAGCAAACTACAGAGTGTTTGTTCAATAACAGGGGTCTCCCCATCTCTTAACAGAAATGCTCATCCAATCAGGAGAGAGTAGCCATTTATCAGCTTCAATTTGATAGTGTTCCAGTTCCAATTGTGTCACTTCCAATTTCACTTGTGTATCCTGTGTGAGTTTAGAGTTGCACCGATATGACATATTTCACATATCGGATATCGGACGTTAAAAAAAACACATTTAGACCTGAGGCCGATTCTAAAAACGCCTTCTAAAACCTAACCATAGTTGGTTAATACAATTTTAAGAAGCAGCTAAGTATGCACATTGTTTTAATTTATTATTTGTAGGTATTTTCTTTTGGTGATAGATCATAGTGTATTTGTTTTTTTTCCTACTGTTATTGTACTTTTAAATATTCAGTAATAAATGTCTTTAATTGAAAGGTAATGCATTTTTTTTGTATTTAAAGTTTTGCTCGGATATCGGCATATATATCGGATATCGAAAAATATCCTAATTGATATATCGGAATTGAAAAAACCTGTATCGGTGCATCTCTATGTGAGTTCTCTCTCCTGGTTGGATAAAATCGGTATCCCGACCTGAAAATGTATTTTCTGTTTTAACACATCGAGTGCCATAAACGGTCCGGACCGTTTTTGAGGATCCAAACGAGAAGTGCCGAAAACGGTCCGGACCGTTTTGGACCCAAATCTATTTTTATACGAGTGGCCCACGTGGGGCGCTAAAACAAAACTTTGACATCACCCAAGGAGTTTCTGAGAAGAAGAGGCTGGATGTGGCTCCATGTCAAAAATCCTTCCGGTCGGCGTTTTCAATGTTATCTCCTTGACTAAAAGCTTAATATCTCCATTTCTTTTTAACGTGGTGGAAACGAGCCGTTTTCGATCGGCGATCACGCTGCAATGGAGGATCGCGTTGGAAATATTATTGTTCCAGGCGTTAGAGACGGCGGAGGGTCCCGAACCCTCCGCCGTCTCGCACGCACGCTTTGTTTACATGCACTTCCGCGTCGGGGCTTCTACAGCACGAAACGTATAACGCAAGTGGATGGAAGAAATGCAGGCACTCAACGTATAATATTTTAATAAACCTCTGGCACCCAATGTGTTAATAAACAGCTGGAGAGACAGGGAGACCCCCTTTTCTGAAAAAACACTCTGTAGCAATCATTACTAGTTATTCAACACTTATTTGAACAAAAGGAACAACTAGCACTTACCCTACCTCTAAGCGAAATGACATTCTGACAAATGATTATGATTAATAATTTCTGAGCCTATACTGTTATTGTTGTGATCTTATCCATGTGAAAACAATCCCATGTGGCATCGGGTGTAACCGCTCACCTTCTCTGGTGACAGCGAAGCTGACCGAGGCTCCACAACACACTCCGCTGGCCAGCTCCATGCCAGCCACGGCCGTGGGCACGCCCGTCTCCTCGGCCCCCTGGCCCAGCCCCAGGCGGCCGTACTCTGACCTGCCCAGGCTGTATACCTGACCTGAAAACAACACACCAACATGGATTATAGCACAAAGAAAATCTCACACGACAGAAAGGTTTTTGTCAGGCCAAGTCCCAATCTCTGATTTGTGAAAACGGTGTGAAAAGGTGCGTAAAATGTGGCTCTTTAGTATAAAACATATATATATATTTAGACTTTAGAGAATAGGGAAGGCCGATGGCCATTTAAAAACATATTTAGAGCAGACCCAAATAGTTTGGGGCATCGAAGCTTTGTTCGATGGCATGGGATTTGAACGTGAAAAAAAATAATTAAGACTTTTAGTTTTTTTTTCAGTTATCAAAATAGCCGATCTATTCTTATTTTAAGAATGAAAAGTATTAAAAGTGGTCATACAAGCAATATAATAATTCTATTGCTAGTATGACCACTTTTAATACTCTTCTGTATGGAATCCAAATGACTGAAATCGGTGGTAGTGGTGGTAGTGACTGATAACTTGAATCCATATACTAGACTAGGTTAGGTTTCCAGACAGGTAAGCCACATCAGTGCAGTCGTCAATTCAAAAGGCAGGAGTTGTTATATTAATTACTTAAAACCCCATATACTTAGTTGACCGGGGTCCACTAGTATTTCCCTCTACACCAAGTCTCTTTGTTGAAAATAGCCACTCACGTCGTGAGCTTGTGCAAAAATGTGAATAATCAAACCAAGAATTCGAATTTTTAAGAAATCCACAGTAAACCTAACATGCACTGGCATATATTGTACATATACTGTGGATTTTTAAAACTCGTCATCTGATGTGAAGCATGATTGTAGCGATAGCGAAGCGCTAACCTTCAGCATTCAGGCAGATTGAGTGGTGTTGTCCTCCAGAGAAGTCGACCCAGGCCGTTGTGGAGTTCTTGAAGCAGGTCAGCTTCACTGGGAAGAAGCACGTATTGATGCTCTGTGTGCCTGATGTTAAAAAACACATTCACTCAATTGTGGACATCTCCCTGTACCTGTATACCGTGCAGTAGTAGAAAAAGTACTCCCATTGTTTTACTTACAGTAAGTAAAAGTATCAATACTGCAATGGAGAAATACTCAGAGTAAAAGTCTGGTATTAAAAATGTACTTGAGTAAAAGTGCAAAAGTATTGGCATCAAAATATACTTAAAGTACCAAAAGTAAAAGTACCCATTATTCAGAATGTACCGTTTCACAAGTTATCAAATGATGCCTAAAAAGTCTAATTTATTTTTTGAAAATAGCATATATATATAAACTCACAACGCGTCGTGAGCCTGTAGATCGGCTATTTTCAAATAGCCAACGTTTAAATGTATGTTTTATAATAATCCAAATCTACAAAGTAACCTAAGTTTTCTAATCATTGTAGTGGAGTAAAAAGTCCAACATTTGACTGAGTAGTGGCGTAGAAGTAAACCCTATGGACTTTGCAAACTGGAACTGAGTTGCATGTAGCTATTTCAGTCTACACCATATCTCTTTGCAAAAAAATAGCCCCTTTATATATTGTATATAATATATAAGGTATAATTAATATTGTACCTTTAAGCTATAGGCTCACAACAATTTGGCAAATGTGGTTCAAGTAAATAAACTGGCACAAATAAACTGGATAGAATGCAAGGAGGTTAATGGCAACATCTCCATTTAAATTGAATGAGAACTATTTATACCCGTCGTCACTAAAGTCCTGTCTGATATATATTCTTGGAATGGACACATATTCCAATTTAAACGTGCCAAGTTAGCCGATTGTTGCCAGAACATCCTTTTATCCACAGGAATGTTGGCTGGAAATTCAGGAACCTCGCTACCATTTCTCCAGATAGTAATACTACTGTCCTCTCAAACCAGACCATCTCGCTTTGATCACACACACACACACACACACACACACCTAATCTGCACCGTCGAAATGTAAACACAAACTCAATGCAGGAACCAAGAAGGTCAAGAACTCTGCAGTTCCTAGGTTAACCCATTCAATCCAGGGACGCATCTGTGTCATTTTAGATTTATTTGGCTATTAAAAAATAGCAGATATACAAGCTCATAACGCGGCACCGAGTGCCGCGCTATGAGCTTGTAGATCTGCTATTTTTGAAAAATCGTGAAAATGTGTGCAAATCTTTGAATATATAATTTTTTTAAAGCAAACCGTTGTAAAATATATTGTTCCAGGGACTCCCAGAAGCAAAGATTTGAGTTACAAATGTTTGCTTTAAAAAAACAATATATATATATATATATATTCAAAGATTTGCTAAAATGTTCACGATTTTTCAAAAATAGCACATCTACAAGCTCATAGTGTGGTACTCGGTGCCGCACTATGAGCTTGTATATCTGCTATTTTTGAATAGCCAAAGAAATCTTGCTTTCCCGGTTCAAGTTCCTTGAATTGTTTTACGTCAAAAAAAGGGGGCTATCGATATTGTCCTGTACCGATTATTTCCAGAACATGTGCATACACCAATGAAATCACACAACCCCCAAAACCTTTTGTGGCGGACCGACTCACTCACCAAGCTGGTGGTAATTTGACAATCCAAACCCGTACACATGGCCTTCTTTTGAAACGGCGAAGGTGAAGTAGGCTCCACAGAAGGCATCCACCAGCTGTACCTTGCCTTTGAATTTCACCACCTGGGGGGTCAGCAGCCGGCCTGAAATCAAATAAACACACAAGACAGTAAATTATTATATACAAAACATGGATTATTGAAGATCACCAAAAACATGACTTATTTTCAATCAATTACAGAAGTTACACAACCCATGAAGCCTTGAATTCATGGAGATTGCATTCCTGAATTGACCGGGTCATCGGTCAGTAGTCTCCTCCGGTAATCAAATTATTGGCTTAGGAATGTGACAAAAACAAAAAAATCTCCATGAATTCAAGACACCATGGGGTGTGTAATTTTTTGGGTGAACTACTCCTTTAAAAGGTTGTGGTTCTAAAACGAAGGGGGCTAAATGACGATAGTTTGAAACTAAATGGAGGGTCCCAGAAAAAAACAACAACAACAACCGGGAGGTCAATTTAGCATTTAATCCATTTTGGTTCTTTAAAAGATACTGTCCTTTTAACTGCTGGCAATAATATTGAATATTCTATTTGATGAGTTCCAGAACTCATTGTTACTAGCTCCTGAGCAGGACCCTGATTAGGTTCTAGAGAACCTTATCTGAAACTGAGCCGTAGCGTTCTGGAAATGCGTTAAAGACAGCACAGTGAGGGTTCTCTTTAGTTCTTTAGTATTGGAAAACAGTCATGACTTACTCAGGCCCATTCTGCCTCCTCTGTTGGAGAACATCTCCGGCACCCTTCCCAGCTGGCCCTGCTCTCCACACCCTAGTGTGTACAGGTTCCCATCATGCGTCATCATCACCAGATGGTCATTACCTGGGGGGGGGTTAAGTGGTAAAGTGAAGTTTCATGTTAAGTTTCTACGGCCACGTTTAGACGACAACGGTCTCTAGAGAAAACGGCAAAGTCCCGTTGTGTTCTCATTTTCCCCCCTGCGTTTAGACAGAGGCGCAACGGTGATTGAAAACGCTGTAGTGTGCATGCCACATACATGCCACATACATGCACATACATATACAAATACATGCACACCAAATATTTTTCTTTTCTATATCTTTTTGAAAATGGAAGATCTACAAGCTCACAACACGTCACGAATGCGACGCGGTGTGAGCTTGTAGATCGGCTATTTTCAAATAGCCAATGTACTGTATAGGTTTAAAGTGCTCATGTAGCCTAGTCGCTTCTTTTGGGCTTGTTTTCATAGAACTGGCTGCTTAGTTACGTTTAATGAATGTTTTTTTTATTGTACGTAATTATTTTTTTTACACTGCCCTTATAGTTCAGACATGGTCTGTACTGTAAATATTAAGGGTGCAACATATTACAAATTAATTTAATCAATTTTAATAACTTTTGCAGATCTACATCTGCAAGCTCACAACTCGTTGCGAAGCGTTGAGCTTGTAGACCAGCTGTTTTCTCTGTTTTCATATGACATTGTTGTACAACGAATATGGGTAAGTAGTTAATCAGACTAAACGATTAAGAAATATATATTTTTTAAATAATTGTATTCGTTGCTATACAAGAATTACTCGATTCACCGACATGAGCGTGATTAAGTCGGTGAGAGGTTCTAAATGTTGGTTTCGATGCATGTTTGGTTAATTGCCCAGCGGAGCCCTAACCTTAATGAAGCACATACCTGATGCAATCTTCACAACTGGCTCTTTGATGTGAAGTTGAACTGGAAGGCTGCATTTCTCCATCGGCTCCAAAAGACCAATAACACCGTTGTTATCCTGAAACAAGCACAGGGTTGCCATGTTTAAGCACAGGGGGTTTTGACATTTTATAGCAAGTTGAATTTGAACAGGCAGATAAGACCAAGGTTACGATTAACTCTCTCAGTGCCAATAAAATAGAAAAATTATTGCGAACTTTGCCAGAATTTTCTTTTTGTTTTTTCAAAGAAAAAAAAAAGTGCTTAGGAAGCGAGATACAGCCTTTTTCAGTTATAGGTTAAACAAAGAGTGGATGGAGCTGCAAATCTTCAGATAATATCTTGGGTTCTGAACACTTTTTTCAAAAAGAAAAAAAATATATATATATATATTGTTTTTAAAACTCGGGATTTCTCGTTCTGGCACTGAGGGTATAACCATAAAACTCGGGATAACTCGGGGTCTGGCACTGAGAGAGTTAACAGGTAGACTAGGGAAGATTAAGTTTAAGGTTAAGTAAGGTTAGGTTTTCTTCATTAAAACAATTCATTCTTAGTTACACAAGATACAGTACGAGAAAAAGACGGACACATATGGCTCTTTCCGACTACAAAGGGGTTAACCCTGTGAACCCCTAGTTTTGTTTTTTGTTCACGTTTCCATTATAACCACAACCACCCCTGAAGGGAGAAGTGCGTCATAAAAACATAACATAAAAATAGTAATAACATCTACAAGCTCAATCGGGTATTTTCACTATTTTGACGAGTTCTACTCTGGGTTGTAGTACCTCTTCAGTTTTTAGATATGTATTTGGCCGGCCTGGGCCGCAGCGTGGCGGTCCAGGCACCCTAGGCTGCAATGCCAGCCTGACAGCGTGTCGCGGGTTCGACTCCTGTTCCCGACGACCTTTGCTGCGTGTCACACCCCCCCCCCCCCAATCTCTCTCCCCATTTCCTGTCAGCCAACATTCCCTATCCCTCTCTAAGGCATAAAAATGCCAAAAAGAAATCTTAAAAAAAAAAACAAGCAAAGATTTGAGTTACAAATATTCGCTTTAAAAATACATACATTCAAAGATTTGCAAATAATTTCAAGATGTTAAAAAAAATAGCAGATCTACAAAATCTATGAGCTTGTATATCAATTTTTTTAATAGCCAAAGAAATCTAAAATGACGTTCCCGGTAGTTTTTGTTGTTGAAAAGAGCCAAAACTGACAACAGAAAGAAAAAGGATAAGATGGGCGTCCTCACTCTAAATGAGCCCCAGATGTAGACTGCCCCGTCCTCTGTGAGAGCGGCGGTGTGGCTGTCCCCAGCAGACACCTGCACCACTTTGTGCTCAAGGACGACCTTCCCCGGGACCGATTCAGAGCCTTCCTCTGACGTGTCCCGACCCAGGGCACCCTCGTCGTTGCAGCCGAACGTGAACACCTGCAAAAGAGGAAGCACAATGACATACAGTGAGTCTAACCTAATGTACATACTGGCTGCCTTTTAATGCCCTGGCCTTGACGACCTTGCAGGCTTGTGCAAAGGCTATGAAGTCATTTAGATTGCATGTTACGTAGATAGACGCCAGGTTTATTTGTAGGCCTGGCATCCTATAGTGTGTATAGTTTCAATGTACAGATTATAGATGTTTCACTTTTCAGTGAATGAGTTAAGTTCACCCGTCATCATTACAATCTGATATGTTTGCCCATTTAATATATATATATATATATATATATATATATATATATATATATATATATATATATATATATCTCATAACTTGTTGCTTACGCTTCCGGTTTCACTGACACACACGGTGTGCATGCCCCCGGCTGCCACTTGAACCACGCCTTCCTGCAGGGTGACCAGGGCCGGCTTTTTCCGTTCCATGGTGTTCTCTCCTAAGCCCAGCTGTCCCACGTCGCCCTGGCCCAGCACCAGAACCTCCCCCGGCTCTGTCCCGTGACTCTTGTGATGAACTGGAACACAGGGAGCAGAGAGAGAGTTACTTCTCAAAACTTTACGGTGTCAAGGACCCCCAAATCGATAGATATGTTTGGCCGCGGATGCCCATCGACTGCCTAACTGATGTTAAAAGCTGGATGAACTTCCTGAATCTTAACGAAAGCAAAACGTAAATAATAATCTTCGGCCGTGACATTCCATCCTGGGCTCTTTCAACTCCAACATCCGTTCAGCTGTCAAAAACCTAGACGTTACCTTTGACAGCACCTTCAATTTTGACAAACAAATTAGCTCAGTTTTTCCAACAGATTTAGGTTAACCCTTATCTCATTACATTACAGTCATTTAGCAGACGCTTTTATCCAAAGCGACTTACAATAAGTGCATTCAACATAGGTAGGCAACAAAACTACTAATCACCAGGTGAAAGTGCAATATCTCAGCTACCTACTTTCTTCACCCATTAAGACCTGGAACACATCTGTGTCACTTCTTGATTTGAGCTAAAAAGCATTATTTTACACTTCGGCTATTCAAAAATAGCAGATATACAAGCTCATAGGGCGGCACCGAGTGCCACGCTACGAGCTTGTAGATCTGCTATTTTTTTTTAATCGTGAATGTGTGCAAATCTTTGAATATATATTGTTTTAAAGCGAACATTTTTAACTCCAATCTTTGCTTCTGGGGGTCCCTGGAACAACATATTTTGAGATGGAGGTCAGCGGACAAATACATATAAGTTTGGGGTTCCTTGACATGAAACAGTTTGAGCACCACTGATATAGAAACATATTTTTTTCAGAAAACTGTTAGGATTTAGAAGCCATTTGTAGAATCGGCTTCAGGTCTTAAAGGGTTAAACAGATGAGACACATAGTGAAAAACAAATGAGCAAGAGCTAAAACAAATAAGTGTATCAAGTAAACAAGATCCAATAAAACGAGAATAATTGACAACAAGTAGGCAAGGCTAAGAGGAAGGGTCAGGGTAGTGTTTCCTGAAGAGGTGGGTTTTCAGCCTGCGGCCCCCTAAACAATTGGAGATGGCAATTCAGGCTTTCATATCCTCTCGACTGGACTACTGTAACTACTTGTACACGGGCATTGAGCAGTCCTCACTCTGTCGCTTGCAGCTGGTTCAAAGCGCAGCTGCTCGCCTCCTTTACGCGCAACAAAGAAACGCCACCATATCGCCCCAATTTTAGCTGCACTTCATTGGCTCCCTGTCAAGTTTAGAATTAATTTTACGGTGCTTTTATGTGTTAATAAACCTCTACACGGGCTGGCCCCCTCATATACAGTATCTATCTGAACTGTTGCACGATTATACTCCAGCCAGAGCATTGAGGTCTGCCGACAAGCTGCTCTAGATTGTTCCCATAACTAGGCTAAAATGCAGGGGGAGATCGTGCCTTTGTTGCTGCAGGCCCTGGGCTCTGGAATAGACAGCCCTTTACCATTAGAAGTGCCCAGTCTATTGAGGCTTTTAAATCTCTTATTTTTTTTTCTTAAATTTTTCTCCCACGATTTTGTAACCCCTATTTTTTCACCCTAGTGCCAATGCCTAAGCGTGTAATCCTGGGCACTACCTTCCCTCTGCCAACCTAGGGAGGCCAGGGCCGAGCTCAGCTCATGCCTCCTTCAATGCATGAGAGCCGTCTGACCTTCTTATCACCTGACAGGGGAGTTTCCCTGGTTGGACGTAGCGCGTGGAAGGAACACGTTATTCCAACCAGTTCCCTTCCCCTCCATCAGGCGCCCCGGCTGGCCAGGGGGAGGCAGTATAGTGACCAGGATTACTGCATGTTTTTTGTGAGGGTACCTACCCTAGGAGACACGGGGAGAACATGCAAACTCGACACAGAAAGGCACTTTCGCCAACCCCACCTAGGGTGTGGGCACTGATGACGCGGAGGAGAGAACACGCCCCCAGCGCCCACAGCGTCCCCTGCGGGAATCAAACCCAGGACCTTCTAGCTGTGAGAAGACAGCGCTACCGACTGCGCCACCGTGCCCCCTTAAATCTCTTCTTAACACTCATTTCAATGGCCTTTGCTCACACCTGAGGTTATTGTACTTTTTAATTGTGTTTTTGATGCCATGTGGGTGCATATGCATAATGCTTTTGTTGACGCTTTGATTTTACTGTGTGCAGCACTTTGGTCAAGCTCGAGTGTTTAAAATGTGCTCTAAAAATAAAGCTTGATTTGCCCACCCATCTGACCACGTTAACAAGAAAGCCGAATAGCACCACATGATGTAGTGCAAGAGTTACTCAAACGAATCGATATTTCACAAAATAATCGAGTTTGGGGTGATTTATTTCTTCACTTTTCTTTTTTTAAATAGTGAAAACAGCCGATCTACAAGCTCACAATGTGTCTCATTGCCACACGTGGCAAGCTCGTTAGTTCTGCTATTTTCACACTAAAAAACTATACGAAAAAAAATGATGAATTTCACGTAGATCATTAAAATATATAATAGATATAATCAGCAAAGAAAACATGCTTCTCAATTAATTACAAAAAACTAATCCCATAAGAGTAATCACTAAGAAAATAATGGATAGATACAGCCCTAGTATATGAACTATCAAATAGATAAATAAAATGCAGGCCTAAATGCACATCCCAGAGGTCTGAAGCATAAATAACGTTACCTTTCACTCTCTTCTGACTCTCTTCATCATCCGATGGAGCCGCTCTCTTCCTGGGAATCTTGCTGGTGGACTTTTTAGCAGGCATTATGGCAACAAACCTAGAGCAGAAAAACACAACAAGAGCACAATGGTGAGATTGGAATTATATACAATAATAATAAACTTTATTTATAAAGCGCTTTTCGAAAACAGTGTTAAGTGCTTTACAGTGCCAAGATAAAAAACATCCATAGTATCCAACAACTGTCGGTCAATTAAAATGTATAAAAAAAGCATATACGGTACATAAACAAACATACACATGTATTGAAAGTAACACAAGTGAGACAACCAAATGTGCAAGGTAAGGGTACTAAAATCTAAGGAAAGGCCTTGGTATACAAATATGTTTTCAGGAGCGATTTAACTGAACTGATTATATGAATCGATTATCCAGAACAACCTACAATAAACAAGGAAAATAATCACATAAGACACAATCTAGTCACTAGTCAGTGCCTTTGTCTAAGAGAATATGATACATGGTAAACAATCGATCACCCAGTGGGCCCCAGCCTAAAAGGTTGGGAAGCGCTGCTCCAAAGCAAGGGTTCCCAAACTTTTCAGGCGGTGACCCCCCAAAATAATCATATTTGAACTGGGGACCCTCCACCCTGACAAGCACTAGGAACTGTAGGCATTACAATTAGTTTGACTCGGTTCCACAGATAACAACAAGCTCACAACGCCTCCCACTGTGAGCCGTTGGGAGCTTGGAGATCGGCTATTTTTTACAATGTTTGCCTCTTTCTTACGGGATATTTGACAATTTGTTCAATTTGGTATTAAAAGATCTTATAAGTCATACAATTTTTACTTTAGAAATGTGCAGATACCCTGTATACACTTATACTGTATGTTGGTTTGTTTACTGTTGAGTGAGAAAACAATGTTGCACATTAAGCTAAACATCTGGACACCCCCAAAATAATTGGGGTGTCCCCAAATTATTGGGAACCACTGCTCTAAAGCAAGACATGAGGGGGGGGGGGGGGGGATGTCATGCAAGTTACGGAAGCCTAAACATTTGGATCTGTGGCGTCAGACATCATTAATAGACTGAACCTGTTAACAACACGTGTCCACAAATATAATGACCCAGAAGCAGCGACTGACCAGATGACATTAGACCTCAAAAAGCTGTCAGTCAGACACACACACACACACACACACACACTTCCTTCCATGGTGTCTTTCACCCTGTAGGCAGCTGGCCATAGCTGAGTGGTTAGTGAGCCCGCCTAGGGAGCCAGAGGCCCTGGTTGCCCCAGGTACGATTCCAGGCCAGGTCAGCATATGTGTCGATGAAATGAAATTTGTCCCTGAGCAAGACTCTTAACCCCTAATTGCTCACAGGCCCTCATTGGAAACAAGCCCGCAAGGACTTTCATGAACGTCCTGTTAAAAGGAATTATCCTTAAAAGGAATTATCCTTAGGAACTTGCACTGCAAAATACCAAATGGACCCCGCTAGACTGACCCCTTGTAACCCTAGACCAGTGGTTGTCTAAAGTGGGGTCCAGGCAGGTCTAAATGGACCCTTCCATTTGGTTCCATTTGGTACACTCAAGAGTTATGGGGTGCTTGAAATATTTATTTAAAAAAAAAAAAAAATAGCAGATATACAAGCTCACTATCTGCTATTTTTGACCATTTTGGAAAAATCTTTTAAGTGTTTGAAAAAAATATTTTGACTTTTTAAACACAAATCTTCTATTCTGGGAGTCTCTGGCACAAAACATTTTCAGAAGGGGGTACGCGGGCAAATATATATAAATTTGGGGGTCCTTGTCATGAAGAAGTTTGATAACCACTGCTCTCTAGAGTGTAAACAATGTCCATTTAGTAACATTTGACAGGTGTGGGGGAATTGGCACTGGAACCCTCTGTGGCCAGAAGAACACTGGACTCAAGCATCTGGTCTGTCCAATGTGACTGGACTGGACAGCTCTCAGAGTTAAATTACCACTAAGGATTTTACAGTAGAAGGAAGGACTCCTGTACAATGCAGCCCTTAGTGAAAGTAGGACAGATGTTGTCAATCACACGTGGCTTTAACAGCTACGTTAAAGCTACATTGTGATCCATTCACATATGTTACAATAACATCATATTCACACACTACTGACCACACAGAGCTGTCATTACAACAACCCTTGTTATTCAGGCTAACGAGCTAACATTAGCTAACATCATGTGTCCAGTAGTTATACACCACACGCGATGCTAGTCAGTGTTGCCATGTCCACTTATTATAAGCGACTTTGGACTTATTTTTTCTGTATAATAGCTTGTAAATATTGCTGGTTGCGTTTTTTCTGGCTTGTTTTTAAGTGTAGTTTCTTATTTAGGCTTGCTGTGTGTTGTTTAAACCATTTTAAAAATATTTTAAAACATATTTTATGCCAGGGACCCATAAGATGTGTGTTGTGTTTCAATGTTTCAAAAGTATTCCACATTTTTATGAAGATTGTTTTTGAAAATAGCAGATCTACAAGCTCATAACGCGTTGCATAGCGACGCGTTGTGAGCTTGTAGATCTGCTATTTTCAAATATCCGATGCATATGCAAATTTCTGATACATATACATGTTTAAATTGCTCATGTGGCCCTGGCCCAGACTCCCAGAGTCGCTTCTTTTGGGCTTGTAATTTCACAGAAACGGCTGCTTGTTTCTCTTGCAAGATCTGGCAACGCCAATGCTAACGACGGCTAAGTTAGCTCGCTAGCTAGCCGACAGCAGCGTTAGCATTAGCATGATGAGAATGAATGAATGAATACATTAACGAATGAAACGACACACAGAAACATAGTATGTTGATGAAGCGGGTTGTGGTGAGGGTGTGTAGTTAGTAAGCAGTGTGTGTGTTATTCTTACCTTGGAGAGTTGTGTGTGTGTTTGTTGTGTAGTGAGTGTGTAGTCTACGTCCTGAGGCTTGTGTTCCCTTCCCGGCATGCACCGCTGTCAGAGGAGACCACGCGCGTTTTATGCTGAGACCACGCCCCCTTCCTCTGTGTCAGTTTGTGGAATAAGTACTTACATGTTTTACTTAGGTAAAAGTATCATTACGGAGAAATACTCTGTTACAAGTAAAATTCCAGTATTCTAAATGTACTTGAGTAAAAGTACAAAAGTATTGGCATCAAAATGTACCTAAAGTACGAGTACCAACAGTAAAAGTACTCATTGTGCAGAATGTCCCATTTCACAAGTTCAAATGTTTCATCCATCATTTCAAATCTTTTGAAAATAGCACGAAGCTCACGATGCCTCACAAAAATAGCAGATCTACAAGCTCACAATGGGTCCGATGCAACACATTGTGAGCTTGTAGATTTGTGCTATTTTGCTATTTTCAAATGGCCGAAATATATATAGGGCTGAAGTGGTTAATGTATTTTTTTTAAAATAATAGTCATCTAAATCTACAAAGTAACTGATACACAGGATCCCAATTTGAAAAAAGCCATAGTGCTGTCTTGGGTTTAATCCTTTTAGCATACATTTGTATAGAACTGTACTTTCTGTGCTTTTTTTTGCAAACTGTTAATAAAGTATTCAATCAATCAATCAATCAATCAATCAATCAATCAATCAATCAATCAATCAATAGTAACTAAAGCTGTCAAATAATTGTACAAGTAAAAGGCCTATGTTCAAAATGTTACTTGAGTAAAAGTACAAAAGTATTGGCATCAAAATATACTTAAGGTACCAAAAGTAAAAGTACTAAAACCTACCCTAACCTACATGTGTATTATGTAACTATAATAGAAAATGAACATTCATTTTGTTGTGGTTTTGTGAGCACATTTTTCTAAGTTGCAATGTGTTTACACATTTATTTATTCCCCTTAATTATACATTTCTTAGATTTTATGTTTTTATTTGACATACTGTAGCTTTTTTGATTGATTGTTTTTACTTAAGTAAAAGTAGCAATACCACGTTATAAAAATACTCTGTTACAAGTAAAAGGCCTGTGTTCAAAATGTTACTTGACTCAAGTAACATTTATAATACTTTATAAAGTAACTAGTAACCATCCATCTTCAACCGCTTATCCGGAGTCGGGTCGCGGGGGCAACAGTTCCAGCAGAGAGCTCCAGACTTTCCTCTCCTGAGCAACATTAGCAACTTCCTAACTAGTAACTAAGTTTTCAAATAATTGTAGTGGAGTAAAAGTACATTATTTGCCTCTGAGATGTAGTGGAGTAGTAAAAGTAGTGAAAATTGGAAATACTCCAGTAAAGTAAAAATACCTCAAAATTGTACTTAGGTACAGTACTTGAGTAAATGTACTTACTAGTTACTTTACACCACTGCATGTTGTCATCTGCTGCTTTTGTTCCACTGTGAGTGTCCTGAGTCAACACAAACAATCTACCGGGAGATTTTAGAGCACGTTCTGCTTCCGTATTACGTTGACAAGCTTTATGGAGATACTGATTCCCCTTTCCAGCAGAACTTGGCACCTGCCCACAGAGCCAAAACTACTAGTAACTGGTTTAGCTATCTGACCATGGTATTACTGTGCTTAACTGACCAGCCAACGGGCCTGACCTGAACCCCACAGAGAATCTATATGTTGCATTGTTATACCAAGCCACCCTAACCTACATGTGTATATGTTACTATAATAGAAAATGAACATTACATTTTTTTGTGAGTACATTTTTCTAAGTTGCAATGTGTTTACACATTTCTTTATTCCCCTTAATTATACATTTCTTAGATTTGATTGTTTTATATTTGACATAGCTTTTTTGATTGCTTGATTGAATACTTTATTTAGAAGTTTGCAGAGAAAAAGCACATGGAAGTACAGTTTACAAATACAAGGTCAACTAAAATGGATTGCCCAGGAAAGCCGCAAAATGGCTTGTTTCAAATAGGATCCTCACGTCCTCAATTCATATTCTATGTGTTGCTCATGCCAATAAAGCTCCTTTGAATGGAATTGAATTGAATTGAACTGAGGGGTGAGAGGCGTGAGGGGGACCATAGACCGTAATAAAAGATAGGAACAGCAGGGGGTCTTTGATTGAGAAAGGCTGTTGTCAGTTATCAGGGGGTGGGGGATGAAAACGGCCATATTTTAAAGACGTAATGCAATCAACTTCCAATGACAATGTAACTATAATGTAATTATACATTTTCAATCTGGACTCATAGATGGGCTACTTATTTTTCACAATCTGATTATGTAATCCCAATTACATGTATTCATTCAGTTACTACCCAACAACAACATAACATATTCTGTTAGAGGATTTTCCATTTGAGTTTGTATTCTTTGAGCCTCTTTACGTTTCAATAGAGGCGAGGAATATGAGTTAAAAAAAAGCAAGAAAAAAATGTCCAGATCGTTTTTTTATGCTTAGAATGCACAGAAATTATGCCCACCTTTTTGACAAAAATATGAATGGTTTTTGATACAAAATGTAATTCATTCATGTAGTTCATTCATATACTATAAAGGGGTAATTTGTTGATTGTTATGGTTAGGCAGTGCCATCTGGTGTAAACATAATTTTTCAAATTGGAGATTATTGTTAAAGCCCATCTTTTAATGCCAAATAATTGTCAAAGACCTGACTTTTACAAATCTTATAAAAGTTGATGCTCTCTGCTTTTACGGCCCAGTTCTGGCATGGATCTATATTTCTGCATGTCATGTATTGAATGGTTGTTGAGATTTTGTGATCACATATTGTTTTATGATGTACTGAATGACTCTAGTCATTCTTTAAGCCTCCAAGTAGAGACAACCAATATCATGTTGTCGTGACATAACCTTGTCAGCAGGTGTCGCTAAAACCTCACATTCTCGTGTTGTATGGCCTACAATGCACAGAGCACATTTCCAAGCAGTAGCATTTTAGTTTTTGTTATAGTCCCTTGCATTTGTGATCAGCTTTTCCTTTTCTTTGTGGTCTAGACTAGGAAAATAGGCATTGGTTAATTGACTTTCATTTTAACCTTGTCTGCCAGAGGAAGCTGTATATAATGTATCGGTATTGTGTGGTTCATCTTTCTCTGACATTTTCCCATCCCTAGCTTGTGTCTTCTGGCTGGACTAGGGTGACCATAATTTTTCAAAACCCCAAACCGTTAATCACTGAAATCAGATTTTAAAAAAAAATCTAAAATAGCCAATCTGCATGCTCACAACATTGAGGCATTGCAGTGTGTTACTGCTATTGTTGACAATTGCTTTGACATTTTTGGGAAATGTTGTTCCCCTGGTGTTTTCATCAGGATGGGGGGCAATTATTCTAGCACTTGGCACACCTAGTGACTGCACCTTTCAACAGAACATCTAAAGCACTCAAAACAAGTGTTATTTTAACTTTTGAAAACCGGGACAGTTTGGTAGTGAATGCTGAAAACCGGGATTTTTTTATTTATAAACTCTAAAACACTCAAATGTCCTGCTGCTACAATTTTGTACAGCATGACTTTGGCTGACAACTGTGAACAATATGATTAGGAATAAATTAGCCTAGTGTGTGTGTGAACAGTGCATAGCTGAGTATGACAGGTCTAAGCGACTGTATTTTAACACCAGTCATAATGGTGGTACATGGAGAGACAAATATTATTTGAGGTAGAACGACTGTTTTAGAGATATTTTTCAGGACTCGGGACACCCAGCTTGTACACTCCCGGGCCAAACCGGATTGTCTGGTCACAGAGGAAGCTGTTGACCCCCCCCTACATATTGTTATAAAATTGTGTTGCAGATTAAATAGATTTCATACTGTAGATAGCTTCATAGACTTGTTTGACAGCAATATCATCAGTGTATGTTAGATTCATGTTAATGTGTGTTTTCAGACATTTAACCACTTAAACTGTCAATACTTAGTAAACTTGACCTCAGACTCTGTACTTGATCTGCTCTTTTTACCTCTACAACAAACTTCTTTGCCGAAAATAGCCGATCTACAAGTGAGCTTGTAGATCTGCTATTTTTGGCTAAAGTTCTCCTCAGAATAGGGATGCTAGGGTTCAAGTGGTTAACATAAAATAAATATCCTATCCCTCAAAGATTTGGCGGCCCCCCTGTAGTAACTCTGAGGACCCCTTAGAGGTCCCGGACCCCCTGTTGAAGACCACTGCTCTAGATTCAATGTATCAGTATTGTGTGTGTGGTTCGTCTGTCTCCAACATTTTCTCATCCCTTTGTCTCGTCTCGCCTGGATCCCGTCCACTCTCCAACTGGACCAGAACATGGCCAAAAGTGCCTGACCAAAAGCCACGTGACCACAACTGCAAACACAAGACTTCAGGAATTTTAAGATTTTTAATTAGATCCAGATGTGACTATTTACAACTAAAAAGAAAATAACTCGGGTTACTAAAATTCCACATTCAATTTAAAAAAAGAACTCCTTAGTTGTTGTTTTTTACAGAAAAGGTACTTTCATATTCCCATTCTTGTAGCATTTTAACCATACACTAATATTTCTGTGCTTAAAAAAATAGCAACCTATAATACTTTTTCAATATATTTAAAATGTTCTTTTCCAAATAATAGGAAGACAAGATATACACAAGCATCAGTTAAACCACATCATCATCCTGTACACAGCAAAGAGAACCCTGTCATCTACTGGCATCACCTCTGCAGTTTCACAAACGTCCTGCTAAAAATGGCTCCCTGTCGGCCTCTGGTTCATTATCTAGATGTTTTGTTTAATCCCTGATCTCCACTCACTGCACCGAGACATTCTGTTAACTTCCAGAACATTTAAAACTTCTAGTATAGCTACAACTAGCACGACCCTATCGTTGACAACGGCTACAATTTTGCATTGCATGTTTTTGACGTTTTTTTTTTTAAAGGGAAGTACAAAAAAAACTCATAGAAAAGTATAAATGAAGAATGATTCTCCTGACCCCAATGCACTGGGATTCTGTGTTGGCTCATGCAGGGGATTTTGCAGAATTCAGTAATATGAGAACAAGCGTTCTACACAGTCCTTTAGGCAATAGAGGTTATCCTGGCAACGTGGTCTGACCTTTCCTATCACTAAAAGGGCAGTTCACACAAAAACACGATAACTGCAACTGTAACGATAACAATAACAATATGTGAGCGTCCACACTGATGTATGATACTTTTCTGTTAACAGTGAGAAACGCCCACGGCAGGGGTCATCAATATGTGTCCGTGGGAAAAGACTTGGCCTTGTCCGTGGGAAATTTTAGATTTTCTTTTGCACACCATTATAATGTTCTTATTTTGATCATAAGACCCAATTACTGAATGTCTAGTCTACAGGTTTTCCACTAGTACTAGTGGTTATCAAACGATTCATTTGCAAGGACCCCCATAACGCTGAGAGTGTTCAAATGAAACCAAACGGACATGTAGGGTCCATTTGGTTTCATTTGGTTTCATTTGGTTTTGTTATGGTCATTCAGGGTTAGGTCTTTATGTGTTTCTGGTAACAGTATTGTCCGCTCATTTTGTATGTCTGTGGCAGAGATGGAAGTTTGACAAAAATGTCCACCACAAGCCAGCATGGCGATGACCCCTGGCCCCCGGGCAGAACATCAGAGGGAGCTCCATTGATCTCATTCCCCCCAGATTTGGCACAAACATGGGGATGAATTAATTCTACTATTATGCCATCAAAAACTGCGACTCCCTACTCTCCTTCAAAACCATCATGAAAGCGCAACTGTCTGCAATTTGCAACTGGACCTAGACAAGTCTTCTAGTCTTCTTGCCTAAAGAAATTTCAGTGTGAGCTGATAATAAAGAAATATCGTATCGTATCGTTAGAGTTATCGCACTTGGTGTGGACGGCGCTTTAGCTTGAAGCTCCAAATGGCCACCTCACATCACAACCATAAATACAGGCAAGCCAAACAATAAAAACAAAACAAAAGAAGGCTCAAATAAAAGCTGTCACTAGTCACGTGATCAGAATTACGATATAAAATATCTTTGTGCATTACAGATTTTTTTTTGTTTTTGTGTTTTTGTTATAGGATCTCTCAGAGTCTCAGTCTAAAAGGGATCACAGCAATCTATACACAATTACACAGAATTACACACAATAATCCCAGAGCTTGTCCAGTCATCATCAATGGCACGTCCCAGTCAGTCTTCATTCTCCTGTCCTTTAGTCTCTATAACCTATTATGACTGTGTGTATTATTATTGTCACCGTCATTATTATTATCATTATTATCATTATTATTATTATTATTATTACTATTATTACCATATGTTATTATGTCAACAACATGAGTTAGCTGTGCCATACAGAGTAAAAGCAGGAACAAGGCAACATAGAATGAGGCGCCGTTAAGCCCGATTTACACTTCCGTAGTGCGCCGGCATCGCGCGCCGACAATATGCGACGCGCCGTGAACTTGTGGGTTGGGTATTTTCTGAGCGCGACACCGCCGTGCGACGGAGCGCAAACCAGGCTTTAAAGGTTTGTGATTCGAAACACGGTCCCTGAGGGATACCACATATCAGCAGAGCGTGGACAGAAGGTCCTCTCCCAGACCAAGGGGATTGGATCAAAGTCCTCTGCCAGCCAACCCCCTCCGCCGGTTTGTTGGCACGTGGTCCCCCCCTCCTCCCACACTCCTGTCCCATCCGTCCGTCCGGGAGAAATACTGCATCTGTTCCGCTCCACCTCCACCTCCCGTTTTAGAGAAAGCAACGTAAGCGTTAGAGGTCGATGGAAGGAGGAAAGGGAGGAGCGTTCCTGTTTGTTTGTTTGTTTGTTTTTTTCAGTCGGTTCCAGGTCGTCCCTGATGTTTCTGTTACTGTACATTCACAAATGTAATAAAAACGGGGGCGGTCCGTTTTTAGCAGAGCGACTCCTCAGCGAAGACCCAGCTGGCCGGCATGTAAGTGCTTCGTTGTCCAGGAGGAGGGAGACTAAGGTCGATGGAACCTGGAGAGAAAGGGTCATTTAATGAATTGTCACAGACATACACAGTAGGGATGGGACGATATTAAAGTTAAACGTCACGATTATTGTGGCAAAAAGTATTGCGATTAACGATATTATCCCGACAATCAAAATATGCTTAAATCTTAAAATGTCCCTTTTTTTAACCACTTGAACCCCCAGCATCCCTATTCTGGGGGGAACGTTCTCCAAAAATAGCTGATCTATAAACTCTGTGAGCTTGTATATCTGCTATTTTTGGCGAATTGATTTGTGTAGGGTGAAATAAGAGCGTATTAAATGCACTCTTTACAGGTCCGTTTTATCAAGAAAAGAGGGTTTAAGTGGTACTGAATTTGTAACTCAACAAAAGCTAATTCATCTGTATGTGGACAATTTCACGATGAATTAAAATCTCGGTGATACTATTATTGTGAGCTTTTTTTATCACGATAAATGCTAACGATTATCGTCCCATCCCTAATAGATATAGGTTGTAACAGAGAGCCCACAGATAATGGTAGGACATGCGTACCGTGTATAGATTCTGCTCTCCTCGTGAACTTCCATTTCAGTGCTCTTATAGTCGTTGAGCTCTTTCCGGATGGCAGCCTAAAACAAAGAGCAGAAACATACACCTGGGATCATCACTCAAGGCAAGGCAAGTTTATTTGTATAGCACATTTCAACAACAAGGCAATTCAATGTGCTTTACATAAGACATTAAGCTAAATAAACACACATAAGCTAAATAAGCACATTAACTCTCTCAGTGCCACGCCCCGAGTTATCCCGAGTTTTTCCTGAATACCCTCAGTGCCAGAACGAGAAATCCCGAGTTTTTACTTTTGACTGTAGTCGCGCTATTCTGTTTATTTTTCATGATCACTTTCGCTTCCTGACTCCTTCAGACTCATTGGGTTCCGGTTTCATGACGCAGATTCCGTTTCCGGTTCTCATTTTTTTCCCGCGGTCATTTTCGGCCAGAATAGGGAAAGTCACGATTTTTCACACGGTATAAAAAACGAACGGAGAGGTCCACGTCTACTCTCTTTGGTCTGGGTGACGATCAGTCATCGTAGTCGTGTATCACATCGTAATTTAGCCCGATCAACGATTGTCGAAAATGTCACATCCGGTTATGACCGGATGTGACGTGAGCCTGTTTGGGAGGGGGCGAGTGAGCCAGCGAGGTCATCAATGTGTCGATTTGCTGCTCTCTACTGGTAGAACTGTCGTATGGGTTTAAAAACCCAATCAGATAATTTATTTGAATGAAAAATAAAAAAATAAAAAAAATAAAAAACACGCAAATTGCTGGCACTGGGGGAGTACTTTATGAAAATACTCTTGGCAGTGAAAGAGTTAAAAAAGGACATTTGAATTCAGTTGAAAAGAAAGGAGAAAAATAAGAAATAGAAGTAGTAAAAGAAAAGACATCTCCTTAATAGGAAGCACCTATTCAGGACACATAAAAGGACATTTCAATACAGTAAAAAACTAAAGTAAAAATAAAAACAGAAGAATACGAGTAGCCTAATATTACAGCGCAGAAGAATCATTTTAAATCTCAAAAGGCAGCTGCCTTTTTATGAAACCTAGCGTCCCTATTCATGGGAGACCATTTGGGCTTGTGTTAAGTGAGCTTGTATATGGGCTAATGTTGACTAAAAGGTTTGGTGTAGAGGGAAAAAAGGTGCAGACCAAGAAGAGACCCCAAGTATATAGGGTTTAAGTGGTTACATTTGGGCTTAAAGGACCATAGGGAGGGGAAAGAGGAAACAGCCAGGGAAACAGAAGGGCCCAGTGTGTCGAGGTGTCCATGAGCAAGACACTTAACCCCCCTAGCTGCTCGCCCCCCCAGCACTCAATATGACCACCTGAGCAGCCATCAGTTGGGTGAAGCTGAAACAGAATTTCCCCTGTGGGATTAATACGGCCTACATTATTATCATTACTTGAAATGGAATTGAGATAGATAATTAAACAGTGAAAATGATGCGTTATTTTCTGCCAAAAATCATGTTATCGTATTGGAATGTATTTGGAAGTGTGGATTGATTTAACAAGACTATTGAAGACCGAATATAGTCCCTGGATGAAAGATTGATTTTACGAACAAAATGAAAATATAAATGACTTCTTAACAGCGACATAATCATCAGCCAGAAAAGCAGATCATTATAAGGAGGGTTTATCACCTCTTTATTAAAAAACATAGATCACCGTGGGAGACGGCTAGTATTCATTATTTGAATGACTAACATTTAAGCTGTTTGAAAAGACGTGACAAAATGAGCGATTACCTTGTCAGCAGGGGTCAGCTTGGTCCACGGCTTCTCTGCCCTGCGGTCGTAGTCGTGTGCGTGCGTCACTTCGACGTACTCGTGGAATCGCAGGATCTTCCGGGCCTGGAGCTCTGCCACGGTGGGTCTTTGACTCAGCTAGTCAGACAGGGACAGGACCACATGGCGTCAGAGACATACTATACATGGGATCATCACACAATTCTACATGGGCTTAATGGCACTTTACAGCATGTTTGTAATCATTATATATATATATCGTCTCTGTCGGGTGAAAACCTCATATGTCCAAAAACTATTCCTTTTCAGGATTCAAATTCAAAAATGGCAAAAGCAGCAGATCTACGAGCTCGAAACGTGTCGCTTCGCGCCGCGTTTCGAGCTTGAGGATCTGTTCCTTTTCAGTGACGTTGTAGTATGAGCAAGTAGGCCGTTAATTTACAAAAAACACAAAAAGTTAAAATATGGAGATAAGAGGTTTTTGCCCGACAGCGACGTTATGTAGCCAATTATTTTTACACCTTTTTTTTTCCCCAATAAAAGTTTTATGCCAATGAATTCCTCCTACTGCTTGCCACTGCTGTTGTACCCTACTGGCTCACCTGCCGGTGAGGAGCCCCCACCGGGAGGATTTAGCGTCTCTCCGTCCTACTTCTTCCCATTCAACGTTCTTTTGTTGTTGCTTATTTTACTTAAAGGGGTAGTTCACCCCCCAAATAACTTTTTTTCTATTGATTACTCACCCCATGGAGCCTTGAATTCATGGATATTTTTTTGTTTTTGTCGCATTCCTTCCTTTATTATTTGATTATAATAAATTTAGCCCCATTGATTCCGGTAGGAGACACAAATGCATTTGTGTCTCCTACCGGAATCAATGGGGACACATTTATTATAATCAAATTATTGGCTAAGGAATGTGACAAAAACAAAAAAATATCTATGAATTCAAGGCTCCATGGGGTGAGTAATCAATAGAAAAAAAGTTATTTTGGGGGTGAACTACCCCTTTAATATGATTGATGCTCAGTTTGGGAACCAGGCTACAAATTGGATTTGGGCTCTGGTCTGCCTTTGGGCTGCCAGTCTGAACAGGGCTAGATATCATTGTAAAGCTGTGTGCGTTTTGCCCTTACCTTCCTCGTCAGCCTCCGTTTGATCTCTCTGACTTCGGCTTGTCTGTCAGCCGGATTGGCTGTGAAGAGAACAAAATAATGAAAAATCAGATCTTAATTTAGACCCAACGTGTCTAAAAGTAGCCATCAAAGCACATTTTATCCAGTCTTCAAAAGTGGAACTCTTGCTTACATCAATGTGAGGTGATCTCTGATTGTGTTTTATTACAAATGGAGATCTAAATGTGGCATTTTATTTACAAAATAGTCGTAATCCACCAACAAACACACCAGTTGGGTTTGAGCAAAGAGGCAATATAAAAGACCAAAGGTTCGACTGGTTATTTAAACCGGAACCAAGACCCGATGCAATGGTGTCCAAGCAGGACTTAAACCCCTTGGCAGTGCCCCTTGGCAGTAGAGGCAGAAGGAGAACGAATCTGTGGAATGTGAGTATCTGGGTTGTAAGGCCAGCTACCCGGGTTCATTCGGAGGGCAACAAGTTCTCTGGTAGTTGGAGCCGAACTAGTCGATGTCTTGAAGGCCTAATCTTGCATATTGTATGCTTCGTGTCTTAGGGTGAGTTGATGTCTCAGGGTATATCGTTGGCTGCGGTGCTGGTGTCATCCCGGTGATGTCGCTGTGAGTCAGTCATATCCATATATGGAGTCCCGAGATCGGTCATGCCAAAAGATAGTCTATGATGTCAGGCTTGGATGTTTCTGTTAGCTCCATATATGGGGTTTTAGGAGGGGTCTATGATGTCAGACTTGGGTATTTCAGTTATCTCCATATACAGTATGGGGATGTCGGAAATGAATAGGTCAATTATCTCCATATATATGGGGTTCCAGGCATCCTGAACACGGTCTAACTCACCGTGGTATCCATTTACGACTAATGCTGGCAAGTATGCTCTGAAACGTTCTTTACAGGCAACTTTTCCAAATATTTCTTGGTTCATCCATTTGTAACGGGTGAGTTTGGTTATAGTTGTAGACTCTGAGTTAAACTAACAGTCAGGTCAGTGGTTCTCAACCTTTTCTGAATGAGAGCCCACTTGAAAATCTCCGAAGCATTGGCGGTCCACCCATCTGACCACTTCTTCAGAGCATATGTCAATCAATCGATTGTGGTCCACCTTAGATCAATGGAACTTTAAGCTCTTATTAATTGGTATCACATTTTAATATTAAAGTTACACTAGTCCATCCCCGTCATTTCCACCCACCGTCAATTCTGGCTATGGGACTGCAACCACGACTACTGCAGATCCCATAGTCTGCAAGGACCGTTCACAAAAACGCTAATAAACAACTTAAATATGGGAAAAGTGAAAAACTGGCTTGGTGACTCTCCTCATTATGCCAATGGTCAATGCCCGGGTGCAAGTTCAGATCAATTGGTCAACCTACTGAGGAGAAAACGCGTTTCCAGACAGACAGAGGTCTCTTTATTCTATAGCAGGATAAGAAAGGATAATCATTAAACATCGTTTGCCAATCATTAGGGGGCCCACTTGCAATACCCTCGCCGCCCACAGGTTGAGAAGCAGTGTGTATAGATGGGTTTCCGCGCGACGTCATCACAGAGCAGAGTGTGCAATCTGCGCATGCGGGAGGTAGAACGACCCGGAAGTGCCATTCACTCTATTGTTATTTTCGGGATTTAGATAGGCATAATGCTGCTATTATAGGCATAATAGGCATAATGCTGCTATTATATACAGACAGATACAACTTCCGACAAATCATTTTTATTGAGTAAAGAAGATATTACAAACTGCATCATTTAATCTACTTTCATTAAACCCGGTGAAGACCATTTATTTTATCAATGTACAATGGGCAGAGCTGCTGCGGGTAATAGCGCCCTCTACAGGCTCTTCCCTCCACTGCGCGCGCATCATCCTCTCATGTTTACCAACGGGAAACCCATCTATAGGTAGCATTGGCCTGGGGTCAGTTATTTGTTTGAGGGAAAGGAAAGGCTGAGATGTTTGAGGACCAACAGGAGGAACTTACGTGGAAGGATGTTTCTCTGCTCCAGCTCCTCAGCCGTGGGCCTCTGGCTGAGACGTCTGCAGGAAAAACAGGAGCGCTATTTTTAAAAAGGCCTTCATCACTTTAATTGTCACACAGGCAAAGAAGTAGGCCAAATAAAATGTATGAAACCAATCCCTTGACGTGGCTATTTTCGGTGTAACAGCACGTTTGCCTCGCTTACGCTTAATGAACGATTATAAAAAAATATATTTATATATGTTGATATAGTAGATCTAAAAGTAGATATGTTCGCTATTTTTGTATGCCACCATCGTACAACTAAGTATAATACAGGGTTAAGTGATTAATTAGAGTCATCGATTTAGTCATTTATACATTTATTTTCGTGTCCATTCATTGATATATAATACATAAAAAACAAATATTTTAAAAAGCAGGGATAATAAAAAACATTATATATATTTTAAAAAAAACGTGTAGATTATTCGATTAATCTACATGAGCAGGATTAAGTCGGTTATTGATTCTTAAACATCGGTTTTGATATATTTTCGGTTAATTGCCCAGCCCTGGTTAACACAGTAGCGTTGATGAGCGGTGCATTTGTCTTTACCTAATCACTTTAACCCATTAAGACTGGGAAAGGAACGCATGCGTGCCATTTTTAGATGTCTTTTGCTATTCAAAAATAGCAGATCTACAAGCTCATAGCGTGGCACCGAGTGCCGCGCTATGAGCTTGTAGATCTGCTATTTTTGAAAAATCGTGAACATTTGTGCAAATCTTTGAATAGATATACTGTATTTTTAAAGCGAACATTTTTAACTCAAATCTTCTGGGGGTCCCTGGAACAACATATGTTGAGATGGGGGTCCTCGGTGAAATACATCTAATCTTGACATGAAAAAGTCTGAGAACCACTGATATATCAACAGAAGTTTTTTTTCAAAAAACAGTTTTAGAAGACATTTGTAGAATATATATATTCATAGATTATGCACGAATCTTCTCGATTTTTCTAAAATAGCAGATCTACAAGCTCATAGCGCGGCACTCGGTGCCGCGCTAGGAGCTTGTAGATCTGCTATTTTTGAATAGCCCAAAGAAATCTTAAAATGACACACAGATGCGTTCCCGGTCTTAAAGGGTTAACTAATGACAGATTCTGCCAATAACCAGACTGGTCTTTCTTTACCTGGTGAGCGCGGTACCGATCTGTGTGCGGATGGCCTCCCACTGCTCTCGGCTCTGCCAGGTGAGGCCGGTCTTCTGACCCGGAGGCTGATCCTCCCGGGCCATCCTGTCCTGGGCGAAGCGGTCCCGGTCCCTCTCCGGGGCGGAGGGCCGGGCGGCCAGCTTCAGAGCCAGGGTGTCCTTTCTCTTCACCCGGTTGGCCAGGGCACCTGGTGGGGACACACGCCAAGCACAGAGAGAGGACCAGGTGAGGTAGGCAGGACAGGCAGCCAGGCACACACACGTACTGTACTTTTGGCTTTTTTTACACTACAAGAACTAAATGTAGCTCTCCACCAAACAGACTGCTACGTATTACTACAGACTGGAAGTCGAATGAAGTCGGGAGATCAGTCTGTTGGAAGGTGTGGAAAAACGTTGCTGAATAATGCACCTGAGAGCCGACACCGACAGACAGCTACTATGGTGCTAAAAATAGCCTATGGCTTGATGTCTTTTTCAACGGCAATCCTTTAGCTGCTGACCCCCCCTGAAACCCCCTCAAGGACCCCTGGGGGCCACTGTTCCAGACGGACAGAGGTTTCTTTATTTTATAGTAGGATAGTAGGATTATCATTAAAATCTTAGTGTTTTTCCCCCTGGTCAGCCGGGGCGCCTGATGGAGGGGAAAGGAACTGGTTGGAATAACGTGTTCCTTCCACGTGCTACGTCCTACCGGGGAGGTCAGTTGGCTCTCATGCACTGAAGGAGGCATGAGCTCGGCCCTGGCCTCCCTAGGTTGGCAGAGGGAGTGGGTGCCCAGGATTACATAGACAATTGGCACTGAGTGTAAAAAATAGGGGTTACAAAATCTTGGGGGGAAAAATAAAATAAAAAACTCTTAGTGTTTTGCCAATTATTTGGGGGCCCACGTGCAATACGCTTGTAGCCCACAGGTTGAGAACCAGTGGTGTAGGTACGTAAGCATTGGCCTGGGGTCAGTTGGGACTGCTTCTTTCTTTGGTGTTTCGCCCAGGTGGGCGTGGTTGGTATGTCTAAACCTAACCCTAACCTCACAGAAAATATGCCTTAACCCAGTGGTTCCCAAACTTCTTTTTAGTCTTCCCGGGAGCCAAACTAGTGAAAATAAATAGCCCATCTACAAGCTCACAACGCGTCGCATCGCGCCGCGTTGTGAGCTTGTAGATCGGCTATTTTCACTAAAGTTTTTTAAAATGTATTTTTTTATGGAATTTAGCATCGTTTTATGAATAATTGTAAAAAAAATCTTTTGAAATACATATATATTTTTAAATAAGAAGTAAAAAAAAGGGATATTTACTTGCAAGTCGGTTGACCTTGATAAACAGTGGCCTTCATAAAACCATTATCCCTTCAAACTGTGAAAAAAAAGAACGTTGCTTACTGGGCGGAGCCTCGTCTTCCTCATCCTCGTCGGAGTCTTCGTCCTTGTAAAGCACGGGGCCGTCCGAGTCGCTGTCCTCCCTGTGCATGGCCACGCCCCCCCGCTCCCCTTCCTCCTCCTCCTCCTCCTAGGGATGATGGCACCATACCATTAGTGAGGGAAATAATTACGACTATTACAGTACGTGTACATTTATTCCACAACACTATGTATCTATTATTCTCTCAGCACCACTGCCCTAACCATGGAGTGTTGTTGTTAGTAGGAATAAACACAGAAGCACCCGGGAGGACGTGGACTAAGAAAGGGGAGGAGCCAAACCGAGTTCCTGTTTCTACACAAAAAAAGGAGGTGGTGCCCCCAATGCGTTCCCAGATTGTGGATCTACAATATCAAATGAGCATTTGTAAATTAATTAATTACATTGGCTTTTTTCTTGTTGTTTAGTTTATTATGAATTATTATATATATATTTTTTTACAATTGCCACCTTTCAAAACAAATAATGCAGTAGCCAAATAATATACAAAATAATCAATAAAAGGTCTATCTCTTTGGAAGTAAATAAAAACTAGATGTTTAAACATCCATGCAGAGGCTGCAGGACCTCTGTCTGCAAGGCTCTTCAACTGTGTGTACAAATGGAGGGTATTAGTAAAACCGGTTATAATAGTCCCATCCCTACCTCCTCCTCCTCCTCTTCCTCCTCCTCCTCTTCCTCTTCCTCCTCATCCTCCTCGCTGCTGTTGTTCCCCTCCGGCAGGATGATGGTGACTCCTCCGGCATCGCCCACCAGGCACCGGCGGCTCCGAGGCTCCAGCTCGGGCTGCGGGATCTCCCCGTCGTACGGCACCTCCTCTTCATCGTCCTCCTCCTCCTCATCCTCCTCTTCCTCCTCCTCCTCGGAGTAGTCGTCCTCAGCGCTGCGGGGGAGGGGGGGGGGGGGAGAACATGTCAGTTTGAATACAAGAACGCCCGCCACCAGGTATTCCTAACCTTAACCTCAGTAAAACTATGCCTAAACCTAACCTTATTCCTAATCTTAACCTCAGTAAAACTATGTCTAAACCTAACCTTATTCCTAACCTTAACCTCAGTAAAACTTTGCCTAAACCTAACCTTATTCCTAATCTTAACCTCAGTAAAACTATGCCTAAGGGCACGGTCACACCGCACTTTTGTTCTAGCTATGGGGCGGATTCTGCCAATGCATTTCAATGGGAATGGAGCGGTTTGCTGCAGAAATCCGCAAATGGCAGCAAACTGCTCCATTCCCATTGAAATGCATTAGCAGAATCCGCCCCATGGGTAGAATAAAAGTGTGGTGTGACCGTGCCCTAACCCTAACCTTATTCCTAACCTTAAAGGTTCTATGACATTGATTTTCACATTTTTTTATGTTTTTTGGGGGGTTTTATGACCTCAATTACACCCCAAAAATCTGAACTTTGAACATTCAGTGGATTTTCTGTGGTCTGGGGTTTTCTGAATAATTAGGCTGAAAAGTAATCTGAGTTTGGCCCTTCGGCAGTGAGGTCACAGCCGATTAATCCCGCCCACTCTCCTCCTCGCCCCTCCCCTCCCCTATCCTTTCCTTTGGGGGGGGCGGAGCAGAGGCGATGATTGACAGGCAAAATCCCTCACCAGCGACACCCGCAGGCAAAGATTTCTTTTTTCATTGCAGTTGAAAAGGCTTTAGAAATGTGAGAGAAAAACACCTGCCATGGATCAATGGAGTGGAATTTTTTGTTAAAACTTTCTATACACGTTTGAAGGACCATGACAAAGACTTTTAATGTGTGGTAAAACTGAACGTCATGAAACCTTTAACCTCAGTAAAACTATGCCTAAACCTAACTTTATTCCTAACCTTGACCTCAGTAAAACTATGCCTATAACCCTAACCTTATTCCTAACCTTAACCTCAGTAAAACAAATACATGCGAGTCTTCCGATTACAGCCAGTTTAACGCTGAATGGTCTCTGTGCATAACTATAGTTGTGGGTTTCCAGAAGCTGGCATATACGTTTCCTGTTCTGGTCCGGTTTCCCATAGCTTTGTCCGATTGGCTCGGCAGCAGACAGGCAGCAGACAGGAACAGGAAACATGTGGTTTAAATGAGCTGCCAAGCCAAGCAAACGATCCTATGGGAAACTGAATCGGAACAGGAAACATGTATGTATGCCACCTGCTGGAAACCTAGGACTACAGTTACAGTTACAGTATGCACAGAGCCCGTTCACACCAGCAGTGTATTTCGCTGCAGCAAAGAAAAAAAATAATTTCTTCAATTCTTCAAGACAAAACTGAAGTAATTGTTTGTGGAGGCAAGGAAGACCGATTAAAAGCCTGCGCCCAGCTTGGTAATGTTAAAGGAGTAGTTCACCCAATTACATATTTTCTATCGATTACACACCCCATGAAGCCTTGAATTCATGGAGATTTTTTAGTTTTTGATGATCGGCGTAGTCTCCAGTAGGAGACTCGATGGAGACTCTTTGAGCCGATCATCAAATTATTGACTTCGGAATGCGACAAAAACAAAACAATCTCAATTAATTCAAGGCGCCATGGGATGAGTAATCGATACAAAATAAGTCATTTTGGGGGTGAACCCAAAATCCCTTTAAAAACCACAAACCAAGCTAAAAACCTTGGCGTAGTCCTGGACTCATGGATTCCTCTTCATTATACTGACTACTGTAACAGTGTCTTTATAATAGGTCTCCCTAAAAAAGAATTAGATCAGACCACTGCAGTTGATCCAGAATGCTGCTGCTCACATTCTTGTCCCTGGTTGACTAGTGGTATTGCCTGAAGGACAAATTTCTATATCTCCCCATAGTAAGCAGACATGCTCTATTGGCTTAGTGGTAAAACACTTCAGCACTTGCACGGGGGGACCCGGGTTTGAAGCCCCGGTAGGACATGGAAGTTACAGAGTAAAGCTTTAAGACACTGTCGTTTTATTTACTATAAATTCCGGACTGCAGCTTTAAGTAATGAGATAAGTAATGAGATAAGTAATTAAATAAGCCACAGTTAGTTCAGAACTTCAAACACAACACTAATCTAGTGCAGCTCGAGCCCTAATAGTATTTGATGTCTCCCCGGGACCCAAGCTGGTGAAAATAGCTGATCTACAAGCTCACAACGCGTGTGAGCTTGTAGATCGTTTATTTTCACTACTGCTTAAGTTTTGTCATTTTTTCTAATTCATGTAGTTCCTTTGATTTTTTTTATTAATTTATGTAATTATGTTGAAAGATGTTTGAATTTGTTTTTAATTTCTGGAACGTTAGGATAAGGATAATTCCTTTAACAGGTCCGTTCATGAAAGTCCTTGCGGTCTTGTTTCCAATGAGGGCCTGTGAGCAATTAGGGGTTAAGAGTCTTGCTCAGGGACAAATTTCATTTCATCGACACATTTGCTGGCCTGGCCTGGAATCGTACCTGGGGCAACCAGGGCCTCTGGCTCCCTAGGCGGGCTCACTAACCACTCAGCTATGGCCGCCCCTAAATTTTTTATTTCGTTTTTTGGGGGTAGATTTTTGAAAATCTTTTGAAACACGAAAACTAAATGTATAGGAAAAAGAAATAAAGGGATGTTTACTGGCGACCCATAAACAAACGGGTCCTGACCCGACCTGGTCCAACTCACAGTTTGAGCGGCTGGATGCTGACGGGCAGCGGACCCTGGTAGTCCTGGGGGGTCTCGAACAGCAGCGAGTGGGCCGTGCGCTGCAGCGAGCCGTCCGGGTGCAGGCCGCCGGGGGCCGGCCCGGGGCTGGACAGCGCCCGCTGGATCATGATGTGCAGCGGGATGGGGGCCGGCCGCTGGAGCGGGTGGTCCATGGGCGGGCTGGGCGGGTCGAACAGCATGGGGATGATGGGCTGGGGCAGCGGGTGGGGGTAGGAGTGCTGGTGGTGCAGGTGGTGGTGGTGGACGTGCTGCTGCCGGGGGGGCGACGGCGGGATGTGGGTGGGCAGCGGCGGGGACGGGGGAGGAGGAGGCAGCTGGAAGCCCACCGATAGGCCGCCGCCGCCGTGGTCGTTGGCGGGGGAGGGCATGGCGGGCAGGGAGGAGGGGCCGGGGATGCACTGCAGGGGGGACGGCGCGCCGGGGGAGGAGGGGTCGTCCGGGCTGCGCTTGGTCACCGGGGTGGTCCTCTTCGGGGGCATCGGCGGAGAGGGCTTGGCCGGCACCAGGCTGGCACCTCCGGTGGCTTGAGCCAGGTCCGCTGTTGGGTTTTAGCAGGGGAAGAGTTAAAAAAAACACTTTCCATAACACAGCATACAGTATGAAGCCGTTATCTTATAGGCTTATGAATATGTATTCGTTAGAGAGACGTCGTTTCGGTCGCAGAGTACGAGGGTACTTATTTCCCCCCCCGGCTGCCGCTGTGATGTGAGTGCATGACATGACATGTGCAACAGTATTGTGCAAAGCACTGTGAGCAAATGCACTGACTATGTATGTTCTACATGAATGCAGTAGTGACTCGGGTCACATGTCTGCTTCTACATGAATGCATACATTAAGCCTACACATGGCATGGTTGCTAGCCAAGCCTACGGGCTGTATAAACCAGGGATTCCCAAACCTTTCAGCCTCGAGGCCCAAAAGATCAACCGTTTGGGAACCCTTGCTCTACACCAGTGGTTCTCAACATTTCTCATGTCAAGGACCCCCCAAAATGAAATGTATTTGGCCGCGGACCCCCATCTCAAATATTTCGAGATTTTGAGTTACAAATGTTCGCTTAAAAATATGTATATTCAAAGGTTTGCACACATTTTTATGATTTTTCAAAAATAGCAGATCTACAAGCTCATAGCGCGACACTCTGTGCCATGCTATGAGCTTGTATATCTTCTATTTTTTAACAGCCAAAGTATAAAAGGTAAAAATTATTGTGATGCTATATTAACACATTTTGCTGGGGACCCCCTGGAACCCCCCCCAAGGACCCCACTTTGAGAACCAATGCTCTACACAGCCAATTGGCAGACTGATTGATGCGATTGAAAACCTCAAATTTGTGTCACCTTCTCAGTGCCGAAAGGCGACCGTGACAACAACCCATAAACAAATGGGTTGTTAGCTAAATGGCAAACCTTGTGGTTAAACGCATGCACAGTTGTATATTTGTGTATCAATGAGAGTCTTTTTTTGTTTTATACGTGTGGACATGGAACAGCTTTATAAGAACAGCAAAAAGCCATAGCCGATAGCCGTGCTACAGACAGAGCAACAACATACAGAGACAAAGAGATCAAGAGCTGCCAGACTTGAAGCATGCGAGAAGCTGGAGTGAATTAGATGGACCACTTCCTCTGTAAACACAATCACGCCAGTATCTTATAACCCTTCCCCCTGCTACATCCATCCATCCATTCATACATCCACCCACCCATCCCCCACCGCCTGTCACCAGCCTGCCACACTGGAACACTTTCCTTTGATGGACTGCTTGTTTTTCCTTATTATGCTGGATTGATTTGTGGAACTACCACGTGGATTTGACCTGTAGTCAGGGTTGCATTGCTCATGGGACGGCCTGACACGCCGTGCAGAAACCTATTTGACCAGGAGCACACGCAGGCACACGCATAGATTTAAAACAACTTTAGATTCACACCTCAACAAAGTTTACAAAGGCTCCCGACTCACACCAGGTGGATCAACATAGGAATGAGCCTAGATGCATATCAATTGTCCATTGTGTGACCTGTAGTGTAGGTGTTAAGCGACGTGCGCGTCACGTCATTAAAAGTGCAACCACGTTCCAATTCAGCATTGCAACACTGCCTGTAGAGGTTGTTGATGTTTTGTTTTTGTTGCCTTATACCTTCCTTCCTGCGGATGCATTGTTACCTTTTGCACCTTATGTCATGTCTAACCTCGGGTGACCTTATATTCAGCCCCTCAAACTGGGACCCTTAAATCAATGTGCACGTTCGTCGTGCACACGCGCGCCCATTCATGTGCACGCGCACATGCGTATACACACCATAGGTGTTGCATACAGGCAACGACTGATTGACAAATACCAGCCTCAGCGTTGAATTCAGACACGCAACGCATTTGTTCATGTTTTCTGATTGGTTAGGTGAGCCTGTCAACATGAAAATAACATGATAAACGTCTATGCAACCACTAAAAACAACTGTTATTAATGTAATTCTGGCCGAAAACCGGGACAATTTTGTAGTGAATGTTGAAAACAGGGACATATTATTAGTGTTTTAGAGAAATTTGGCTTGAAAACGGGACAATCCCCGTTAAACCGGGACATCTGGTCATAGACGCCGATACCGCGGGGGCCTCGGGGCTTAAGCCCCCACCCGAAATGATCAGCCCTCACATCAATCTCAGATGTCGGGGCTCAAACTTACAGTACCATTACCATTACTATAGCAGGGCGCAGCTCTGAAGGTGCAAATGTGCGCCCGCGAGAGAGCCGGCAACGCGTCATTAACACCTTGAACAATAGCCCAGAGAAAAAAAAAATGATGGTGCAAATGATGGAGCTTTGCACAAAATAGAATTTCACCTATACTATACTTCTTTACACCAGTCCTGTAAACATGTTGATGATGTGACAAATAAGTGATTCTGCTCCATCCATCCATGCATCCACTCATACATCCAGCCGTCCCAGAAGAGCAGACATGTAGTGGATTGGGGGGGGGGGGGCGGGGGGGTTCACCTGATGCAGAGCAGAGCAGACCACAGCTCAATGTTTCAGAACAAACCTTCCTCACTGTACATGCCCAAGGTGCAAGCACTTACACACACAGCACTCACTCCTTACGCCAACACACACTCTCTCCCCCTTTATGATGCACCAGGCATCACACACACACACGCACACACGCACACACACACACACACACACACACACACACACACACACACACTCTACTGGCGCGCACGCACGCACGCACACACACGCTTGTTTGTTACGCTCATGCAGTGTAATCACAGTGCCATGTAACATTCCAGGCCATGGGCAAGTTAATTAACACTAGCATCCGACGGCCATTAAAAAGGGACAATATTTGACAGCTGGAACGGAGCCGACATGATGGGAGGATAGAGCGCAGCCTCAGAGGCCCCCGGCCGTGCGGGCGGGGCGGGGCGGGGCAGGGCGGGGCGGCGGGATACCACCAAGAGAGGGCGTGGCTTGCTTTACCTGAGCGCAGGCCTCCCGCCCGCCGGCACAGGTAGACGGGCAGGGACAGGTAGACATCATAGTCGCACTCCCGCTTCCAGCAGGACCAGTAGAGGGGAAGCTGAGCTTTGTCTGCCCCCTGCAGGGCGGAGGCTGACGGGGGAGGAGGAGGAGGAGGAGGAGGAGGAGGAGGAGGAGACGAGACGGAGGTGGCTTCAGCTAGCGTACCATGGAATGACTGGCAAGCATATGGATGGACACAGTGTACCCAGCAGGGGGCGCTGACGTAGGCTCTTTTTGGACCTTGTTTCCGCCCCTGCTCCTGTTTAATAAGCTTCCATCTTTCTGTGTTCACCTTTTAAATACTTCATGTTCCGTCGATAATTATATCACGGCCAGGGAATACACAATGAATCGGTTATCATATCGGTATCGGTGGCATCGGCATCGAACCGATATCAAAATAATATATCGGTTTTAGCCGATATTTTATTTTATATATATATTTTTTTATATGAAGCAGAATAATCCTTTTGTGATGATGAAGGCTACCGTGTCAATCAGTGTTTTCTGGGGATACTTTCTAGAGGGTCAACAAGTTGGAAAATGTCTCCATCAGAATCACAGGCAGGTTACTGTATTACAGGTGTAAGGTAAACCCTATCAGAAACTTGTATTCCGATACCTGTATCGGTCGGTTTGATCGTGGCAATTAATCGGCCAAAAATTCTATATCGTGCATCCCTGATTACGGCGCCGATCCAATCGATCGACTGATAATTGTTGTATGAATACATTTCTTGCTCTAAACAGAAACAGAGAGTCAGTGGGACTGGTCTGGTCATTGGCCTGGTGCTCTGGTGTTGTGAAGCAGAAAATGCTGGCGCCCACTGCTAATTTCCACACGGCGTGGTGCAATTTGTTCCATCTGCTAGACGTTGGCAACAAACTACAAAACCAAGTGAGGTGTCTGACTATTTTTTGCCCCATTTGAGGAGTTATCCTCACACGGTAAACAAGCACAGGTCTAACAGGTGACTCCAGAGAGTAAAAAACACACAGTAACAATCCTCTGTGTTCATTAATCCATGTGTAACTTTGAGAGTGTACAAATGGGACCAAATGGATCCTTGCAGGTCCATTTGTACACCCTCAGGGTTAAATTATGTGCGTGCAGTAAGTGATTTTCTTTTGTTAAAATAAGTGTTACATTTTGATAGTAATCATTGCTGTCGGGTGGTTCTTCAAGTCTCTCCATCTCTCCAGCTCTTTGGTAAACAGAAAATAAGTTTTCAGGTCGATACCAAATACATCCAATCAGGAGAGAGAACTCATAATAGAATACAGGATAAACTAGTACAATGGGAAGTGATGAAACAAACAAATGAGCAGAACAAAATGGGAACTGGAACGCAAGTTATTAAACGATCTCTGTGAAGTTCTACAGTATCTCCCGATTGGGTGAAATTTGTAACCCACTGGAAAATATATTTTCTGTTTATTAAAGGAGCTGGAGAGACGGGGAGACCACTGTTACTGAACAAACACTCTATAATAGCCGTGATTACTATAGAGCTTTAACTTTTTAACAATAAACCTTTTGTTTTAACAAAAATATATCACTTAGCTAGAGCACCTTTAGCATCGAAGATTGTAATGTTTATATCGGCTCATTCTAAGTTGCGTTACCGGCAACCGTGACTCATTTCAGTCAAACACTATCGAGGCCGATGTAATGACATTAAGCGATATCAAAACAAGATACAAGGCACCAGTTCTATCATCATCCCTGCAGATAAGAGAGAGAGAGAGAGAGACAGCCATGCGCTAATGGGAATAAAGTCCAGATCCCCCGAGGAGAGAAACCTACAGTAAACAAACAACAACAACAACGAGACAAGGAGCCAGCATCTGTGCAGCAGCTTCCTTCCATCAGCCTGTTTATCTTCTTCACTGCGTACAGTACAGTGAAGCTGCTTCCATCAGCCTGTTATCTTCTTCACTGCGTACAGTACAGTGAAGCTGCTGCCATCAGCCTGTTATCTTCTTCACTGCGTATACAGTACAGTGAAGCTGCTGCCATCAGCCTCCAGAGTCCCTGGATTAAAGTTCTCAGTCGCTATACGACAGATTATTCCATAGAAGCCAGCACGTCTTCTATGGAAAGCATGTTGTGCAGCGAAAATAGCCGATCTACAAGCTATTAGTTTTTTAAAGATTAGAACATTTGAAGTGAACAAACTAGTTTAGAAGCATTTTCCATAAAACCCTAATGGAAAATTCATAAAAGCAAATGTTAAAGGAGTAGTTCACCCAGTTTTTGTCGCTTTCCTAAGCCAATAATTTGATGACCGGCAGTCTCTCCTGTAGGAGACTCAAAGGATACATTAGCATCTTTCCGCCGGTCGTCAAATTATTGGCTTAGGAATGCGACAAAAACAAAAAGATCTCCATGAAATCAATGCTTCATGGGGTGTGTAATTGATAGAAAATAATGTGAACTACTCCTTTAGAGGCTCGTGATTTCTTCACCTGGTTGGCAGTATGTAGAACAGCAGGAACAATATTACTAAATCATCATCATCATTCTTTTACATTATTGTGTAAATTGTTTAGGAAACCTTTCACACAGTGGTTTTATTTTTGCTTTAATCCACGGGGATCCCTGCTTTATCTTCTTCACTGGGTACATACGGTACAGTGAAGCTGCTGCCTCCATCATCAGCCACCAGAGTCTCTGTTTATCCTCTTCACAGCGTTACGGTGCAGTGAAGCTGCTTCCAAAAGATAGTCCACAGGCTTATTAAGCAGTCAGCTGGGGAACAGCTGCTCAAGCTGTTCACCTAGCATCGTTACCAGGATACAGTACAGTACGTGTCTCTCCGTGTGTGTGTGTGTGTGTGTGTGTGTGTGTGTGTGTGTGTGTGTGTGTGTGTGTGTGTGTGTGTGTGTGTGTGTGTACTTGCATATTACTATACACGTGAGGACCAAATGTCTGACAAGTATAGCAGAATTTGAGACATAAGACTGTAAGACAGAAGTTGTGAGGACAATTTTCCTGGTCCACTGTGGTTTTATGGTAAAAAAAAGAAAGAAAAAGATCTTACAATTAGGGAGAGATTCAGTTTGTGTTTAGGGTTAGAATTAGACATCTAGAAGTTAGGTTTAGGGGTTGGGGTTAGAGTTACACCGGATTTATACTTTGTATAATTGTAGTTACTTGCCGGTGTCGTGCACCGACAATACAGAAAACGGCAAAAGAAAAGGTCAAAACGACATTCATACATGCCTGTCACTATGTTTATGTCCTCGCAAGTATAGTAAAACAAACGTGTGTGTGTGTGTGTGTGTGTGTGTTCGCATGGGTTACTATGTTGACTCTCCGGGGAGAGCCTGTCCATGTCGTCTGTCATGCGAGCAACAGAAGAGTGCTTTGTGCTGTCACTTGTGCACTAACCCGTGAGTGCGCACGTGTTGTTGTGTGCACTACAGTATGCAGAGTAACATGTACTTCTGTACTGTACTGTGTGTGTGTGTGTGTGTGTGTGTGTGTGTGTGTGTGTGTGTGTGTGTGTGTGTGTGTGTGTGTGTGTGTGTGTGTGTGTGTGTGTGTGTGTGTGTGGTGTGTGTGTGTGTGTGTGTGTGTGTGTGTGTGTGTGTGTGTGTGTGTGTACGCCTGTGGGTAAATGTGACTACGCGTTCCAACGACGGAGCGCCTGACTGTGCATAACGCATGGCTTAACAAGTAGGTATGTTAGCTCTATAATTGTACATATTTTGATGCAGTTTTAATATGCATTAAGCCACGGACCCCCCAGTTGATACGAATTGTATTTCTGGAACCCCAATCTAGACTGTAAACATCTTCAGTATTCATCTATCTGTGAGAGTGTACAAGCGGAAAGGAATGGACCCTTAGGGGATGTTGTCCACAGAACACATTCACAGGAGTGATTTGGATATCATGTCCAGAGCACTTGCAACTTTCGAATATATCAACCGTTTCTGTGCTTAAAAGGATCCCTGGCTTAATACATTATAATTGCCATATATAACTAAAATAAAATTTTTAAAACACCTTCAATATTTTATTTTATTTTAAAAATAGTCTTTCACTCAATTAGTCCATGAGCCAGAGCCCCAAAATTGAGCAATTATCATCGAAAGAGTGGGCAAAACCAAACCTATATTAAATTGTTCAGAGGGTCAATACGAGTAAATAAATGTATGATAACCTCACCACAGGAGCAGCTTTTTCATGGTTATCACACATTTTGTAATTTTCCCCATACGTACATGACAGGTCAAAAAATTACAAAATTTTAAAAAGAGTTATCATAATGAAACTTCCTGAGTTGATTACTTACATGAAGACAATGATTTATCGTATTACAAGTTTTCTGAAATTGTATATTTAAATATGCAAATTAGGCATTTAGTCCATGAGCCAGAGCCCCAAAATTGAGCAGATATTGAATATTCCCTCGTTAAAAACCTTTGAATCCAACATCTTAACAAAATGAAATAAGTATGTTGACTCTGGCTTTGTCCAATGTTGATTCTGGAAAGTTATGCAAATTTGGGCATATTTTCCTATGCCTAATTTGCATATTTAAATATACAATTTCAGAAAACTTGTAATACGATAAATCATCGTCTTCATGTAAGTAATCAACTCAGGCAGTTTCATTATGATAACTCTTTTTAAAATTTTGTCATTTTTTGACCTGTCATGTACGTATGGGGAAAATTACAAAATGTGTGATAACCATGAAAAAGCTGCTCCTGTGGTGAGGTTATCATACATTTATTTACTCGTATTGACCCTCTGAACAATTTAATATAGGTTTGGTTTTGCCCACTCTTTCGATAATAATTGCTCAATTTTGGGGCTCTGGCTCATGGACTAAATAGGGGCCGCTCCCGTTGCAAGTTGATGATGTCATTTGTCCATGTGTGGTCCAGCCCTATGGAATGTATGGAATTCATGTGCTAATAAAAAATCACACCCAGTGTGAAATGAGCGGTGTATATCACAGTGATGGAAGCTCACTTCAAACTTTTTTTTTTGAAGTGCGTGGTGCTATTTATAGGTTATGAATTTCATCATGCGTCTCGCTAGCCAATCACAGTACTGAGCAAAGGGTCTGAATACTTATCAGCCAATCACAGCACAGCGACCCCAACCCCACTTATAGGAGCGGTTACACCGCTCAAAAACAACTTCATACTTCCTAAAGTTAATATTTTAAAACATTTTATAGCACATGCATTTCATGCATTCCATAGGACTGAACCATACATGGACAAATGACATCATCAACCTGCGACGGGACTTGTTTCTATTGAGTTAAAAGATTAACTGTTTCTAAAATAAATACAATATTTAAGGTGTTTTTAATTTAAAATTTTAGTTATAGAGGGAAATTATACTGTATTAAAGCATATAAGGCTTATTAGCCAGGGATCCTTTTTAAACGTCCTGTCATCTATCTGTCTAACTATCAATCTATCTATGCTGAGGACCCGCTGGAACCCCCCCCTCAAGGAACCACCCGGCGGTCCCCACACTGAGAACCAAGCGTGTCAGGGGGATCCGGGTGCCTGATCACATGACATCGCGGTCGGTACGCAGTGGTGGAAAAGGTACTCAAATTCTTTACTTAAGTAAAAGTATCAATACTGCAATATAAAAATACTCTGTTACAAGTAAAAGTCCAGAATTAAAAATGTACTTGAGTAAAAGTACAAAAGTATTGGCATCAAAATGTACTTAAAGTACCAAAAGTAAAAGTACTAAATATTTGAAAATAGCAGATCTACAAGCTCACAACGCGTCGCGATGCGACGCGTTGTGAGCTTGTAAATCGGCTATTTTCAAATAGCCTAGGTATAAAATAGGGCTGAAGTGGTTAATGCATGTTTCATTATATCATAGTTTATATCTGAAAAGTAACTAGTAACTAAAGTTTTCAAGTAAATGTAGTGGAGTAAAAGTACAATATTTGCCTCTGAGATGTAGTGGAGTAGAAGTAAAAATATTGGAAATTGGAAATACTCAAGTAAAGTACAAATACCTCAAAATTGTACTTAAGTACAGTACTTAAGTAAATGTACTTAGTTACTTTCCACCACTGACGGTACGGTACGGTACTCACCCATCAGGGCGGCGTTGGTCCTGTTTACCGGTTTGGGCGGGGGCATGGGCGGCTGCTTGCCCGAGGTCGGCGTGAGGCTCACCGCGGCCGGAGACTGTGGGCTGCCGGCGCCGCCGCCGGCGGAGACGGACCGAGCGGGCTTGGGCCCCGCCGCCGCCGCCGATGAGGAATTGGAGGGCGAGTACGGGATGGTGTTGTGGTGGTGTTGGTGGTGATGGTGGTGGTGGTGGTGGTTGGGCAGAGTCCGCGGCGATCCCGCCTCGCCGCCGGCGCCGAGCTCCGGGGACGCGGGGCTCACCAGCCACTTGGGGGGCATGATGGACTGCTTGGGGGGCAGCGGCTCTCGGAGGGTGTCCCGCAGGGCGTCCATGTCAGGGACGTAGTGGCCGTCGGACTCTGTGGAGACACGACCCAGAATGCAATGCTTCCATGTCAGGAACAGTGGTGGAAAAAGTCCGGAATTCAAAATTTACTTGAGTAAAAGTACAAAAGTATTGGTAACAGTATTGGTACAAAAATGTACTTAAAGCACCAAAAGTAGAAAGTACTCATTATGCAGAAAAATACAGCGTTACTCTGCTCAGTTTGGCTAACCGCTTCATTATCCAACCTGTCATAGAATATTTCTCTCATATTATCCATTTTATTTTCAGCGCTCCTCCGCCTCGCATCAAAGCCCCGCCTCGCGCCGAAGCCCCGCGCCTAAAAACGAGCATACCTTTCCAATTTCCCAACGAATGCCAATTTCCCTGTAACATATGTATACATAGACTGTATGTCTTTGCTGTCGGGCAGAAACGTCTTATTTCCAGTAAATTAATTCCCTACTTTGTCATACAGTGTCAAACAAGAGTAGCACAAATATCAGATCTACAAGCTCTAAAACGTGCAGCACACCGTACCGTGTTTTAAGCTTGTAGATCGGATAACAGTTGGTCAGTTCAAACCACTTTGGCCTGGTTGGGTGTGAGGATCAGCATGGACTCAAGGGGCCGCTAGCGGTGTGTTTTTGAACCTTTGAACCAGTAGTTCTCAAACCTTTTTCATGTCAAGGACCCTCAAATTAATGTTTCTACGGCCAGGCTTTTGGTAATAACTTGTGCCAGGGACCCCCATACAAGATTATTGCTGTTAAAATGTTTTAAAAATATTCCCCAAAAAATGTTTTAATATAGTATTATGTATAGGTTTAATGCGGTTAAACTGATTTTGATCATAATATTATTATTTTTGGCTGGGGACCCCGTAGAACCTTCAAAGGACGCCTCGGGGTCCCTGGACCCCAGTTTGAGAACCACTGTATGTTCATATTGTGTCTTTACGTTTGCATCTGTCCCAGTGCTGCTTCTAAAGCACCCTGACCTACATTCTATACGTATGAAAAAGGTGCAAATAGCTAGAATGGAATTAGAGCTCATCCCACCTGACTGTGTCAGATAAATGGGCTATATCCCTACTCAGCACAGATTGAGGCCAATACTGCTGGATCGATGGAATGAGAAGGGACTGTTGTGAGCTTGTAGGTCTGCTATTCCCGTGGTCCGCGGCCAAATACATAATGCTCGGGGTCCTTGACATGGAAAGGTTGGAGCACCACTGATATAGCAACATACTGTTAGGATTTAGAAAACATTTTTAGATATGTATTTGGCCGTGGACCCCCATCTCAAAATGTTTTGTTCCAGGGACCCCCAGAAGCAAAGATTTGAGTTGCAAATGTCTGCTTTAAAGATTTATATATTTCAATGATTTGCACAAATGTTCAACATTTTTCAAAGAAATCTTAAATGACAGAGATGCATTCCCAGGTTGAATGGGTTAATGTTATATTATCATTCAAATCTTTCTGCCGCTTCACCACTCCAGGCTCTCTGTGTGTGTGTGTGTGTGTGTGTGTGTGTGTGTGTGTGTGTGTGTGTGTGTGTGTGTGTGTGTGTGTGTGTGTGTGTGAGATAGCGCTGCCTTGAGAATTACATTATCTGGGGATCAGCTGCCAAGATAAACAGTCGAGGCGGCTGTAATTACCACCCGTACCCCCCCCCCCAGCACCATCACCCTCAATGCTCCCACGCTCCTGCACCCGCCCACACACTTGTGGACATTTGGACGGTCCTCACAAGTACGGTAATACAAACGCAAAGGCGCACACGCACACGCACACACACACACACACACACACACACACACACACACACACACACACACACACACACACACACATACACACGCTTGCCATTCCTCAACGGTGAAGTTTTAAGTTCAGGGTTATTTATTTGCAGACAGACTTGACGGTGATGTCACACATAGAGGAGGAAGTAGGCCAGGGGAAAGGGAAGAAGCAAAAAGACCAGGAAGGGAGGGAGAGAGAGAAAGAGGGAGTGAGTAAGCTCCAAGTACGAGAGAGAGAGTGTGTGTGAGGGAGGGAGGGAGGGAGAGAGAGAGAGAGAGGGAGGGGAGGGAGGGAGGGAGGGAGGGAAAGAGAGAGAGTGACAGAGAGAGAGAGAGAGAGGGAGGGAGGGAGGGAGGGAGTGAGAGTGACAGAGAGAGAGAGAGAGAGAGAGAGAGAGAGGAGAGAGAGAGAGAGAGAAGAGAGAGAGAGAGAGAGAGAGAGAGAGAGAGTGACACAGAGAGAGAGAGAGAGAGAGAGTGACACAGAGAGAGAGAGAGAGAGAGAGTGACACAGAGAGAGAGAGAGTGACAGAGACAGAGAGAGAGAGAGTGACACAGAGAGAGAGAGAGAGAGTGACCGAGAGAGAGAGAGAGAGAGAGAGAGTGACAGAGAGAGTGACAGAGACAGAGAGAGAGAGTGACACAGAGAGAGAGAGAGAGAGAGAGAGAGAGAGAGAGAGAGAGAGAGAGAGAGAGTGACCTGAGAGAGAGAGAGCGAGAGAGAGAGAGAGTGACCGAGAGAGAGAGAGTGACCGAGAGAGAGAGAGTGAGAGTGAGAGAGAGAGAGAGAGAGAGAGAGAGAGAGAGAGAATAGAATAACAGACACTAAAGGAACTCAACTCAGAGAGACAAAGTGAGGCGATGGAATCCATTCAACAGGATAACTGACATCTAACAGGCGTGTAGTAGAAGCAATATTATCCCCTCAAAGCGTAATGGTTTAAAGCTATAAACCAATAAACGTCAGCTCCTCCTCAGCAGCCATTAATACCGGAACACATCTGTGTCATTTTAAGATGTCTTTGGCTATTCAAAAATAGCAGATATACAAGCTCATAGCTGCGGCACTGAGTGCCGCACTATGAGCTTGTAGATCTGCTTTTTTTTTTTTCATCTTGAAAATATGTGCAAATCTTTGAATATAATATATATATTTTGTAACTCAAATCTTTGCTTCATGGGGGTCCCTGGAACAAAACATTTTGAGATGGGGGTCCACGGCCAAATACATATCTAAAAATGTTTTCTAAATCCTAACAGTATGTTGCTATATCAGTGGTGCTCCAACTTTTCCATGTCAAGAAACCCCTAAAATGATATATATTTGGCCGCGGACCCCCATCTCAAAATATGTTGTTCCAGGGACCCCCGCAGAAGCACAGATCGGAGTAAAAAATGTTCGCTTTAAAACATATATATATATATACATATATTCAAAGTTTTGCCAACATTTCCCCCGATTTTTTTTCATTATAGCCAAATAAATGTAAAAATGACACAGATGCGTTCCCGGTCTTAATGCATTCAGCACTAAAAGGGCGGCGGTAATGGGCCTACTGATGTGGTGTCGCATTAATTAGGAGGAGCTAGCTAGGACGAGCTATTCCCTCCCCTAGCTCTTGAAGAGGAAAAAGCGGTAGCTTGGAGCAGGGCCCCTGGGAGCCGACGGGTGGCCCCGTCTATATCTGGGGAGGACAGGACACGAGGAGGAGAGACAGACAGACAGACAGACAGACAGACAGACAGACAGACAGACAGACAGACAGGCAGACAGACAGACGGGAGGGCTGTGTGAGGGGTGACAGTCATATCAGGCATGGCGGATGGATCAGAATGATCTCGATCATACGTTTACGCATGGATTAAAGCAAAATAAAATCTCACAACGACTGAAAGGTTTTGTCAGGCCAAGTCCCAGGCTCTGATTTGTGAAAACAGTGTGAAAAGGAGGAGCCACCCACCCACACCAGAGTTTAATAAACAATTAGCTACAATGTGTAGAATGATGATGTTTAGGTATTATCATTCTAAACCTTTAATGAAATATCTGAGACCACTAGGGTTTTATTGAAGATGCCTCTGACATATGCCTCTGGTATATTCTATTGTGTGATCAATTCAAACACACTTTAATCTATATGGCTGGCATGCCTTATATGCCTTAATACATTATGATTGCCCTATGTACCTAAAATTAGAAAATAAAGACACCTTAAAGGGATACTTCACTTTCACATAAAAATAAACATTTAAAATATATATAAAAAAAAATGAAAGAAGTTATGGCAAAATAAAGCCCCCCTCACACATTAGTAGGACACTCTAATGCGTGAGGGGGCCATGAATTTTCCATAACTTTTTTCATTTATTTTTAATATATTTTTTAAATGTTTCCCCCGGCCCTAAAGTGAAGTATCCTTTAAATATTTCATTTATTCTTTCACCTCAATAGGGGCCGCTACCGTCGCAAGTTGATGATGTCATTTTGTCCATGTGTGGTCCAGCCCTATGGAATGTATGGAATGCATGTGCTAATAAAAAACAACTTAATACCGCCTGAGGTTAATATGAGCATCAAGGCAATATTTTAAATGCTTTATACTTAGCATATGCATGCATTCCATACATTCCATAGGGTTGGACCACACATGGACAAATGACATCATCAACTTTTGATGGGAGTTGTCCCTATTGAGTGAAAGATGAACTATTTCTAAAATAAATACAATATTTAAGGTGTTTTTAGTTATAGAGGGCAATTATAAGGCATATATGGCCAGGGATCCAGAAGAAAACAACCGAAAATAGCTGATCTAAGCTTGTAGATCGGCTATTTTCCGGTGCGCTTTCCATAGAAGACGTGCTGTGCTGCTTCGTATGGAATCCAAATGACTGAAATCGGTCGTAGTGACAGAGAACTTTAATCCATGCGTTTACGTTCAGTCTGCACGTAACGTTGGAGCCACATGATGGATCTCATGACGGCAGGAGGATCAGAATGGAAACGGAGTAGCCTCGCGTCTCTCCTCTCCAGGTTTTCCACACAACCGTCCGGTTTTCATTATGAACTGACCAGTGTGATCTGGTCTAGGCCACAGATTCCCCAACAATACGAATCTGGTTGTAGGTGTGGGGGGGGGGGGGGGGTATGGTATTCACCACATGAATACCATATCGGGTAGCCCAATGTCGCCGGCCACTACAAGTTAGAATAAAACATGGGACATACTGTATACCAAACGAAGTATAGGCCTATGGAGAAGTGTTGAAGAAACTCGCAAAATTCATAAGAATCCAGAGGTTTATGCCTCTAGCGCTATGACACTCCCTGGTTTCTGAGGGAAT